>NC_141139.1:52015232-53215232 GCF_053477565.2 Lygodium microphyllum
CTTATAAAGGACACTTCCATCAATACATACTTTTTATAGTATTGTTTCCAACATTTAAATATCTTTTCAAGATGGAGTGATTTTTAACAAACTTTTTAATTTTTGACTAATCTAACTTAACCCTTATTAGTACACGAGATTCATGAGAGAGAGAGATCTTGAGGTGGTTGCCAAACAAGAGCAACAATATAGGTTGATAGAGCTCATGCTGCATCCTCACAATAGGTACTCCTCATCATGATCACGGATGAAAAAGTGACATTGACAAGAGAAACTTCTTGCAAAGGCTTTAGGTTATAAATATCTTATTTTGTACATGTTGATATTGTATATATACAGCTTTTATTCACATATCCCCTCTACATTAATTGTTCTTATCTATTTCAATTTAGTTTATTCAAGTTTAAATTTGAAATGATGAATAATTCAATAGAAGAAAACATACCATGATGATCCATAATCCGATTTTTGTTTGATTGTTCTAATTTGGTCATCGAGTACCTTTTGCTATTGTATATAAAAATGCCTCAAAGTGCATGATATATATGGAGACAATAGTGTACGATGTGGACTAATTCTAATCCATGTGTTTGTATGTGTGTCGCTATGCAAGAGAGGGAGAGAGAGGGAGGGAGGGCGCTTTGGGGGGAGAGAGAGAGAGAGAGAGTTTGTGGAGAGAGTGGAAGAGAGAGAGATAGCTTGGTATTTGTAAATTTATCATTGATGTTTTAAAGAAATACATTAGATCATTGTATAAGAAATGCCTAAAACATTTAGGTGTTTCTAATATGATGATCACTTAAAAATAAGTAGGCATAACTTAAGTGATGCATGTCATCGCTTAAGCAACAACATAAACGATACTTAGGCATATGAAAACAACATTGCTAAGTGTGTTGCTTATGTGATGTAACCATAGCAATACCCATAGGGATGTCTCAGTGTCGCATAAGCGATGTCAATTAACACTACTATACTCATCCCCTCTAGTAGTAACTCTTTGAGACCTTGGTATTGATGTGTGGCATGTCTAGTTTGGAACAGCCCTTGGAAAGTAATGGTAGATTTTGCCCAGTAGGGTCTGTTATTACAACATGCTACATAGTGATTGCAAAACCTTTTTCATGAAGGTTTTATGGCTCAAAATTCTTCTTGAAGACATCAGAATGCTCTACATTATAGAAGCTTCTACCTTGGTCTTCATTGTAGTCAAATATTTAATTTTTTCCAAGTATCATTTGCAAGGCTATCAAAAAGAGTAACTTCCCATTTTATTTTTGTGGGCAAAGACCTTAGGGCAGACCTTAAGGCAAGGATGGAATGTAAGAAATTCAAAAGAGAATTATATTTTACTATATTTGGAAAATAATACTATGTCACATTGAGATATTTATTAAGATGTAAGAGACTTGTAACTTTTCACTATTCAGTAATATTCAATACACTCTCTTCATCTCTCCAAGCTTTCATGGCTACTCTCGGCCCTTTCCTCTCATTCTTGTCTTTCTATCTCCCCTATTCTCTCCCTTCTACACTCTTCTATCTTCTCTCTAGTCTCATTTATTACATAGATTAGTATAGAATAGCCTATGCCTATGCATATAGACTAGCATAGAATAGTCTCGATCTATACCTAAAAATGTTAGGCAATTTATGCTAAATAGTAAAAACCTATCAAGGCTACTTTACATACTAAAATATACTTAGTTTTACAATAATCTATGTTAGGTAAGCATAGAACGGGCATATAGTTAGGTGTACTCTATGCATAGGCTAAGAATACAGTTAGACCAAGACATAGGCTATGCCATGCTTATCCTAGGCTAGGAGTAGGCTATGTTGTGGTATGCTAAGACTAGCTAGGTTAGTTGGACCTTTTGCAACATATCATACATATGTTTGGTCTATGGTTCTACACTAATCATATTTATATAAGCTATTAGGCATTTTTTGAAATCAATCCAATGCCCTCTAAAGGATGTCATATCATCCAATCCTTGGAAAAATAGGCAACATAGTGGGCCCTTATAATCTAATATGTGATTTGCAACAATAGTATCTAAATCCTATGGAATTGCATAAAAGAATAGAACATAGTTTTATGAATCAAGTCTTAAATAAATATTTAATTCTATATACTCTAAGAAAAAAATAAAACTATAATGATAGATATTCTACATACTTAGTGTAATGTTGAGTATTGAAATGACCTATTTTTTGGCTGATTTTTGTTGTTTTTGAGAGTTGAATGGTTGATTTTATGAGATGATTGATTGGTTTGGAAGTGGTTTGAGAGTGTTTTGGATAGGTTGGAATGGTTTTATTAAGATCATGATGTCTATTAGTAGAGATGTGAAGTTTTGATATATTCTGATTGGTCCTGATGGGTTCTGTTGAGCTTCTGTTTTATTCTGTTTTCTCTCTGTAAGGAGGGATGGAGTATTCATTGATAGGGTTTGAGATTTTTTGAAAGATTATTGAGTGATTTTTGATGGTTTGGAATGGTTTTGGTATGAGTTATGTGGTTCTGATGCTTTCTATTGACCTTCTGTAACTCTTTGATGAGCTTCTGATGAGCCTATGTAGAGCTTCTGTATGCTTCTGTATGTGTTCTGATGGATAAGAGTGTAGCTTGGGAAAGTTTTCTAGCTTTCGAAAGAGGTGAATACAAGTGCAAAATAGCTAAAAGAAGTGAAAGAAGTAGCTGCTGAAGACTCAAGTAAAGACTGGAGTAAAGTGACAGTGGTGAGCTATGAAAGGACACTGTAGTGGCTCTGGTGCCTCTTCATATCAGACATACCTCTTGGGAGGGGTATCCACTACCTAAGAAGGATTATTGAGAGTGATTATGAGATATTGTAGTGAGGATATGATGTATTATTGATGGAGAGAGAGAGAGAGAGAGTCAGAGATAGCCAATTCTACTAAAACAAAGTGATTGTATATGAGAGATTGAGAGAGAAGATTATGAAGACATTGAAGATGAGTACTATGTGATGTATTTCCATTCAAAGATTGTGTATTCCTTTGATTTCTTTGTTATATTGATGAATTTTGTGAAGATATTGAAGAATATGGTTGATTCTATCAAATCCGTAGGAGATCTACATGATGCTGCATGAAGCTTTGTTGTACCTGGTGTTCTTTTCTTCATTGTGATCATATAAAACCTAATAAAAAAGATTGTTGATATTACAAGATAGATTTTCTTGCAAGATAATTCCCTTTTCCTTGGTGTTCCTCTTGGGGCTCCATGTTTTTGGTGCGCAGCCGGGGAAATTTGCCATCAACAAGCACCAGAAGAGGCTAAAAATGAAGGAAATGGCATTGCTCAGAAGAGAAGAATTCAATGGATGTTTGTAAAGTTCCTTCTTCCATAGAAGAGTTGGAATTTCTCATAATCAAAGCCATTTTCCACAAGAAGTTCATCCCACAATGGTGGAAACATATCACCATCATGATGCATGCTCTATGTGGTGGACAGTTTCCTCTTCCTATTGAAGCAGCAAAACCTTGCATCTTGGTGGCAAACTGTTTGGGAACAAACTGAAGAGAAGAAACATAGAGAATGACCATCCATGGAAGATTTGGCATTCATTGAGAAGTTTCCAGACATCATCAAGTGGGAGATTATGAAGAAGCTTCAGGAGTCTTGGTCTGTAGAGGTTCACAAAGACAAGAAGGAAAAGAGTTGGAATTTGTTCGTAGATGCTCAACAGCAAGATACGTGGGATGCTTGATGTTCTGATAATCTTTCGTTTGTCCAATTAGCAACCCACTGGAAGTTGGTAGACAGAGTGTTTTTCACAAGATACACTGTTGAAACCATCAGAAGCTGGCATTACTATGATGATGGCACCACCACAATGCTTAGACTTACGCATTTTAACACCTTCAGAACCGAATACCTTCCTCTATGCAGTGGCATGAAAGCAGAATTTAGAGACGTTGAAAAGGAAGAAGTAGAAGAAATGTTGGCAAGAGGGTCCTCTAGAGACTGAAACCTTCTGTTATCCCTCTGTGGAGCACTAACAACATAGTGGAGCCAACCCCCTGATGAATGACGCAATAAAGAGGCAAGCGTTAGAACGAGCTCAGAGGTACGTGAGAAAGAGAAAGCAAAAATCAAAGCTGAGAACGAGCTCGCAGCAGAAGCTGCCTTTGATGCCCTTGCGGAACTCTTTACAGAAGTCCCAATCCATGCCTCAAATGATGGTTCAACCGCAACAACAATGGTCCCAACCAATTTCCCCAATGCCAAATTAGCAGCAACAGTGGAACCCTACCAACTGGAGCCAATAGCCAACAGTTCAAACAGGAGCTCTGAATCAAAATCAGAATAGAGACCCCTTTGCACCAGTCCAACCTGTTTATGCAGTGATTACAGAGACTCCTCAAAACCCTACTGCCAGTACCTCAAGAGGAGAAAGCTTGAAGGATTATTTATCCAAATCAGCTGCAAATATCAAAAAGGAGTTGATGGATGTGATTTACAGAGTAGCTACAAATGCTGAAAGTGAATACTGCTAGCATATTCAACGTTGCAGGAGCAGGAAGAGATGTGATGCGGTCAAATACTTGGTGTGGTAAGTGTCATCAAGCAGGCCATTTAGCCACTAAATGTATACAAAAACCAACCATTCCTGGAGACTTCTATTCCTACTGTTTGCGGAAGAGCCATACAGAGGATATTTGTTCTCTGAAGGAGATGCATGATAGGAGAAGGAAGGAAGAGGATGCAAGATTCAACTTGCTGGAATCCAAAATGACAACACAGGATATTGGACCCAAGCATAGAGAGTTTGGTCCTAATTTCAGACCCAGAAGATTTCCATCCCAAAGTTACAGAGAAAGACCTTATGCAAAGGGACACATTTTACCAAATTATCCAAATCCTAGAAGGTCAGTGGATTACAAGCCCTTATGCAGTAAAGGAGAAGGCCACATTGCAAAAGACTGTCCAAGCCCAGCCCTAGTGAAAAACAGTGCTACTCATAATCCCGCCAAGGCCCAAGAGCCTACCTCCAATTTAGTGGCATTGCAAGTTGCTGCCATCACGTGTGCAAAGAAGAAGGAACCACCTATCCAGAAAGAAAATAATCCTCTTTCCAGAACAGTAAAGTTCAATCTTCCACCATAAGAATAGAACAGAACAGAGACTGACAGTGCCGTACAGAGCACCACAGTGCCACAGAGAGTCACAGAGACAGTTCCAGAGACAGGACCAGAGGTCCAGGAGATAGAAGAGGAGGAAGTGCCACAAGTGGCAGAAGAAGTCCCCATGATGCCCCTATTGGAAGAATGAAGGAAAATGAAAATGTGTGTTGCCCCATTCCCTAACCGGTTAGAGAAGCCAGTGGATCCTATTAAGGAATATGATCTGGTCAGAGATTTAGATATCTTTAAACCAAACCTCACATTCCGACAATTATTGATATTGTCTCCCAGTTGTCGAAAAAGGTTCAAAAGTATACTGACAAGAAGATGTGGATTAAGGATTGCTCCCTCAACAGCAACAAAGTCCAACAAAGCTCTAGAGCATGTAAAAGAAGTGGATGTGGCTAACGCCTTCCTAGATCCAGGTACCCTAGAGACTGGCGTGTGGATAGAAGGCTGCTTCATTGCAAATGCACTGATTGATGGTGGTTCATCAGTGAACATTATGACGGATGTGACAATGAAGGATCTAGGCCTACAAGGTGTGCAACCAACACAATGGCTCATCAGACTGGCAGATCAGAGTAGAATCAAGCCTTTGGGCATTCTCCCATATGTAAAGACAACAATAGCCGGACACGATTATTGGCTAACCTATCTGGTGGTGAAGCCAAACTCTTATGGTACATCCTATCCCCTGTTACTTGGCAGACCATGGCTTTTTGAAGCCAGAGCAAGGACGGATTGGTTCAAAGGAACCTTGACCTTGGGTAGAGGACCCAAAAAAGTGGTGATGAAGCTATATGGTTCTCAAAAAGGACATGGATCCACCTCCTTGGAATTATCTTCTAACTCCCCTAATGAGGCTACAGATGGAACATCAGCAGATGAAGATGCTGTCAAACAGATCCTTCCCAAGAAAACAGTGGCACGTTCCTTAACAGTGGATACTTTAAGCCGACTCCCAAAAGATGCAAAGCCATTATCAATGGGTGAATACTTCCTGCCTAAACCAGGAATGATTTCCGAAATCACTTCTGACAGTGAGATAGAAGCATAGATGTACTGTTCTCCCTGTTACATGGCCATAGCAGAGCCAGAGACAGAGGTAGAAGATGAAACAGAGAACCTATTCTTCTCTTACAGAGCTCCTACAAAGACAGAGACAGAGCCAGATACAGAGCCAAAGACAGAGATAGAAGAGGATGGAGATGATATGGAAGAAGAAGGTTATGAAAGCAAGATGGAAGAATCTATCCCACCGGAAGGGGATACATATGAAGAAGAAGTTCCAGAAGCATCAGAAGTAGACGAGCTCATGCTATGGGACAGAATGGCAATGGTACCATTTGGTCTGGTAAATGGATTTTCTCATATGCAAAATCTTTATAAGAAATGGTTAAAGAAGAATAAGCCATCTTTCACTAGTGGCTCTTGCAGTCCTCAACCATCTTTGCCAAGAAAAGATGATGATGATGCACCGTGCCAACAAGCACCAGTCTCACGATTCCAACCGGCATCAGAGGGTCCCTGTTATGTGACATTCCTGGACGTGTCATCAGAAGATGAGTCTTCAAACCAAGAGGTAACTGATCGTGAAACCAAACCTGAAACGGCTCTAATCCCATTTCAACATCTCAAGGAGCAACCTAAGTCTATTATGCATCTTCTAGTAGACAGGGTGATGACATAAATGAGCATTTGTTTATGGTGCAGCACATGAACAATTCTGTGACAAGTGCAGAAGAAAGCAACGATGTATGGTATGTTGACTCAGGTGCATCAAACCACATGACATGTCATAAAGAATGGATGGAGGATGCAATGAAAATGGAAAAACCAAGATTTGTGGAGACTGGTGATGATACTGCACATTGACAGCAACCATCCCACAGCAGAAAATAAACATGAAACCAAGGTAGAAGCATGCAAAATCTATGCACATGGCTGAGCCATTAATCTCAAAACTAAAAAGAAACCATAAATCAACCGATTCGTTATCTTCATCATCTTCATCCATAGCTTCAACCATTATACAAGAACAAAAGGGAAAAGAGGAATTTCTGCACAAAAGACAGAGGAGAGAGGAGAGAGAACAACTTTTTGCACCACCAAAAAGGAGAATATGCAATTGGACAAGAGAGAGAAGGGAAAGAGGCACATAACCACTTGTGCACTCCACCCCACCTCTTCCCCAAAAAGCACACCCCTTCGTATTTTTATTATTTCTTTGAAACTTTGATACATTTGATATTATAAGACCTTTGGCCTTTAATTTTGAGTATTCCTACCCTTCACAAATACATGCACGTAACACTTTTGTGTATACCATTTATTTATGATGGATGTGGATGTGGCCCCCTCATGTAAGTGTGCATTTTAGTGATTTTGGAACAATGTGCTTGTTATCTTTTTTACAAAAGATAAAATTATTATATGTGCATGGACATTTTTGTGCCTTGTTTTTATCCTTCTTTTAGTGTCATCATATTCCTCCCACACTGAAATTTGAAGCGTCCTCACAAACCTTGTCAAAGAAGAACCACTGTCTAACACAAAAAACTTCCAAAATTGTTAGTTAAACAACTTCGATTATAAGGCCTAGCCATGGTAGGGTATGGGACTCCAAATCCACGACCACCAGAGTAAGGGAACTCCTGCCTCAAATACTCCCACACTGAAAAACTTTACTAGTCTTCAAAGGATAGGGTTCTGTCTTCAATAAGGGCTCATAAGCACAACTCCTTGGTCCAATAGGAAAAGAAAGATGATCCCATCATGTAGCTCCAAACACACTTGACATTTTGTTAGCATTTTTAGCTATGATGATAAAATTGTTTTAGCTAGTTATCCCCTTGGAAAAGGGTTTGCATTGTGATTGCTAGTGATATGTATCACAAGGATGTGTTTTAGAATGCTAGAAGATGTGCTTAGGTTTGATTTTTTTAGCTTTTTGTTTCTTTGATAGTGTTATGTCTCAATTTAAATTTGTGACATTATTTGTTCTTTAAAAGGGCATTGAGGGTTGGCTATGTGGACATAAAGATCAAGAAGGGAAAGAGGGGTGAAGCTGTGTTGGCAAAATAGTGAGGGTAAATATATGAGGCCCATGGGAGGGTTTGTTAAGGAGGCAAGGCTAAGGTTAGCCACACAAAGCTTTGATATGTGAGACAAGTGAAAGTAGAGCATGGGAATGATTACTTATGTGATTATTTATTTTTAAAGTTAAAGATTAAAACAAAAAGAGGACTAGGGTTTTCAATTCACTGGTATAATAAAAAGAGGATTGTAATAGGTGTGGGAACGAGTGTCACATGAAGTTTTTATTTAATTTTTTTAAGTTGAGTTTTGTCTTAAAATTGTGATAGCCTTAAGTTCAAACCTGTGAGTGGTTTTGCAACTAGAGGGCGAAGGGGTGGAAAATCCAAATCTTGGGTTAAAGTAAGAGACATTCGAGAAAGTTGGGCAATGGAAGAAGAGTGGATTCTTTTGGACAATGAGGAAGAGGAGGTTGTTTTGGTTGCCTTGCTCATCCTCTTTTTCAACAAGCCCTACCTCATCCTTTTTTTGTTTGTTTCACAACCCCTACCTCTACCTATGCCTTGTGCCCCCCTTCTCTCTCTTTCTGTCTGTCTATGTGTCTGAATGTTTATTTTCACTTTCATGAGGCTGAGGGGGTGGCCCATGGAGATGCTAGTGGATACAAAGTCGAGGCATGAAGAAAATATCAGGGAGGTTAGGGTTTTGCAAGCAAGAGAGAGGGATGTAGGCAAGGCAAAAGATTGGCTATTTCTTTCGAAGGGCATAAGTAGCTGCTGAAGACTCAAGTAAAGACTGGAGTGAAGTGACAGTAGTGAGCTATGAAAGGACACTGTAGTGGCTCTGGTGACCCTTCATATCAGACATACCTCTTGGGAGGGGTATCCACGACCTAAGAAGGATTATTGAGAGTGATTTTTGAAAGATTGTAGTGAGGATATGATGTATTATTGATGGAGAGAGAGAGAGAGAGTCAGAGATAGCCAATTCTACTCAAACAGAGTGATTGTATATGAGAGATTGAGAGAGAAGACTATGAAGATATTGAAGATGAATACTATGTGATGTATTTCCATTCAAAGATGGTGTATTCCTTTGCTTTCTTTGTTCTATTGGTGGATTTTGTGAAGATGTTGAAGAATATGGTTGATTCTATCAAATCCGTGGAAGATCTACATGATGCTGCATGAAGATTTGTTGTGCCTGGTGTTCTTTTCTTCATTGTGATCATATGAAACATGATAAACAAGCTTGTTGATGTTACAAGATAGATTTTCTTGCAAGAGAATTCCCTTTTCCTTGGTGTTTCTCTTGGGGCTCCATGTTTTTCCGCCTTCGTGAGAGGCTCAAAAGTAAGTAGGGAAGAGTAATCCCTACTAACTAATGGGACGTACTGGATAGGGGGAGGAGCATGAGAAGGCGCCATTCAGATGGTTACACACACACCACAAACACAGACAATCAAGGAGAATGCCTGCAAAGCAACAGACAAAAAACCAAGGATAAGAGAATAACCAAACAAAAAAACGTGACTCGACCAACTAACCCCAAGCAAACCACATCCTAGAAAAAATTTGACATGACCTTGAGACAAATGCGACCGAAAGCTTCATGCGATGCATCAGACAAACACCCTGAACCCCGTATCAGGCAATAAAAGAAAAAAACTGCATACCGTACCCGTAACCGTAACAAAGACAGGAAACCAAAACAATACCATATCCTACACATATCAAGACTACATCGGTGATAGAACTCGCAGGACTGGACCAAGAAAATAACTCTAATGACTGCGCACACCCTAGCCCACGAAACCGTTCATTAAAAAGGAAAATTAAGTGCAGTGAGGGGGAATTAATTTAATGAAGGGTTTATTTTAATAAATTATTAAGAATGGGTGAATTTTTATTAGGTGATAAACCTTAGCAAGAAAACGGCGGTTCCTTATTATAAATTAAATTACCAATTATTAGGTTAAACCGGTGCTTTTATTCAAATCTCGACTTCGATACCCGACTGGGTCTCTAAATGCAAGTTCATTGATTACAAATTAAGGTGATGTGGAGCGCTTTTTTGCCAGCGCGTGCTCATGTGACGACTGGTTTATTTTAATTAAAAAGTATGTGTGTTTAGCGCGAATGCGCATGCCATAGTGGTAGTTAGGTTTGATTTATGTTAAATATTGGTTTGTTTATTTGTGTGTGTGTTTTTTTGTTATTTATTTTTTACTTTTATATTAACCATGGATTTTGGGATAGCATGTGTTTTTTGTTTTTTTTGTATTTAAAAAAAACGAATAAAAGGGAAATACCTGGTAGTGGGTGTATAAAAATGCAAAGAATGCGCTCTCCTCAATCCAAAAAGATCTGGATTTTTTCACTAGACGGCTAGTTGGGGTGTTGGATGAAAAATGTTGTTTTTTGGTTTAAATGTTATGGATGTGTGTGATTTAGTGTGAAAGAATTTAAGTGTGAAAGAAAATATCATGACAGCTGAGAAAAATATGCCAAAAATAAATGAAAATGGGAAGCAAATGAATATGAATTTTTCAGAAATTAATTGGGAATGTTTTAGTATTTTTAATGAATTTTTATCATATTTTGGGGTAGTTTGAAAGATTTTAGAATTTTAAAATGGGCAAAAATAGTTTTTTTTTTTGAAATTTACAGGTTGAGAAAAAGATGGCCATGGATTGCAAAAATAAAAGGAAAGTTTTCGAGATTTTTTTGGATTTTTTCAGAATTGAAAGGAGTTTTTAATGATTTGTTTTGTATTTTACAATGTTTTTATATTTTGTGTTCTGTGTGTGTGTGTGTTTTTTTTGTTTGTTTTTTTTTGTAAATTAATTAATTGGTTGTAAATATGGGTTCCATGTGTAAAAATATTGTAAAGTGAAAAAGGAATGGAAAAAAGGTCAAGGGGGGGTGAGAGGAATTTTGATTTTTTTTTGGGTATTTTTGACTAATTTAAAATGAGTTTTTCTTTGTTGTTTATTTGTTTGTTTTTTTTTTTCTATTTTTTCAGGTAATGTTGAATAAATTTGGAAAATATGGAATTGTTTGGAATTGTGAAATAAGAAATTTCAGGCTATAAATATATATATATAATGGTGGAAAAAGGTGTCAAGAATTTTTAATAAAATTGCAAAATGGTTGTCAAATTCGTTTATGATGATTTTTTAATTTTAAGTGTGTTGAATGGAGGTGTGGATGTTTTAAAAAAAATGATATTCGAGATGCCAAAAGGAATACCCGGACACTCATGACAGCCGCGCATGCATGAACCAGCACGCACCACCTCAATCAGCAAATCCAAACGCACGTCCCGCGCGTGAACAGCAGCTAAGAGATACGCCCGCATTCACGCACGCGAAGAACCACGAGGAGACACGATAAAACCCACCGCACAGATTGCGTTGTGAGAACCATAGGTATTTGGGTTGTTGATATGGGTAAGTTGACACGTGGGATTGTTGCGGGGAGGGGTGAGCCGGAGTTAGGGTAGGGAGTGAGTGCGTAGGAAGGGTGGTGGGAATGGGGATTTGGGTAGGGGTGTGTGAATAAGGGGGGAATAGAAGGGCGTGAATGGGGGTTTGGAGGTGGGAAGGTGTGTGGGTGGGAATGGGGGTGTGATTGGGGAGGGTATATGGGTGGTGGGAAGGGGGTTTAGTGAGGGGTTAATGGGGGGTGGGTTTAGAGTGGGTGGGAAGGGGGGTTAGGGGGGGGTGGTGGGGGGTGGGTTTATGGGGGGTGCAGGGCCACGTGGCAGGGGCACGAGGCCCGGCAGCGATGGCAAGGGCGGACAGAAGGCGCTGTCGGCGAGCGTGTCGGCGACTGGCGGCTGGCGGGGCACGTGGCACGCTGGCGAGGAGGGAGGCGACCACGAGGCGTCCAGGGGGCGGCGTCAGCAACTGGCGGGGCACGTGGCATGCTGGCGAGGAGGGAGGTAACCACGACGTCGGCGACCGGCGAGGCAGGGCGGGTACAGGGCGCGGGCGTCGAGGTGGACGCGTGGCAAGGCCACGACGAGGCGACGTGGGAGGCGGGCGAGGATGGGAATGCTCAGGCGTGAGGGAGGAGAGAAGGAGGAGAAGAGGATGAAGAGCAGGCGGGAGAGGAGGGAGGGAGAAGAAGAGGAAGGGGAAGGGACGGTGGGGGGGGAGGCAACGGGGGAAGGGGTAGGGGTGAGGACGGCCGAGGGGGTAGGGGCCACGGTAGGAGCGATGTGACCCGCCGGGGTGGGAGTCGGGGCGGAGGAAAATCAGAGACGGGCGCTCAGAAAGCCTTCAGGGCGAGGAAGGTAACTCTCGAGAAAGTGATCGCACTCAAAAACTGTGGAAGAACCGCAAATCCAGAGCTCGCGGATGGAGGGGTGGCAGGAGGGGAGGACGTAGAGAGGGGAGGGACGGGAGGACATTTGGGAGAGGAGGGAGGAAGGAGGAGGGACACGCAGAGCGGGAGGGAAGGGATAGAGGGAGGAAGGAGGAGGGACACGCAGAGCGGGAGGGAAGGGAGAGAGGGAGGAAGGAGGACGGTTGGGGGTCGGGGAGAGAGAAAGGGGGGTGGGGGGGAGATAGGGGAGGGTGCCCATGGGGGGAGGACAGGGCCCAAGAGGGGTGGGCAGGGACAAGGGTAGGGTAGGTTAGGGGGTGGGGGGGGAGAAATGGGCCCATACCCCCGTCACGCGCACATGCGCGGGGCGGGGTAAAAAAATTTGCCGTGACGGGATCGAAATGGCGCTGGGATGACGGTACGGGTCATGTGAACACGACCGGGGCATGTGGAGACACGTAAAATCGAAAAAGGACGCATTCACGCACAAAACGGGCGCGCGAATATACGTAAAAATAAAGAAAAATTAATAACTCCCAATCCGGACGTCAAAACGAAATAGCGTAAAAACAAAAAGTGGGCAGGACGGCAGGCGGAAGAGAAGAAAAATATATGACGGAGATTCTGGGATGGGTAAAGGGCGGTCACGTGCAAAAAACACAAAAAACAAACCAAAAAACGCAATTAAAAATTAATATCGAAAGATCCGTGCATCGAAACGAGGTGCAAAAAAAAGGAAAATGGTGCAGAAAGATGTGTCCGACAATCCTATCACATCAAAACATAATTCCAACGGAGATAAGACACGTTCACATGGGAAAAACCCAAAAAACAAACTCGAAAATGGGATCGGAAATTAATATCGGACGAACCTTTCACCGGAATGACATGCAATAAGAATAAAAAATGTCCGCAGGAAGGAGTGGCACAGGGTGATCATGTTAAAACACAGTTCTGGTGGAAGTAGGAAGGGTTCACATGAGAAAAACTCCAAAAATACTCCTGAAAACTCATTTAAAAATTAATAAGTAAAAATTCGGAAGTCGAAAGAGGGGGGGAGGAAAAAGGAAAAAGGTGGGGGAAGACACGGAGGACACGACTGTCAAATCAAATTGGATTTTTGATGCAAAGAGGGCAGGTTCACATGGAAAAATGGCAAAAATATGCACGAAAAAGGTGTAAAAAAAACCGGAAAATGAATAATGGACAAACCGTGTATTGGAATGATGCGGAGTAAAAAGGAAAAATGTCAAGGAAAAAGGGGTGGTCAGGGCTATGACGTCAGAACATGGTTCCGGAGCAAGCAAAACAAGTTCACATGGAAAACCAGCTAATTTGCGCAAAATGCTTCAAAAATTAATAACTCGAAAACCGTGCACCGGAATAGGGGTAGATAAAAAGGAAAAATGGTCAGTTCAAAGGGAGGAACAGGGCTATAAGGTTGGATTGAGACTTTGGTGAAGGTAGGATGCATTCACATAGTAGGACCTCAAAATCAAGGAATGAAGGAAAACTGCAAGGGAACAGCCCCAAGGATGGGTGGAACATAACCGGGTGGGTGGAAAGGGACCCCATGAGGGTAAAAGCAAGGCATGGCATACATGCATGAGTAGGGTAAGGCATATGCAGAGGGGTATGCAATGTAGACGCGTAGGGACGCGTCCCCACACTTAAGACCTTAACGGATAGGGTTAACCGAGCAACAGGGACCTAGGACTACGCCACAGACCATCCACTAACATCCCCACACTTAAAACATGACCGTCACGAAGAAACAGAAGGTGTAGGGTTAGAAAAACTTGGCCCGTTTCGTCAAGAAGCAAGGTTGAGTGTCGATGGCACGTCCAGTGTGGTTGTCGACGCTGGAGGGACCAAGACATCTTCTCAGCACACGTCTGTCATGGCAGGGACCATGTGGCAGTACCCAGGGAGGTAGCTAATGGAAGGAACCGCAGGAAATTTGTTGTTGATGAGGAATACTACACTCAACTCGCAGTCACGCAAATGAAATGAAAGAACAGTCACTCGCCCCATGACTAATATCACTCGAGGAATAATGATGGAAACCCATATCTCATACCCGGTTGAGGAATCAACAAGGGGGGAAATGGTGCAGAAAGAGTATGCCAGGGTGCACAGTTGATGGTGCATTAGTGCGTCCAACCCGTCTGGCATAAGTGCAAGGAGGAAGGCAAGGGAGCCTTACAGTGCAGTGTACAGAACAGGGTAATGTGTCTTGTGATGATGGCAAAGACCCATCCCGTGGGTGCACAAGGAAACAGGAACATACCTGACTCCAAGTGTCGTAACGTCCCTCAATCTCACCTCTCGGTAATTGATTGAAGAAACTCCAGTCACACTCATCCCACCCTCTGTCTCACTCTTTGTTAATAGATACAAGAGGGCAGCCTTTTCCTGAAACCCATTAATGTAATCCTCACGGTCACTTGTGCAAAGATTGTATGCCTTGTGCACATTTGATCGTGCAACTGTGCATCCCGCCCTGTGCCGACATACGGTGCAAGAAGGAAGGCAAGGGAGCCTTTTGGTGCAGTGCACAGAAACAAATTGTGCTTTGTGCATTGAGAGGCCCATCTTGTGCGTGCAACACTTCATTCACACTTCTCACCTCTCATTTGATTTGAAGGGAAAAGACTGGTCTCTCGACCCACCCTCTGTCTCACTCTCTGTTGATAGATATAGAGGGCAACCCATACTCACTTCCCCATCCGGTTAGGATGAAAACTCACATCACTCAATTGTTTGTCGATGAAGATCGCATCATCAGTTGTTGAAGAGGCGTACCGAGGGAGGTAGCCATCCAATCGAATATTTTATTTGATAGGAACATGTCATCTCCTAGCGGATAGGTAGTCACTTTACAGAGAGACCCAGGACACAGCGTACCAAGGGAGGTAGCTTCGGAATTGGATCCTAGGGATATCAATTAATGAATCCACTTTCTGGACTGCTGGGTGTTACCACCTTTTCCACAGCCAGCTTCTCGCCCAAGGGTGCTTACCACCTTTTCCTGGAATGAGGCCTACTATGACAGGGAATTGCTTCCTTTTCTCTCATAACAGATTTATTTTTTTGTTTTTCTTTCTTTTCTTTTTCTTGTTTTCCCCTATTCCCGAGGGTGTTTCCACCTTTTCTCGAAGAATAGGTCGGCATGACAGGGACCTAAGTCCTTTTCTCCCATAACCGATATGTATATTTTATTTATTTATTTATTTATTTTTTCAAATTGAGCAAGGGAATGGTAGAACTACCATGTGTCAAGACCAACCTCGCCACTGATGCTGGTGGAAAATAGAGGATAAGAGATCAAGGCTGGAAGATGGAGTTGAGGGGACAAAGGGTTGCGTCCATTTCATCAGGAATGACTGAAGAACGGCTATCAGAAGTAGCATCATAAGAAGTACAGTGCCGCGCCAACGAGGGAAAGGATCAAGTGACCGTAATTGTCAAGATCCCCAAGGAGGGAAGTACTTCTTCAGGTGATACCCATTGATCAGAAAGGGATCATCAGAGGCATCAACGGTCTGCACTTGGACAGAACCATTAGGGTTGACTGCAAGTACCTTATAGGGGCCCATCCACCGCTGTTGGAGCTTGCCAGGAAACTTGCCAAATCGTGAATCATAGGCTAGGACCAAATCACCTTCTTTGAACTCCTTGTGCTTGATGAAGCTATCATGGTAAGCCTTGCGTTGAGCTTGCGTGGCTTCCATGCACTGTAGAGCCATCCTACGAATTTCGTCCAAACACTCCAGGTGCAAGAGACGACGTTGCAGTGAATTATCATCCCCCAAACACTCTTTGATAGCCACTCTCAAAGAGGGTAGTTCCAGTTCAACAGGAAAAACTGCTTCTGTACCATACACCAACTGGAAGGGTGTCTGTCATGTTGCTGCTTTATGGGAGGTTCTGTACGCCCAGAGGGCCTCTGTAAGTCGATCATCCCAATCACGATGATGTGCGGCAATTGTTCTTGTCAGAATCGAGCAGAGGATGCGATTGGTGACTTCAACTTGGCCGTTGGCTCTGCGGTAATAGGGAGTGGACTTGCGATGGCGGATCTTATACAACTCTGTCAACTCTTCCATGACTTTGTTGAGAAAATGAGTGCCTCTATCACTTACCAGCTCTAAGGGACTGCCAAAACGGGTGATGATATTCTCGTACATGAACAGGGCCACGCTGTTACCATCGTCCCGCTTTAGGGCTTTAGCTTCACACCACTTTGTAATATAATCCGTACATACGAGGATGTATCGGTTTTGTTTCCTTCTGGTGGGAGGATCGATCGGACCTACGAAGTCGATGCCCCACTTCTCAAACCGCTTCAACGGAAGGATAGGTTGCAGTGGCATGGCACTTGTCTTGGTGGGTTTCCCCATTCTTTGACAAGCATCACATCTTTTACAGTAATCATAGGCAACCTTGTGAATGGTAGGCCACCAATATCCTGCTACCAGAGCCTTCCTGGCTATAGCTTCTCCTGCAAAGTGACATCCACATGGCTCGTCATGGCAAACCTTCAGAACAATCCCAATCTCTTCTCCTGCAACACATCTTCTGAGCACTTCATCTTTGCCTTTCTTGTACAGTGCACCACCTAGCAGGGTGTATGGGGCTGATTCTAGCATGAGCTTCTTCCTTTCCCGACTAGAAATACCAGGAGGATACTGTTGGGTTGCCAGCAGATTGGTAATGTCTGCATACCAGGGAGTTACAGTTTCTACCAAGAATAGGGAAGCATCAGGGAGGTCTGGATCATCCTGCTCCTCGTCTGCAGTTTGTGGGATACGCGACAGATGATCAGCCAGAACATGGGAACGACCCGGCTTAGTAATCACCTCAAAGTCGAACTCCTGGAATAGAAGGAGCCATCTCATCATTCGTCCTTTCACATCTGCTTTGTTCATCAGGAAGGACAGGGCCTCATGATCCACATAAAATTTAAAGTGGGTAGATAGGAGGTAATGGCGAAACTTTTCCAGGGCAAACACCATTGCCAAGCACTCCAGCTCTATCACTGTATAGTTCCGTTCCCTATCAGTGACTTTGCGGCTTGCATAATAGATCGGTTGATCCAACTTCGAGAAGCCCTTCTGGCAGAGGATAGCACCTAAACCTTCAATTGATGCATCAGTGTGTACATGGAACTCTTTCGTCCAATCAGGAGGTTGCAGAATGGGTGCCTCTATCAGACACTGCTTCAGAGTGTGGAAGGCTCTGTCACATTCTTCCGTCCAAGTAAACTTTGCATCTTTCCTCAGAAGCTTGTGCAAGGAAGTTGCCTTTTGTCGCAAAATGGGCTATAAACCTTCTATAGTAACCCGCATGGCCTAGGAATCCCCTCAACTGTTTGAGGTTGGTAGGTGCGGTCAGAGCTGCGATCTTTTCAATCTTTGCAGGGTCTGTTGATATCCCTTGTGTAGAGACAATGTGGCCCAACAGAACTCCAGAAGAAACCCCAAAGATGCATTTGTCGGGGTTGAGGGAAATCCCATACTCCCGGCATCGGTCAAAGCATTGTTCCAAATGTCCCCAGTGTTCACGGATCAAACTATAGACACAGAAGTCATCCAAATATACTTTGATAAAGTCGTGTAAATGATTTTGAAATGCGGCCATCATGACTCGTTGGAAAGTAGCAGGGGCATTGCAGAGTCCAAATGGCATCACTCGGTAAGCGTAGGTCCCCCATTCTGTGGTGAAGGTTGTTTTGGACTGGTCTTCTTCTGCGATCTGGACTTGGTTGTATCCGCTGAATCCATCCAGAAGGAAATAAAGCTAATGTCCTGCCATTGTGTCCAACAGTTGGTCTGTGAAAGGGATAGGAAAGTGATCCTTCTTCGTCTTGGAATTGAGCTTTCGGAAATCCACACATATTCGCAATTTGCCATTCTTCTTGGGTACAACCACGATGGGTGAAACCCATTCACTATTTGCCACTAGATAGATGAACTCGGCTTCCAAAAGCTTCAGCAGCTCCGCTTTCACCAATGTGGAATAATTCGGATTCATTCGCCTCTGTCGTTGCCGTACTGGCTTGGCATCAGGCTCCAAGTCAATATGATGTTGACATATTGTGGGATCAATCCCCTTTAGGTCTTTGTAAGACCATGCAAACACGTCCAAATTCTCTTTCAACAAGTTGTACAAGGTTGACAACTCCTCTTCTGGGAGGCTGCTACCCACCTTCAAGTGGCGTTCAGTGCCTTCTGCATCCACAAAGGCTAACTGCCTTTCACCTTCTACTTCACGGATGAAGGTCCCACGGACTGCTTCTGGGTACAGATCCGACTCCTTCAAGGAAGTGGTATCCTCTTCGGATGTCCCACTAGAACCCACTTCTTCTTTTGGTGGAGACTTAGGTTGCTCCTTAAGATATTGAAATGGGATTAGAGCTGTTTCGGGTTTGGTTTCAAGATTAATTACCTCTTGGCTTGAAGACTCATCTTCTGATGATACAACCAGAAATGTCACATAACAGGGACCCTCTGATGCTTATTGGGTTTGTGGGATTGGTGCTTGTTGGCACGGTGCATCATCATCATCTTTCTTTGGCAAAGATGAGTTAAGATGGCATGAGCCACTGCTGAAAGATGGCTTGTTCTTCTTAATCCATTTCTTATAAAGGTTTTGCATATGAGAAGATCCATTTACCAGACCAAACGGTACCATCACCATGCTGTCCCATAGCATGAGCTCGTCGGCTTCGGATGCTTCTGGAACTTCTTTTTCAAATATATCCTCTTCAAGTGGGATAGATTCTTCTGGCTCACTTTCATAACCTTCTTCGTCCATTTCATATCCAACCTCTTATGTTTCTGTCTCTGTTTCTGCCTTTGCTTCTATCTCCGTCTCTGCTTCTGTTTCTGCTTTTGTCTCTGTCTCTGCTTCTGTTTCTGCTTCTGCTTCTGCTTTTTTCTCTGTCTCTGCTTCTGTCTCTGTAGGAGCTCTATAACAGAAGAACAGATTCTCTGTTTCCTCTCCTGTCTCTATCTCAGGCTCTGCTATGGCCATGTAATAGGGAGAGCAGTACATCCATGCTTCTATCTCACTGTCAGAAGTGATTTCAGAAGTCATTCATGGTTCAGGCAGGAAGTATTCACCCATTGATAATGGCTTTGCATCTTTCGGAAGTCGGCTTACAGTATCCACTGTTAAGGAATGTGCCACTGTTTTCTTGGGAAGGATCTGTTTGACAGCATCTTCGTCTGCTAATGTTCCGTCCGTAGCCTCATTAGGGGAGTCAGAAGATAATTCCAAGGAGGTGGATCCATGTCCTTTTTGAGAACCATATAGTTTCAGCACCACTTTGTTGGGTCCTCTACCCAAGGTCAAGGTTCCTTTGAACCAATCTGTCCTTGCTCGGGCTTCAAAAAGCCATGGTCTGCCTAGTAACAGAGGGTAGGATGTACCATAAGAATTTGGCTTCACCACCAAATAGGTTAGCCAAGAATCCTTTCCAGCCACTATAGTCTTCACATATGGGAGAATGCCCAAAGGCTTGATCCTACTCTGATCTGCCAGTCTGATGAGCCATTGGGTGGGTTGCACACCTTGTAAGCCTAGATCCTTCATTGTAACATCCGTCATAATGTTTACTAATGAACCACCATCAATCAATGCATTTGCAATGAAGCAGCCTTCTATCCACACGCCAGTCTCTGGAGTACCTGGATAGGAAAGCATTAGCCACATCTACTTCTTTTACAGGCTCTGAAGCCTTGTTGGACTTTGTTGCTATTGAGGGAGCAATCCTTAAACCACTTCTTCTTGTCAGTATACTTTTGAACCTTTTTCGGCAACTGGGAGACAACATCAATAATTGTCGGAATTTGAGGTTTGGTTTAAAGGTATCTAGATCTCTGACTAGATCGTATTCCTTAATAGGATCCATTGGCTTCTCTAACCGGTTAGGGAATGGGGCAACACCCATTTTCATTTTCCCTCTTTCTTCTAACAGAGAAATTACAGGAACTTCTTCTGCCACTTGTGGCACTTCCTCCTCTTCTGTCTCCTGGACCTCTGGTCCTGTCTCGGTAACTGTCTCTGTAACTCTCTGTGGCACTGTAGGGCTCTGTACGGCACTGTTAGGCTCTGTTCTGTTCTGTTCTTCTAGTGGAAGATTGAACTTCACTGTTCTCGCAGGAGGGTTATTTTCTTTCTGGATAGGTGGTTCCTTCTGCTTTGCACGCGTAATGGCAACAACTTCCAATTCCACTAAATTGGAGGTAGGCTCTTGGGCCTTGGCCGGACTATCAGTAGTACTGTTTTTCACTGGGGCTGGGCTTGGACAGTCTTTTGCAGTGTGGCCTTCTCCTTTGCATCGACTGCATAAGGGCTTGTAATCCACTGACCTTCGAGGATTTGGACAATTTGGTGAGATGTGTCCCTTTTCTCCACATCTATAACACTCCACTTCTGATCTCTGACCACCGCCAGACTGTCTTCCTCTGTAACTTTGAGAGGGAAATCTTCTGGGTCCGAAATTAGGACCAAACTCTCTAGGCTTGGGTCCAATATCCTGTGTTGTCATTTTGGATTTCAACAAGTTGAATCTTGCGTCTTCTTCCTTCCTTCTCCTATCATGCATCTCCTTCAGAGAGCAAATGTCCTCTGTATGGTTCTTCCGCAAACAGTAGGAACAGAAGGCCCCAGGAATGGTTGGTTTTCGTGTACATTCAGTGGCTAAATGGCCTGCTTGATGACACTTACCACACCAAGTATTTGACCGCATCACATCTCTTCATGCTCCTATAACGTTGGATATGCTCACGGTATTTACTTTCAGCATCTGTAGCTGCTCTGTAATCACATCCATCAACTCCTTTTTGATATTTGCAACTGAGTTAGATAAGTAGTCCTTCAAGCTTTCTCCTCCTGAGGCACTGGCAGGAGGGTTTTGAGGAGTTTCTGTAATCACTGCATAAACAGGTTGGGCTGGTATAGAGGGGTCTCTATTCTGGTTCTGATTCAGAGCTCCTGTTTGAACTGTTGGCTGTTGGCTCTAGTTGGTAGGATTCCACTGTTGCTGTTGATTTGGCATTGAGGAAATTGGTTGGGACCATTGTTGTTGTGGCTGAACCATCATTTGAGGCATGGATTGTGGCCACTGTGGATTTCGTGCATTGTACTGTGATACTGGGGGCATCTGTTGGTAGGGATAGGGAACAGTCCCTGGGACTGCATTTGGTGGGTACATCATTCCTGGCATCAGAGGAGGTAGGACTCCTCTTCCTGTATTCATCGCTAATCTAGCTTCCACTTCATCATACAGTCTTGCTCCTTCTGTTGCAGCTTGCAGGGTGGCTGGTCTTTGCAGCTCCACAAACTTACGGACTTCTGGTTGTAATCCTCTGAGAAACACCCCCTTCTGAATGCCATCATCTAGATTATGATTAGTCCATCTCTTCAGGATGGATTCCATTCGTGAGACATAAGCTTCTACTCTTTCTCTAGAGGATTGACTTAGGTTCATAAATTTCTCTCTCATCCGCTCTTCAAAACCTTCACGCCTGAATTTAGTGAGGAAGGCCAACTTCAGGCCGTCCCATGTGCCAAAAGTTACTGTTGCTTGTCTCTCATACCACTGAAACGCCGCGCCCTTGAAAGTGGTGGGGAATATTGCTAACCAATGCTCAAGGGTTCTGGCATTATTAGCCACACATGCTACCATAAACTCTGCTACATGAAGATCGGGGTCTTCATTGTACTCTCCCTTAAAAACTGGCAATGGGACTACATTCGCTGGCCTGTCATCAATATTTCCAGGACAGATCTGGCTTGGAAGTGGACCTCCAGCAGGAGGAGGAAGGGCTTGATGTGCCATTGGGACTTCTTGAAAGAGTTCCGCAACGGCGTCAAAGGCGGCTTCTGCTCCTAGCTCGTTCTCAGCCTTGATTTTTGCTTTCTCTCTTCTCACGTACCTCTGGACTCGTTCTAACGCTTGCCTTTTTATTGCGTCATTCATCAGGGGTGTGGCTCCACTAGGTTGTTAGTGCTCCACAGAGGGTTAACAAAAGGCTTCAGTCTTTGTAGGACTCTCTTGCCAACATTTCTTCTACTTCTTTCTTTTCAACGTCCCTGAATTCTTCTTTCATGCCACTACACAGGGGAAGGTATTTGGTTCTAAAGGTGTCAAAATGTATACGTCTGAGCATTGTGGTGGTGCCATCATCATAGTAATGCCAGCTTCTAATGGTTTCAATAGTGTAGGTTGTGAAAAACACTCTATCTACCAACTTCCAGTGGGTTGCTAATTGAACAAACAGAAGATTATCAGTACACCAAGCATCCCATGTATCTTGCTGTTGAGCGTCCACGAACAAATTCCAACTTTTTTCCTTCTTGTCCCTGTGAACCTCTACAGATCAAGACTCCTGAAGCTTCTTCACAATCTCCCACTTGATGTTGTCTGGAAACTTTTCAATGAATGCCAAATCTTTCATGGATGGTCATTCTCTCTGTTTCTGCTCTTCAGTTTGTTCCCAAAGAGTTTGCCACCAAGATGCAAGTTTCTGCTGCTTCAATAGGAAGAGGAAACTGTCCACCACATAGAGCATGCATCATGATGGTGATGTGTTTCCGCCATTGTGAGATGAACTTCTTGTGGAAAGTGGCTTTGATTATGAGGAATTCCAACTCTTCAGTGGAAGAAGGAACTTTACAATCATCCATTGAATTCTTCTCTTCTTGGCAATGCCAATTCCTTCATTTTCAGCCTCTTCTGGTGCTTGTTGATGGCAAGTTTCCCCGGTTGCGCACCAAAAACATGGAGCCCCAAGAGGAACACCAAGGAAAAGGGAATTCTCTTGTAAGAAAATCTATCTTGTAACATCAACAAGCTTGTTTATCATGTTTCATATGATCACAATGAAGAAAAGAACACCATGCACAACAAATCTTCATGCAGCATCATGTAGATCTCCCACGGATTTGATAGAATCAACCATATTCTTCAACATCTTCACAAAATCCACCAATAGAACAAAGAAAGCAAAGGAATACACCATCTTTGAATGGAAATACATCACATAGTATTCATCTTCAATATCTTCATAGTCTTCTCTCTCAATCTCTCATATACAATCACTTTGTTTGAATAGAATTGGCTATCTCTGACTCTCTCTCTCTCTCTCTCTCCATCAATAATACATCATATCCTCACTACAATCTCTCAAAAATCACTCTCAATAATCCTTCTTAGGTCGTGGATACCCCTCCCAAGAGGTATGTCTGATATGAAGGGTCACCAGAGCCACTACAATGTCCTTTCATAGCTCACTACTGTCACTTCACTCCAGTCTTTACTTGAGTCTTCAACAGCTACTTCTTCCACTTCTTTCAGCTCTTTTGCACTTGTATTCACCTCTTTCCAAGGTTAGAAAACTTTTCCAAGCTACACTCTCATCCATCAGAACACATACAGAAGCATACAGAACAGTCTACAGAACAGTACCAGAACAGCTACAGAATAGAACAGAGACAGAAGCTCTACAGAAGACCTATAGAAGGTTACAGAAGGTCATCAAAACCTCATAAATCATTCTCAAACCATTCCAAACTCTCACAAACCATTCAATAAACTTTCAAAAGATCTCAATCTTCATTAATCAATACTCCATCCCTCCTTACAGAAGACAATCAGAACAAAACAGACCAAAACAGAGCAAAACAAAAGATATAGAGAACCATTCAGAACCTATCAGAACATCACAGAACCACCAATAAACATCATGATCTTCCAAAACACAATCATTACCATCCAAAACACTCTCAAACCACTTCCAAATCAATCAATCATCTCATAAAATCAACCATTCAGCTCTCAAAAACAACAAAAATCAGCCAAAAAACAAGTCATTTCAACACTCAACACACATCCTATTGTGCAGTTGGAAAATTTCCTTTGTCTATGCAGGATGGGAGAAAGAAATACTTTTCTGATGTATTTCATGTCCCGAATATCACCAAGAATCTAGTTTCTATTGGCCAAATCGTTGAGAAGGGCTTGCAGGTCAGATTTAATCCTCATGGATGCTTTGTTGAGGATATGAAAAATAAAGGTCACTTAATAGCAAAAGGAAAGAAGAAGGGCAGAATGTTTACGTTGGATGCAGACATGTCTAAATTGAGTGCAGCAATGTTTGCACATGGGACCGATGTAGTTGCAAATATTGATATCTGGCATAAATGCATTGGTCATGTTAATGTACAACGACTTAAATCAATGCAGGCCCAAAATATTGTTGCAGGATTGCCTAAATTCAAGGTTGCAGAAATGCATAAGGTATGTGAAGCCTGTCAATTTGGAAAACAGGCAAGGAAACCATTTCCTAGACATGTTCAAGAGAGTAAGAAGCCATTGGAATTAATCCACTCTGATGTGTGGACTACTAAAGCTGCATCTCTTGGAGGCTGTCATTATTTTGTCACTTTTATTGATGACTATGGCAGAAAAGTTTGGGTGTATTTTATGAAAAAGAAAAGTGAAGTTTTTGGGCATTTCAAAACTCTTAAAGCTATGGTTGAAAAAGAAACAGGCCTGCAAATAAAATGCCTAAGGTCAAATGGAGGGGAAGAGTACCTCTCAAATGAGTTTGCAAGGTTCCTGCAGGAGCATGGCATAAAGCAGCAATATTCATGCAATCATACCCCACAACAAAATGGAATTGCAGAAAGAAAAAACAGGCATATTGGAGAGGTATCTCGTGCCATGCTCAACGAAAAAGACTTGCCAGATTTTTACTGGGCTGAAGCAGTTGCTACAGCAGTCTACATAATGAACAAGACTCCCACTGCAGCAATACATGGGATGACTCCAGAGGAGAGGTATACTGGTAGGAAACCAGATATTTCTCATTTGAAGATTTTTGCTTGCATTGCCTATGTTCATGTACCAGATGAGTTGAGATCCAAGTTGGATCCAAAAGCTGAGAAGTGCATCTTTATTGGTTACTCTCTGCAGCAGAAAGGGTATAGATGCTATAACCCTTCTACTCGTAAGTTTACAGTGAGCAGAGATGTTGTTTTTGATGAGATGAGTAGATGGTATAAAAAACCAGTAAATGTGATTGATGATGTAAATGCACAAAATGGTAATGCTGCACAGAATTCATAGCAGTAGTCACAAAATATTAGTGGACGTGGAGCGTCCTCGAGCAGTGGTTCACATTCTTCGCCATGGATAGGCAGATTGAGATCAGGAGAATCTTCTCAAAACAATGCAGATAGTGGTATTCATGTATCATAAAAAGGAAAAGAAAAGGTAGATCAGCCCATGTTTGATGTGAATGCAGGTCACTCTTATGTGGATGGTGAATCCAGTGGCTCATAACAGAGCATTGATGATGATGAGTTGGGTATTCCTTCTATTGTTATATCTGGAGTAAGGAAGACCAGGGATGTTTTGAGAGCACCTGGGAGTGAACCTACTTTGCGCAGGTCTACCAGGGCTAGGTATCCTGTGGATAGGCTGAAATATGATGGATTTACAGCCATTCACTATGCCTATATGGTCAAAGTGATACAAGAACCAGAACCCACTTCTTTTGAGCAAGCCATGGGAAAAGAAAAATAGGAGAAAGCCATGGATGAAGAAATGGATGCCTTGGAAGCAAATTCTACATGGGAATCGGTACCTTTGCCTAAAGATAAGAATGCAATTGGCTGTAAGTGGGTTTATAAGGTGAAGCACAATGCAGATAGTTGTGTGAACAGATACAAGGCAAGATTAGTAGTCAAGGGGTATGCACAAACATATGGCATTGATTATGAAGAAACATTCATTCTGGTTGCAATGATGGCAACCGTAAGAGCAGTCATTACTATGGCTGCATCAAAGGAATGGTCTTTACATCAGATGGATGTAAAGAATGCCTTCTTGCATGGTGATTTGCAATAAGAGGTATATATGGAGCAGCCACCAAGTTATGTGCATGCTGTTCATCTTGAGTTTGTTTGCAGGTTGAAGAAAACATTGTATGGCTTGAAGCAAGCACCTAGAGCATGGTCTGACAAGATAGAACAATATCGTGTTACTATTGGCTTTCAGATTTCCAAGGCAGATTTCTCACTTTATGTGAGAAAAACATAGAAATATATTATGATACTTGTCATTTATGTTGATGATTTGATTATGACAAGTGACAGTGATGAAGATATCCTTCATGTGAAAATGCTATTGAAGCAGAAGTTTGAGATTAAGGATTTGGGAGAGCTGCGTTATTTCTTGGGCATTGAGGTGATTAGATCACCAAGTGGGATACAGCTCTTGCAGAGGCAGTATGGATTGGACACGCTGTCCAAATATGGGATGACAGGCTGTGAGCCTATTTCAGTTCCTTTGGAGCAGAATGTGAAGCTGAGCGCAGATGCAGGTGAGCTTCTGGAAGACCCTGCTATGTACAGACACATAGTAGGAAGTTTGATTTATATGACTATTACCAGGCCAGATTTGAGCTATGTTGTTGGATTGGTAAGTCAGTTTATGCAGGCTCCAAGGAAACCGCATTTGGATGCGGCTAGATGCATACTCAGGTATGTGAAGTCCACATTACAGTATGGACTATTTTATGAGACTGGGGTTCAAATACAGTTGCATGGATACACTGATGCTAATTGGGCTGGTAGTATTTTTTATAGACGATCTACTAGTGGATATGTGTTCTCTTTTGGAAGTGCTACAATCACTTGGAGCAACAAGAAACAGCCTACAGTTGCCTTGTCGAGCTCAGAGGCTGAGTACAAGGGTGCAGCAATGGCTGCATGTAAGGTAGCTTGGTTGCATAAGCTACTTTATGATATGCATCAGCCTACAGATGTCCCAATTGTCATTTATTGTGACAACATGAGCAGTATACACTTGGCAAATAACCCAATCTATCATGCTAGAACAAAGCACATTGAGGTGCATTATCACTATGTGCGGGAGAGGGTTTTACTAGGTCTTATTGATCTAGTTTATGTCAGCACAGAGGATCAGGTAGCTGACATTTTAACGAAGGCATTGGGCACATAGAAGCTACGCAAGTTCAAAGACCTACTTGGTGTGCAGGAATTGGGATTGAGCTCGAGGGGGAGTGTTGAGATATCAAGCTCCACTCGTGATATGCCAGGGTGACTGTTGTGCATTTATGTCACCGACTTGTCAGTTTGCAGATGTGGTTGGTACACCGCCCATGAATAATAGCTAGATGACAGCTATCCTTATCTACTCTAGTTCATGGCTCAGTTAGTATGCCACCTTAGTTAGTTGAGTTTGGTTTGAGACCATTATATAGGGTTCTTCTATTTCTTTTGTACTTGAGTTCTTTTTGGCTTACACAACTAAGAAGATGAAAATTATTTTCAGCCTCCACCTTTGTGTGTATTCCCCCATTGTGCAAGCAAGAAAGCTACAAGTGAGACTCCTTCCTTCTCTCCCACAATCTTAACAGAAGGATCACTTTCCTATCCCTTTCATAGACCAACTGTTGGACAGAGTGGTAGGACATGAGCTTTATTCCCTTCTCGACGGATTCAGCGGATACAACCAAGTGCAAATAGCAGAAGATGACCAATCCAAAACAACCTTCACCACAGAATGGGGGACATACGCTTACCGAGTGATATCGTTTGGACTCTGCAATGCCCCTGCTACTTTCTAGGGAGTCATGATGGCCGCATTCCAAAATCATCTGCACGATTTTATTGAGGCATATTTGGATGACTTCTATGTCTATAGTTTGATTCGGGAACACTGGGGACACTTGGAAGAATGCTTTGATCGATGCCGGGAGTATGGGATTTCCATCAACCTCAACAAATGAATCTTTGGGGTCTCTTCTAGAGTTCTCTTGGGCCACATTGTCTCTCCACAAGGGATATCAACAGACCCTGCAAAGATTGAAAAGATTGTAGCTCTAACAGCACCCACCAACCTCAAACAATTGAGGGGATTCCTAGGCCATGTGGGTTACTACAGAAGGTTCATAGCTCATTTTGCAACAAAGGCAACCTCCTTGCACAAGCTTTTGAGGAAAGATACAGAGTTTGTTTGGACAGAAGAATGTGACAAAGCCTTCAATACTCTGAAGCAGTGTCTGATTGAGGCACCCATTCTTCAACCTCCTGATTGGACGAAAGAGTTCCATGTACACACTGATGCATCTATTGAAGGGCTAGGCGCTGTCCTATGCCAGAAGGGCTCCTCAAAGCTGGATCAACCCATCTATTACGCCAGCCAAAAAGTCACTGATAGGAAACGAAACTATACAATGACAGAGCTTGAGTGCTTGGCAATGGTGTTTGCCCTAGAAAAGTTTCGCCACTACCTACTGTCTACCCACCTTAAATTTTATATGGATCATGAGGCCCTGTCCTTCTTGATGAACATAGTGGATGTGAAAGGACGAATAATGAGATGGCTTCTTCCATTCCAGGGGTTTGACTTTGAGGTAATTACTAAACATGGTCGTTCCCATGTTTTGGCTAATCATCTATTGCGTATCCCACAAACTGCAAACGAGGAGCAGGATGATCCAGACCTCCCTAATGCTTCCCTATTCCTAGTAGAAAGTGTAACCCCCTGGTATGCAGACATTGCCAATCTATTGGCAACCCAACAGTACCCTCCTGGTATTTCTAGTCGGGAAAGGAAGAAGCTTATGTTAGAATCAGTCCCCTACACCCTGTTAGGCGGTGCACTGTATAAGCAAGGCAAAGATGAAGTGCTCAGAAGATGTATTGCAGGAGATGAGATTGGGATTGTTTTGAAGGCTTGCCATGACGAGCCATGTGGAGGCCACTTTGCAGGAGAAGCCACATCCAGAAAGGCTCTGCTAGCAGGATACTGGTGGCCTACCATCCACAAGGATGCCTATGATTACTATAAAAGATGTGATGCTTGTCAGAGAACGGGGAAACCTACCAAGACAAGTGCCATGCCACTGCAACCTATCCTTCCTTTAAATCCTTTCGAGAAGTGGGGCATCGACTTTGTAGGTCCGATCGATCCTCCCACCAGAAGGAAGTAGAACCAATACATCCTCGTACGTACGAATTATGTCACAAAGTGGTGTGAAGCTAAAGCCCTAAAGCGGGACAATGGTAACAGCGTGGCCCTGTTCATGTACGAGAATATCATCACCCGTTTTGGCAATCCCTTAGAGTTGGTCAGTGAGACAGAGGCACGCATTTCATTAATAAAGTCATGGAAGTGTTAACAGAGCTGTATAAGATCCGCCATCGCAAGTCCACTCCTTATTATCCCAGAGCCAACGGCCAAGTCGAAGTCACGAATCGCATCCTCTGCTCGATCCTGACAAGAACGATTGCCGCACATTGTCGTGAGTGGGATGATTGACTTACAGAGGCCCTCTCGGTGTACAGAACCTCCCATAAAGCAACAACAGGATAGACACCCTTCCATCTGGTGTATGGTACAAAAGCTATTTTCCCTGTTGAACTGCAATTGCCCTCTTTGAGAGTGGCTATCAAAGAGTGTTTGGGGGATGATGATTCACTGCAACGCCGTCTCCTGCACCTGGAATGTTTTGATGAAACTCATAGGATGGCTCTACAGTGCATGGAAACCACGCAAGCTCGACGTAAGGCTTACCATGACAGATCATCAAGCAAAAGGAGTTTAAAGAAGGTGATTTGGTCCTAGCCTATGATTCACGATTTTGCAAGTTTTCTGGCAAGCTCCAATAGCGATGGACGGGCCCATATAAGGTACTTGCTGTCAACTCTAATGGCTCTGTCCAAGTGCAGACCGTTGATGCCTCAGATGATCCCTTCCTGATCAATGGATATCGCCTGAAGAAGTACTTACCTGCTTGGGGATCTTGACAATCACGGTCACCTGATCCTTTTCCTCATTGGCATGGCACTATCACTCTTATGATGCTACTTCTGATAGCCGTTCTTCAGCCACTCGTGATGAGGTGGACGCAACCCTCTGTCCCCTCAAGCCCATCTTCCAGCCCTGATATCTTATCCTCTATTTTCCACTAGCGATAGTGGCGCGGTGGGTTCTAACAAATGGTATTTCCACCATTCCCTTGCTTAATTCGAAGAAAAAAAAAAAGAAAAATATATACATATCACTCATGGGAGAAAAGGACTTCGGTCCTTGTCATGCCGACCTATTCTTCGAGAAAAGTTGGAGACATCCTCAGGAATAGGGGGGGGAGGGGGGAAGAGAAGAAAAAAAACAAACAAGATAAGAAAAACAAAAAAAAAAGGGAGAAAATGAAGAAATTCCCTATCATAGCAGGCCTCGTTCCAAGAAAATGTAGTCAACACCCTTGGGTGGGAAGCTGGATGTGGAAAAGGTGGCAACACCCAGCAGTCCAGAAAGTGGATTCATCAATTGATATCCCCAGGATCCAATTCCGAAGCTGCCTCCCTTGGTACGCTATGTCTTGGGTCTCTCTGCAGAGCGTCTAACTGTCCTCTAGCAGACGACGTGTCCTATCCAACACAACGTTCGATTTGATGGCTACCTCCCTGGGTACGCCTCTTCAACAACTGATGATGCAATCTTCATCGAGAAACAATCGAGTGATGTGAGCTTTCATCCTAACCGGATGGGGAAGTGAGTATGGGTTGCCCTCTGTAACTATCAAGAGAGTGTGAGACAGAGGGTGGGGCAAGAGACCAGTCTTTTCCCTTCAAATCAAATGAGAGGTGAGAAGTGTGAATGCAGTGTTGCATGCACGGGATGGGCCTCTCAATGCATAAAGCACGATCTATTTTTGTGCACTGCACTATAAGGCTCCCTGGCCTTTCTTCTCGCACCGTATGCCTTCATGGGGCGGGATGCACAGTTACACCATCAAATGCGCACAAGACATACATCCTTTGCACAAGTGACCGTGAGGATTACATCAATGGGTTTTAGGACATGGTTGCCCTCCTGTATCTATCAACAGAGCGTGAGACAGAGGGTGGGCTGAGTGTGACTGGTGTTTCCTCAATCACTTATTGAGAGGTGAGATTTGAGGGATGTTACGACACTTGGAGTCAGGTATGTTTCCGTTTCCCTATGCACCCACGGGGTGGGTCTCTGTCATCAATAGAAGGCACGTCACCTGTTTTGTACACTGCAGTGTAAGGCTCCCTTGCCTTCCTCCTTGCACTTATGCCAGACGGGTTGGACGCATTGATGCACCATCAACTGTGCACCCTGGCATACTCCCTCTGCACCATTCCCCCTTGTCGATTTCTAAACTGGGTACGAGATATGGACTTCAATCATTCTTCCTCGAGTGATATTAGTCATGGGGCGAGTGACAGTTCTTTCATTCCCTTTGAGTGATTGTGAGTTGAGTGTAATATCCCTCACCATCGACAAATTTCCTGCGATTCCTTCAACCAGCTACCTCCCTGGGTACTGTCACGTGGTCCCTGCCACGAAGGACATGTGCTGTGAAGAACCTTGGTACCTCCTGCTGCAACAGGCGACAACGACAGTGGAAGTGCCATCGATAATCAACCTTGATTCTCTACCATATGGGCCAAGTTTTTCTAACCCTACACATTTTGTTTCTCAATGATATTCATGTATTAAGTGTGGGGACGTTAGTGGATGGTCCGTTATGTGGTCCTAGGTCCATGTTGCTCAGTTTACCGTATCCATTAAGGTTTTAAGTATGGGGATGCGTCCCTACGTGTCTACATTGCACACCCTTCTGCATATGCCTCAACCTGCTAATTCCTCTATACCATGACTTGCTTTTATCCTGTTGGGGTCCCTTCCCACCCACCCGTCCATTATCACACCTCCCTTGGGGCTGTTCCCTTGTAGTTTTCCTTCATTCCGTGATTTTGCGGTCCTGCCATGTGCATGCACCCTACGTTCATCGAAGTCCATATCTAACCTTATAACCCTGTTCATCCCTTTGAACTAACCATTTTTCCTTTTTATCCACCCCTGTTCCGATGCACGATTTTCAAGTTATTAATTTTTGAAGCCTTTTGCGCACATTAGCCGGTTTTCCATGTGAACGTGCTTTGCTTGCTTCGGAACCGTGATCTGACATCATAGCCCTGACAATAAATTTCCCCCTGCCATTTTTCCTTTTTACTCTATGTCCTTCTGATGCACGGTTTGTCCAATATTAATTTTGCAGTTTCTCGAGACCTTTTCATGCGTCTGTTTGACATTTTTCCATGTGAACCTGCCTTGTTTGCATCGAAATTCCAATTTTATTTGACATCCGTCTCCCCCGCGCCTTCCCCTACCTTTTTCCTTTTTCCTCCACCCTCTTTCGCATTCTGGATTTTTAATTATTAAATTTTCAATGTGTTTTCGGGTGTATTTTTGGTGTTTTTCTCATGTGAATCCTTCCTACTTCCGCCGGAACTACGTTTTGACATGACAACCCTATACCCCCCTTTCCTGTGGACATTTTTCCTTTTTACTGCATGTCATTTCGGCCAACGGTTCGTCCAATATTAAATTTTTATCCCATTTTCAAGCTTGTTTTTTGGTTTTTCCCATGTGAACGCATCTTATCTCAGTTGGAACTATGTTTTGACATGATAGGATTGTCAGACACGTCTTTCTGCACATTTTTCCTTTTTTCTACACTTCGTTCCGATGCACGGATCTTCCGATATTAATTTTTAATTGTGTTTTTTGACTCATTTTTTGCATGTGAACGCGTTGTCCTTCCCCCGGAACCCCCGTTGCACATTTCCCTTGTCTTTCCCCTACTGTCCTGCCCAGTTTTTGTTTTTACGACATTTCGTTTTGACATCCGGATTGGAAGATATTCATTTTTCTTTCTTTTTTCGTGTTTTCCCGTGACTCGTCCCGCGCGTGAACATGCCCGTTTTCGATTTCCCGCATCTCCACGCGCCCCGGTCGCGTCCATGTGCCCCGGTCAACTTTGCTAGGCAGGTTCAACCTCATTGAAGAGGAATTGAGAAAGAAAGAAACATGTTGCCCTTTCCACAGGTACCAACACCAGCTTCTGATCCACAAGGATGTTGGATTTATTGTGTATCTTCAGTACATGGAAAATTCTTCTCCAGATATAGACCAACAGAGAAAGCTAGAGGATATTGCAAGTATGGATAAGGAGGTCGAAGAGAAGGAGGAGATGTTCCAAGAAGATGTTGAGAATCAACTTGTCCAAGGTTTTGATGTAGGTTTATTCAAGAGTGACAATATCACAATGGTGGAAGAAAAGGAGATTGAGCCAAGTGCACAGGTTGATGAAGAAGGTCCTCTTGCCTGTGTTCCAACATTTCCCACTTATCTTATCAACAAGAAGAGATATGTGTTGCTAAATGATATTCAACATCTTTTTGATCTTAGAGAAGATTCTTGCTTAGCAATCCTTGCAGGTTGGGGCAAAAATGACATGAATTTTATAGGTTATGAACAAGAACCACTAGCAAGTCTTGATATTGAGGGAGAGAATTTCCAGGATAGCTCTATAGCCTTACATACATGTATTAATCAGATCATAGAATACGAAAAGGGGGGGCTACCTACAGAAGAAGAGTTCTTGCAGGTCCAGAAGAAACTTCATATTGATGATGTAGGGTATGAAGAGAGATTGAAGTCTCCATCAGATGAGAAGCCCAAGAGTTCAAATCTTTATGATGATAGTCTTCTTGAAGAAGACGAACACCCTAAGGTATGAAATATAATTCGAAGTTACCCATTGAGTTTATGTTAGACTTTATTATGCATTATAGATAAATATCTTATATCTTGTACTGTTGTGGTTTGTTCTATAGATTGAGATTGAAGATCTGGACAACTTTCTTGGAAGGGCCAAGGGCTCTAGGCCAATGAAGCTTTGAAAAAATCAAAGCCTTGGCCATTATATTGGAAACTTAAACAATCAAACAATTGCAATATATCATAGTAGATTGTCAAGCTCTCCAAGTCTACCAATGATGGCTTTGAGAGCTATCTCAAAGGTAATTGGATCTCAAGTTTTGAGCAGAGGTTTGGACAAGATCATTTTGGTGGAGAAGGAAGAAGCCATAAGAGTTTTTGGCTTCATGCCTGGATACAGTGGATCTAGAGCTGAATATTTTGGAGTTCTTGGCTCCTATTTGCTCTCTTATGTAGGAGATAGTAAGAATTTGAAGCTTCTTCTAGGCTATCGGAAACAAGAGTTTTTGAAATACAGAGGTCTTATTGAGTGGGATGAAACAAAAGATTCCTCTAGAGGCCCTGTCGAGCTACCTGAAACCAAGGACTCCTCTGAAGGCCTTGTTGAGGTGCTTGAAACTAAGGACTCTTCTGCAACACAATCAGACTAGAAGATGCCAAAGAATAAGGGTTTCTTGAAACCCATCTTTTTCCAACTCTTTGTTTGGTTTGTAACCATTCTGTAAATCTTTGCTTTGCGCAAGAATTTAAATATCTATCTTTTCTTCTTTGGGTAACAATTTGTATAGTCCTTGCTAAAGATGATGTATTGTTTGATGTGGTTGTATCTTTAAGCTTGAATTTATGCCAATTTTGTCGATAGAACCATTGAAACACCTCTAATAAACTATTGGCTTTGTGTCTTCCACCTCCATGTCTTGTGTGTCTGAAATATTTTGTTCTTGCTTGATAATGTGATTTTTCCATACCTTGGGTTGACTAGATAGATAGAGATCCATATTGTTTAATAAAGTATGGAGCATGGTTGTATAGAATATGCTGCATAGTCAACAAATAAAGAAAGTTATTAAAAAACATTATATGAGTTTGACAATGAAGAAACAAACATATACAAACTTCTTACCATATAGTGAGTAAAGTGTTGATCACCCCAAGCTTCTGTCATTGCCTTTTTGAAAAGGTTCAATTGGTTTTTAAAGTCTTTGAGATCATCAACATTCCATTCAGTCTTATCACAATAAAAAAACACTTTGTCTAGTGTTTCCCAAACTTTAGCTTTTCTATTTCGAGCTTGTCCATTATCAGTGTGATCCTTAACTGCATTATGTAGGGATTTCCACTGATTAAATTTAATAGTTGAGCCACCATTTCTCGAGTTTATCTTGCCAAGTCTCCCATGAAAGCCTAGAAACCTTCTCGCCTTCACTCCACCAATAGATGGTTTTTTTGGGACACAATTACAATCCTTAGACTTTTAAAGATCTGTTTCAATAACAACATTGCCACCATGCAAACCAATTGCAGAGAGAACTTTTTCAACCTTTGTTATAGCATCTGTTCTAGTTGATAATGGCTTCAACTTCCATGCAAATCCTATATAGAGATGAACAAGCTTTTCAATTATCCTGCAAAGTGCATGAAGTGTACAAATATGGGCATTCGCTAAAGGAATGTCCAAGACTGGTTTAAACTGTGGATCCTTATTGTGCCTAGAGGGAGCTCTATTCCAATTGCTTGAGTTTAACTTTGCAGCTGGTGACATGCAGTATAAGTAAGGAGATCTCGAGTTAGCTCCCTTTGATACATTATACATACATTTGAGTGTCTTTAGGTCACCAGCTATGTGTCACTCAATCCTGTAGTTTCCAAATCCTTCAACAAATAGCTCTTCTCCTGCTTGTTGCCTTTGAATAACATTAGGTATTGATGTTTGATTAAAAACCCAATATAGTAAATCAAAATTCTCAGTATCTACCTCAAATGCTCCTAGCCACCAGATGTTATATTCAGATTGAACACTAAATGATGTTGAGTGATTGCAATGACCTGACGAAAGTGCTCTATTCATCAAGGTGATAGAGATTCTCTCCAATTTTTTACATTTCGAAATCTCACTTTCATAAAGTTTAATCACAAATCTAGCCACTCCCTGTGCCTTTGCTACTGACAAGTCATAAAATTTGATCATTAAGCATTGTAGGGTGGGCAAGTCAAGGAAAATATTGTTAAATTCATTGAATATAACCTCCTTTTTCTTGCCCTTGAAGCTAGCCTTGATATAAAAAGGCTCACCTAGAATCTCCATCACTTTGTTAGTAACTCTCTGTCTGATAGTCCTAACCACAAATGGTTTCGGAAGTATGCAATTGTGTACCTGCCCTTGCTTCATATTTGATTGTAAAAGCTGGAAAAGTTGCATGTAAGCATCTCGACTGATACCAATACTATCCAGTGTCTTCTGTACTAACTCAGAATCCAAAGAATGATCCTTTACAAATGACTCCAAGCATTGTTTCTTTGCATTTTTAAATTTCTTCTTCTCCAAAATATCCTTTGAAACTACTGAAGAAAGAAGATGATAATAAAACTGAGCTGCTCTTAAAGAATCTCTTTCACTTGCATTTGGTTGTAGAAGAGATCTAAGCAAAATTAACATCACAAATCAATGGAAGTAGTTTAAATAAAGCCATATTTAAGATTTTTCAAGTGAAAAAAAATATACCTTACTGCTTGGATTCTTTTACCACAGCCTCCTTCTCCTCGTTTAAGATTCTCAATATTTTTAAGAGCTCTTTGTCGATTTCGAAGGCCTAATAAAGTTTGCTTTTGTTGATACGCTTTTCTAATGAATGAATTTTTTGTTGGCAATCCTCTAGCTTCTGCAACAACTCCATATTGTGTTTCATCAAAAGATGATTCTCTAGTCCAAGGATATCCTTTTCTGCAACAAGATTAAGTGTATAACCTAAAAATCCATTGTAGCCATCACCAATAAACCTCATTAATGACGAGCTATTATAGAAAGGAGGAGTGCTATTTTTGCTAGGATATTTGGGATATAAAGTTTCCATCTAACCAAATATCAATATTCTTATTTCCTTCAAACCTCAGTATATGTTTCATAGACTCTGTAACCGTGATAGATTTTGTTCTCTTTCTTATTGGTTTATACTTACTGTCCAACTCAATATGAAGATGATAGAGAGGTCTTTTATGAGAGCTACAGAGATCATTAGATGATTGATCCATAGCTGAGTTACAGAGATCATTGGGTGATTGATTAGAAGAGACTAATAAGGAGAAAAAAAGAACGAAAACAAAGAAGAGACTAATAAGGAGGAGAAAAAAAGAAGAGAGAAACGATGGAGAAACGATGGAGGGAGGCAATCGAGTATCCACCAAAATTCAAATTGAATATTACTTTTCACTTTAATGAGGAGAGGTAAGATCTTCATTATGACAACCTTGCCAACTTTATGGCGACCTAGATTTCTAGGTTTGATGTGACCACGAGAATATCACAACAATGACTTATTAACGAATTTTGATATTTTAACTTACCAAAATATAAACCTTTTAAAAATTCTATAAAATGATTTTATTTCGTAAATTGTTTTCTCTCTCTAGGATCTCTTACAGGGCATTTTCGAGACCTCAAAACTTCCCTAATGACCGACACATTTAAAGAAGGTTATCTATGACAATCATCATCGATTTCTTCCTATTGACCATCCCGAATATGTTCTAGCTACTAATGGAATGACTCCACAATCTCTAACCATTTGAGATTGGAAGGAGAGATGGATTAATGCCAACAATCACCCTCTACTCGGAATGAGTTGGTAAGAAGTGCATTTCTCTCGATTGACTTTAAAGTATTTAGCATGATGAATTGTTTACATAATATATTGTTTGTTTGTTAGGTTCTCTATATTTTTTTATCTCCTTGTATTGGACTGAACTCAAGATCAATCAGGACCCCATGCACATATTCAAAAATGTTGTATCTACATTATGGGATCACTTGATAGGTGCTCGTGATTCAGTCAATGTTAAGGAGGATCTATGTAACATTGGTCGCATGAGACGAGCCTGGCCACGCATTGGACCCAGAGGAAAGATTGAGCTACCCCATGCACCTTGGATGTTGTCAAAGAATGAGGAAAAAATAGTGAAGGAACAAATATGTAGCTTTCGAACACCCACAGGATGTATGAGATGTCTCAAGGGAGCCTTCATAAAGAGAAAGAAATGAGAGCAACTATCTGGTTTGAAGTCCCACGATTGGCACAAAATGATTCAAGTAAGGGTATCTCTAACCATGAATATAGTAATATGTGGAGTATCTATGTGTAAACTTTGGGGTATGATGATTTTTTCCTCAACTAATCATTTGATCTATGAATATTGTTTACATTCAGTTCGTACTTCCTACTAGCATATCCCATTGTGTATCCAAAGATGGACGTGATATCATTTACAAGATGGGAGAGCTCATGAGGTGTGTATACATTGTATTTTTTCATTATATATCTTTGAATTTCTACACAAAAATAAACAATTCTCAAATACATCCTGATAGATACGTGAGCTCGAAGGAAATTGATCCAAACACATTGCAAGATGCTCGAGTATTATCTATTGAGGTGGTTTGTTTGGTGGAGGAAAATTTTCCTCAATCCATTTTGACTACTCAATTACATTTACTCGTACATTTGATTGATGAGATTGAACTTTGTGGGGCAGTTCATGCAAGGTGGATGTTTTTTCTTGAGCGCTTCATGAAAACCTTGAAAGATTTTGTGAGGCAATAAGCACGGCCTGAGGAAAGCATGGGCTGAGGGTTGGTTAGTGCAATCATCCCTTGTTTATATCTCTGAATATCTTGCTGAACTGGACCCCGCTCAACCACGACTATGAAAAGATGATAAAGACTTGAGGATGACCTCTATAATACCTCAAGCTAGGAAAATGAATGAGTAAAGTGCTAACAAAAGAAGAACTTCATAAGTTAAATAGTTTTTGTGTACTCAATAGTGATGTAATGAGCAAATGGGTGACAATATATAATGAAGCAAGGGCAAGAAGAAAAAGTAAAAGACAAGCATTTCACACTAGATATGGATGTAATGTCTCATTTCTAGATCATCTAAATGCACTCCCATGTCATATTGATATAGATTGGTTACATGAGGAAATGGAGAGAATGGAAAAAGAGGAGGAAATTAATATATCTCAAGAAGAGTGGGAATACACACGAGGTTGCTTATCAAAGGTAAGACACACTATCAATTAATTTGTTTCTAGTTATATTTTATATAATAAATTGACATGTTTGATCTTAATCTTTTACTACTAGTGCACATTATTCAATGCTATTTGGTGTGAGGGTAAACATCTTCAAACTCAACATATAGATGAAAAGAGAAATACCCAAGATTGTGGTGTCCTTGCTCACTTCGAGGATGCCAATAATACCATGGAACGTTATTGTGGCTTGATCCAAGATATTCTGAAGCTTGACTTCAGACGATTCTTTATATATGTACTAGATGTGAAGTGATTTAAGGAAGTGGTAACAAATGGTGAGCATTACACAATTAGACGTCATCCAAGTGGTTTTGTAATCATTGACTCTACAAAATTTCACCAAAACAATAATGACACATTAGTACTACCTCAACAATGCGAGCAAGTATATATGAAAAAGCTAATTTTTTTATATGTATACATGTGATACATATACACAATATAATAAGTATTTAAGTTTCTTGCTTTTGTTTTTCAAATACAAGTTGTGTATCATCCAATGGTAAACAATAACCGATGGTGATATGCCATCCCTATATCTAATCGTTCAAAACTAATATATGGCAATATTATCGACATAGAGATAGCAGATGACAATCCAACAATTAATGATGATGTACATGATGACACCATAATGGATGATATGCGTGATACAGTACAAGATGAACCTTGCGAGGATATTCAAGGAAACGCAGAAGAGGACAATAATGTGATTGATGATATTGATGAAGTTATTGAGTAATATAGCAATACATCTGATAGTGGGATAGACTTATTTGTTTTGTCACCTCTTGGTAAGATAGACCTAGAAGTAGATAGTTTAGCAAGGGTTGATCTCATTGAAGATGAGATGGATCATTCACTGTAACATACTTAATTTTCTTAATGATTCAATATGTATTCTTAATTCTATGGAAAATATCATGCGCACACGTGCATACTCAAGAATCAATAGTCAAGTTTAAAGCTAAATTGAATTTTTCATAATAAAAAGTAAGTATTTTTTATCATCTTCAAGTACAGAAATTACGAGATACATGCAATGCTTGCTACTAATTGTGTAATAAGGTTTCTGTCGCTTGCCGCTAATTACTTATATCAGGCTTGTCAACTGGAGAAACTGCCATTCATTAGAGAGCAATGCAAAAATAATTATTAACTCTGGTTTTTTTATTATATTAAGTCCAATTTCAGGTGGTTAACTAATTACGCATCTGAAGACGCGTCTATATTTGCGTCTATTTGCGAGGATATATAGGCACAGAATTCGCGTCTATTTATACGCTCTTTTACACGCGGATATAGACGCAACGATAGACGCGCCCAACATTGCACGTCTATGCCTCGTTTCTGCTGTGGTGAACAAGCTATGTTAGATATCACCAATAAGAACAGAAGCCCACTTATTTGAGAACTCCTCGAATTTTGAACAATCATGCATGGTCCACATGAGAATGGCTCGGACTGTCGTGCTTGCTCACATCTTCCACACTGACCCTCTCCTTCCACAAAATATTAAGCTCATCAACTAATGAACAGAGGTAGACATCCATATTCTTGACTTTGTAGTGCCGAAGAATGAGCAAGCTAAGGATCACGTTTCCTTTGTTCATGGAAAGTCATGGGGAGATGTTGCAGTTAACAAGGACTACATGCCACACACTATAAGAAGTTGAGTGGAGACCAAATGGATTCACACCATCTATAACAAGGCCGAGTCGAACATTCCTTGGCTCGTCATGTAAAGCCCAGAAAGATGGAGTCAGTATGGCTCCATGCACGTGGATCTATTGATATTTGTTGGACTCCATTTGTGGATTTATTCTATGCATGCAACGTTGTCAAGCTCACCATGCTTGACATATAAAACACATCGTGACGTATATGTGGTATAAGTGAAAAGTGTCTAAGAAAATTTTTGAGGGATTGTTTACCCTTGAAAGTATTATTGATACCTATGAGCACCACACTTTGGACATGTCTCCATAGTCTTGTAGTCTCCTCAAAATAGCACACAATCGTTGACACGTACATGGATGATGTTGTAGTCCATATCAAGATTTTGTAACACCAGTTGTGCATCATCATGGGACTTAGGCATCGTGTCTTCAATTGGTTTAGTAAAATGAAAAGACGTCTTTAAAAAGCACAGTAAGTTTGTTTTATAATGGAATCAAAAAAATTGATGGAGCATAGAATATACCTGAACAACTCAGTCACAGTCCTATTGCTCCATTCGTACTTTGCATGCACACTTAGAAGCACAAGCAGCATCTTCAGGCAAGATAATTGGTACCTATCGTATAATGGTATATATGCTTTCCCTCTCAGTGGATGAGATGACTCAACATCCATAGGCATTAATGCATTGATCATTGCCTCCATCTTAGGATCCAAGTTTGGAGGAAGGTTCGAAAGGCTAATTGTCTCCTCTGGTATTGGGGTGTAGACTAAGTCGTGCCCTCCAATTGGTGTATTGTCTCAGGCACTCCATCCATCGCATGTCCACAAACTCTTCTAACTGGCCGCAATAGGTGCATTCCTTGGGATGAGGCATCACCTCCTTGTACAGATTTTATGGCTATATCTAATGTTTTTGTATATGATATTCCATTACTTTGCAAATGTAAAGCATGATGGATACACACTTTTCCTACCATTCGCTCTGAAAGTCTGAGATTGCCTAATTAATGATCTCTGATTGAAACTTACCAAAGCATCATACGTCTTCTATAGATAAGAAATGCTTTCCTCTAATTACTAGCTTGCATTGAGAGCAAGGACAAAGGACACGTTGATTAAGATACACCTCGTGATCTTGGACATCATGACCATCATCGTTCTCCATTTGGTCCACTTTACCACAAACAACAAGCTTTTGTTCCTCTCGTTGATGATCTTCCTTCTTTTTAATCTCTGCTTCTTTTTCTATCCCTTTCCCTTTATTTGTTTTCCTCCCTTTGTCTCTCTTTATCTGTTCCTTTTCTCTCCATGTCTCTATATTGTCTTTATCAATACTCCTTTTTATTTCTCTCCCTGCTCCCCTTTCTCTCTCTCTTTTCCCCTTTTTTTATTTGCCTCCCTTCCTCCTTCATTTCTCTTCCCATCTTTCAAATTCTCTCTCTCTTTATCTCTTTTTATTTGCCTCCCTTCATCCTTCTTTGTTTCTCTCTCCCCCCTCTCTCTCTCACAATGTTTCTTTCTCTCCACCATTTTCCCTCCCACTCTCACTTCTTCTCTCTTTTCATTTCCCTCCCTTCTTTTCACTATGGCTTTCTCTCTTTTGATATCCACTCGCACTCGACTTATCTCGTTACAATCAAAACCAAAGATAGAAAATAAAAAACTTATAAAACAAGACATTGAAAGACCCTCTCACCCCACCCTTCTTCATGTCTCTCTTCCCCCTCACCCTTTATTTTTCTATAATTTCATTCTCTCTAATTATCTCATTGTTTTTTTTTTCATTCTCCTTCTCTCTTGCTCTCTATTTGTAGTTTTCTCTATCTCTCTTTTTCTCCCTCTTTGTGTCCCTTTTTCTCCTCCTCTCTTTCTAGCTGTCTCTCTCTTTTTTTTCACTCTCCTTCCTCTCTTTACCTCACCCTTTTATCCACATCTTCCTTCACTCTGTTTCTTTTTCTCTCCCCCCTCTCTTTCTTTCTCTCTTTCTCTTTCTTTGTTGGTTCTCTCTTTGTTTCTCTCCCCTCCCTCGTTGTTTAACTCACTCACTCTCCTCTCTCCCTTCCTTTCTCTCTCTTTCTCTCTTCCTCTCTTTCTTTATTATCTCTCCTTTCTCTCTCTCTCTCTCTCTCTCTCTCTCTCTCTCTCTCGTTCTTTGTTCCTCTTCCCTTCTTCCTCTCTCTCTCTCTCTCTCTCTCTCTCTCTCTCTCTCTCCTTTCCTCTCTTTCTCTCTCTCCCTCAATGCATCTCATTACAAAGAAAATAAACAAACATAAAAAAGAAAACACAAGAACAAAGAAAGAAGAGGCAATGTACCAACCACAAGGGCCCAAGAATTGATTCTTCACCTCCTCTTCGTGACATCCCCTCTTTCTCCCTCATGTTCCTCTCCCTCTCAAGGCAACGATATCTCTCACTCTCTCTTTCGCTCTCCCTTAAAAATGTTTGTGGCAAATGTCGCGCTTGGGTTTTCGGTGCTTTTTTTTCTCAAATCGGCATCGCTATTAGCATTGCGATGCTTTAGTGAAGCTATTAGGCGATGCCACTATTTTTTGTTGCCAATTGTTGTCACTATTTGCCCATTCTCTTGTAGTGACCTATTAGGGATAGTAAGACTTATAAAGGACACTTCCATCAATACATACTTTTTATAGTATTGTTTGCAACATTTAAATATCTTTTCAAGATGGAGTGATTTTTAACAAACTTTTTAATTTTTGACTAATCTAACTTAACCCTTATTAGTACACGAGATTCATGAGAGAGAGAGATCTTGAGGTGGTTGCCAAACAAGAGCAACAATATAGGTTGATAGAGCTCATGCTGCATCCTCACAATAGGTACTCCTCATCATGATCACAGATGAAAAAGTGACATTGACAAGAGAAACTTCTTGCAAAGGCTTTAGGTTATAAATATCTTATTTTGTACATGTTGATATTGTATATATACAGCTTTTATTCACATATCCCCTCTACATTAATTGTTCTTATCTATTTCAATTTATTTTATTCAAGTTTAAATTTGAAATGATGAATAATTCAATAGAAGAAAACATACCTTGATGATCCATAATCCGATTTTTGTTTGATTGTTCTAATTTGGTCATCGAGTACCTTTTGTTATTGTATATAAAAATGCCTCAAAGTGCATGATATATATGGAGACAATAGTGTACGATGTGGACTAATTCTAATCCATGTGTTTGTATGTGTGTCGCTATGCAAGAGAGGGAGAGAGAGGGAGGGAGGGCGCTTTGGGGGGAGAGAGAGAGAGAGAGTTTGTGGAGAGAGTGGAAGAGAGAGAGATAGCTTGGTATTTGTAAATTTATCATTGATCTTTTAAAGAAATACATTAGATCATTGTATAAGAAATGCCTAAAACATTTAGGTGTTTCTAATATGATGATCACTTAAAAATAAGTAGGCATAACTTAAGTGATGCATGTCATCGCTTAAGCAACAGCATAAACGATACTTAGGCATATGAAAACAACATTGCTAAGTGTGTTGCTTATGTGATGTAACCATAGCAATACCCATAGGGATGTCTCAGTGTCGCATAAGCGATGTCAATTAACACTACTATACTCATCCCCTCTAGTAGTAACTCTTTGAGACCTTGGTATTGATGTGTGGCATGTCTAGTTTGGAACAGCCCTTGGAAAGTAATGGTAGATTTTGCCCAGTAGGGTCTGTTATTACAACATGCTACATAGTGATTGCAAAACCTTTTTCATGAAGGTTTTATGGCTCAAAATTCTTCTTGAAGACATCAGAATGCTCTACATTATAGAAGCTTCTACCTTGGTCTTCATTGTAGTCAAATATTTAATTTTTTCCAAGTATCATTTGCAAGGCTATCAAAAAGAGTAACTTCCCATTTTATTTTTGTGGGCAAAGACCTTAGGGCAGACCTTAAGGCAAGGATGGAATGTAAGAAATTCAAAAGAGAATTATATTTTACTATATTTGGAAAATAATACTATGTCACATTGAGATATTTATTAAGATGTAAGAGACTTGTAACTTTTCACTATTCAGTAATATTCAATACACTCTCTTCATCTCTCCAAGCTTTCATGGCTACTCTCGCCCCTTTCCTCTCATTCTTGTCTTTCTATCTCCCCTATTCTCTCCCTTCTACACTCTTCTATCTTCTCTCTAGTCTCATTTATTACATAGATTAGTATAGAATAGCCTATGCCTATGCATATAGACTAGCATAGAATAGTCTTGATCTATACCTAAAAATGTTAGGCAATTTAAATAGTAAAAACCTATCAAGGCTACTTTACATACTAAAATATACTTAGTTTTACAATAAGCTATGTTAGGTAAGCATAGAACGGGCATATAGTTAGGTGTACTCTATGCATAGGCTAAGAATACAGTTAGACCTAGACATAGGCTATGCCATGCTTATCCTAGGCTAGGAGTAGGCTATGTTGTGCTATGCTAAGACTAGCTAGGTTAGTTGGACCTTTTGCAACATATCATACATATGTTTGGTCTATGGTTCTACACTAATCATATTTATATAAGCTATTAGGCATTTTTTGAAATCAATCCAATGCCCTCTAAAGGATGTCATATCATCCAATCCTTGGAAAAATAGGCAACATAGTGGGCCCTTATAATCTAATATGTGATTTGCAACAATAGTATCTAAATCCTATGGAATTACATAAAATAATAGAACATAGTTTTATGAATCAAGTCTTAAAGAAATATTTAATTCTATATACTCTAAGAAAAAAATAAAACTATAATGATAGATATTCTACATACTTAGTGTAATGTTGAGTATTGAAATGACCTATTTTTTGGCTGATTTTTGTTGTTTTTGAGAGTTGAATGGTTGATTTTATGAGATGATTGATTGGTTTGGAAGTGGTTTGAGAGTGTTTTGGATAGGTTGGAATGGTTTTATTAAGCTCATGATGTCTATTAGTAGAGATGTGAAGTTTTGATATGTTCTGATTGGTCCTGATGGGTTCTGTTGAGCTTCTGTTTTATTATGTTTTCTCTCTGTAAGGAGGGATGGAGTATTCATTGATAAGGTTTGAGATTGTTTGATAGATTATTGAGTGATTTTTTATGGTTTGGTATAAGTTATGTGGTTCTGATGCTTTCTATTGACCTTCTGTAACTCTCTGATGAGCTTCTGATGAGCCTCTGTAGAGCTTCTGTATGCTTCTGTATGTGTTCTGATGGATGAGAGTGTAGCTTGGGAAAGTTTTCTAGCTTTGGAAAGAGGTGAATACAAGTGAAAAAGAGCTAAAAGAAGTGAAAGAAGTAGCTGCTGAAGACTCAAGTAAAGACTAGAGTAAAGTGACAGTGGTGAGCTATGAAAGGACACTGTAGTGGCTCTGGTGCCTCTTCATATCAGACATACCTCTTGGGAGGGGTATCCACGACCTAAGAAGGATTATTGAGAGTGATTATGAGAGATTGAAGTGAAGATATGATGTATTATTGATGGAGAGAGAGAGAGAGAGAGAGAGAGAGAGAGAGAGAGTAAGAGATAGCCAATTCTACTAAAACAAAGTGATTGTATATGAGAGATTGAGAGAGAAGATTATGAAGACATTGAAGATGAATACTATGTGATGTATTTCCATTCAAAGATTGTGTATTCCTTTGCTTTCTTTGTTATATTGATGGATTTTGTGAAGATATTGAAGAATATGGTTGATTCTATCAAATCTATGGGAGATCTACATGATGCTGCATGAAGCTTTGTTGTACCTGGTGTTCTTTTCTTCATTGTGATCATATAAAACCTAATAAAAAAGATTGTTGATGTTACAAGATAGATTTTCTTGCAAGATAATTCCCTTTTCCTTGGTGTTCCTCTTGGGGCTCCATGTTTTTGGTGCGCAGCCAGGGAAACTTGCCATCAACAAGCACCAGAAGAGGCTAAAAATGAAGGAAATGGCATTGCTAAGAAGAGAAGAATTCAATGGATGTTTGTAAAGTTACTTCTTCCACAGAAGAGTTGGAATTTCTCATAATCAAAGCCACTTTCCACAAGAAGTTCATCCCACAATGGTGGAAACATATCACCATCATGATGCATGCTCTATGTGGTGGACAGTTTCCTCTTCCTGTTGAAGCAGCATAACCTTGCATCTTGGTGGCAAACTGTTTGGGAACAAACTGAAGAGAAGAAACATAGAGAATGACCATCCATGGAAGATTTGGCATTCATTGAGAAGTTTCCAGACATCATCAAGTGGGTGATTGTGAAGAAGCTTCAGGAGTCTTGGTCTGTAGAGGTTCACAAAGACAAGAAGGAAAAGAGTTGGAATTTGTTCGTAGATGCTCAACAGCAAGATACGTGGGATGCTTGGTGTTTTGATAATCTTCTGTTTGTCCAATTAGCAACCCACTGGAAGTTGGTAGACAGAGTGTTTTTCACAACATACACTGTTGAAACCATTAGAAGCTGGCATTACTATGATGATGGCACCACCACAATGCTTAGACGTATGCATTTTGACACCTTCAGAACCGAATACCTTCCTCTATGCAGTGGCATGAAAGCAGAATTTAGAGACGTTGAAAAGGAAGAAGTAGAAGAAATGTTGGCAAGAGGGTCCTCCAGAGACTGAAACCTTATGTTATCCCTCTATGGAGCACTAACAACATAGTGGAGCCAACCCCCTGATGAATAACGCAATAAAGAGGCAAGCGCTAGAATGAGCTCAAAGGTACGTGAGAAGAGAGAAAGCAAAAATCAAAGCTGAGAATGAGCTCGCAGCAGAAGCTGCCTTTGACGCCCTTGCGGAACTCTTTACAGAAGTCCCAATCCATGCCTCAAATGATGGTTCAACCACAACAATAATGGTCCCAACCAATTTTCCCAATGCCAAATTAGCAGCAACAGTGGAACCCTACCAACTGGAGCCAATAGCCAACAGTTCAAACAGGAGCTCTGAATCAGAATCAAAATAGAGACCCCTTTGCGCTAGCCCAACCTGTTTATGCAGTGATTACAGAGACTCCTCAAAACCCTACTGCCAGTACCTCAGGAGGAGAAAGCTTGAAGGATTATTTATCTAAATCAGTTGCAAATATCAAAAAGGAGTTGATGGATGTGATTTACAGAGTAGCTATAGACGCTGAAAGTGAATACTGCTAGCATATTCAACGTTGCAGGAGCAGGAAGAGATGTGATGCGGTCAAATACTTGGTGTGGTAAGTGTCATCAAGCAGGCCATTTAGCCACTGAATGTACACAAAAACCAACCATTCCTGGAGACTTCTGTTCCTACTGTTTGTGGAAGAACCATACAGAGGATATTTGTTCTCTGAAGGAGATGCATGATAGGAGAAGGAAGGAAGAGGATGCAAGATTCAACTTGCTGGAATCCAAAATGACAACACAGGATATTGGACCTAAGCATAGAGAGTTTGGTCCTAATTTCAGACCCAGAAGATTTCCATCCCAAAGTTACAAAGAAAGACAATCTGACGGTGGTCAAAGATCAAAAGTGGAGTGTTACAGATGCGGAGAAAAGGGACACATTTTACCAAATTATCCAAATCCCAGAAGGTCAGTGGATTACAAGCCCTTATGCAGTAAAGGAGAAGGTCACATTGCAAAAGACTGTCCAAGCCCAACCCTAGTGAAAAACAGTGCTACTGATAATCTGGCCAAGGCCCAAGAGCCTACCTCCAATTTAGTGGCATTGCAAGTTGCTGCCATCATGTGTGCAAAGAAGAAGAAACCACCTATCCAGAAAGAAAATAATCCTTCTGCCAGAACAGTAAAGTTCAATCTTCCACCAGAAGAACAGAACTGAACAGAGCCTGACAGTGCCGTACAGAGCACCACAGTGCCACAGAGAGTCACAAAGACAGGACCAGAGGTCCAGGAGATAGAAGAGGAGGAAGTGCCACAAGTGGCAGAAGAAGTCCCCATGATGCCCCTACTGGAAGAAAGAAGGAAAATGAAAATGGGTGTTGCCCCATTCCCTAACCGGTTAGAGAAGCCAATGGATCCTATTAAGGAATATGATCTGGTCAGAGATTTAGATATCTTTAAACCAAACCTCACATTCCGACAATTATTGATGTTGTCTCCCAGTTGCCGAAAAAGGTTCAAAAGTATACTGACAAGAAGATGTGGATTAAGGATTGCTCCCTCAACAGCAACAAAGTCCAACAAAGCTCTAGAGCCTGTAAAAGAAGTGGATGTGGCTAACGCCTTCCTAGATCCGGGTACCCTAGAGACTGGCGTGTGGATAGAAGGCTGCTTCATTGCAAATGCACTAATTGATGGTGGTTCATCAGTGAACATTATGATGGATGTGACGATGAGGGATCTAGGCCTACAAGGTGTGCAACCAACACAATGGCTCATCAGATTGGCGGATCAGACTAGAATCAAGCCTTTGGGCATTCTCCCATATGTAAAGACAACAGTAGCCGGACACGATTATTGGCTAACCTATCTGGTGGTGAAGCCAAACTCTTATGGTACATCCTATCCCCTGTTACTCGGCAGACCATGGCTTTTTGAAGCCAGAGCAAGGACGGGGATTGGTTCAAAGGAACCTTGACCTTGGGTAGAGGACCCAAAAAAGTGGTGCTGAAGCTATATGGTTCTCAATAAGGACATGGATCCACCTCCTTGGAATTATCTTCTAACTCCCCTAATGAGGCTACAGATGGAACATCAGCAGATGAAGATGCTATCAAACAGATCCTTTCTAAGAAAACAGTGGCACGTTCCTTAACAGTGGATACTTTAAGCTGACTCCCAAAAGATGCAAAGCCATTATCAATGGGTGAACACTTCCTGCCTGAACTAGGAACGATTTCCGAAATCACTTCTGACAGTGAGGTAGAAGCATGGATGTACTGCTCTCCCTGTTACATGGCCATAGCAGAGCCAGAGACAGAGGCAGAAGATGAAACGGAGAACCTATTCTTCTCTTACAGAGCTCCTACAGAGACAGAGACAGAGCCAGAGACAGAGCCAAAGACAGAGACAGAAGAGGATGGAGATGATATGGAAGAAGAAGGTTATGAAAGCAAGATGGAAGAATCTATCCCACCCGAAGGGGATACATATGGAGTGAACCAGGGATGTTTTGAGAGCACCTGGGAGTGAACCTACTTTGCGCAGGTCTACTAGGGCTAGGTATCCTATGGATAGGCTGAAATATGATGGATTTACAGCCATTCACTATGCCTATATGGTCAAAGTGATAGAAGAACCAGAACCCACTTCTTTTGAGCAAACCATGGGAAAAGAAAAATGGGAGAAAGCCATGGATGAAGAAATGGATGCCTTGGAAGCAAATTCTACATGGAATCGGTACCTTTGCCTAAAGGTAAGAATGCAATTGGCTGTAAGTGGGTTTATAAGGTGAAGCACAATGCAGATAGTTGTGTGAATAGATAGAAGGCAAGATTAGTAGTCAAGGGGTATGCACAAACATATGGCATTGATTATGAAGAAACATTCATTCCGGTTGCAAGGATGGCAACCGTAAGAGCAGTCATTACTATGGCTGCATCAAAGGAATGGTCTCTACATCAGATGGATGTAAAGAATGCCTTCTTGCATGGTGATTTGCAAGAAGAGGTATATATGGAGCAGCCACCAAGTTATGTGAATGTTGTTCATCCTGAGTTTGTTTGCAGGTTGAAGAAAACACTGTATGGCTTGAAGCAAGCACCTAGACCATGGTCTGACAAGATAGAACAGTATCGTGTCACTATTGGCTTTCAGATTTCCAAGGCAGATTTCTCACTTTATGTGAGAAAAACATAGAAATATATTATGCTACTTGTCATTTATGTTGATGATTTGATTATGAAAGGTGACAGTGATGAAGATATCCTTCATGTGAAAATGCTATTGAAGCAGAAGTTTGAGATTAAGGATTTGGAAGAGCTGCGTTATTTCTTGGGCATTGAGGTGATTAGATCACCAAGTGGGATACAGCTCTTGCAGAGGCAGTATGGATTGGACATGCTGTGCAAATATGGGATGACAGGCTGTGAGCCTATTTCAGTTCCTTTGGAGTAGAATGTGAAGCTAAGCACATATGCAGGTGAGCTTCTGGAAGACCCTACTATGTACAGACGCATACTAGAAAGTTTGATTTATATGACTATTACCAGGCCAGATTTGAGCTATGTTGTTGGATTGGTAAGTCAGTTTATGTAGGCTCCAAGGAAACCGCATTTGGATGCGGCTAGACACATACTCAGGTATGTGAAGTCCACATTGCAGTATGGACTATTTTATGAGACTGGGGTTCAGATACAGTTGCATGGATACGCTGATGCTAATTGGGCTGGTAGTATTTTTGATAGATGATCTACTACTGGATATGTGTTCTCTTTTGGGAGTACTGCAGTCACTTGGAGCAGCAAGAAACAACCTACAGTTGCCTTGTCGAGCTCAGAGGCTGAGTACAGGGGTGCAGCAATGGCTGCATGTAAGGTAGCTTGGTTGCATAAGCTACTTTATGATATGCATCAGCCTATAGATGGGCCAGTTGTCATTTATTGTGACAACATGAGCAGTATACACTTGGCAAATAACCCAGTCTATCATGCTAGAACAAAGCTCAGGTAGCTGACATATTTACGAAGGCATTGGGCGCATAGAAGCTGCGCAAGTTCAGAGACCTACTTGGTGTGTGGGAATTGGGATTGAGCTCGAGGGGGAGTGTTGAGATATCGAGCTCCACTCCTGATATGCCAGGGTGACCGTTGTGCATTTATGTCACCGACTTGTCAGTTGCAGATGTGGTTGGTACACCGCCCATGAATAATAGCTAGATGATAGCTATCCTTATCTACTCTAGTTCGTGGCTCAGTTAGTATGCCACCTTAGTTAGTTGAGTTTGGTTTGAGACCAATATATAGGGTTCTTCTATTTCTTTTGTACTTGAGTTCTTTTTGGCTTACACAACTAAGAAGATGAAAATTATTTTCAACCTCCACCTTTGTGTGTATTCCCCCATTGTGCAAGCAAGAAAGCTACAAGTGAGACTCCTTCCTTCTCTCCCACAATCTTGACAGAAGGATCACTTTCTTATCCCTTTCACAGACCAACTGTTGGACACAGTGGCAGGACATGAGCTTTATTCCCTTCTGGATGGATTCAGCGGATACAACCAGGTGCAAATAGCAGAAGAAGACCAATCCAAAACAACCTTCACCACAGAATAGGAGACCTACGCTTACCGAGTGATATTGTTTGGACTCTGCAATGCCCCTGCTACTTTCTAGCGAGTCATGATGGCCGCATTCCAAAATCATCTGCACGATTTTATTGAGGTATATTTGGATGACTTCTATGTCTATAGTTTGATCCAGGAATAGTGGGGACACCTGGAACAATGCTTTGATCGATGCCGGGAGTATGGGATTTCCATCAACCCCGACAAATGCATCTTTGGGGTCTCTTCTGGAGTTCTGTTGGGCCACATTGTCTCTGCACAAGGGATATCAATAGACCCTGCAAAGATTAAAAAGATTGCAGCTCTGACAGCACCCACCAACCTCAAATAGTTGAGGGGATTCCTAGGCCATGTGGGTTACTACAGAAGGTTCATAGCTCATTTTGCAACAAAGGATACCTCCTTGCACAAGCTTTTGAGGAAAGATACAGAGTTTGTTTGGACAGAAGAATGTGACAAAGCCTTCAACACTCTGAAGTAGTGCCTGATTGAGCCACCCATTCTTCAACCTCCCGATTGGACGAAAGAGTTCCATGTACACACTGATGCATCTATTGAAGGGCTAGGCGGTGTCCTATGCCAGAAGGGCTCCTCAAAGCTGGATCAACCCATCTATTACGCCAGCCAAAAAGTCACTGGTAGGAAATGAAACTATACAGTGAGAGAGCTTGAGTGCTTGGCAATGGTGTTTGCCCTAGAAAAGTTTCGCCACTACTTACTGTCTACCCACTTTAAATTTTATGTGGATCATGAGGCCCTGTCCTTCATGATGAACAAAGCGGATATGAAAGGACGAATAATGAGATGGCTTCTTCTATTCCAGGAGTTTGACTTTGAGGTAATTACTAAACCTGGTCATTCCCATGTTCTGGCTGATCATCTGTTGCGTATCCCACAAACTGCAAACGAGGAGCAGGATGATCCAGACCTCCCTGATGCTTCCCTATTCCTAGTAGAAAGTGTAACCCCCTAGTATACAGACATTGCCAATCTACTGGCAACCCAACAGTACCCTCCTGGTATTTCTAGTCGGGAAAGGAAGAAGCTTATGTTAGAATCAGCCCCCTACACCTTGTTAGGCGGTGCACTGTATAAGCAAGGAAAAGATGAAGTGCTCAGAAGATGTGTTGCAGGAGATGAGATTGGGATTGTTTTGAAGGCTTGCCATGACGAGCCATGTGGAGGCCACTTTGTAGGGGAAGCCACATCCAGAAAGGCTCTGCTAGCAGGATACTAGTGGCCTACCATCCACAAGGATGCCTATGATTACTGTAAAAGATGTGATGCTTGTTAGAGAATGGGGAAACCTACCAAGGCAAGTGCCATGCCACCGCAACCTATCCTTCCTTTAAATCCTTTCGAGAAGTGGGGCATCGACTTTGTAGGTCCGATCGATCCTCCCACCAGAAGGAAGCAAAACCAATACATCCTCATATGTACGGATTATGTCACAAAGTGGTGTGAAGCTAAAGTGCTAAAGCGGGACGATGGTAACAGCGTGGCCCTATTCATATACGAGAATATCATCACCCGTCTTGGTAGTCCCTTAGAGCTGGTCAGTGAGACAGAGGCACGCATTTCATTAATAAAGTCATGGAAGAGTTAACAGAGCTGTATAAGATCCGCCATCGCAAGTCCACTCCTTATTACCCTAGAGCCAACAGCTAAGTCGAAGTCACGAATCGCATCCTCTGCTCGATCGTGACAAGAACGATTGCCGCACATCGTCGTGATTGGGATGATTGACTTACAGAGGCCCTCTCGGTGTACAGAACCTCCCATAAAGCAACAATAGGACAGACACCCTTCCATCTAGTGTATGGTACAAAAGCTATTTTCCCTGTTGAACTGGAATTGCCCTCTTTGAGAGTGGCTATCAAAGAGTGTTTGGGGGATGATGATTCACTGCAACACCGTCTCTTGCACCTCGAATGTTTGGATGAAACTCACAGGATGGCTCTACAGTGCATGGAAGCCACGCAAGCTCGACATAAGGCTTACCATGACAGCTTCATCAAGCACAAGGAGTTCAAAGAAGGTGATTTGGTCCTAGCCTATGATTCACGATTTGGCAAGTTTTTTGGCAAGCTCCAACAGCGGTGGATGGGCCCATATAAGGTACTTGCTATCAATTCTAATGGCTCTGTCCAAGTGCAGACCGTTTGATGCCTCAGATAATCCCTTCCTAATTAATGGATATCGCCTGAAGAAGTACTTTCCTGCTTGGGGATCTTGACAATCACGGTCACCTGATCCTTTTCCTCGTTGGCGTGGCACTATCACTCTTATGATGCTACTCCTGATAGCCGTTCTTCAACCACTCCTAATGAGGTGGACGCAACCCTTTGTCCCCTCAAGCCCATCTTCCAGCCCTGATCTCTTATCCTCTATTTTCCACCAGCAACAGTGGCGCGGTGGGTTCTGACAAATGGTATTTCCACCATTCCCTTGCTTAATTCGAAGAAAAAAAAAGAAAAAAATATACATATCGGTCATGGGAGAAAAGGACTTCAGTCCTTGTCATGCCGACCTATTCTTCGAGAAAAGTTGGAGACATCCTCAGGAATAGGGGGGGGGAGAGAAGAAAAAAAACAAACAAGATAAGAAAAATGAAAAAAGAAATGTTATGGGAGAAAATGAAGAAATTCCCTGTCATAGCAGGCCTCGTTCCAAGAAAATGTAGTCAACACCCTTGGGTGGGAAGCTGGCTGTGGAAAAGGTGGCAACACCCAGCAGTCCAGAAAGTGGATTCATCAATTGATATCCCCAGGATCCAATTCCGAAGCTACCTCCCTAGGTACGCTGTGTCTTGGGTCTCTCTGCAGAGGGTCTAACTGTCCTCTAGCAGACGACGTGTCCTATCCAACACAACCTTCGATTTGATGGCTACCTCCCTGGGTACGCCTCTTCAACAACCGAGGACGCGATCTTAATCGACAAACAATCGAGTGATGTGAGCTTTCATCCTAACCGGATGGGGAAGTGAGTATGGGTTGCCCTCTGTAACTATCAACAGAGTGTGAGACAGAGGGTGGGGCGAGAGACTAGTCTTTTCCCTTCAAATCAAATGAGAGGCGAGAAGTGTGAATGCAGTGTTGCACGCACGAGATGGGCCTCTCAATGCACAAAGCATGATATGTTTTTGTGCACTGCACTATAAGGCTCCCTGGCCTTTCTTCTCACACCGTATGCCTTCACGGGGCGGGATGCACAGTTGCACCATCAAATGCGCACAAGTGACCGTGAGGATTACATCAATGGGTTTCAGGACATGGTTGCCCTCCTGTATCTATCAACAGAGCGTGAGACAGAGGGTGGGCTGAGTGTGACTGGTGTTTCCTCAATCACTTATTGAGAGGTGAGATTTGAGGGACATTACGACACTTAGAGTCAGGTATGTTCTCGTTTCCCTATGCACCCACGGGGTGGGTCTCTGTCATCAACACAAGGCACGTCACCCTGTTCTGTATACTGCACGGTAAGGCTCCCTTGCCTTCCTCCTTGCACTTATGTCAGACGGGTTGGACGCATTGATGCACCATCAACTGTGCACCCTGGCATACTCCCTCTACACCATTCCCCTTTGTCGATTTCTAAACTGGGTATGAGATATGGGCTTCAATCATTCTTCCTCGAGTGATATTAGTCATGGGGCGAGTGACAGTTCTTTCATTCCCTTTGAGTGATTGTGAGTTGAGTGTAATATCCCTCACCATCGACGAATTTCCTGTTATTTCCTTCAACCAGCTACCTCCCTGGGTGCTGTCACGTGGTCCCTGCCATGAAGGACGTGTGCTATGAAGAACCTTGGTACCTCTTGCTGCAACAGCCGACAACGACAGTGGAAGTGCCATCGATAATCAACCTTGATTCTCTACCATATGGGCCAAGTTTTTCTAACCCTACACATTCTGTTTCTCAATGATATTCTTGTTTTAAGTGTGGGGACATTAGGGGATGGTCCGTTATGTGGTCCTCGGTCCCTGTTGCTCGGTTAACCCTATTCGTTAAGGTTTTAAGTATGGGGACACGTCCTTGCGCGTCTACATTGCATACCCTTCTGCATATGCCTCAACCTGCTAATGCCTCTATGTTATGACTTGCTTTTATCCCGCTGGGGTCCCTTCCCACCCGCCCGTCCACTATCACACCTCCCTTGGGGCTGTTCCCTTACAGTTTTCCTTCATTCCCTGATTTTACAGTCCTGTCATGTGCATGCATCCTACGTTCATCAAAGTCCATATCCAACCTTATAACCCTGTTCATCCCTTTGAACTGACCATTTTCCCTTTTTACCCACCCCTGTTCCGGTGGACGGTTTTCAGGTTATTAATTTTTGAAGCCTTTTGCGCATATTAGCCGGTTTTCCATGTGAACGTGCTTTTCTTGCTTCAGAACCGTGATCTGACATCATAGCCCTGACAACAACTTTTCCCCTGCCATTTTTCCTTTTTACTCTGTGTCCTTCTGATGCACGGTTTGTCCAATATTAATTTTGCGGTTTCTCGAGACTTTTTCGTGCGTCTGTTTGACATTTTTCCATGTGAACCTGCCTTATTTGCATCGGAATTCCAATTTTATTTGACAACCGTGTCCCCCGTGCCTTCCCCTACCTTTTTCCTTTTTACTCCACCCTCTTTTGCCTTCTGGATGTTTAATTATTAATTTTTCAATGTGTTTTCGGGTGTATTTTTGGTGTTTTTCTCATGTAAATCCTTCCTACTTCCGCCGGAACTGCGTTTTGACATGACAACCCTATACCCCCCTTTCCTGCGAACATTTTTCCTTTTTACTGTATGTCATTTCGGCCAACGGTTTGTCCAATATTAGTTTTTGATCCCATTTTCAAGCTTGTTTTTTGGTTTTTCCCATGTGAATGCATCTTATCTCAGTCGGAACTATGTTTTGACGTGATAGGATTGTCAGGCACGTCTTTCTACACATTTTTTCTTTTTCCTACACTTCGTTCCAATGCACGGATCTTTCGATATTAATCTTTAATTGCGTTTTTTGACTTGTTTTTTGCATGTGAACGCCTTGTCTTTCCCCTAGAACCTGGCCCCTTGCACATTTCCATTGTCTTCCCCCTACCGTCCTGCCCAGTTTTTGTTTTTACGACATTTCTTTTTGACATCCGGATTGGGAGATATTCATTTTTCTTTCTTTTTCCGTGTTTCGCGCGACTCCTCCCGCTCGTGAACGTGCATGTTTTCGATTTCCCGTGTCTCCACGCGCCCCGGTCGCGTCCGCGTGTCCCGTCCCGCCATCCTGGCGCTATTTCGATCCTGTCACGGTAATTTTTTCTTACCCCGCTCCGTGCACGCACGCGGGACGGGGGTATGCCTTTCTTTTATGGCCCATTCCCCTATGCCCACCCCCCTATAGGCACCCCACCCCCCGGGCACCCCCCCATACCCTTCCCTATCCCCCCCAACCCCCCCCATGCTTCTCTCTCTCGGACCCCTGTCCCCCCCAACTACCTCCCTCCCTCTCTCTCTGCGTGCCATTTCCCGCTCTCTCCATCTCCACCTTCATCTTCTTCTTCACCCTCCCCTCCTCCTTTCCTTCCCCTACTCCTACTCTCCTTCCCCTCCTTCTCCTCCTCTCCTCCCTCCCTCCTCCACGACACCTCCTTCACGCCCCCTCCCTCTTCTCCTCTGCAACGCCCGCCGTGCCTCCTTCGTGGCCTCCTCCCTGCCGCGACGCCCCTCCTTCGTGGCCTTGCCCGCCCTGCCCGCCGTGACGCTGTGTGCCCACAAGCACCCTGCCTACGCCCGCCCTGTCGCCGTCGAGTGCCACACTGTGGCCCGCCGGGTGCTCCTCCCCACTGCTGACGCCTCTGCCCATGGCCTCCTCCTTGCCCGCCGTTGTCGGCTCCCACCACGCACCCCTGCTCCTCCACGTGCTCAGCACACCACACACCCCCCTACCCCCACACAAGCCCCCCTTCCCCCCCCCACAGTCACAACCCACCTCCAACCCCCCTCTAAGACCCCCTTCTCCCCCCCATAGTCACAACCCACCTCCAACCCCCCTGTAAGCCCCCTTTTCCCCCCCCAAGGCACACCCACACCTACACAACCCCCCTCTAAGCCCCCCTTCCCCCCCCCCCTCGCGGGACAATCACACATACATACCCCCCTCCAAGCCCCTGTTCCCCCCCTGCAGACCCGCAGAACCCCACCACACCCGTCCCACCTGCGGAAAACCCCCCTCCAAACCCATGTTCCCCCTAGAGACGTAGACACCTGCGGAAACCACCAGACAAAACCTCCCGATACCATTCTTCGCCCTTTGACACACGCACGCGTGGTTGATTGTGATTGTTCGTGTGCGGGTGCGGGAGTCCGTTCGCAGATGTTCACGCGCGGGGACACGTGTTAGCTGGGTCCGTGAGGTGGTGTGCAGCCGTCTATTCACACGCAACTGACATGCAGTCTATTCCTGGGTATATTCCCGGATTTTTAATTCCAATACCTAAAAACCTTTAACATACATTGAAAATTTGCAAAAAAAAAAACATTAAAAAACACTGCAAATTCAAAAAAAAGTACAGAAAAAACTTGAAAATTTTCCAATATTTCTGCAGTAAATTGCCATATTTTTTTGAACTAAGAATTTCAGAAAAAAAATCAGATCACTTTAAAATTAAAAATTCTTTTAAAAATACCCACAAAATGAAAAAAATTCATTAAAAATGGTAAAAATTTCCAATTTACTTATAGAAAAATTCCTGCGAATTCCATTAACTTTTTTACTTATTTTTGAAAGATTTTCTAAGCTGAAAATGATGTGTCATTTTATTTTATTATTAATTGATGGTAAAAATACTTCATTAAATGCTAAATTCATAAAAATATAATCTTTAATTCAAAACACAAACTGAAAATTCTACACAAATCCAGATACCTTGGTTCTTTTTGGATTGCTGACCTCCATTTGGGATTGAGAAGAGCGCATTCATTGCATTCACATACACCCACTACCAGGTATTTTTCTCTTTTATATTTTTATTTTTTCCGCTACCCCAAAATTCACGGTTAATTTTAAAAATGAACCCTAAACACCACCATGGCATGCGCGCTCGCGCGAAACACACAATTTTATAATAAAAATCAACTCGTCGTTCACTTAACAAGCGCTAAGTGCACTTAAGAGGCACTTTAATATTTTTAATTAAAATGAACTAGCCGTCACAAGAGCGCGCACTGGCAAAAAAACGCTCCACATCACCTGAATTTTTAATAAATGAATTTGCATTTAGAGACCCAGTCTGGGTATCGAAGTCCGGGATTCGGATTCAAGCACCGCTTTAACCTAATAATTGGTAATTAAAATTTTAAGAAGGAACTGCCGTTTTCTTATTAAGGTTTATCACTTAATAAAAATTCACCCATTTCTTAATAATTTATTAAAATGAACCTTTCATTAAATTAATTCCCCCTCACTATACTTATTTTTCCTTTTTAATAAACTCGTTTCGTGGGATGGGTACGCGAAGTCTTTGGAGTTATCTCTATGGTCAAACCTGATTATCAAAGTTGTGGTCCTGATATGTGTGGGTTGTTGTTATGTTTTGGTTCAGTTTCTTTGTTAGGGTTAAGGGTATGGTGTGTAGTTTTTTTTCTTTATTACATGATATGGGGATTTGGGTGTTTGCATGTTGCATAGCATGAAGCTTTCGGTTGCATATGTCTAGAGGTCATGTTGAATTTTTTCTAGGCTATGGTTTGCTTGGGGATAGTTAGTCGAGTCATGTTTTACCATCTTGGTTGATATCTTATCCTTGGTTTTTGTCTGTTGCTTTGTAGGCATTCTCTTTGTTTGTCTGTGTTTGTGGTGTGTGTGTGTGTAACCATCTGAATGGCGCCCTCTCGTACTCCTCTCCCGATTCAGTATATTCCTTTGGCTGTCCATGATTATTCTTTGTTACTGGATTCAGACGTTGTTGCTAAAGCGGGCTTGTCCAAGCTCATCAGCCTGTCTTTCCCCCTGGTTCCAGATGATCCTTCCCTTTGTGACGAGTTTCTAACCTCTTACAGCAATAGGTCTGGTCCAATCCATGGCACTTCTGTTCTTCTGACACCAAAGAGTCTAGGCAAGGCTCTTGGTCTGCCATATCGTGGGGAGTCTATCCCTGCTGCCAGACAGTTGTTTACCAATGATGATATTTTGAAGCTGTTGTAGAAGCAGACTCAAGATGTTCTTGATCCGAAGAAGGTCATTACCACGTTAGGAGTGGGTGTTTCCATGATTTCCAATCCCTTATGGAAATAGATATGCCAATTCCTTCAGGACAGGTTCATGCCTACAAAATCCCCATCTCATTATCTTTCCAAGGAGTTGTTTACAGCTTCTCAAATGATTTTGAAAGGCATCACCATTGATTGGAGTACCTACCTACTCTCTAAGATGGATTACCATTTTATCCGAGCTACTCGAGGAAATGTGACTAATGTTACATTTGGGTCCTTCCTCTATGTCTTCTTGCTACATGCTGCCCCAGCAAAGGAAGTTCCTTTACCTCCAGTTGATCCTCCAGAAGTTTCTCCTCTGCCTCATAATGAAGAAGATGAAGTGATAATTGCGGATGATGATTCTCCTCCTCCCATGGTCATTCAGAGAAAACGCCTCAAGAGGGTGGCTGATTTAATGCCTATTCCTCCAGTTCCAGTGACAATTCCTGCCCAGTCTTGCAGCAGCTTACCTGCATTCCTTCAAACGCCAAATCTTTTCAGAGCCCATAGAGATGGGATGCTTGACCTTAATATTCCTTCTGTTCATTGCCTGGTAACAGGAGATGCTATTCTGTTCCTGTGCAAGGATATCCAGAGTTCTATTAAATTTTCGATGACTGCTTGTTTCCAACAATTATATTCTTCATTTTATGATGAAGTTCAGCAGTCTAAGGAGGAACTGAATAAGACCAATGCTAAGTTAGCCTCTGCTCAAGAGAAATTCTCTGACCTTTGTATGCAAATGGAGCAGCAGGTTAAGCTCGTAGATACTTAGAAAGTTGAAATTTCTAAGTTGAAAGCTGAGTTGGCAGAAGCTAGGTCTCACGTGGTTGCTGTAACAGAGGAGAGGGATAAGTTACAGAAGGAGAGTCAAGAGATGAAGGAGAAGAAAGCTGCCCAAGTAGAGAAGTTGAAATCCACCACAACTATTTTAGACCAGAGTAATGTTCAAATCCAGCAACTCAAAGATCAGTTGGCTCAGTCTTGGTCTAATACACAGAGTCCTGTGCAGCCAGTTTCTCTTTTATCCCCTGCAGACTTGGCAGCTCTTCAAAGACAGGCTACCTTATGTCCCTTATTCTAGGCCAAGGTGGAAAGAGTGCAATCTCGTATGGATTTGTTATGGTCTTCTTTTGAGCAGTATCAGGAATATGTTCCACTAGATCATTCCTTTTTTGTTCATTATCAACAACAAGTTGGCCTTCTATATCAAGCTTTCCACAATGGATTTACCTATTCCAGAGGATGGATGGAGTGGGGCCTGGTCATCAGATTTGTTGATAGAAGTCGTAAGGATGGTTTTTGAAGACTCTGTCACTCCAGATACGATGCTTCTGTCCTATATGTATTTGAGGGGTGATTTACTGATTCCAGATGAGGAAGATCTGGCTTGGTATGTCGGAGATGTGGTATTGCAAGCTTCTTTGTATGTCCGACATTTGGAGTTGAGGATTGATGAGATGTTTCAGGGATATTTTTCCAAGGTGGCTGAGTGTCCTGAGTTTTCATGGCACCCTATGGTTGATTCTGTCATTTTAAATCATCGACAGGTCAAAGCTTTAGCTCATGCCCAGAACACTAACCAAATGAGGGTGGATCTTTTAGCCTATCTTTCCAATCAACCCCCATTTGATACTTCTTTCTTTGAAGCCTATCATCGTAGATCAGCCTTACCATGTGGTGCACAGATCAGACGCTGTATGCTCGCGTAGTGAATGCCAGAAGGTCCCCAAGAACAATGAACTCTACTTTTTGTACAAGTTACAAGGTAAAAAGCATGAACGACAAGAGCAAGAGACCAATTGGGTGCAATCTCCCCCCATGCCTTGTGTGAGCGCTTCACAAAGCATGTATTTTATGTATATTTCATCTTCATGCTCAATAATAGCCCAATTTACAAAAATATATCAAGATTTTAGCTTTTGAGTTTGCTTTTACAAAAATAGGAATAAAACTAATGGACGGTGCCCAAAGAATCTTGCACGCCTAATACAATGTCCAAATAGAAATAACATAACCGTGCACATGGGCGCATACAAAATAATAAATAATCAATGCCTCAATAAATAGGCATGACAAAATATAGGCATGGCGCCTATCAAAATATAATCCATAGATCGAATACTCGCTATCCTCCAATGCTTTCCTCCGCCACTGCTGCTATCTCTACACATCAACTGAAGCATTCACAATCGTTAGTAAAATAATACAATTAAACCAACAAAAGTGAATACCTAGCAGTCTTCATCTACATAAATAAATCAACTGGTTAGAAATAAATCTTAACCTTAATTTATTACGAGTGCGCACTCTAAACTCATAAACGTTTATTAATTTAATATGCATTTTGCGGAATCACCCGCTATGGAATCACCCATGTACACACTAAATTAATGAAACACCCAAAAAGGACAGGCGTCCCCATTAACTTCTCGCACAAAGAATCCACTTTGTGTATGAGCCCCGGTCATCAAAGTTTACGGAATCCATTGTAAAATCTCACGGAATCCACCGTGAAATATGCCTCCTGGCATGCACGTTTTTAGGTACAGGCCAATTCAATATTGCATCAATTTTCTTAGGATCAACTTTAATTCCATCAGATGATACAATATGACCTAAATACTCAATTTCTGTTTTAAAGAATTCACTCTTTTCAGGATTTACATACAGTTGATTTTCTTTCAATAACTAAAAAACCAATGACAAATGCTCATAATGTTCTTTCTCATTTTGACTAAACACCAAAATATCATCAAAGAAGACAATTACACGATACTGATATTTCAGAAATATACGGTTCATCATTCTACTAAACGTAGCAAGTGCATTAGTCAATCCAAATGGCATGACTAAAAATTCATAATGACCAAACTGTGTTCTAAATGCAGTCTTGAATATGTCAGACTTATCTAGTCTCACCTGATGATAACCAGAATTAAGGTCTATTTTACTCAATATAGCAGATCCTTGCAGTTTGTCCATAAGGTCATCAACTCTAGGAATAGGATACCTATTCTTTACAGTGATCTTATTTAAAGCTCGATAGTCAATGTACATACAATAGGTATTATTGTTTTTCTGGACTAACAGAACAGGTGCACTGAATGGAGAACTACTCGGTCGAATCAATCCTCTATTTAGTAATTCCTCAACTTGACTCTCGATTTCTTTTTGCTCTATCTGGTTATGTCTATATGGTGCTTTGCAAAGTGGTTGTGCGCCAGGGATCAAATCTATCTTATGGTCTTCTAGACGTGAAGGAGGTAAACCAAGTGGTAGGTCTTCTCCAAAAAAGTCCTTAAAATATGCAAGAAATTCTTTATGCCTGGGATGCACGTTTAGCTTGAGATAGGATTTACTACTCTTGCGTAATGCACGTTTAGCTTGAGTATGCGAATGCAGTGGAAAAACATTAGATGCATGCATACAATATAATGTAATAGATTTTCCTTGAAAATTAATATTCATTGTGTGTGTTGAATAATCTATATCTGGATTATGCTGGTGATGCCAATGCATACCTAAAATAATGTCACTCGATTGTAATGGAACAACTAAGAAATTTCTTCTTTCAATGTATTGACCAATTTGAATCTCTAAGTCTTGCACTTCCTATGTACCATTATACCTAGTGCCTAAAAATGCAGCTTTGATGTGATAATGTGTAGGTACAGTATGTAATTTCAATTCTTTTACCAATTTTGCTGAAATAAAATCATGAGTACTACCGTCATCATGCAAAATAGTCTTTTACTTTCCATGCACCAAACATTTCATAGTCAATAATGAATGTGAAGTAGGCATACCTGGTAAAGTATCGGAAGTAGTAGTAGTGTCATCCTTATCTTCAGTGAAATCAGGCATATCTTCATGTTCATCTTCGTCCATTGCTCCAAGGTAGTTGATATGAGCTGGTGGCTTCTTTGAATGACAATTTGCTGCTAGATGTCCAGACTGGTGGCATTTATAGCATACTATTGGCTTGGCTTTGGTTACATTATTTGCAATGGCGGGAAGTCTAGGTACATTAGGGTTCAGCTGTGGAATAGGCTTAGGGTTTTGATTGACATTGGATGGTAATGCAGGTGGTTTTGCCCAATTTTTGCGGAAAGATGATGAAGAGAAACAACTTGGATTAAATCTTCTAAAATTGGAATTGAATTGTTTAGATCCATAATTACCATTGGCTTGGAATTGTTGTGGACGTCTGTCTCTACCTCGTAGCTTATCTTTAGTGTTGAGCTAGTGAAATGGCATCTTCAAGAGTAACATGCTTGAACATGTTAACTTCAGCATAGTAATGCCCAAGGAGTCCAGATATATACTTGTGCTTATGTGTTGCCTTTGGTACGTCTTCAAGCATGCATAGCTGGAGTAGTGCATTCCAAAAACGCTTTGTATACTGAGGTATAGACTCACAATCCCGTTGCTGGAGAAGATCCCATTTCTTAATAGCTTTCTCATGAAATTGTGGTGGAAGGAAATTCTGCATGAACTTCTTCTTGAAATCTTCCCAAGTAGCAGGACATTCTATGCTCTTGCGTACGACAGTCCACCAAAGAGATGCTCTATCTACTAAATGATTACTGACACACTTGATTTTATCTCTTTCTGCATAAGTTTCCTCATGGAAATAGTCATCAAACTGACTAATGAATGATAGAACAGTTTTTCCTTCTCGTATGCCATTGAAAGTACGGAATTTGAAACTTCTTTTACTTATCTTTGATTCCTTGCGAATGGTTTGAGCTTCGAGAGTTGCGTCGATGGTACGTCGAATCAGATCTTCAGCTTGAGGTTCTTCTTTATCGGTAAACGCTCTTTGTAAATTTGCCAGTTGAGCTTGCAATGCTTGCCTAGCCCTTCGTTCTTCTTCCAATTGCATCATGATTAAGTCCAACTTTTGCTCCATTGTAGGTTCAGGTAGGTCGCCTTCAGCCATAAGATCATCCATATGTGGTTTCGTCATCCTGCAAAACTCAAAAGACCTTTCTCACTCAAAATCAGGTTAGCGGGATGAGCGTAGCTCAAGTTCGGGGTTACAAGGCTTATGTGTTTTTGGGTATAGGTTTCTCAATCTTCGGAAAATCTGCTATTTATCCTTCTTCGTATGCTGAAAATGCTTCAGCAAACCTGCGTATGGGTAGAGTACCTTCCAAGAAACAACTTTGCAGTTCGGAGTTTCTGCGCAGGAACAATCCTTCTAGGAGTTTGGAGCACAAGTCAGTTCTGACTCCAGTTGACTAGTCTGACTTGTAGAGTTGGAGACTTATGTGACTTGCAGAGTTGCAGACTTGCAGAACTTAGTTGATTTATGAAACTTGCAGAACTTGATCAGAAAATACTTGTAGAACTTGACTTTGTTGGGCATGACCTGGAGTTTGTGACTTGCAGAGATGACTTGTCTTACTTGTCTTAGCTTGATTGATTAAGCTTAGGACTTAATGATCAGTGAACGGCAAATTTCGCAGGGGGAGGGCCGTTTTTTCAGCCGTCGCGAAAAATTCGGAGGTCTTTCGATACCTCGCTGACGAATTTTGAAGCTATTAAGCTTCTTTAAAGCTTATAAGATTTACTATTAAGTTTTTTTGAAAGAATTAGCTATGGAAATTGTAAAGCTTATCTCTGGTTGTCCACAACTTGTTGAAGGAGATGTAGGAGTGGTCCTCCGCCTATATAGCCCGGTCCTTCGCGATCTAGTGACAGAAATAGGGATTCTTGATCGCCAGAAGTCTGCCTGTATCGACGGTTCATGACGACATTGTTGAGATATCGAGCTCCACTCGTGATACGCCAGGGTGACCGTTGTATATTTATGTCACCGACTTGTCAGTTGCAGACGCGGTTGGTACACCGCCCATGAATAATAGCTACATGATAGCTATCCTTATCTATTCTAGTTCGTGGCTCAGTTAGTATGCCACCTTAGTTAGTTGAGTTTGGTTTGAGACCCATATAGAGGGTTCTTCTATTTTTTTGTACTTGAGTTCTTTTGACTTACACAACTAAGAAGAGGAAAACTGTTTTTCAGCCTCCACCCTTGTGTGTCTTCCCCCATTGTGCAAGCAAGAAAGCTTCAAGCGAGACTCCTTCCTTCTCTCCCACAATCTTGACATGGTATCAGAGCCTTGTTCGTGGTAAGGAGCTCAAGAAAGCAAGCCAAGCTCGCGGTGGTCTGGTAAGAGGAGCAGTGTTGCTTTCATTTCCTGTTTTGGGAGCAGATCTCTGCAGGTAGCACAGCCGGAAATTGCAGGAGTGCATTGTCTCAGGTTGAGACGCCCTTCGCGGTGAAGCAAGACCTTGTTTTTTTTGATTTGAGGCCATTTCGGGGCCTGTTTTGCAGACGGAAGTTTTCTGCACGCACTCAGGAAAAGGCTCAGTTTTATGCTGTGCGACCACTGTTCTACAGGTCGGTGAAAAGTTACTGTAGAAATTGCATCGTATGCTTGTGCGCAGAGACATTGGGAGTTTCAGAATCATCCTTGGTTCCTGTTTATGCAAAATCGTCACTAGGAAGTGACTGTGTGGTCAAATACCACTTTCGCCAGTTTTGCAGATTTGCCCTTGTGAGGGTGAAGCTGTGTTTTTTGCAGTGACAGAATTTCTTGCAGTATTCTGTAATGGCGTCTGATTCTCTTTCACAGATTGTCACTGAAAAGCTTGACAAGAACAACTTCCAGGCATGGAAGTTTAGAATGACGAATTTCCTTATGGGAAAAGGATATTGGGAATTTGTTGCAGGAAATGAAGAAGAACCAGTTCTTCCTGATGTTCCCAATCAACAACAAATGCAGGCATTTAAAACATGGCATGAGAGAGCCAGGAAAGTTATGTATTGGCTGTCTATCAGCATTTCAGACTCTATGATTGTGCATATTCAGGATGCAAGTACGCCAAAGGAGGCATGGGATACTTTGTCAAAAATGTATAGCACAAATACGCAAGCCAGGAAAATGCAGCTCAAGCAAGAGTTGCACAATGTGCAAAGAGAAAATATGAGCATCAACGACTACCACATGAAGGTGAAGAAGATTGCAGATGCACTTGCTTCCATTGGGTCGCCAGTGGAAGATGATGATTTAGTTTCCGTGACCTTGAATGGTCTAGGAAAGGATTATGCACAGTTTCGGACATCCATTTCAGTTCGTGAAAGATTTCCTGATTTTGAGGAGTTGATTGCTCTTCTAATTTCTGAGGAGCAGAGAAATGGTGGTGCATCTTCTTCAGGAGGAACTTCAAAAGAAGCTGTCTTCTACTCAAATGCTGGAAGAGGTAGAGGCAGAGGTAGAGGAGGCCGATTTGGAGGCCGTGGTAGAAATCAGAATATGCAGCAAACTCAAGAAAACCAGTCCTATGGAGGAGGACGTGGTAACTCTAGAGGCAGGGGGAGCCAAAGAGGTCGTGGTGGATGGCAAAGAGGTCAAAATGCAAACAGTAATGTTGAATGCTACTATTGTGGTAAAATGGGTCATATGGCTAAAGACTGCTATAAAAAGCAGAATGACATCATGAATGGAAAACTGCAACAAGGGAATTATGCGTCTTCTAACAGACAGGGTGATGACAGAAATGAGCATTTGTTCATGGTGCAGCACATGAACAACTCTGTGACAAGTGCAGAAGAAAGCAATGATGTATGGTATGTTGACTCAGGTGCATCAAACCACATGACAGGTCATGCAGAATGGATGGAGGATGCAAGGAAAATGGAAAAACCAGGATTTGTGGAGACTGGTGATGATACTGCACATCCTATTGTGCAGATTGGAAAAATTCCTTTGTCTATGCAGGATGGGAAAAAGAAATACCTGTCCGATGTATTTCATGTCCCGAATATCACCAAGAATCTGGTTTCAGTTGGTCAAATGGTTGAACAGGGCTTGCAGGTCAGATTTAATCCTCATGGATGCTTTGTTGAGGATATGAAAAATAAAGGTCGCTTGATAGCAAAAGGAAAGAAGAAGGGCAGAATGTTTACATTGGATGCAGACATGTCTGAATTGAGTGCAGCAATGTTTGCACATGGGACCGGTGTAGTTGCAGATATTGATATCTGGCATAAACGCATTGGTCATGTTGATGTACAGCGACTTAAATCAATGCAGGCCCAAAATATTGTTGCAGGATTGCCCAAATTCAAGGTTGCAGAAATGCATAAGGTATGTGAAGCCTGTCAGTTTGGAAAACAGGCAAGGAAACCATTTCCTAGACATGTTCAAGAGAGTGAGAAGCCATTGGAATTAATCCACTCTGATGTGTGGACTACTAAAGCTGCATCTCTTGGAGGCTGTCATTATTTTGTCACTTTTATTGATGACTATAGCAGGAAAGTTTGGGTGTATTTTATGAAAAAGAAAAGTGAAGTTTTTGGGCATTTCAAAACCCTTAAAGCTATGGCTGAAAAAGAAACAGGTCTGCAAATAAAATGCCTGAGGTCAGATGGAGGGGGAGAGTACCTCTCAAATGAGTTTGCAAAGTTCTTGCAGGAGCATGGCATAAAGCAGCAATATTCATGCAGTTATACCCCACAACAAAATGGAATTGCAGAAAGGAAAAACAGGCATATTGGAGAGGTATCTCGTGCCATGCTCAATGAAAAAGACTTGCCAGATTTTTATTGGGCTGAAGCAGTTGCTACAGCAGTCTACATAATGAACAGGACTCCCACTGCAGCAATACATGGAATGACTCCAGAGGAGAGGTATACTGGTAGGAAACCAGATATTTCTCATTTGAAAATTTTTGGTTGCATTGCCTATGTACATGTGCCAGATGAGCTGAGATCCAAGTTGGATCCAAAAGCTGAGAAGTGCGTCTTTATTGGTTACTCTCTGCAGCAAAAAGGGTATAGATGCTATAACCCTTCTACTCGTAAGTTTACAGTGAGCAGAGATGTTGTTTTTGATGAGATGAGTAGCTGGTATAAACCAGTAAATGTGATTGATGATGAAGATGCACAAAATGGTAATGCTACACAGAATTCACAGCAGCAGTCACAAAATATTAGTGGACCTGGAGCGTCCTCTAGCAGTGGTTCACATTCTTCGCCATGGACAGGCAGATTGAGATCAGGAGAATCTTCTCAAAGCAATGCAGATAGTGGTATGCAGGTATCACGAAAAGGAAAAGAGAAGGTTGATCAGCCCATGTTTGATGTGAATGCAGGTCACTCTTATGTGGATGGTGAATCCAGTGGCTCAGAACAGAGCATTGATGATGAGTTGGGTATTCCTTCTATTGTTACACCTGGAGTAAGGAAGACCAGGGATGTTTTGAGAGCACCTGGGAGTGAACCTACTTTGCGCAGGTCTACAAGAGCTAGGTATCCTGTGGATAGGCTGAAATATGATGGATTTACAGCCATTCACTATGCATATATGGTCAAAGTGATACAGGAACCAGAACCCACATCTTTTGAGCAAGCCATGGGAAAAGAAAAATGGGAGAAAGCCATGGATGAAGAAATGGATGCCTTGGAAGCAAATGCTACATGGGAGTTAGTACCTTTGCCTAAAGGTAAGAATGCAATTGGCTGTAAGTGGGTTTATAAGGTGAAGCACAATGCTGATGGTTCTGTGAACAGATACAAGGCAAGATTAGTAGTCAAGGGGTATGCACAAACATATGGCATTGACTATGAAGAAACATTCAGTCCGGTTGCAAGGATGGCAACCGTAAGAGCAGTCATTGCTATGGCTGCATCAAAGGGATGGTCTTTACATCAGATGGATGTAAAGAATGCCTTCTTGCATGGTGATTTGCAAGAAGAGGTCTATATGGACCAGCCACCAGGTTATGTGCATGCTGTTCATCCTGAGTTTGTTTGCAGGTTGAAGAAAGCTTTGTATGGCTTGAAGCAAGCACCTAGAGCATGGTCTGACAAGATAGGACAGTATCTTGTCACTATTGGATTTCAGATTTCCAAGGCAGATTTCTCACTTTATGTGAGAAAAACAGAGAAAGGTATTATGCTGCTTGTCATTTATGTTGATGATTTGATTATGACAGGTGACAGTGATGAAGATATCCTTCATGTGAAAATGCTATTGAAGCAGAAGTTTGAGATGAAGGATTTGGGAGAGCTGCGTTATTTCTTGGGCATTGAGGTGATTAGATCACCAAGTGGGATACAGCTCTTGCAGAGGCAGTATGGATTGGACATGCTGTCCAAATATGGAATGACAGGCTGTAAGCCTATTTCAGTTCCTTTGGAGCAAAATGTGAAGCTGAGCACAGATGCAGGTGAGCTTCTAGAAGACCCTACTATGTACAGACGCATAGTAGGAAGTTTGATTTATATGACTATTACCAGGCCAGATTTGAGCTATGCTGTTGGATTGGTAAGTCAGTTTATGCAGGCTCCAAGGAAACCACATTTGGATGCGGCTAGACGCATACTTAGGTATGTGAAGTCCACATTGCAGTATGGACTATTTTATGAGACTGGGGTTCAGATACAGTTGCATGGATACACTGATGCTGATTGGGCTGGTAGTATTTCTGATAGACGATCTACCAGTGGATATGTATTCTCTTTTGGGAGTGCTGCAGTCACTTGGAGCAGCAAGAAACAGCCTACAGTTGCCTTGTCGAGCACAGAGGCTGAGTACAGGGGTGCAGCAATGGCTGCATGTGAGGTAGCTTGGTTGCATAAGCTACTTTATGATATGCATCAGTCTACAGATGGGCCAGTTGTCATTTATTGTGACAACATGAGTAGTATACACTTGGCAAATAACCCAGTCTATCATGCTAGAACAAAGCACATTGAGGTGCATTATCACTATGTGCGAGAGAGGGTTTTACTAGGTCTTATTGATCTAGTTTATGTCAGCACAGAGGATCAGGTAGCTGACATATTCACGAAGGCATTGGGCGCAGAGAAGCTGCGCAAGTTCAGAGACCTGCTTGGTGTGCAGGAATTGGGATTGAGCTCGAGGGGGAGTGTTGAGATATCGAGCTCCACTCGTGATACGCCAGGGTGACCGTTGTATATTTATGTCACCGACTTGTCAGTTGCAGACGCGGTTGGTACACCGCCCATGAATAATAGCTACATGATAGCTATCCTTATCTATTCTAGTTCGTGGCTCAGTTAGTATGCCACCTTAGTTAGTTGAGTTTGGTTTGAGACCCATATAGAGGGTTCTTCTATTTTTTTGTACTTGAGTTCTTTTGACTTACACAACTAAGAAGAGGAAAACTGTTTTTCAGCCTCCACCCTTGTGTGTCTTCCCCCATTGTGCAAGCAAGAAAGCTTCAAGCGAGACTCCTTCCTTCTCTCCCACAATCTTGACAGACATTGACCGTAGAGCCCGATCATTCCAGGAGCTCCGCCTTCACACGAGATGGGTAGCGATTAGAAGGTCTTGATCTCAGCTCCGCTCTGATACCACTGGTGCGCAGATCCGACGCTGTATGCTCGCGTAGTGAATGCCGGAAGGTCCCCAAGAACAATGAACTCTACTTTTTGCATAAGTTACAAGGTAAAAAGCATGAACGACAAGAGCAAGAGACCAATTGGCTGCAATCTCCCCCCATGTCTTGTGTGAGTGCTTCACAAAGCATGTATTTTATGTATATTTCATCTTCATGCTCAATAATAGCCCAATTTACAAAAATATATCAAGCTTTTAGCTTTTGAGTTTGCTTTTACAAAAATAGGAATAAAACTAATGGACGGTGCCCAAAAAATCTGGCACGCCCAATACAATGTCCAAATAGAAATAACATAACCGTGCATATGGGCACATACAAAATAATAAATAATCAATGCCTCAATAAATAGGCATGACAAAATATAGGCGTGGCACCTATCAAAATATAATCCATAGATCGAATACTCGCTATCCTCCAATGCTTTCCTCCGCCACTGCTACTATCTCTACACATCAACTGAAGCATTCACAATCGTTAGTAAAATAATACAATTAAACCGACAAAAGTGAATACCTAGCAGTCTTCAGCTACATAAATAAATCAATTGGTTAGAAATAAATCCTAACCTTAATTTATTATGAGTGCGCACTCTAAACTCATAAACATTTATTAATTTAATATGCATTTTGCGGAATCACCCGCTATGGAATCACCCATGTACACACCAAATTGATGAAACGCCCGAAAAGGACAGGCATCCCCATCAACTTCTCGCACAAAGAATCCACTTTGTGTATGAGCCCCGGTCATCAAAGTTTACAGAATCCACCGTAAAACCTCACGGAATCCACCGTGGCACGGAATTCACCGTGAAATATGCCTCCTGGCATCACCATGCCTCACTCATTATCAACAAATGGCTCATAGGTATGATGCTTATATTTCCCTTTTTCAATCTAACCCAAATGTCATTTTACCCCTTCTTTTCCAACCTCAAGGATCTCCTCAAATTCCTATTTTTACCCATTGTTCTTTTATTGAAGATAGAGTTTTTCTACCTTCTGATCCTTGTCCTTCCCCATCCCCTGACATTCTATCAACTTTTCCTCCTTATCTTTTAACACCTTTCTTAATAGAATCTCCTAAATTTTCAGCCAATCCATCTTTAATCCATTCTTTCTTTTATGATTTTGCCTATCCATCACTTCATCCTCTTTCCTTAGTCCCTCTTCCATCTCCTACTACTTCTATTCCTAATCCTCCTCAGTTGGTTAGTGGGTATCTAGGATTTGATCGAAAGATTCTTCGAAGAAGAGGCTAGAGTTCAAATGATTCCCTTACTGGACCTCAAATTAATTGGCCATTGATCCCAGGAGAATGGATAAGTGCTAGTCAGGCTTATCAGAATTATCTACATTTTTCTCAGCAGTATTCTCAGTCTGTAGATCCTTCTGTGTGCTTAACTGCTCATTTTACTTGGTACTTGGCGTATATGCATAGGCATTCTCATAATGATTCAAAGCCTATTCCAAAGTTGTGCATGAATGTCAATGTGAGCATTGATTCCCAGCAATTGGATGTATTGTATTTTCATGCCCTCTGTTTGCCTAGCAGATACCTTGTGTTGTTGGAAAGGATGTGTTGCCTTCAGTTTTTTCACAATCCTCCCAAGACATTTGTAGATGAATCATTATCCATGGATCGTTTCCGAAATCACCAATCTTTCAAGAGGGATCATCTTCATTGATACATTTGCCATGTATGGTAGATGATTTTCAATGATAAATCTCTCTTTTTGGAGGAGTCATTCAGATGGTTGTGTTGTGTGTAGTGTTTGTGTTGTGGGTTAATTTATGTAATAAGATCGTGGTGGTTGCCTATTCGATTTGCTTTCGTACGAGCTACATTTTTGGAGAATTGTGGTGATGATGTTGCTGGTTGGATAGTTGAAGTTGCTGATGAAGAAGAAGAAGAAACCTCTTATATCCTTTACAAGTTTGTTGTGATTTCCAGTTTGATAAGAAGTGTTAATGTATATAGGGTTTCCCTTTCGTTGTATTCTTTATATCAAATACAGGTTATTAGTTGGGGTCGTGGTTGGATGGACTATTTTTGAAGATTTATTGAAGATCAAAGTTGAGCTTTTGAATGAACTTGTATTCCCTTTTTCTTGGGTCGCGAGGACGCTTCCTTATTAAGTGTGGGGATATGTTGAGTGTTTAAATGACCTATTTTTTGGCGGGTTTTTGTTGTTTTTGAGAGTTGAATGGTTGATTTTATGAGATGATTGATTGGTTTGAAAGTGGTTTGAGAGTGTTTTGGATAGGCTGGAATGGTTTTATTAAGCTCATGATGTCTATTAGTAGAGATGTGAAGTTTTGATATGTTCTGATTGGTCATGATGGGTTCTGTTGAGCTTCTGTTTTATTCTGTTTTCTCTCTGTAAGGAGGGATGGAGTATTCATTGATAGGGTTTGAGATTGTTTGAAAGCTTATTGAGTGATTTTTGATGGTTTGGAATGGTTTTGGTATGAGTTATGTGGTTCTGATGCTTTCTGTTGACCTTCTGTAACTCTCTGATGAGCTTCTGATGAGCCTTTGTAGAGCTTCTGTATGCTTGTGTATGTGTTCTGATGAATGAGAGTGTAGCTTGGGAAAGTTTTCTAGCTTTGGAAAGAGGTGAATATAAGTGCAAAAGAGCTAAAAGAAGTGAAAGAAGTAGCTATTGAAGACTCAAGTAAATATTGGAGTAAAGTGACAGTGGTGAGCTATGAAAGGACACTGTAGTGGCTCTGGTGCCTCTTCATATCAGACATACCTCTTGAGAAGGGTATCCACGACCTAAGAAGGATTATTGAGAGTGATTATGAGAGATTGTAGTGAGGATATGATGTATTATTGATGGAGAGAGAGAGAGAGAGTCAGAGACAGCCAATTCTACTAAAACAGAGTGATTGTATATGAGAGATTGAGAGAGAAGATTATGAAGACATTGAAGATGAATACTATGTGATGTATTTCCATTTAAAGATTGTGTATTCCTTTGCTTTCTTTGTTATATTGATGGATTTTGTGAAGATGTTGAAGAATATGGTTGATACTATCAAATCCGTGGGAGATCTACATGATGCTCCATGAAGATTTGTTGTGCCTGGTGTTCTTTTCTTCATTGTGATCATATAAAACCTAATAAAAAAGCTTGTTGATGTTACAAGATAGATTTTCTTGCAAGAGAATTCCCTTTTCCTTGGTGTTCCTCTTGGGGCTCCATATAAGCTTGACGAAAAAGCGTGAAGTCAAATATCTCATTCGTATATGTAACTTTGTTGGAATACCATGTACACTAATACAAAGGCAATTGATATACCTACATTCATATATCAAACGCCTTCTCCATTTTACCTTAGTTGTCTCTATTTGAGAACAATATTTCAATAAAAATTTAGCTATGAACTTCACTAGATCTCTCTCATTTCCTCCCTCCCTCTCTCTCTCTCTCTCTCTCTCTCTCTCTCTCTCTCTCTCTCTCTCCGTCCCTCCGTCCCCCCCTCTCTCTCTCTCCCCCCCATGTTAACAAGAAAACATTGTCATATCCTCTCTCACTTCCTCTTCGCTTTACTATTTTATCCCTCCATTCCTATCACTCTCACATTGTCTCTTTCACCAAAAGGTAAAAACAAAGATAAATAAATATACATCAAAAACTTACATCCATGTTTTCTATTTCTTATATGTATATTCATGGCAATGAGGAGGAAGTAAAAGGGCTAATATGTATAAAAATGGAGGGAAGAAGAGCCCTAACCTTGAGCTATGGGTTGCTTCAATGTTGCAAGTTTCAGCAATGAGTTGAGCAAGGAAAAGTCTCATCCTCATGTAATTTTTATCATTGCTAATGTATAAATCAAAATTTCCATCATTAAATATTACTAGGAATAGCCATATGAATTTTTGTCACTATGCATATTCCAATGTATATATCAAAAGTTAGGATTAGTAATAGAATGCTAGAAATGTGATAATTTGTGAGCTATGTAGTTGATCTCACTAAATTAGAAAGTGACATCAAAGAGAGTGCAAGAGTAAGGAAGATGGTTGATGACATGAAAGAATGGGGTGAGCTAAGGTGCTTCATGGGCATTGAGCTCATAAGAACATTGAATAGTATATGGTTGGTGTAAAGACATGTTGGCAAAGTATGAGATGGTGGAATGTAGGCCAATATCGGTGCTAATTGAGAAAAATGAAAGTTGAGACCTTTTGCGAGCGATGTTTTAGAGGAACCCACTACTACACATGGAAATTGTTAGATGTTAAGAGTGGGCTAGGGGTTACCCTAGGTGTCTTGAATATGTGATGTGTTTTCCATTTCCTTATAAGGTATCTAGAGATGCAATTTGAGTGTATAAGTCTTGTTGTGTGTCTAAATCTTTATACCCTTTTTCGCTCTCTTCATTTCCCATCAATGAAAGCTTCTCTTCCTTTCTTGATTTCCTCTTGCTTGAGTCCCTAAGACTTTTGGTCATAAACAAAACGCCCTAGACAATGTATTTTTGCATGACACAATTGTATAAATGCAGCCTAGTCCCACATTGATAATCCAATTTTGTTCTATTATGACATACACTCAAACGATGGTTACATGTGAGGTAGGTTGACTTTGTAAGCTACCTCATGATTTGGGATATAAGATGCCCAAGGTTGTCACATTGTATTGTGATAACATGAGCAACATGTGGTTGGCAAATAGTTATGTGTTTCATGCAATGAATAAGCTATTAGGTGCATTATCATTACATAGAGGACATTGTAGGTTATAGTAACTTAGTATATGTTTGCACCCATCAGTAGGTAGGTGACCTTTTTAGAAAGTCATTGGGCGTAGAGAAGCTATACAAGTTTAGGGTCTGCTTACGCATAGACAACATTGCTTTGAGCTTGAGGGGGATATTGATCTATCTACCCCACTAGCATGTGCTAATATGATTTAAGAGATGTGGTAGTGATCTTCATTATGGATGTAAAAATGGGTGAATACACATATTACACTCGACATACTCATAGCTAGCACATCATATGTGTATTGTTACATTGGTACATAGTGTTTGCACATGCGTACACCCTAACACTCTATTCTAGAAAAGAACATAGAAGATAAGAAGAAGAACTAGTTTGCGAGTATCTTTGCGTATGAGAGACAGTGAAAGAAAGAGCTTCTTGTGTGGCTCAGCCTAGTGAGAGATAAAGCCATAGCACAAAGGAGTGCATATCCCCTATGGCTCGTGCACTATCACATCTAGAAAACTCTAAAAGAGCTTCTGGTGATCAGGCTGGGGGGGGGGGAGCATGGGGCATTGCAACCATTTGCACTCGTAAAGATAATGTATAGGTCTAGAATTGCATCGCACTCACAAAGCTCCATCTACAAAAATACTAAAATAGATATCATTGTGAAATCAAATGCTCATTATGTGTATAGCGATGGCTAGAGGACACAATGCATGCTAACCAAAACCAATATTGACCTCAACATTGGTGTGGCTAATGGTGCAAGTCATAAAAATCTACACAGTACAAAGCAAACCAATGATGAGGCTTTATCAATCCAAGTCCTCGTCATGATAGCAAGCAAAACAAAGACCAAAGGCAACCAAGCAAGACTAGACACCTTTCGGATGAGAGAGAGAAACGTTGAAGGCAAGAGAAAATTGTTTTAGGTGTCGTTGTCAATAATTTCAAGGGTTTTTGTGGTGGTGGTTGATAGACTTGATACACAAATTTTAAGGAAGAAGTCCAAATTTGACTGGGACCGCCCAAGCAAATAATTTGGGTGTCCCTTCAAATTAAAGCACCGATAACCATTTGGGTAAAACACATGAATTGTAGAAGCTGCATGTGAGGGGGAGGGTTCTCGCGTCACAATCACAGACCATATGGAGATCGTGGCACCCCCCTAAATTTCAAAGGCGCGTCCTGTGACTTGCGTATAATTGCGGCACTTTAAACAATAGTAGTAATGGACCAACCATAATAATAGGAAGAGTCCTATTTCAACAGAACAACAAGGTGTATGGAGACTCGTATCTTATATAAAGGGGATCGGGGCAGCTTGGTGGATACTCGAGCTAGATCTGTAAGTAGAGAGAGAGAGAGAGGGATGTGGGCTTGTAGTAGCTATACGGGCCAGGGTGTGCTTGTGGCAGAATAACAGTCTAAGAGGTACGTATAAGCGAATTAGAACATGGCGAAGGTGGTAGAGGAGTTCGACGTGCCCGTGAAGCATCCAGGGTCCCGCATGTGGAAAGCCCTGGTGGAGGATGCCCACGTCACCCTGGTGACCGCCGTGCCTGGCATCTACCAAAGCATAGACCTTATGGAAGGCGCTACGTGGGCCACGCTATGAACCAACCTGGCCTACGTCAAGTTCGGCAACAACATGGGTAAGACTACAGCGTACTAATATATATACACACGCTCCGGTCAGTACAAGGAACTCTCTTTCTCTCTGTTGGGGAGATAATTGGGATTTCGGGGGGCGAGGGCGCCGGCGGGGAGGGGCGGGGCGGGGCGGAAGAGAGTGAGAGAGAGAGAGGGGCTAGTAAGTGGGCGTGTGTCAGTGTGTGTGGGTGTGCAGGTGTTTTGTTTTGAAAGAGAGAGAGAGAGAGAGGGGGCGACGCGACAATGCTCGCTCTACGCCTGATTCCGCGATCAGTGCAGTAGATCTTTCAATGACTAATAATACAGCAGATCCTTCGACTAGGACGATTAGTTCAATGTATTGGCGCGCTGCAGGTGACTTTAATGGCTTCAACTTCGTGAAGAACAAGTGCGAGCACGCGGACCGCAACACCCGTGAGGCGACATGGAGCATCGTGGAAGGGTGCGGCCTAGGCACCCACTGGCGCTCCTTCCATCACACCATCAAAATTACGGGTGCGGCTGATCACGCAGGCTCCTGTGTGGTCCACCACACCCTCCAGTTCGAGACCATTGGCGACCATACCCTCCTTGAGATGTACAAGCGCAAGGCCATCGAGACTACCCATGGCATCGCTGCTTTCCTGGATGCCAACCCAAACTTCGGCTGCGTTGGCAACTGAAGACATCTTCTAAGATAGAGGCACAATAGTCTACTGTAAAGGTCGTGCCCTAACTCCCTTATAAGGATCCTCTACTGTAACTGCAGATGTGGCTTCTTGACTTTAGTCTCGCAATGAAACGATGACTTCCTAGAGTGTTTGTTACAGCCATTCATGTCTCACAAGATGGTTTAATCCCAATAAAATGCCAAAAGCCTAGCTTCGTAAATAAGTAATTTTTATAGCACATTGAAAGGTCGTAATAGTCGAAAGAATAAATGAATGGGAATTTCAATAGATAGTATTAAAGGACACTAGTGACAACGAATGAGGCCCATGGACACCCATATTGATGTATTTGTTGAGCTTTGAAAGAAAAAAACAGCTTAGAAGTGTGTCCAACCTCGCGCTAAGCAATGTATCACATGACGCATATCCAATATCGCGAGTATTTCACAAAGAAAATATGCAATTCCAATTCAGCACCTTTGACTGTCGCACTCCAATTACAATTCTTACACAATGATCTAAATGTGTTACAATTTCATGCATTGATAAATGTGCAAATGCACGTGCTCAATTTTGGCAAAAAAAAACGAGGAGTTGCTGGTTATAGAACACAATTTTGCAAGTAGCAGGTCCCTTTTATTTGGGGGGGGCCTCTATTTGCATATTGATGGGGCATTGTTTTCAAAAACAGCCGATGTGCATGTATAGCCCAGACTAGCTTTTACATTTGTATAACTTATGTTTCTCCACTCCCCACCAGGATTTATGTAAGGAAAACACAAAATAAACTACCAAAGCTATAAAATCATGTCATAAAAGAGTGATAAATGTTCAAATTCTTTAAGGAACTTAAGAAACAAGAAGTGGAGAAGTAAGAAGAAGATTAGAAAAATACCCAATTTTGGTATTGAAGAAGAACCTCCCCCACTTCTTTGTCAATTCATGTAGCACTCCCTTTCTTCTAAGATACATCTTCTAAGAGATCTTCTAAGATATAGGCACGATAGTCTAACTTATATACTAACTAATAACGGTCGTGCCCTAACTCCCTCATGAAGATCCTATACTGTAACTACAACTGCGGGTTATTGACTTTAGTCTCACAATGAAACGATGACTTCCTAGAGTGCTTGTTACAACTATAGATGTCTCACAAGATGGTTTAATCCCAATAAAATGCTAAAACCCTAGCTTCATAAATAAGTAATTTTTATTGCACATTGAAATGTCGTAATAGTCGAAAGACAAAATGAATGGGAATTTCAACATATAGTATTAGAGGACACTAGTGACAAAGAATGAGGCCCATGGACACCCATATTGACGTATTTGTTAAGTTTTGAAAGAGAAAATTTGCATAGAAGTATGTCCAACATTGTGGTAAGCAACGTATCACATGACACATATCCAATAGTGCGAGTATTTCACAAAGGAAATATGCAATTTCAATTCGGCACCTTTAGCTATCACACTCTAGTTACAATTATTACATGATGATTTAAATGTTAAGATTGTGGGAGAGAAGGAAGGAGTCTCACTTGTAGCTTTCTTGCTTGCACAATGGGGGAATACACACAGAGGTGGAGGCTGAAAATAGTTTTCCTCTTCTTAGTTGTGTAAGCCAAAAGAACTCTCATACAAAGAAATAGAAGAACCCTATATATGGGTCTCAAACCAAACTCAAATAACTAAGGTGGCATACTAACTGAGCCACGAACTAGAGTAGATAAGGATAACTGTCATGTAGCTATTATTCATGGGCGGTGTACCAACCTCGTCTGCAATTGACAAGTCGGTGACATAAATACACAACGGTCACCCTTGCGTATCACGAGTGGAGCTCGATATCTCAACATTAAATGTGTTACAAATTTATGCATTAATAAATGTGCAAATGCACGTGCTAAATTTAAGCAAAAAAACCCGAGGAGTTGTTGGTTATAGAACAGAATTTCGCAACTAGTAGGTCCCTTTTATTTGGGGGGGGGGACTCTTTTTCCATGTTGATGGGGCATTGTTTTCAACGTTACCTATGTTCAAGAGCCAATGTACATATATAGCCTAGACGAGCTTTTTCATTTGTATAACTTATGTTTGTCCACTCCCCACCACGATTTATGTAAGAAAAACACAAACTAAATTACCAAAGCTACAAAAGCACATTATAAAACAGTGATAAAGGTTTAAAATTCTCAAGGAACTTCAGAAACAAGAAGTGGAGAAGTAAGAAGAAGATTAGAAAAATGCCCAATTTTGGTATTGAAGAAGAACCTCCCCCACTTCTTTGTCAATTCACGTAGCACTCGCTTTCTTCTAAGACATCTTCTAAGATATAGGCACAACAGTTTACCTTATATACTAACCAATAATGGTCGTGTGGCCCTAACACCCTCATAAGGATCCTCTACTATAACTGCAGCTGTGGCTTCTTGACTTTAGTCTCACAATGAAACAATGACTTCCTAGAGTGCTTCCTATAACTATAGTTGTCTCACAAGATGGTTTAAGCCCAATAAAATGCCAAAAGCCTAGCTTCGTAAATAAGAAATTTTTATTGCACATTGAAAAGTCATAATAGTCGAAAGAAAAAATGAATGGGAATTCCAATAGATAGTATTAAAGGATACTAGTGACAATGAATGAGGCCCATGGACACCCATATTGATGTATTTTTTGAGCTTTGAAAAGAAAAACTTAGAAGTGTGTCCAACCTCGCGCTAAGCAACGTATCACATGACGCATATCCAATATCGCGAGTATTTCACAAAGAAAATATGCAATTCCAATTCAGCATCTTTAACTATCGCACTCTAGTTACAATTCTTACACAATGATCTAAATGTGTTACAATTTCATGCATTGATAAATGTGTAAATACACGTGCTAAATTTTGGCAAAAATACCAGAGGAGTTTCTGGTTATAGAACACAATTTCACAACTAGGAGGTCCCTTTTATTTGGGGGGGGCCTCTTTTTCCATGTTGATGGGGCACCGCTGCTTGTGCCATTGCCGTTGCCGCCACCGCTACTGCTAGTCCCCCCTTCGCTATCCTCAACTGCATTAGGGTTTTCCTACACAAAGGATTAAGGTATATAAATACCATTATAAACAATAAATTACAGTTACCTATACTTTCATATTTAAAAAAAAACATACCACTTCTGGTTGTGGAATCCTCATGGCATGATTATATTGCTCCTCCGTGATGAGTCCCTCCTCGTAGAAATGTTGCCAAGTGGATGGCCTGTTATGACCTTGATGGTAGCCTACCTCTCTAGGAGTAGGCATCCTACCAACGATATGATACTACAAAACAATTTGAGCATACAACGTATTAGAACACACTGCATAATGAAGTGAAACAAATTACAAAACTTAATTTTAAAAAAGAAATCAAATAATACTTACAAACTCAGCCGCCCATGACTCTCTGCCACCCGATCCATAATGCGACAATCCCATGGTTGCGATCTGGATACATCGTGTCTCTGCATGTTGGCAACTTGTCATTTTCTCTGCTGCTCTCTTCTTGCTCTCTTTCTACTCCCTGCGGTGGCAATTCGGTGGTTGGCCATATCCAGGGCGCCCCTGCTCTTGTCTCTGCAGTGAATCCTTGGTGCGTGTCATAAGGTGAGACCTCTTGTTATGAAGCGCGTCTCTCACCTTTCACCGTCCCCAATCATCTGAGAATCGTGAATTCTCGGGATTAGGGTACCTTCTATGTACTACCCACATCACCTCTTGTCACAAACCATTTTTTTGGTGCTTGAAGGAAATAATGCAATCTTTGTATATGGCATGCACGACACTCCTCCAGTAGGCTATCACTTCTCTCCCCTCAGAGTCATGCAAGATACCACCAACACCAGTGACAGAGTAGTACATTTGTGGAGGCTCACCTCTCTCATTTTCTGGTGAGGGTGATTGAGAGCCACCTCCTAGGCAACCCCCACAAAGCCCTCGACCTCCTCGTCCTCCCGCACAACTCTCCCTCCTCCCTCGACGTGCACTACTCTCTACCTCACTCGATGCACGCACTTCTATAGATGCACATGCTTCTGTTGATGCACGTGCTTCGGCCGATCCATGTACTTCAATTGATCCCTATGCATGAGCTCATCTGTGTGTATGCATAGTGTGTGGAGTACCTGTTAGTAGAGGTGTGCCAAGGTTTGGTGTTTGTGCGGCACTACTAGGCAAAGATGTGATAGGTGTCCCAGATATCACACTGAAAACATCCTCTGCAGTGGGAGGGCGACCAAGATAATTGGTCATCTCCCCCATGAATTTCTCCTTGTTTGGAAACCCTCCAAAAAAGCTACTAACACATCTAGAAAACTCCGCTAAGGTGTTGTTCATGCGTTCCAACTCAGGATCAATGCTGGAAGATCCAAGATTTCACATCTACACAAGAAGAATCATATTACCCTATGCAAATAAAACATATTACATGCTGCATCTATATCTGCATCTTTGTGTGCGTCTGTCAACGCATCTATTTTCGTGTCTATACCTGCGTCTATATTGTCATTTGGACGCACTGACGGACACGCATAGTCCGACCATTTTTTTCAAACTTGGTTATAAAACGTGCAATAAAACCTCCATAGATGACATTCTATAGCATGTAAAGAGAGAGAGAGAGAGAGAAAAGCAGACAGAGAAAGCAAACAAGATTGAGAGAGAGAAGAAGAACTTACCTTCTTTGCTTATTTCGACGGGTGGCGGCTAGGTTGCAAGCTCCTTGTCCTCCTTCTCCCTTACCTTAGTAAGTTGCTTGAATCTTCTTCTCTTCCTTGCTGTTTGGCTCTTGTCCTTTACTCTTTGGCTCTTCCTTCCTCATGTCCTCCTTTTACTCTTATTTCCTTCCCTCATTGTCTTCATGAAGTGATAGATAGATATGATTAGTGATGTCGAGCTCGAATTGCAAAAAACACGCAAAAAACGTAGGAAAGCACTAGTTTGAAAAGAAAGCCACAATTTTTTTTAAATTTTTTTTTACATTTGCGTAGTGTGTCTGTAAGCGTGTGTAATTGTGCATGTATATGTGCTGATAATACTTATTACACGCCCTAACAGATGCGCACTAACAATTAAACTGATTAGATGCTAGCTTTTGGTTGTTTTTGGATCAACATGACATGACTTTCCTAGTCTTTCAACATCAAAATGTTTGCCTCCATGTTGTACGTATCAATGCATACATTTAGGGTTTAGGGTTTAGGGTTTAGGATATCAATGCATATGAAGGAGGCTTCTCTAAGTAGATTGATGGTGTCAACTCTTGAGGAATTAATGTGAATTTCTCTTATTGGCCTTGACATCAAAAGCATTGAATGGGCCTTGGTCTATGAGAAATGGGAGCTACTAAAGGCACGAAGACTACTTGATTTGTAGTTCTTCCTTGTTGCTCACCTTGTTTGTATCATGATGAACTTTATCAATTAACTGTGAAGACTCGGTTCTAGAAACCTTGCTAATTTTAGATGTTGATACTACTAATTAGCAGTCGTGTCAAATTACACTTTCTAGATATGTAGAGCAATGTACCATCATGTGTCCCTATTAGTTTCAAGACTTCGAAACAACCTAGTAGAGGTTAACCTAATCTAATACTCACATTGTGGCACAAAATATTTGAAAATTTTTTAAGGGCTATGAATATCCCGTCGTTCATAAAATGGGAGCAACTAGCTCATTAGACTAGATGGAAAACTGCACTCAACTACAAAAAAAAAACACACACACACACACACACACACTCTCTCTCTCTCTCTCTCTCAACGTACCTGATTGGTTTGAAAGTCTCACAATCCCTTTGCTGAGAGCCTTCAAGCGCAACTCGATTGTTGGAAAGAAGGAAATGGCTTCTTTGTATGGCTCAGTATGCTCATCATGACTTGTGATACTTCTAAAGCATGTCACAGTTGGCATCTTAGAAGGAAAAACTGAGGTAAAACACGCATGCTGATGCGCATACAAAAGCTGGGAAGCTAACGAGGGTACAAACCAAATGCTAAGAATTGAAGCCGTCATCTCTCTCTCTCTCTCTCTCTCTCTCTCTATTTTCAAAAGCAAGAATTACTAGGAAGAATCTCACCTTCTAATAGTCACTGCTGTAGGCTGCATTATAAGCTTCACAGAGGATGCCTCGAGGTGCGCCTCACTGTCGGGCTGCACAGACATTCCATATAATTTTGTGCAGCCATTGATGATCATGTTACTACCGATCGTTGATCTCTGGTTGATCAATGGTCTATCATGAGGGCCATCATGCGCCACGGACTTCTCTAGCACAAAGAGCCAACCTCCAAGGCCGTCGGCTTGCTGTTGTCGTATCAATCTCAAATGACTTACATAGTCCATGGTATGTACAAATGTCTCTCATAAGAGGATCATCACATGCGATCCATTGTTAATCCCTGTGAATTGGGATCTCTTGCCAAACAGTCAATATATTCATTGTCCTTCTTCATGGGCGCTAAACGCAATCTTACTTTTTCTTTCTCCTTTTTTTTTGCAATATGTATGCTTACTATGACTGTGGCTGGCCAACTCTCTGCTTAGACTTCATGGACGCAACTTGTATTGAGAGAGAGAGAGAAATAAAGAGAGACAGAGAGAGGGGTGGGAGGGGGGGCATGGCAGGTATGAAGGGCAAGGTTGCATGATTAGAAATGAGAAAGATATTCTACTGGAGCTCACTTGCACTATTTCATGGTTCCACACAAGCTTCCCATGGGGACACAGGTCTTCCTTGCCCTCCCGAAGCCTCGACACACCCACGGCCACCTTTAACAAAACCTCTACCTCTCTCTCTTTCTCTCTCTCTCTCTCTCTCTCTCTCTCTCTCTCTCTCTACTAAAAACGTCCCACCTTTCATATATAGTCAACAGTTTCAGAACTTAACATAGCAGACACGACGCCATTTCTATGTTCCTGAATCATATACATAGATTTTAGAGAGCCACGACGGGCTAACCGTCCTCTCTCTCTCTCTCACTTTTAGGATGCCTCATTTTTAGGATCCTCCATTGACTTCAGCAAGTTCCCATAACAGTGATCTATTTTAGTCACCAACAAGTGGACACACTAGCTAAAGATGATGAAAAGAGGACATGTGCACATTGGCTATATGTGATCCAGGTTTAATTATGTCATATATACATCCAATCATGCCCTATCCAATCACATTTGTATAGGGCATAATTGGATGTATATAGGGCATGAAATCACATATACATAATTAGCTTTGAATGATTGGATGTATATTTGTAATACTTAGAAAGAAGTAAAGTTGATAATGCATTCAAACAAATACTAGCTGTTAAGAGGTTTGGTCATATTTAGATACTTTATGAGAAATGAAAAATATGTGCGTTTATTTTTGCATCTATACGCGCGTTTATAAACGTGGGTATATAGACCCGTTCTCTATACGAGCATAAATAGACACTTTGATACACGCGCTTATAAACGCGCCCGATTTTTGGCGTGTACAGTGCACATCTATAGGCCCTTTCTCTTGTAGTGTATAGGCATGATAGTCTAACTTATATACTAACTAATAATGGTCGTGCCCTAACTCCCTCATAAAGATCCTCTACTATAACTACAACTGTGGCTTATTGACTTTAGTCTCACAATGAAACGATGACTTCCTAGAGTGCTTGTTACAACTATAGATGCTCACAAGATGGTTTAATCCCAATAAAATGCCAAAACCCTAGCTTCATAAATAAGTAATTTTTATTGCACATTAAAAAGTCGTAATAGTTGAAAGGCAAAATGAATGGGAATTTCAACAGATAGTATTAGAGGACACTAGTGACAAAGAATGAGGCCCATGGACACCCATATTGATGTATTTGTTGAGTTTTGAAAGAAAAAGATAGCTTAGAAGTGTCTCCAACCTCATTCGAAGCAACGTATCACATGACACATATCCAATAGTGTGAGTATTTCACAAAGAAATATGCAATTTCAATTGGGCACCTTTAACTCTCGCACTCCAGTTACAATTATTACACGATGATTTAAATGTGTTACAATTTCATGCATTAATAAATGTGCAAATGAATGTGCTAAATTTTGGCAAAAAAACCTAAGGAGTTGCTGGTTATAGAACACAATTTCACAACTAGGAGGTCCCTTTTATTTGGGGGGGGCCTCTTTTTCCATGTTGATGGGGCATTGTTCTCAACAATACCAAGAAAACAATACCTATGTTCAACAGTCGATGTGCATACATAGCCTAGACAAGCTTTTTCATTTGTATAACTTATGTTTGTCCACTCCCCACCACGATTTATGTAAGAAAAACACAAACTAAATTACCAAAGCTATAAAAGCACATCATAAAAGAGTGATAGATGTTCAAAATTTTTAAGGAACTTAAGAAACAAGAAGTGGAGAAGTAAGAAGAAGATTAGAAAAATACCCAATTTTGGTATTGAAGAACCTCCCCCACTTCTTCGTCAATTCACGTAGCACTCCCTTTCTTCTAAGATACATATTCTAAGACATCTTCTAAGATATAGGCACAACAGTCTACCTTATATACTAATTAATAACGATCGTGCGTGTCTATATGCCCGTCTAACTGCCAAATAGAACGCGATAATAGAAGCACATAATATATTAAATAAATAGCAATTTTGGTTTATTATGCGTTTGTATTCACGCGTGTATATGTGTGTCTATTGCGCATCTATTTTTGCATATATGTAAATTCGTTCACACATGCGATTATAGACACGACGTTGTAGATGCGCAAATAGATGGGCAGATAGACGCGCCCATAAGATTTTCTCTATATTCAAAAATCGTGTCTGAAAGTGCGTCTATGAGGCCTTTTTGTTGTAGTGAAGGAAAAGGAATGAGTAAAGTGCTAACAAAAGAAGAACTTTGTAAGTTAAATAGTTTTTGTGTGCTCAATAGTGATGTAATGAGCAAATGGGTGACAATATATAATGAAGCAAGGGCAAGAAGAAAAAGAGAAAGACAAGCATTTCACACGAGATGTGGATGTAATGTCTCATTTTCAGATCATCTAAATGCGGTCCCACATCATATTGATATAGATTGGTTACATGAGAAAATGAAGAGAATGGAAAAAGAGGAGAAAATTAATATATCTCAAGAAGAGTGGGAATACGCATGAGGTTGCTTACAAAAGGTGAGACATACTATCAATTAATTTGTTTCTAGTTATATTTTATATAATAAATTGACATGTTTGATCTTAATCTTTTACTACTAGTGCACATTATTCAATGCTATTTGGTGTGAGGGTAAACATCTTCGAACTCAACGTATAGATGAAAAGAGAAATACCCAAGATTGTGGTGTCCTTGCTCACTTCGAGGATGCCAATGGTACCATGAAAGGTTATTATGGCTTGATCCAAGATATTTTGAAGCTTGAATTAAGACGATTCTTTATATATGTATTGGATGTGAAGTGATTTAAAGAAGTGGTAACAAATGGTGAGCATTACACAATCAAACGTCATCCAAGTGGTTTGGTAATCATTGACTCTACAAAATTTCACCAAAACAAGAATGACACATTAGTACTACCTCAACAATGTGAGCAGGTATATATGCAAAAGCTAAATTTTTTATCTATATACATGTGATACATATACAAAATATAATAAATATTTAAGTTTCTTGCTTTTGTTTTTCAAATATAAGTTGTGTATCATCCAATGGTAAACAATAAGCGATGGTGGTATGTCATCCCTATATCTAATCATTCAAAACCAATATATGGTAATATTACCGACATAGAGATAGCAGATGACAATCCAACAATTAATGATGATGTACATGATGACACCATAATGGATGATATGCATGATATAGTACAAGATGAATCTCGCAAGGATGTTCAAGGAAACACAGAAGATGACAATAATGTGATTGATGATATTGATGAAGTTATTGAGCAATATAGCAACACATCTGATAGTGGGATAGACTTATTTGTTTCGTTACCTCTTGGTAACATAGACCTAGAAGTAGATAGTTTAGCAAGTGTTGATCTCATTGAAGATGAGATGGATCATTCACTATAACATAATTAATTTTCTTAATGATTCAATGTGTATTCTTAATTCTATCTCCCCTATTCTCTCCCTTCTACACTCTTCTATCTTCTCTCTAGTCTCATTTATTACATAGATTAGTATAGAATAGCCTATGCCTATGCATATAGACTAGCATAGAATAGTCTCGATCTATACCTAAAAATGCTAAGCAATTTATGCTAAATAGTAAAAGCCTATCAAGGCTACTTTACATACTAAAATATACTTAGTTTTACAATAAGCTATGTTAGCTAAGCATAGAACGGGAATACAGTTAGGTGTACTCTATGCATAGGCTAAGAATATAGTTAGACCTAGACATAGGCTATGCCATGCTTATCCTAGGCTAGGAGTAGGCTATGTTGTGCTATGCTAAGACTAGCTAGGTTAGTTGGACCTTTTGCAACATATCATACATATGTTTGGTCTATGGTTCTACACTAAGCATATTTATAGCTATTAGGCATATTTTGAAATCAATCCAATGACCTGTAAAGGATGTCATATCATCCAATCCTTGGAAAAATAGGCAACATAGTGGGCCCCTATAATCTAATATGTGATTTGCAACAATAGTATCTAAATCCTATGGAATTGCATAAAAGAATAGAACATAGTTTTAAAGAAATATTTAATTCTATATACTCTAAGAAAAAAATAAAACTATAATGATAGATATTCTACATACTTAGTGTAAGCTTGACGAAAGAGCTTGAAGTCAAATATCTCATTCGTGTATGGAACTTTGTTGGAATACCATGTACACTAATACAAAGGCAATTGATATACCTACATTCATATATCAATCGCCTTCTCCATTTTACCTTAGTTGTCTATATTTGAGAACAATATTTCAATAAAAATTTAGATATGAACTTTACTATCTCTCTCTCTCTCTCTCTCTCTCTCTCTCTCTCTCTCCCGCTCTCCCCCCCTCTCTCTCTCTCTCTCTCTCTCTCTCTCCCCCATGTTAACAAGAAAACATTGCAAAATTTTATCTAAACAACCTACATTGTCATATCCTCTCTCACTTTCTCTTCACTTTACTATTTTATCCCTCCGTTCCAATCACTCTCACATTGTCTCTTTCACCAAAAGGTAAAAACAAAGACAAATAAATATACATTAAAAACTTACATCCATGTTTTCTATTTCTTATATGTATATTCATGGCAGTGAGGAGGAAGTAAAAGGGCTAATATGTATAAAAATGGAGGGAAGAAGAGCCCTAATTACCTTGACCTATGGGTTGCTTCAATGTTGCAAGTTTCAGCAATGAGTTGAGCAAGGGAAAGTCTCATCCTCATGTAATTTTTATCATTGCCAATGTATGCATCAAAATTTCCATCATTAAATATTACTAGGAATAGCCATAGGAATTTTTGTCACTATGCATATTCCAATGTATATATCAAAAGTTAGGATTAGCAATAGAATGATAGAAATGTGATAATTTGTGAGCTATGTAGTTGATCTCACTAAATTAGAAAGTGACATCAAAGAGAGTGCAAGAGTAAGGAAGATGGTTGATGACATGAAAGAATGGGGTGAGCTAAGGTGCTTCATGGGCATTGAGCTCATAAGAACATTGAATAGTATATGGTTGGTGTAAAGACATGTTGGCAAAGTATGAGATGGTGGAATGTAGGCCAATATCGGTGCTAATTGAGAAAAATGAAAGTTGAGACCTTTTGCGAGCGATGTTTTAGAGGAACCCACTACTACACATGGAAATTGTTAGATGTTAAGAGTGGGCTAGGGGTTACCCTAGGTGTCTTGAATATGTGATGTGCTTTTCCATTTCCTTATAAGGTATCTAGAGATGCAATTTGAGTGTATAAGTCTCGTTGTGTGTCTAAATCTTTATACCCTTTTTTGCTCTCTTCATTTCCCATCAATGAAAGCTTCTCTTCCTTTCTTGATTTCCTCTTGCTTGAGTCCCTAAGACTTTTGGTCATAAACAAAACGCCCTGGACAATGTATTTTTGCATGACACAATTGTATATATGCAACCTAGTCGCACATTGATAATCCAATTTTGTTCTATTATGACATACACTCAAACGATGGTTACATGTGAGGTAGGTTGACTTTGTAAGCTACCTCATGATTTGGGATATAAGATGCCCAAGGTTGTCACATTGTATTGTGATAACATGAGCAACATGTGGTTGGCAAATAGTTATGTGTTTCATGCAATGAATAAGCTATTAGGTGCATTATCATTACATAGATGACATTGTAGGTTATAGTAACTTAGTATATGTTTGCACCCATCAGTAGGTAGGTGACCTTTTTAGAAAGTCATTGGGCGTAGAGAAGCTATACAAGTTTAGGGTCTGCTTACGCATAGACAACATTGCTTTGAGCTTGAGGGGGATATTGATCTATCTACCCCACTAGCATGTGCTAATATGATTTAAGAGATGTGGTAGTGATCTTCATTATGGATGTAAAAATGGGTGAATACACATATTACACTCGACATACTCATAGCTAGCACATCATATGTGTATTGTTACATTGGTACATAGTGTTTGCACATGCGTACACCCTAACACTCTATTCTAGAAAAGAACATAGAAGATAAGAAGAAGAACTAGTTTGCGAGTATCTCTGCGTATGAGAGACAGTGAAAGAAAGAGCTTCTTGTGTGGCTCAGCCTAGTGAGAGATAAAGCCATAGCACAAAGGAGTGCATATCCCCTATGGCTCGTGCACTATCACATCTAGAAAACTCTAAAAGAGCTTCAGGTGATCAGGCTGGGGGGGGGAGCATGGGGCATTGCAACCATTTGCACTCGTAAAGATAATGTATAGGGCTAGAATTGCATCGCACTCACAAAGCTCCATCTACAAAAATACTAAAATAGATATCATTGTTAAATCAAATGCTCATTATGTGTATAGCGATGGCTAGAGGACACAATGCATGCTAACCAAAACCAATATTGACCTCAACATTGGTGTGGCTAATGGTGCAAGTCATAAAAATCTACACATTACAAAGCAAACCAATGATGAGGCTTTATCAATCCAAGTCCTCGTCATGATAGCAAGCAAAACAAAGACCAAAGGCAACCAAGCAAGACTAGACACCTTTCGGATGAGAGAGAGAAACGTTGAAGTATAGGTGAGAGAGAGAGAGTGAGAGAGAGAGAGAGGGGCTAGTAAGTGGGCGTGTGTCAGTGTGTGTGAGTGTGCAGGTGTTTTGTTTTGAAAGAGAGAGAGAGAGAGAGAGGGGGCGACGCGACAATGCTCGCTCTACGCCTGATTCCGCGATCAGTACAGTAGATCTTTCAATGACTAATAATACAGCAGATCCTTCGACTAGGACGATTAGTTCAATGTATTGGCGCGCTGCAGGTGACTTTAATGGCTTCAACTTCGTGAAGAACAAGTGCGAGCACGCGGACCGCAACACCCGTGAGGCGACATGGAGCATCGTGGAAGGGTGCGGCCTAGGCACCCACTGGCGCTCCTTCCATCACACCATCAAAATTACGGGTGCGACTGATCATGCAGGCTCCTGTGTGGTCCACCACACCCTCCAGTTCGAGACCATTGGCGACCATACCCTCCTTGAGATGTACAAGCGCAAGGCCATCGAGACTACCCATGGCATCGCTGCTTTCCTGGATGCCAACCCAAACTTCGGCTGCGTTGGTAACTGAAGACATCTTCTAAGATAGAGGCACAATAGTCTACCTTATATACTAACTAATAAAGGTTGTGCCCTAACTCCCTTATAAGGATCCTCTACTGTAACTGCAGATGTGGCTTCTTGACTTTAGTCTCACAATGAAACGATGACTTCCTAGAGTGCCTGTTACACCTATTCATGTCTCACAAGATGGTTTAAGCCCAATAAAATGGCAAAAGCCTAGCTTCATAAATAAGTAATTTTTGTTGCACATTGAGAAGTTGTAATAATCAAAAGAAAAAATGAATGGGAATTTCAATAGATAGTATTAAAAGACACTAACGACAATGAATGAGGCCCATGGACACCCATATTGGTGTATTTGTTGAGCTTTGAAAGAAAAAAATAGCTTAGAAGTGTGTCCAACCTCGCGCTAAGCAATGTATCACATGACGCATATCCAATATCGCGAGTATATCACAAAGAAAATATGCAATTCCAATTCACCACCTTTAACTGTCACACACCAGTTACAATTCTTACACAATGATCTAAATGTGTCACAATTTCATGCATTGATAAATGTGCAAATGCACGTGCTAAATTTTGGCAAAAGAAACCGAGGAGTTGCTGGTTATAGAACACAATTTCGCAACTAAAAGGTCCCTTTTATTTGGGGGGCGGGCTCTTTTTACATGTTGACGGGGCATTGTTTTCAACAATACCTATGTTCAATAGCCGATGTGCATGGATAGCCTAGACTAGCTTTTACATTTGTAGAACTTATGTTTCTCCACTCCCCACCATGATTTATGTAAGAAAAACACAAACTAAACTAGCAAACCTATAAAAGCACGTGATAAAAGAGTGATACATGTTCAAATTCTTCAAGGAACTTAAGAAACAAGAATTGGAGAAGTAAGAAGAAGATTAGAAAAATACCCAATTTTGGTATTGAAGAAGAACCTCCCCCACTTCTTTGTCAATTCACATAGCACTCCCTTTATTTAAGATACATCTTCTAAGACATCTTCTAAGATATAGGCATGGCAGTCTAACTTATATACTAACTAATAACGGTCGTGCCCTAACTCCCTCATAAGGATCCTCTACTGTAACTGCAGCTGTCGCTTCTTGACTTTAGTGTCACAATGAAACAATGACTTCCTAGAGTGCTTGTTAAAACTATACATGTCTCACAAGATGGTACCCAATAAAATGCCAAAGGCCTAACTTCATGAATAAGTATTTTTTTTGCACATTGAAAAGTCGTGATAGTTGAAAGACAAAATGAATGGGAATTTCAATAGATAGTATTAAAGGACACTAGTGGCAACGAATGAGGCCCGTGGACACCAATATTAACGTATTTGTTGAGTTTTGAAGGAAAAAAATAGCTTAGAAGTGTGTCCAATCTCGCGCTAAGCAACATATCACATGACACATATCCAATTTTGCGAGTATTTCAAAAAGAAAATGTGCAATTTCAATTCGGCACCTTTAACTGTCACACTCCAGTTACAATTCTTACACAATTATTTAAATGTGTTATAATTTCATGCATTGATAAATGTGCAAATGGACGTGCTAAATTTTGGCAAAAAAAACCAAGGAGTTGTTGGTTATAGAACACAATTTCACAACTAGCAGGTCCCTTTTATTTGGGGGGGCCTCTATTTGCATATTGATGGGGCATTTTTTTCAACAATATCTAGAAAAAAATACCTATGTTCAACAGCCAATGTGCATGTATAGCCTAGACTAGCTTTTACATTTGTATAACTTATGTTTCTCCACTCCCCACCAGGATTTATGTAAGAAAAACACAAATGAAACCACCAAAGCTATATACTAACTTATAGTCACGATAGTCTAACTTATATACTAACTAATAACGGTCGTGCCCTAACTTCCTCATAAAGATCCTGTACTGTAACTATAACTGTGGCTTATTGACTTTCATCTCACAATGAAACCATGACTTCCTAGAGTGCTTGTTACAACTATACATGTCTCACAAGATGGTTTAATCCCAATAAAATGCTAAAACCCTAGCTTCGTAAATAAGTAATTTTTATTGCACATTGAAAAGTTGTAATAGTCGAAAGACAAAATGAATGGGAATTTCAACAGATAGTATTAGAGGACACTAGTGACAAAGAATGAGGCCCATGGACACCCATATTGACGTATTTGTTGAGTTTTGAAAGAGAAAAATAACTTAGAAGTGTGTCCAACCTCGTGGTAAGCATTGTATCACATGACACATATCCAATAGTGCGAGTATTTCACAAAGAAAATATGCAATTTCAATTCGGCACCTTTAGCTGTCGCACTCTAGTTACAATTATTACGCGATGATTTAAATGTATTACAATTTCATGCATTAATAAATGTGCAAATGCACGTGCTAAATTTAAGCAAGTAAACTCGAGGAGTTGCTGGTTATAGAATAGAATTTCGCAACTAGTAGGTCCCTTTTATTTGGGGGAGGGGCCTCTTTTTCCATGTTGATGGGGCATTGTTTTCAACAATACCTATGTTCAACAGCCGATGGGCATATATAGCCTAGACGAGCTTTTTCATTTGTACAACTTATGTTTGTTCACTCCCACCACGATTTCTGTAAGAAAAACACAAACTAAATTACCAAAGCTATAAAAGCATGTCATAAAACAGTGATAAATGTTTAAATTTTTCAAGGAACTTAATAAACAAGAAGTGGAGAAGTAAGAAGAAGATTAGAAAAATACCCAATTTTGGTATTGAAGAAGAACCTCCCCCACTTCTTTGTCAATTCACGTAGCTCTCGCTTTCTTCTAAGATAAATCTTTTAAGACATCTTGTAAGATATAGGCACGACAGTCTACCTTATATACTAACAAATAACGGTATTGTGGCCCTAACACCCTCATAAGGATCCTCTACTGTAACTGCAAATGTGGCTTCTTGACTTTAGTCTCACAATGAAACAATGACTTCCTAGAGTGCTGCCTATAACTATAGTTGTCTCACAACATGGTTTAAGCCCAATAAAATGCCAAAAGCCTAGCTTCGTAAATAAGTAATTTTTATTGCGCATTGCAAAAGTCGTAATAGTCGAAAGAAAAAATAAATGGGAATTTGAATAGATAGTATTAAAGGACACTAGTGACAACGAATGAGGCCCATGGACATCCATATTGATGTATTTGTTGAGCTTTGAAAAAAAAAAACAGCTTAGAAGTGTGTCCAACCTCACGCTAAGCAATGTATCACATGACGCATATCCAATATCGCGAGTATTTCACAAAGAAAATAAGCAATTCCAATTCAGCACCTTTAATAACTATCGCACTCTAGTTATAGTTCTTACACAATGATCTAAATGCGTTACAATTTCATGCATTGATAAATGTGCAAATGCACGTGCTAAATTTTGGCAAAAAAAAACGAGGAGTTGCTGGTTATAGAATACAATTTTGCAGCTAAAAGGTCCCTTTTATTTCAAGGGGGGGCTCTTTTTGCATGTTGATGGGGCATTGTTTTCAACAATACCTATGTTCAATAGCCGATGTGCATGGATAGCCTAGACTAGCTTTTACATTTGTATAACTTATGTTTGTCCACTCGCCACCATGATTTATGCAAGAAAAACAAAAACTAAACTACCAAACCTATAAAAGCACATGATAAAAGAGTGATACATGTTCAAATTCTTCAAGGAACTTAAGAAACAAGAAGTGGAGAAGTAAGAAAAAGATTAGAAAAATACCCAATTTTGGTATTGAAGAAGAACCTCCCCCACTTCTTTGTCAATTCATGTAGCACTCTCTTTCTTTTAAGATACATCTTCTAAGATATCACTACAACAAAAAGGCTCCATAGACGCGCTTGTAGATGTAATATTTGAGGTATGTTAAAAAATGTTGGGCGTGTCTAAAATTTCACGTCTAAAAGTGCGCTTATAGTTAGAGTTACACGCCCATATAGACGCGCATATAGACGCGCATATTGACGCATTATGCAAATATATAATCATATTTATAAAAAAGTGGATACATTCATAATGTGCATCTATACACACGTGTATCTGCGCGTCTAAAAAGGCGTTTACTCTGCAAGTTTTTTATGAGAATAGACCTGCATTTATCCTGCAATTTAGACGCGCTGATAGACGCGCAAAACAGAGGTGTGAAAAAAAAACCTGAGAGCATGTGGCTTTGCACATGCTCTCTGGTTTTTTTTCCCCCATCAACATCAAATTGTATGCTTAGGGAAAACAGAGAAAGATTATTTCAAAGATTTTTGTACTGAAAACAAAACAATGTATGTCGAACATGAAATTTCATATATATAGATGAAACGTTTTTACATGATGAGTTCTAGTGCTTGTGACCTCAAGCATGGTCATGGTTGCAAGCACTAGCTGAAAGTAATACATGTCAAAAATGGAAACTACAAGCAAAGGGAGACATGCATGCATGGGGATCCTCTACATCTCCTCAAAAGAGACATCATCATCGCTACCACCACCGGTGCCTGTGTCGTTGCCGTTTCCGCCACCGTTACTACTAGTCTTCCCTTCGCTATCCTAAACTGCATCAGGGTTCGCCTACACAAAGAATTAAGGTATATAAATACCATTACAAACAATAAATTAGAGTTATCTATATTTTTCATGTAAAAAATAAAATATACCTCTTCTGGTGGTGGAATCCTCATGGCACGATTATATTTCTCCTTCATGATGAGTCCCTCCTCGTAGAAATGCTGCCAAGTGGACTCTCGGTTATGACCTCGATGGTAGCCTATCTCTCTAGGAGTAGGCATCCTACCAACGATATGCTACTACAAAATAATTTGAACATACAACATATTAAAACACACTACATAATGAAGTGAAATAAATTACAAAATTTAATTTAAAAAAAGAAATCAAATAATACTTACAAACTCAGCCTCCCATGACTCCCTGCCACCCGATCCATAATGCAACGATCCCATGGTTGCCATCTGAATACGTCGTGCCTCTGCATGTTGGCGATTTCTCGTTTTCTCCGCTACTCTCTTCTTGGACTCTTTCCACTCCGTACTGTGGCAATTGGGTGGTTGGCCATATCCAGGGCGCCCCTGCTCTTGTCTCTGCAGTGACTCCTTGGCGCGCATCATAAGGTGAGACCTCTTGTTATGAAGCACGTCTCTCACCTTTGATGTCCCCAATCATCTAAGAATCGTGAATTCTCCGGATTAGGGTACCTTCTATGTACTACCTGCAGCACCTCTTGCCAGAAACCATTTTTTTGGTGCTTGAAGGAAATCATGCAATCTTTGTATGTGGCATGCACGACACTCCTCAAGTAGGCTATCACTTTCCTCCCCTCAGAGTCATGCAAGATACCACCAACATCAGATAGAGTAGTACATTTGTGGAGGCTCACCTCTCTCATTTTCCGGTGAGGGTTATCGAGAGCCACCACCTAGGCAACCCCCACAAATCCCTCGACCTCCTCGTCGTTCCGCACGACTCTCCCTCCTCCCACGGGCACTACCCTCTACCTCACTCGATACACGTGCTTCTGCAGATGCACGTGCTTCGACCGATCCATGTACCTCAGCTGATCCCTGTGTAGGCAAAGATGTGATAGGTGTCCCAGACATCACACTGAAAACCTCCTCTGCAGTGGGAGGGCGACCAAGATAATTGGTCATCTCCCCCATGAATTGCTCTTTGTTGAATTGGGTGCTGGAGGATCCAGGATTCCACATCTGCACAAGAAAAATCATATTACCCTGTGCACATAAAACATATTCTATGCTGCGTCTATCACTACAACAAAAAGGCCTCATAGACGCACATTTAGATGCGGTTTTTGAATATAGAGAAATGCTTGTGGGCGCTTCTATCCTCCCGTCTATTTGCGCGTCTACCATTTCATGTCTATAATTGCATGTATCAACGAATTTACACGCACAAATAGCCGCGCAATAGACGCACATATACACGCGCATATAGACACGCTGGTAGACGTGCTTTTACAAGCACTGGTAAACGCGAACGGAAAACAAAAAATGTCATTTAAAAAAAAGATATTTAATTTCTTTTTTAAAGTTGAATTATGAAGCGCATGTATAAGCACGTGTAGTCTGCATTATAGACGTGCGTATAAACACGAAGTTTCTGCAATTTAGACGCGTGGATAGATGCGCAAAACAGAATTGGAAAAAAAAAAACTAGAGAGCATGTGGATATATGCTCTCTGGTTATTTTTTTCCCCTCCCATACATCAAATTGTGTATTTGGGAAAAAGACAATGTATCTTACGAGCACGAGAATTGAAAATAAAAGTCCATGTATTCATTATATATCAAAAGCATTTATAATGGAAGTTTAAGTGATTGCGACCTAAAGCATGGCCACAAGCAGTAGGCTCAAAGAGATATCATACATATACAAGAAAAGAAGGCCTCATGAGGAGGTATGGTGCTCCTCTACGAATATGAAGAGGAAATATCTTCGCTAGTACCACCATGGCTACTAGCGTCGCTATCCCCCTCCTTGTTATGCTCCACATCCGAGTTCGCCTACACACACAAAAGATAAGGGTTGCTTACATAGACAAGGTGGAGAAAAAGTTATAATTAGCTATACTTTTAATAGGAAAGTAAGAAAAACATACCTCCTTTGGCTGTCAAATCCTCATGGCCCGGTTGTATTGGTCCTCAATGATGAGACCCTCATAAAAGTGAAGCCATGTCGCTGCGCGGTTATGGCCTCGATGGTAACCTACCTCTCTAGGAGTAGGTGTCCTACCAACGATGGTAGTCTGCAAAACATTTAGAGATATACAAACAATTATGAGTCACAATATAATAGACTAAAATATATAAAGAATTGAAGGAAATATAAATTTAAAAAAACTAGAAATCAAAATATACTTACAAACTCTACCTCGCATGACTCTCTGCCGCCCGATCCGTAATGCGACGATCCCATGGTTTCCATTTGGATCCATCACGCCTCTGCGTGCTAGCGACTCTTCACTTTCTCGACTGCTTTCTTCTTAGCTTTTTTCCACTCTATGAGGTGGCACATAGGTCATTGGCTATAGGCTCCACGTCCCTCCTCCAGCCTCCGTAGTGAGTCCCTAGCCCGTGTCATGAGGTGGGATCTTTTGTTGCGAAGCATATCCCTCACTTTTGTACATCCCCAATCATCCGAGAATCGCTGACCCTCAGGATTTGGGTACCTCCTATGGACTGCCCTCAACAACTCCTACCACAAGCCACTTTTCTGATTTTTGAAGGCAATGAAACAACCTTTATACGTCGCATGCACTACGCTCCTCATGTACGCCATTACATCCCTTCCCTCATCATCATGAAAGATGCCACCAGCATCTGTAACTCTATAGTACTTGCGTACAACCTCCTCTACGTGATCTACTAGTGAGGGTGATCGCTCACCACCTCCTAGGCAACCCCCACACAAGCCTCGTCCTCCCCCTCGACTCTCTCTCCTCCCTCTCTATCGACTACCCTCCACCTCACTGGACGCACGAGCTTCTCCAGATGCACGTGCTTCTGCAGATGCTTGTGCTTCAGCCAATGCACGTGGAGCATGTGGAGTACCTGCATATGGAGTACCTGAATGTGGAGTATCTGCATGTGGAGTCTGGAAAGTAGTGCCAGGCAAAGATGTCAGAGGCGTCCCAGACATGACATTGAACACCTCATCCGCTGTGGGAGAGCGGCCAAGGTGTCTGGTCATCTCTCCCATGAAATCTTCCCTACTAAGAAAACCTCCAAAAAATGCATTGACCTCCTACCAAAGGAGGCCAATGTATCATTCATGCGATTCACATCCGGGTCATTACTAGATGAACCAAGATACGACATCTGCAAAAAAAACACAGGAAAAAGAAAAAATTATTTGCATACAAAAAATCATATATTACCTACATTTTCAAAGAGCTTTCTTTAGACATTGAGCATAACACTTAAGTGCTAATGCTTCTCTTAAACAAGAAAACTGATAAACACAAACATGGGATTGGTCACATTTATCATTGCAAAAATATATTGTTTACTATCAGAACTGGGAGACCTGGCGCGTGTATCCCCGCGTCTAAATTTTAGGTTAGACGCGCCCTCAGACGCGCTCCAGAGTGAACCTTCTGTCTAGCGCGTCTATCTGCGCATCTAAGATACAGCACAGACGCGCTGTCAGACGCACATTCCAGGTCAATGCGCGTGTATAATCGCATGTACACTAAAGAGCACATGCGCCAACACACGCTCCAGTACATGCGCACTAATACATGCTCTCAGACGCTATGAGAGTAAACATTTTTCACATCTATGTCTGCGTCTACACTGAGATGTAGACGCGCTCGATCGGCCGATTTTAGGCCGACGACCGCCATTGATGATTTACAAAATGCAATACATAATGGAATCACAAATCCTAAATACACAGATAGAGTAGAGAGAGGAAGAGAGAAACAAAGGGAGAGAGAGAGAGAGAGAGAGAGAGAGTTACCTTGGGTGTTTGGTGTGGCGGGTGGTGGTGCTTCTTCCTTCTCCTTCTTCCTCTCCTTGGTAAGTTACCCTCCCTTGATGCTTGCTTGCTTGCTTGCTGCTTCTTCTTGTTCTCTCTTTCTTCCTCTCCTTGGCTTTCCTTTTAATTCCCTTCTTGTGTGTTTGAAATGAAAGAAGAGGTGAGCCATGAGGAGGTGAGGCATGAAGAGACTAGGTGAGGCATGAAGAGACTGCATGTCGGTAAAACTCAAGCTTCAGAACTGCAAAAAACACAGGAAAAGAAAGGCGCAGTTTGAAAAGAAATGATTTAAGTATGGTTTGAATTTTGACACGTGTGCGTCTATTTTCGCGTGTATATGTGCATCTATTGTTCAGATAGAGGCGAGTATAGACGCGAATATAGACGCGAAAATAGACGCGAATATAGACGTATAGTTAAACGCGGATATAGACACGCATTTTGGCTTTATCATAATTTTTTGTTTTTAAGATAAGTTTTGATAGTGAATTCTTATCATAAGTTTTAATGTATTTATGATGATTTTTGTGTATTTAAAATTGAGATCTTATGTAACATATGAATGAAAAATATTTTGATGATGTCATGAATTAGGTTTAATCATGTTGACGTCGTCATCACCTAGTGCCGTGCAAGCTGATGAGTCAATGAGCACATCCTCAAGTGAGGATGAAACATTGCGTCTTCATAATTGAGATGTATGGCTACGATGAAAAATTAAATGCATGTGTGATCGTTGTCGAGGGTGTATTTTTCAAGCACGTCAAATTGCAATGTCACACCTCAGCTTGTATGGAGAATGGGACCGAGAAAAATCACCGGTATTCATTGTTTTTTTTTACCACTAAGATTGCATGTCTATGTTACGGGAATTATATATCAACGTATATGAAACTCCCTTTTGTGGTTGAGCAGGATGCGTTGCCATATCCTCAAATGCTCCCTCTCGAGCATTGAGAGGCTACAAAATGTCGACGCGAGGAGGCAGAGTCTTCAAGAAGAGTAGAGACTGACGATCATGATAGTAGCCCTCATGAAATGCTCCATCAAGTCGTAGAGGATGAGATTTTGGACAACATGGTACACATCTATTTTCGCAACCGGTTCAGGGAGAAGGTCACTCTACGAAGCCAGATGATCCAGTATATGTAGCATCATCTACTCCATTGTATGAAGGTTGTACGTACTCCGTTCTTCGTGCGTCCCTTGAGATACTTAACTTGCAAACAATTTATGGATGTAGCCTAGCCACGCATTGGACCCAGAGGACCCCATACACCTTGGATGTTGTCAAAGAACGAGGAAAAAACAGTAAAGGAACAAATATATAGCTTTCGAACACCCACAGGATGTATGAGATGTCTCAAGGGAGCCTTCATAAAGAAAAAGAAAAGAGGTGTGGAGAAACTATCTGGTTTGAAGTCCCACGATTGGCACAAAATGATTCAAGTAAGGGTATCTCTAACCATGAATATAGTAATTAGTGGAGTAACTATGTGTAAACTTTGGGGTATGATGACTTTTTCATCAACTAATCATTTGATCTATGAATATTGTTTACATTTAGTTCGTGCTTCCTACTAGCATATCCCATTGTGTATCCAAAGATGTACATGATATCATTTACAAAATGGGAGAGCTTGTGAGGTGTGTATACATTGTATTTTTTCATTATATATCTTTGAATTTCTACACAAAAATAAACAATTCTCAAATACATCTTGACAGATATGTGAGCTCGAAGGAAATTGATCCAAACACATTGTAAGATGCTCGAGTATTATCTGTTGAGGTGGTTTGTTTGGTGGAGGAAATTTTTCCTCGATCCATTTTGACTACTCAATTACATTTACTCGTACATTTGATTGATGAGATCACACTTTTTGGGGCAGTTCATGTAAGGTGGATGTTTTTTCTTGAGCACTTCATGAAAACCTTGAAAGATTTTGTGAGGCAAAAAGCACTGCCTGAGGGAAGAATGGCTGAGGGTTGGTTAGTGCAATCATCCCTTGTTTATATCTCTGAATATCTTGCTGAAGTGGATTCCTCTCAACCACGACTATGGAAAGATGATGAAGACTTGAGGATGACCTCTATAGTACCTCAAGGAAAAGGAATGAGTAAAGTGCTAACAAAAGAAAAACTTCGTAAGTTAAATAGTTTTTGTGTGCTCAATAGTGATGTAATGAGCAAATGGGTGACACTATATAATGAAGCAAGGGCAAAAAGAAAAAGTAAAAGACAAGAATTTCGCACTAGATATGCACGCAATGTCTCATTTTCAGATCATCTAAATGCGCTCCCACGTCATATTGATATAGATTGGTTACATGAGGAAATGGAGAGAATGGAAAAATAGGAGAAAATTAATATATCTCAAGAAGAGTGGGAATACGCACGAGGTTGCTTATCAAAGGTGAGACATACTATCAATGAATTTATTTTTATAAGTTTTATTTTATATAAATAATTGACATGTTTGATCTTTTATCTTTTACTATTGGTGCACATTATTCAATGCACTTTGGTGTGAGGGTAAACATCTTCGAACTCAATGTATAGATGAAAAGAGAAATACTTAAGATTATGGTGTCCTTGCTCACTTCAAGGATGCCAATGGTACCATGGAAGGTTATTGTGGCTTGATCCAAGATATTCTGAAGCTTGACTTCAGACGATTCTTTATATATGTACTGGATGTGAAGTGGTTTAAAGAAGTGGTAACAAATGGTGAGCATTGCACAATTAGACATCATCCAAGTGGTTTTGTAATCATTGACTCTACAAAATTTCACCAAAACAAGAATGACACATTAGTACTACCTCAAGAATGCGAGCAGGTATATATGCAAAGGCTAAATTTTTTATATGTATATATGTGATACATATACACAATATAATAATTACTTAAGTTTTTTGCTTTTGTTTTTCAAATACAGGTTGCGTATCATCCAATGGTAAACAATAACCGATGGTGGTATATCATCCCTATATCTAATCGTTCAAAATCAATATATGGTAATATTACTGACATGGAGATGTTAAGATTGTGGAAGAGAAGGAAGGAGTCTCAGTTGTAGCTTTCTTTCTTGCATAATGGGGGAATACACACAGAGGTGGAGGTTGAAAACAGTTTTCCTCTTCTTAGTTGTGTAAGCCAAAAGAACTCAAGTACAAAGAAATAGAAGAACCCTATATATGGGTCTCAAACCAAACTCAACTAACTAAGGTGGCATACTAATTGAGCGACGAACTAGAGTAGATAAGGATAGCTATCATGTAGCTATTATTCATGGGCGGTGTACCAACCGCGTCTGCAACTGACAAGTCGGTGACATAAATACACAACGGTCACCCTGGAGTATCACGAGTGAAGCTCGATATCTCAACACTCCCCCTCGAGCTCAATCCCAATTCCTGCACACCAAGCAGGTCTCTGAACTTGCGCAGCTTCTCTGCGCCCAATGCCTTCATGAATATGTCAGCTACCTGATCCTCTGTGCTGACATAAACTAGATCAATAAGACCTAGTAAAACCCTCCCCCGCACATAGTGATAATGCACCTCAATGTGCTTTGTCCTAGCATGATAGACTGGGTTATTTTCCAAGTGTATACTACTCATGTTGTCACAATAAATGAAAACTGGCCCATTTGTAGGTTGATGCATATCATAAAGTAGCTTATGCAACCAAGCTACCTCACATGCAGCCATTGCTGTGCCCCTATACTCAGCCTCTATGCTGGATAAGGCAACTGTAGGCTATTTCTTGCTGCTCCAAGTGACTGCAACACTCCCAAAAGAGAACACATATCCATTGGTAGATCCTCTATCAGAAATGCTACCAGCCCAATTAGCATCAGTATATCCATGCAACTATATCTGAACCCCAATCTCATAAAATAGTCCATACTGCAATGTGGACTTCACATACTTGAGTAAGCGTCTAGCCGCATCCAAATGCGGTTTCCTTGGAGCCTGCATAAACTGACTTACCAATCCAACAGCATAGCTCAAATCTGGCCTGGTAATAGTCATATAAATCAAACTTCCTACTATGCGTCTGTACATAGTAGGGTCTTCTAGAAGCTCACCTGCATCTGTGCTCAGCTTCACATTCTGCTCCAAAGGAACTGAAATAGGCTTACAGCCTGTCATCCCATATTTGGATAGCATGTCCAATCCATACTGCCTTTGCAAGAGCTGTATCCCACTTGGTGATCTAATCACCTCAATGCCCAAGAAAAAACGCAACTCTCCCAAATCCTTCATCTCAAACTTCTGCTTCAATAGCATTTTCACATGAAGGATATCTTCATCACTGTCACCTGTCATAATCAAATCATCAACATAAATGACAAGTAGCATAATACCTTTCTCTATTTTTCTCACATAAAGTGAGAAATCTGCCTTGGAAATCTGAAAGCCAATAGTGACAAGATATTGTTTTATCTTGTCAGACCATGCTCTAGGTGCTTGCTTCAAGCCATACAATGCTTTCTTCAACCTACAAACAAACTCAGGATGAACAGCATGCACATAACCTAGTGGGTGCTCCATATAGACCTCTTCTTGCAAATCACCATGCAAGAAGGCATTCTTTACATCCATCTGATGTAAAGACCATCCCTTTGATGCAGCCATAGAAATGACTGCTCTTACGGTTGTCATCCTTGCAACCGGACTGAATGTTTCTTCATAGTCAATGCCATATGTTTGTGCATACCCCTTGACTACTATTCTTGCCTTGTATCTATTCACAGAACCATCTGCATTGTGCTTCACCTTATAAACCCACTTACAGCCAATTGCATTCTTACCTTTAGGCAAAGGTACTAATTCCCATGTAGCATTTGCTTCCAAGGCATCCATTTCTTCATCCATGGCTTTCTCCCATTTTCCTTTTCCCATGGCTTGCTCAAAAGAAGTGGGTTCTGGTTCCTGTATCACTTTGACCATATATGCATAGTGAATGGCTGTAAATCCATCATATTTCAGCCTATCCACAGGGTACCTAGCTCTCGTAGACCTGCGCAAAATAGGTTCACTCCCAGGTGCTCTCAAAACATCCCTGGTCTTCCTTACTCCAGGTGTAACAATAGAAGGAATACCCAACTCATCATCAATGCTCTGTTCTGAGCCACTGGATTCACCATCCACATAAGAGTGACCTGCATTCACATCAAACATGGGCTGATCAACCTTCTATTTTCCTTTTTGTGATACCTGCATACCACTATCTGCATTGCTTTGAGAAGATTCTCCTGATCTCAATCTGCCTGTCCATGGCGAAGAATGTGAACCACTGCTAGAGGACGCTCTAGGTCCACTAATATTTTGTGACTGCTGCTGTGAATTCTGTGCAGTATTACCATTTTGTGCATCTACATCATCAATCACATTTACTGGTTTATACCAGCTACTCATCTCATCAAAAACAACATCTCTGCTCACTGTAAACTTACGACTAGAAGGGTTATAGCATCTATACCCTTTTTACTGCAGAGAGTAACCAATAAAGATGCACTTCTCAGCTTTTGGATCCAACTTGGATCTCAACTCATCTGGCACATGTACATAGGCAATGCAACAAAAAATTTTCAAATGAGAAATATCTGGTTTCCTACCAGTATACCTCTTCTCTGGAGTCATCCCATGTATTGTTGCAGTGGGAGTCCTGTTCATTATATAGACTACTGTAGCAACTGCTTCAGCCCAATAAAAATCTAGCAAGTCTTTTTCATTGAGCATGGCACGAGATACCTCTCCAATATGCATGTTTTTCCTTTCTGCAATTTCATTTTGTTGTGGGGTATGACTGCATGAATATTGCTGCTTTATGCCATGCTCCTGCAAGAACTTTGCAAACTCATTTGAGAGGTACTCTCCCCCTCCATCTGACCTTAGGCATTTTATTTGCAGGCCTGTTTCTTTTTCAACCATAGCTTTAAGGGTTTTGAAATGCCCAAAAACTTCACTTTTCTTTTTCATAAAATACACCCAAACTTTTCTGCTATAGTCATCAATAAAAGTGACAAAATAATGACAGCCTCCAAGAGATGCAGCTTTAGTAGTCCACACATCAGAGTGGATTAATTCCAATGGCTTCTCACTCTCTTGAACATGTTTAGGAAATGGTTTCCTTGCCTGTTGGGCCTGCATTGATTTAAGTCATTGTACATTAACATGACCAATGCGTTTATCCCGGATATCAATATCTGCAACTACACCGGTCCCATGTGCAAACATTGCTGCACTCAATTCAGACATATCTGCATCCAACGTAAACATTCTGCCCTGCTCCTTACAACGAACAAGGCTCTAATACCATGTCAAGATTGTGGGAGAGAAGGAAGGAGTCTCACTTGTAGCTTTCTTGCTTGCACAATGGGGGAATACACACAGAGGTGGAGGCTGAAAACAATTTTCTTCTTCTTAGTTGTGTAAGCCAAAAGAACTCAAGTACAAAGAAATAGAAGAACCCTATATATGGGTCTCAAACCAAACTCAACTAACTAAGGTGGCATACTAACTGAGCCACGAACTAGAGTAGATAAGGATAGCTATCATGTAGCTATTATTCATGGGCGGTGTACCAACCGCGTCTGCAAATGACAAGTCGATCACATAAATACACAATGGTCACCCTGGCGTATCACGAGTGGAGTTCGATATCTCAAGAGGAGATAGTAGATGACAATCCAACAATTAATGATGATGTGCATGATGACACCATAATGGATGATATGCGTGATATAGTACAAGATGAACCTCGCGAGGATGTTCAAGGAAACGCAGAAGAAGACAATAATGTGATTGTCGATGATATTGATGAAGTTATTGAGCAATATAGCAACACATCTGATAGTGGGATAGACTTATTTGTTTCGTTACCTCTTGGTAACCTAGACCTAGAAGTAGATAGTTTAGCAAGGGCTGATCTCATTGAAGATGAGATGGATCATTCACTGTAACATACTTAATTTTCTTATTGATTCAATGTGTATTCCTAATTCTATGGTTTTTATCATGCGCACACGTGTATAATCAAGAATCAATAGTCAATTTTAAAGCTAAATTGAATTTCCATAATAAAAAGGAAGTATCTTTTATCATCTTCAAGAACATAGAGAAATTATGAGATACATATTGCAATGCTTGCTACTAATTGTAAGGTTTCTGTCGCTTGCCGCTAATTACTTATATTAGGCTTGTCAATTGGAGGAACTGCCATTCATTAGAGAGCAATGAAAAATTAATTATTAACTCTATTTTTTTAATTCAATGATTCAATGTGTATTCTTAATTCTATGGTTTTTATCATGTCCACATGTGCATGCTTAAGAATCAATTTTAGGTGGTTAAATAATTATTAACTTTGGTTTTTTCATTATGTGAATTACTAATTTTAGGTGGTTAAATAATTGTGCATCTACTGGTGCATCTATATTAGGGTCTATTTGCGCGAATATATAGACGTAAAATTAGTGTCTATTTACACGCACTTATAGACGCTGTGATAGACGCGCCCGACTTTGCGCGTCTAACATGCACGTCTATACCTCGTTTCTATTGTAGTGTATATCAGCATCTCTGTGTGCGTTTGTCAACGCATCTATTTTCGTGTCTATACTTGTGTCTACACTGTCATCTGGAGGCACTGACAGACATGCACAGTCGGACCATTTCTTTTCAAACTTGGTTAAAAAACGTGCAAAAAAAACCTCCATAATGGCAGGATCTAGCATGTGAAGAGAGAAAAGAGAGAGACAAACAGATAGAGAAAGCAAACAAGATTGAGAGAGAAAAGAAGAACTCACCTTCTTTGCTTGTTCCAATGGTGGGTGGCGGCTAGGTTGCAAGCTCCTTGTCCTCCTTCTCGCTTCCCTTAGTAAGTTGCTTGAATCTTCTTCTCTTCCTTGCTGTTTGGCTCTTGTTCTTTACTCTTTGGCTCTTCTTTCCTCCTGTCCTCTTTTTACTCTTATTTCCTTCCCTCATTGTCTTCATGAAGTGATAGATAGACATGAGTATTGATGTCGAGCTCGAACTGCAGAAAACACACAAAAACGCAAGAAAGCACAGGTTTGAAAAGAAAGCCACAACTTTTTAAAAAAAATTTCTATACCTATGTGGCACGCCTGTAAGCACGTGTAATTGCACGTATCTACGCAGATAATACCTTTTACACACACTTACAAACGCACATAAACAATTAAACTGATGAGATGCTAGCTTTCGATTGTTTTTGGATCAACATGACATGACTTTCCTAGCCTTTCAATATCAAAATGTTTGCCTCCATGTTGTAAGTATCAATGCATGCATTTAGGGAATCGATTGACCTATATGGTGACATATATAACAAAGCTTGAGGATAAGAGATAACACATTGGCAAGTCAATTGGCACATATGTGGTGGCTTACTAGACCATTCCACTTACAATTGCATGCAAGTATCAATAGGTGGATAAAGCACGAATGGTTTTTAGCTAGAGAGAGATAATACAATGAAGGTGTATACGAAAGAGATAGAGAAAGGAACATTATCCATCAATCAATCAAAGATATGTACATGAAGTCTTTTGATATAGTAATTAGAGTATTGTCATTTTTAGGATGCTCCATTGACTTCTGTAAGTTCCTATAACCTTGAAGTAGAATATAGCCAACCACACTGTCCATGGAAGGAAAACTTGACCTCATCAAATTAACCAAGTTAATTTACTTATACATTTCATAGATAAGAGATTTGTAGTTGGCTTGATGGTATTGCAAAGTATCCTTACAGTGATCTATTTTAGTCACCAACAAGTAGACACACTGGCTAAAGATGATGAAAAGAGGACATGTGCACATTTGCTACATATGGTCCACCTTATCTAAAATTATATGTGAGCTATAAGTGCACCTTGACATGATTGGAATAGCTTGCACATGCACAAGCCAACTGATTTACATCAATCTACTCATGCTATGAATTGGCATGCATGGCTAGGTTAAGTGCACAACAAATGAGACATGTGAGTGTATTGATCAGTTCTCTCTCTCTCTCTCTCTCTATATATATATATATATATATATATATTTCAAATGCACAAGTCAACCTTTGATCTATATATACATCCAATTATCATGCCCTATCCAATTACATTTGTATAGGGCATGATTGGATGTATATAGGGCATGAAATCACATATATATAATTAGCTTTGAATGATTGGATGTATATTTGTAATACTCAGAAAGAAGTAAAGTTGGTAATGTATATCATGTCGTATATTTTCTTTTCTTGTTCTGACGGGTGGCGGCTAGGTTGCAAGCTCCTTGTCCTCCTTCTCCCTTACCTTGGTAAGTTACTTGAATCTTCTTCTCTTCCATGCCATTTAGCTCTTGTTGTTTACTCTTTGGCTCTTCCTTCCTCCTGTCCTCTTTTTACTCTTATTTCCTTCCCTCATTGTCTTCATGAAGTGATAGATAGACATGATTAGTGATGTCAAGCTCGAACTGCAGAAAACGCGCAAAAAATGCAAGAAATCACTGGTTTGAAAAGAAAGCCACAATTTTTTTTAAATATTTGCATAGCGAATCTGTAAGTGTGTGTAATTGCGCGTGTATATGTGCAGATAATACTTATTACATGCACTAACAAATGCGTAGTAACAATTAAACTGATTAGATACTAGCTTTTGGTTGTTTTTGGATCAACATGGCATGACTTTCCTAGTCTTTCAATATCAAAATGTTTGCCTCCATGTTGCAAGTATCAATGCATGCATTTAGGGTTGTAGGGTTAAGGATATCAATGCATGTGAAGGAGGCTTCTCTAAGCTGATTGATGGTGTCAAGTCTTGAGACGTTAGTGCGAATTTCTCTTATTAGCCTTGACATCAAAAGCATTGAATGGGCCTTGGTCTATGAGAAATGGGAGCTAGTAAAGGCACGAAGACTACTTGATTTGTAGTTCTTGCTTGTTACTCACCTTGTTTCTATCATGATGAACTTTATCAATTAACTATGATGTACAAGAGTCTAGACATTGGAAATTTTTTTGGTCTTAAGAATATGAAACCAAAGTTTTTATTGTGATTTTCCACAGTAGTTTATACTTATTTTTTGTATCATGTATTATGAGACCTTACCATCTTATATTAAGAATTGTTATCTCTTAAGTTACATCTAAGAACGCTCTCTTGTAAGCTACTTGGAAGTTGATGCCTAAATTTAGAGCAAAGGTGTCAAAATGAAGCTCACCAAAAAGGATAAAAGTATAATTGATTTTGTCTTGGAGCCCAACCTTGGGCATCAAATTTAAAGCCTAATTTTGATGCCAGGAGGCATATTCCACAGTGGATTCCGTGAGGTTTTACGGTGGATTCCGTAAACTTAGATGACCGGGGCTCATACGCAAAGAGGATTCTTTGTGCGAGAAGTTGATGGGGACGCCTGTCCTTTTCGTGCGTTTCATTAATTTAGTGTGTACATGGGTGATTCCATAGCGGGTGATTCCGCAAAATGCATATTAAATTAATAAACGTTTATGAGTTTAGAGTGCGCACTTGTAATAAATTAAGGTTAGGATTTATTTCTAACCAGTTGATTTATTTATGTAGCTGAAGACTGCTAGGTATTCACTTTTGTCGGCTTAATTGTGTTATTTTACTAACGATTGTGAATGCTTCAGTTGATGTGTAGAGATAGCAGCAGTGGCGGAGGAAAGCATTGGAGTCTAGCGGGTTTTCGACTTTTGGACTATATTTTGATAGGCGCCACGCCTATATTTTGTTATGTCTATAGAGACATCGATTATTTATTATTATTTTGTATGCACTTATGCGCCTGGATATGTTATTTCTATTTGGACATTGAGATTGGGCGTGCCAGATACTATGGGCACCGTCTATTAGCTTTATTTTTGCTAGAAAGCAAACTCAAAAGCTAAAAGCTTGTCATATTTTTGTAATTGGGCTATTTTTGAGCATAAAGATTGGAAATATACATTAAATACATGCTTTGTGAAGCGCTCACACAAGGCATGGGGGAGATTGAACCCAATTTGTCTCTTGCTTCATGTCGTGCTTGCTTTTACATGGGTTTTTGTGCTAAAAAGTAGAGTACTTTGTTCTTGGGGACCTTCGGGAATTCACCACGTGAGTTATCTGCGTCCGATCTGCGCACCAGTGGTATCAGAGCGGAGCAGAGATCAAGGGCTTCCAATCGCTACCAATCTCGGGCGAAGGCGGAGCTCCAGGAACAAACGGCCTCTACAGTCAATCTCGTCGCGAACCGTCGATACAGGCAGACTTCTGGCGATCAAGAACCCCTGTTTCCACTGTCAGATCACGAAGGACCAGGCTCTGTCGGCGGAGGACCACGCAATCATCTTCTTCACTAAACTTGTGGATAATACAGTAAGAAGCCATAACTTTTGCTTCAAAAAGCTTAGTCTTAAGCTTGAGAAGCTTTAAAAGCTTCAAATCGTCAAATCGTTTGGCAAGAGGAGGGTCCCGAAAATCACGCGCAGGCAAAAAACGGCCCCCCCCCTTCACGAAAAAACGGCGGCCTGTTTCTCTTCTTAAGCTTATTAAGCTTAAGCTTAACTCATTAAGCTTAAGACACTTCAAACTCTGCAAGTCAGTGAAGGCAAACAAGTCTGCAAACTCCGGGTCTCGCACTCCAGAAGACAAGTTCAGTAAGTCACTTGGAATCAAGTCCTGCAAGTTCTGTAAGTCGGCTAAGTTCAGCAAGTCAACAACCCTGCAAGTCTGCTAAGTCTGCAACTCTGCAAGTCAGACTAAATCAGAACTGACTAGTGCTTAAAACTCATAGAAGACTTGTTCGTTTGCAAAAACTCTGAACTGGAAAGTTGTTCGCAGCAAGCTGTTTTACCTATCTACAAGTTAGAACTGCCATCCCATTGGAAAATTCATAATACATTTCATATTAGTTTATTGAGACCATTTTGAGGACAATTACCTATCCATCGTGTCTATGAAAACCCACCTTTACTAGAAGAAGAAACTGAAATACTTGAACCAGAAGCCATTATAGACACTGACTACATGACCACTAGAACTGGCCGAAGGTATTCTAGATATCTAGTGAAATTTAAGAACCATCTTGTAGAGGAAGCACAATGGATGCACGCTAGAGACTTAAATGCTTTCCCCACTCTGTTAGCTCCACATTGAGCTAATAGCAATTGAGGTCAATTGCTATCCCACCCCGGGGGTATGATGCCAGGAGGCATATTCCACGGTGGATTCCGTGAGGTTTTACGGTGGATTCCGTAAACTTAGATGACAGGGGCTCATACGCAAAGAGGATTCTTTGTGCGAGAAGTTGATGGGGACGCCTGTCCTTTTCGGGCGTTTCATTAATTTAGTGTGTACATGGGTGATTCCATAGCGGGTGATTCCGCAAAATGCATATTAAATTAATAAACGTTTATGAGTTTAGAGTGCGCACTCGTAATAAATTAAGGTTAGGATTTATTTCTAACCAGTTGATTTATTTATGTAGCTGAAGACTGCTAGGTATTCAATACTTTTGTCGGTTTAATTGTGTTATTTTACTAACGATTGTGAATGCTTCAGTTGATGTGTAGAGATAGCAGCAGTGGCGGAGGAAAGCATTGGAGTCTAGCGGGTTTTCGACTTTTGGACTATATTTTGATAGGCGCCACGCCTATATTTTGTTATGTCTATAGAGACATCGATTATTTATTATTATTTTGTATGCGCTTATGCGCCTGGATATGTTATTTCTATTTAGACATTGAGATTGGGCGTGCCAGATACTATGGGCACCGTCTATTAGCTTTATTTTTGCTAGAAAGCAAACTCAAAAGCTAAAAGCTTGTCATATTTTTGTAATTGGGCTATTTTTGAGCATAAAGATTGGAAATATACATTAAATACATGCTTTGTGAAGCGCTCACACAAGGCATGGGGGAGATTGAACCCAATTTGTCTCTTGCTTCATGTCGTGCTTGCTTTTACATGGGTTTTTGTGCTAAAAAGTAGAGTACTTTGTTCTTGGGGACCTTCGGGAATTCACCACGTGAGCTATCTGCGTCCGATCTGCGCACCAAATTTGAACTATGAAGACTCGGTTCTAGAAACCTTGCTAATTTTAGATGTTGATACTGCTAATTAGCAGTCATGTCAAATTACACTTTCTAGATATGTAGGGCAATGCACCATCATGTGTCCCTATTAGTTTCAAGACATCGAAACAATCTAGTCAAGGTTAACCTAATCTAATACTCACATTGTGGCACAAAATATTTCAAAATTTTTTAAGGGCTATGAATATCCCGTCGTTCATAAATGCGAGCAACCGGTTCATTAGACTAGATGGAAAACTACACTCAACTACAAAAAAAAAAACACACACACACACACACACTCTCTCTCTCTCTCTCAGCGTACCTGATTGGTTTGAAAGTCTCACAATCCCTTTGTTGAGAGCCTTCAAGCGCAGCTCGATTGTTGGAAAGAAGGAAATCGCTTCTTTGTATGGCTTAGTATGCTCATCATGACTTATGATACTTCTAAAGCATGTCATAGTTGGCATCTTAGAAGGAAAAACTGAGGTAAAATACGCATGCAGATGCGCATACAAAAGCTGGGAAGCTAATCGGGGTACAAACCAAATGCTAAGAATTGAAGCCATCATCTCTCTCTCTCTCTCTCTCTCTCTCTCTCTTCAAAAGTAAGAATTACTAGGAAGAATCTCACCTTGTGATAGTCGTTGTAGGCTGCATTATAAGCTTCACAGAGGACGCCTCGAGGTGCGCCTCACTATAGGGCTGCATAGACATTCCATATAATTTTGTGCATCTGTTGATGATCATGTTACTGCTGATCATTGATCTCTGGTTGATCAATGGTCTGTCATGAGGGCCATCACGTGCCACAAACTTCTCTAGCACAAAGAGCCAACCTCCGAGGCTGCTGGCTTGTTGCTGTCGTATCGATCTCAAATGACTTACATAGTCCATGGTATGTATAGATGTCTCCGATAAGAGGATCATCACATGCGATCCATTGTTAATCCATGTGAATTGGGATCTCCTACCAAACAGTCAATATATTCACTGTCCTTCTTCATGGGTGTTGAACGCAAACTTACTTTTTTCTTTCTCCTTTTTTCTCGCAATATCTATGCTTACTATGACTGTGGCTAGCCAACTCTCTGCTTAGAATTCATGGACACAACCTATGTTGAGAGAGAGAGAGAGAAAGAAAGAGAGACACAGAGAGCGGTGGGAGGGGGGGACACGGTAGGTATGAAGGGCAAGGTTGCAGGATTAGAAACGAGAAAGATATTCTACTGGAGTTGACTTGCACTATTTCATGGTTCCACACAAGCTTCCCATGGCGACATAGGTCTTCCTTGCCCTCCTGAAGCCTCGAACACACCCATGCCACCTTTAACAAAACCTCTACCTCTCTCTCTCTCTCTCTCTCTCTCTCTCTCTCTCTCTCTCTCTCTCTCTCTACTAAAAACATCCCACCTTTCATATATAGTCAACAGTTTTAGAACTTAACATAGCAGACACAACGCCATTTCTATGTTCGTGAATCGTATACATAGATTCTAGAGAGCCAGGACAGGCTAACCATACTCTTTCTCTCTCATTTTTAGGATGCTCCATTGACTTCAGCAAGTTCCCATAACAGTGATCTATTTTAGTCACCAACAAGTGGATACACTGGCTAAAGATGATCAAAAGAGGACATGTGCACATTGGCTACATGTGATCCAGGTGTAATTATGTCATATATACATCCAATCATGCCCTATCCAATCACATTTGTATAGGGCATGATTGGATGTATATAGGGCATGAAATCACATATACATAATTAGCTTTGAATGATTGGATGTATATTTGTAATACTCAGAAAGAAGTAAAGTTGGTAATGTATTCAAACAAATACTAGTTGTTAAGAGGTTTGGTCATATTTAGGTACTTTATGAGAAATGAAAAATATGTGTGTTTATTTTCGCATCTATAGGGGCATTTATAAACGCACATATATAGACGCGTTCTGTATTATAAACGCGCCCGCTTTTTCGCGTGTACACTGCACGTCTATAGGGCCTTTCTCTTGTAGTGTATAGGAACAATAGTCTAACTTATATACTAACTAATAACGGTCATGCCCTAAGTCTCTCATAAAGATCCTCTACTATAACTACAACTGTGGCTTATTGACTTTAGTCTCACAATGAAACGATGACTTCCTAGAGTGCTTGTTGCAACTATAGATGCTCACAAGCTGATGGTTTAATCCCAATAAAATGCCAAAACCCTAGCTTCATAAATAAGTAATTTTTATTGCATATTGAAATGTCGTAATAATCGAAAGACAAAATGAATGGGAATTTAAACAGATAGTATTAGAGGACACTAGTGACAAAGAATGAGGCCCATGGACACCCATATTGATGTATTTGTTGAGTTTTGAAAGAAAAAATAGCTTAGAAGTGTGTCAATCTCATTCGAAGCAACGTATCACATGACACATATCCAATAGTGCAAGTATTTCACAAAGAAACTATGCAATTTCAATTGGGCACCTTTAACTATCGCACTCCAGTTACAATTATTACACGATGATTTAAATGTGTTACAATTTCATGCATTAATAAATGTGCAAATGCATGGGCTAAACTTTGGCAAAAAAACCCGAGGAGTTGGTGGTTATAGAACATAATTTCACAACTAGGAGGTCCCTTTTATTTGGGGGGGCCTCTTTTTCCATGTTGATGGGGCATTGTTCTCAACAATACCTAGAAAACAATACCTATGTTAAACCCCCGATGTGCATATATATCCTAGACGAGCTTTTTCATTTGTATAACTTATGTTTCTCCACTCCCCACCACGATTTATGTAAGAAAAACACAAACTAAATTACCAAAGCTATAAAATCACATCATAAAAGAGTGATAGATGTTCAAAATTTTCAAGGGACTTAAGAAACAAGAAGTGGAGAAGTAAGAATTAGATTAGAAAAATACCCAATTTTGGTATTGAAGAAGAAGATCCCCCACTTCTTTGTCAATTCATGTAGCACTCCCTTTCTTCTAAGATACATCTTCTAAGATATAGGCACAACAATCTACCTTATATACTAATTAATAACAGTCGTGCGTGTCTATATGCCCATCTAATTACCAGATAGACGCGCTAATAGACGCACAGAATAAATTAAATAATTAGCAATTTTGGTTTATTATGTGCTTGTATTCACGCGTGTATATGTGCGTCTATTGCGCGTCTATTTTTGCATGTAAATTCCTTCATACATGCGATTATAGATGCGACACTGTAGACGCACAAATAAATGGGCAAATAGATGCGCCCATAAGATTTTCTCTATATTCAAAAATCGCGTCTAAAAGTGTGTCTATGAGGCCTTTTTGTTGTAGCGAAGGAAAAGGAATGAGTAAAGTGCTAACAAAAGAAGAACTTCGTAAGTTAAATATTTATTGTGTACTCAATAGTGATATAATGAGCAAATGGGTGACAATATATAATGAAGCAAGGGCAAGAAGAAAAAGCGAAAGACAAGCATTTCGCATAAGATATGGACGTAATGTCTCATTTCCAGATAATCTAAATGTGCTCCCATGTCATATTGATATAGATTGGTAACATGAGGAAATGGAGAGAATGAAAAAAGAGAAGGAAATTAGTATATCTCAAGAAGAGTGGGAATACGCACGAGGTTGCTTATCAAAGGTGAGACATACTATTAATTAATTTGTTTTTAGTTATATTTTATATAATAAATTGACATGTTTGATCTTAATCTTTTACTACTAGTACACATTATTCAATGCTATTTGGTGTGAGGGTAAACATCTTTGAGCTCAATGTATAGATGAAAAGAGAAATATCCAAGATTGTGGTATCCTTGCTCACTTCAAGGATGCCAATGATACCATGGAAGGATATTGTGGCTTGATCCAAGATATTCTGAAGCTTGACTTCAGACGATTCTTTATATATGTATTGAATGTGAAGTGATTTAAAGAAGTGGTAACAAATGGTGAGCATTGCACAATCAGACGTCATCCAAGTGGTTTTGTAATCATTGACTCTACAAAATTTCACCAAAACAAGAATGGCACATTAGTACTACCTCAACAATGCAAGCAGGTATATATGCAAAAGCTAAATTTTTTATATGTATATATGTGATGCATATACACAATATAATAAGTATTTAAGTTTCTTACTTTTTTTTTTCAAATACAAGTTGTGTATCATCCAATGGTAAACAATAACCAATGGTGGTATGTCATCCCTATATCTAATCTTTCAAAACCAATATATGGTAATATTACTGACATAGAGATAGCATATGACAATTCCACAATTAAAGATGATATACATGATGACACCATAATGGATGATATGCGTGATATAGTACAAGATGAACCTCGCGAGGATGTGCAACACATCTTATAGTGGGATAGACTTATTTGTTTCATTACCTCTTGGTAACATAGACCTAGCAGTAGATAGTTTAGCAAGGGCTGAACTCATTGAAGATGAGATGGATCATTCACTATAACATACTTAATTTTCTTAATGATTCAATCTGTATTCTTAATTCTATGGAAAATATCATGCGCACACGTGCATAATCAAGAATCAATAGTCAAGTTTAAAGCTAAACTAAATTTTCCATAATAAAAAGAAAGTATTTTTTATCATCTTCAAGAAGAGAAATTATGAGATACATGCAATGCTTGCTACTAATTGTATAATAAGGTTTCCATCGCTTGTTGCTAATTACTTATATCAGGCTTGTCAACTGGAGGAATTGCCATTCATTAGAGAGCAATGCAAAAATAATTATTAACTCTGGTTTTTTTATTATATTAAGTTCAATTTCAAGTGGTTAAATAATTACGCGTCTGAGGACGCGTCTATATTTGCGTCTATTTGCGCGGATATATAGACGTAAAATTCGCGTCTATTTACACGCTCTTTTACACGCGCATATAGATGCAATGATAGATGCGCCCGACATTGCGCGTTTAACATGCGCATCTATATCTCCTTTCTGCTGTGGTGAACAAGCTATGTTAGATATCACCAATAAGAACAGAAGCCCACTTACTTGAGTACTCCCTAAATTTTGAACTGTCGTGCATGGTCCACATGAGAATGGCTCGGACCGTTGACCATTGTGCTTGCTCATGTCTTCCACAGTGACCCTCTCCTTCCACAAAATCTTAAGCTCATCAACTAATGAACAGAGGTAGACATCCATATTCTTGACTTTGTAGCACCCAAGAATGAGCAAGCTAAGGATCACGTGTCCTTTGTTCATGGAAAGTCATGGGGGGATGTTGCAGTTAACAAGGAATACATGCCACACACTATAAGAAGTTGAGTGGAGACCAAATGGATTCACATCATCCATAACAAGGCGGAGTAGAAGATTCCTTGGCTCGTCATGTAAAGCCCAGAAAGATGGAGTCAATATGGCTCCATGCACGTGGTTCTATTGATATTTGTTGGAATCCATTTGTGGATTTATTCTATGCATGCAATGTTGTCAAGATCACCATGCTTGACAGATAAAACACGTCGTTACGTATACGTGGTATAAGTGAAAAGTGTCTAAGAAAATTTTTGAGGGATTGTTTACCCTTGAAACTATTATTGATACCTATGAGCACCACACTTTGGACATGTCTCCATAGTCCTGTAGTCTTCTCAAAATAGCACACAATTGTTGATACATGCATGGATGATGCTGTAGTCCATATCAAGATTTTGTAACACTAATCGTGCATCATCATGGGACTTAGGCATCGTGTCTTCAACTTGTTTAGTAAAATGAAAAGACGTCTTTAAAAAGAATAGTAAGTATGTTTTATAATGGAATCAAAAAAATCGATGGAGCATAGAATATACTTGAACAACTCAGTCACACTCCTATCACTCCATCTGTACTTTGCATGCACACTTAGGAGCACAAGCAGCATCTTCAGGCAAGATACTTGGTACCTATCATATAATGGTATGGATGCTTTCCCTTTCAGTGGATGAGATGGCTCAACATCCATAGGCATTAATGCATTGATCATTGCCTCCATCTTAGGCTCCAAGTTTGGAGGAAGGTTCGAAAGGCTAATTGTCTCCTCTGGTATTGGGGTGTAGACTAAGTCGTGCCCTCCAATTGGTGTATTCGCTCACGCACTCCATCCATCGCATGTCCACAAACTCTTCTAATTGGCCGCAATAGGTGCATTCCTTGGGATGAGGTGTCACCTCCCTGTACAGATTTTATGGCTATATCTAATGTTTTTGTATATGATATTCAATTACTTTGCAAATGTAAAGCATGATGGATACAAACTTTTCCTACCATTCACTCTGAAAGTCTGAGATCGCCGAATCAATGATCTCTGGTTGAAACTTGCCGAAGCATCATACGTCTTCTATAGATAAGTAATGCTTTCCTCTGATTACTAGCTTGCATTGAGAGCAAGGACAAAGGACACATTGATTAAGATACACCTCGTGATCTTGGACATCATGACCATCATCGTTCTCCATTTGGTCCACTTTACCACAAACAACAAGCTTTTGTTCCTCTTGTTGATGATCTTCCTTCATTTTAATCTCTGCTTCTTTTTCTCTCCCTTTCCCTTTATTTGTTTGCCTCCCTTTGTCTCTCTTTATCTATTCCTTTTCTCTCCATGTCTCTATATTGTCTTTATCCGTACTCCTTTTTATTTCTCTCCCTACTCCCCTTTCTCTCTCTCTTTTCCCTTTTTCTATTTGCCTCCCTTCCTCCTTCATTTCTCTTCCACCCTTCAAATTGTCTCTCTCTCTTTATCTCTTTTTATTTGCCTCCCTTCATCCTCCTTTGTTTCTCTCTATCTCCCCCCCTCTCTCTCACAATGTTTCTTTCTCTCCACCATTTTCCCTGCCACTCTCACTTCTTCTCTCTTTTCATTTCCCTCCCTTCTTTTCACTATGGCTTTCTCTCTTTTCCTATCCACTCGCACTCGACTTATCTCGTTACAATCAAAACCAAAGATAGCAAATAAAAAACTTATAAAACAAGACATTGAAAGACCCTCTCCCCCCACCCTTCATCATGTCTCTCCTCCCCCTTACCCTTTATTTTTCTATAATTTCATTCTCTCTAATTATCTATTTTTTTTCATTCTCCTTCTCTCTCGCTCTCTATTTGTAGTTTTCTCTATCTCTCTTTTGCTCCCTCTTTCTGTCCCTTTTTCTCCCCCTCTCTTTCTAGCTCTCTCTCTCTCTTTTTTTCACTCTCCTTCCTCTCGTTACCTCACCCTTTTATCCACATCTTCCTTCACTCTGTTTCTTTCTCTCTCCCCCTCTCTTTCTTTCTCTCTTTCTCTTTCTTTGTTGTCTCTCTCTTCGTTTCTCTCCCCTCCCTCGTTGTTTAACTCACTCACTCTCCTCTCTCCCTTCCTTTCTCTCTCTTTCTCTCTTCCTCTCTTTCTTTATTACCTCTCCTCTCTCTCTCTCTCTCTCTCTCTCTCTCTCTCCTTTCCTCTCTTTCTCTCTCTCCCTCAATGCATCTCATTACAAAGAAAATAAACAAATGGAAAAAAGAAAACACAAGAACAAAGAAAGAAGAGGCAATGTACCAACCACAAGGGCCCAAGAATTGATTCTTCACCTCCTCTTCGTGACATCCCCTCTTTCTCCCTCGTGTTCCTCTCCCTCTCAAGGCAAGGATATCTCTCACTCTCTCTTTCTCTCTCCCTTGAAAATGTTTGTGGAAAATGTCGCGCTTGGGTTTTCGGTGCTTTTTTTTTCTCATATCGGCATCGCTATTAGCATTCCGATGCTTTAGTGAAGCTATTAGGCGATGCCACTATTTTTTGTTGCCAATTGTTGTCACTATTTTCCCATTCTCTTGTAGTGACCTATTAGGGATAGTAAGACTTATAAAGGACACTTCCATCAATACATCCTTTTTATAGTATTGTTTGTAACATTTAAATATATTTTCAAGATGGAGTGATTTTTAACAAACTTTTTAATTTTTGACTAGTCTAACATAACCCTTATTAGTACACGAGATTCATGAGAGAGAGAGATCTTGAGGTGGTTGCCAAATAGGAGCAACAATATAGGTGGATAGAGCTCATGCTACATCCTCACAATAGCTACTCCTCATCATGATCACACATGAAAAAGTGACATTGACAAGAGAAACTTCTTGCAAAGGTTTAGGTTATATATATCTTATTTTGTACATGTTGATATTGTATATATACAGCTTTTATTCACATATCCCCTCTACATTAATTGTTATTATCTATTTCAATTTAGTTTATTCAAGTCTAAATTTGAAATGATGAATAATTAAATAGAAGAAAACATACCATGATGATCCATAATCCGATTTTTGTTTGATTGTTCTACTTTGGTCATCGAGTACCTTTTGTTATTGTATATAAAATGCCTCAAAGTGCATGATGTATATGGAGACAATAGTGTACGATGTGGACTTCTAATCCATGTGTTTGTATGTGTGTCACTATGCAAGAGAGGGAGAGAGAGGGAGGGAGGGCACTTTGGGGGGAGAGAGAGAGAGAGAGAGCTTGTGGAGAGAGTGGAAGAGAGAGAGAGATAGCTTGGTATTTGTAAATTTGTCATTGATTTTTTAAAGAAATACATTAGATCATTGTATAAGAAATGCCTAAAACATTTAGGTGTCTCTAATATGATGATCACTTAAAAATAAGTAGGCATAACTTAAGTGATGCATGTCATCGCTTAAGCAATAGCATAAACGATACTTAGGCATATGAAAACAACATTGCTAAGTGTGTTGCTTATGTGATGTAACCATAGCAACACCCATAGGGATGACTCAGTGTCGCATAAGCGATGTCAATTAACACTACTATACTCATCCCCTCTAGTAGTAACTCTTTGAGAGCTTGGTATTGATGTGTGGCATGTCTAGTTTGGAACAGCCTTTGGAAAGTAATGGTAGATTTTGCCCAATAGGGTCTGTTATTACAACATGCTATATAGTGATTGCAAAACCTTTTTCATGAAGGTTTTATGGCTCAAAATTATTCTTGAAGACATCAGAATGCTCTACATTATAGAAGCTTCTACCTTGGTCTTCATTGTAGTCAAAGATTTACTTTTTTCCAAATATTTTGTATCATTTGCAAGGCTATCAAAAAGAGTAACTTCCCATTTTATTTTTGTGGGCAAAGACCTTAGGGAAGACCTTAAGGCAAGGATGGAATGTAAGAAATTCAAAAGAGATTTATATTTTACTATATTTGGAAAATAATACTATGTCACATTGAGATATTTATTAAGATGTAAGAGACTTGTAACTTTTCACTATTCAGTAATATTCAATACACTCTCTTCATCTCTCCAACTTCTCCAAGCTTTCATGGCTACTCTCGCCCCTTTCCTCTCATTCTTGTCTTTCTATCTCCCCTATTCTCTCTCTTCTACACTCTTCTATCTTCTCTCTAGTCTCATTTATTACATAGATTAGTATAGAATAGCCCATGCCTATGCATATAGACTAGCCTAGAATAGTCTCAATCTATACCTAAAAATGTTAGGAAATTCATGCTAAATAGTAAAAACCTATCAAGGCTACTTTACATACTAAAATATACTTAGTTTTACAATAAGCAATGTTAGATAAGCATAGAACGGGCATATAGTTAGGTGTACTCTATGCATAGGCTAAGAATACAGTTAGACCTAGACATAGGCTATGCCATGCTTATCCCAGGCTAGGAGTAGGCTATGTTGTGCTATGCTAAGACTAGCTAGGTTAGTTGGACCTTTTGCAACATATCATACATATGTTTGGTCTATGGCTCTACACTAAGCATATTTATAGCTATTAGGCATTTTTTGAAATCAATCCAATGCCCTCTAAAGGATGTCATATCATCCAATCCTTGGAAAAATAGGCAACATAGTGGGCCCTTATAATCTAATATGTGATTTGCAACAATAGTATCTAAATCCTATGGAATTGCATAAAAGAATAGAACATAGTTTTAAAGAAATATTTAATTCTATATACTCTAAGAAAAAAATAAAACTATAATGATAGATATTCTACATACTTAGTGTAAGTTTGACGAAAGAGCTTGAAGTCAAATATCTCATTCGTGTATGCAACTTTGTTGAAATACCATGTACACTAATACAAAGGCAATTGATATACCTACATTCATATATCAATCGCCTTCTCCATTTTACCTTAGTTGTCTATATTTGAGAACAATATTTCAATAAAAAATTTAGATATGAACTTCACTAGATCTCTCTCTCTCTCTCTCTCTCTCCCCCATGTTAACAAGAAAACATTGCAAAATTTTATCTAAACAACCTACATTGTCATATCCTCTCTCACTTTCTCTTCACTTTACTATTTTATCCCTCCGTTCCAATCACTCTCACATTGTCTCTTTCACCAAAAGGTAAAAACAAAGACAAATAAATATACATTAAAAACTTACATCCATGTTTCTATTTCTTATATGTATATTCATGGCAGCGAGGAGGAAGTAAAAGGGCTAATATGTATAAAAATGGAGGGAAGAAGAGCCCTAACCTTGAGCTATGGGTTGCTTAAATGTTGAAGTTTCAGCAATGAGTTGAGCAAGGGAAAGTCTCATCCTCATGTAATTTCTATCATTGCCAATGTATGCATCAAAATTTTCGTCATTAAATATTACTACGAATAGCCATAGGAATTTTTGTCACTATGGATATTCCAATGTATATATCTTAAGTTAGGATTAGAAATAGAATGCTAGAAATGTGATAATTTGTGAGCTATGTAGTTGATCTCACTAAATTAGAAAGTGACATCAAAGAGAGTGCAAGAGTGAGGAAGATGGTTGATGACATGAAAGACTGGGGTGAGCTAAGGTGCTTCATGGGCATTGAGCTCATAAGAACATTGAATAGTATATGGTTGGTGTACAGACATGTTGGCAAAGTATGAGATGGTGGAATGTAAGCCAATATCGGTGCTAATTGAGCAAAATGAAAGTTGAGACCTTTTGCGAGTGATGTTTTAGAGGAACCCACCACTACACATGGAAATTGTTAGATGTTAAGAGTGGGCTAGGGGTTACCCTAGGTGTCTTGAATGTGTGATGTGCTTTTCCATTTCCACATAAGGTATCTAGAGATGCAATTTGAGTGTATAAGTCTCATTGTGTGTCTAAATCTTTAAACCCTTTTTCGCTCTATTCATTTCCCATCAATGAAAGCTTCTCTTCCTTTCTTGATTTCTTCTTGCTTGAGTCCCTAAGACTTTTGGTCATAAACAAAATGCCCTGGACAATGTATTTTTGCATGACACAATTGTATAAATGCAACCTAGTCGCACATTGATAATCCAATTTTGTTCTCTTATGACATACACTCAAACGATGGTTACATCTGAGGTAGGTTGACTTTGTAAGCTACCTCATGATTTGGGATATAAGATGCCCAAGGTTGTCACATTGTATTGTGATAACATGAGCAACATGTGGTTGGCAAATAGTTATGTGTTTCATGCAATAAATAAGCTATTAGGTGCATTATCATTACATAGATGACATTGTAGGTTATAGTAACTTAGTATATGTTTGCATCCATCAGTAGGTAGGTGACCTTTTTAGAAAGCCATCGGGCGTAGAGAAGCTATACAAGTTTAGGGTCTGCTTACGCCTAGACAACATTGCTTTGAGCTTGAGGGGGAGTGTCGAGATAGCAAGCTCAACATATGAGAAAAAGGGATATTGATCTATCTACTCCACTAGCATTTGCTAATATGATTTAAGAGATGTGGTAGTGATCTTCATTATGGATGTAAAAATGGGTGAATACACATATTACACTCGACATACTCATAGCTAGCACATCATATGTGTATTGTTACATTGGTACATAGTGTTTGCACATGCATACACCCTAACACTCTATTCTGGAAAAGAACGTAGAAGATAAGAAGAAGAACTAGTTTGCGAGTATCTTTACATACGAGAGACAATGAAAGAAAGAGCTTCTTGTGTGGCTCAGCCTAGTGAGAGATAAAGCCATAGCATAAAGGAGTGCATATTCCCTTATGGCTCGTGCACTATCACATCTAGAAAACTCTAAACAAGCTTTTGGTGAGCAAGCTAGGGGGGGAGCATGGGGCATTGCAACCATTTGCACTTGTAAAGATAATGTATAGGGCTAGAATTGCATCGCACTCACAAAGCTCCATCTACAGAAATACTAAAATAGATATCATTGTGAAATCAAATGCTCATTATGTGTATAGCGATGGCTGGAGGACAATAGGTTCCACACGCTAGGGTGTCCTACAATGGGCACACAATGCATGCTAACCAAAACCAATATTGACCTCAACATTGGTGTGGCCAATGGTGCAAGTCATAAAAATCTACACATTACAAAGCAAACCAATGATGAGGCTTTATCAATCCAAGTCCTCGTCATGATAGCAAGCAAAACAAAGGCCAAAGGCAACCAAGCAAGACTAGATACCTTTCGGATGAGAGAGAGAAACGTTGAAGTATGTAAGAGCAAATTGTTTTAGGTATCGTTGTCAATAATTTCAAGGGTTTTTGTGGTGGTGGCTGATAGACTTGATACACAAATTTTAAGGAAGAAGTCCAAATTTGACTGGGACCGCTCAAGTAAATAATTTGGGTGTCCCTTCAAATTAAAGCATTGATAACCATTTGGGTAAAATACATGAATTTTAGAAGCTGCATGTGAGAGGGAGGGTTCTCGCGTCACAATCACAAACCATCTGGAGATCGTGGCACCCCCCTAAATTTCAAAGGCGTGTCCTATGACTTGCGTATTTGTTATTCAATTCAATGGTAGTATAATTGCGGCACTTTAAACAATAATAGTAATGGACCAACCATAATAATAGGAAGAGTCCTATTTCAACAGAACAACAAGGTGTATGGAGACTCGGATCTTATATAAAGGGGATCGGGGCACAAGGAACTTTCAATCGTTCCCCACATAGGCAATTTGGTGAAATATAGGAAATTCTCCAATATTTCCTATGTAGACAAGTACGTATTCCCCATCTATAACTAGGAAATTGCATTCCCTACATCTTATAATAGGGAATATAGAGCATTCCCCACATTCCTTTGAAAATCCCTACATAAGGAATTATAAGGATGTGATTCCCTACTTTTATGTAATAGGGAATTAAAGGTACAATGCGAATAAGATAAAGATGATGTTTATCACAATTCTCTATTTCTCAATTCAAGTTGATAATGATGGTTTCGAGAAGGTAAGGACAAATATCACAAGAAACTCTAAACCACTTACTATATAGAAAGTTCACATTATAACTAGGAAGATTAGTAACCAAACTAGGAAGAATGTATAATTTTCTAGCTATAACTAGATAGTTTTGCCATCACTAATCTCTTCTAACTAGGAACATCCTTTTCCTAGATAGTATCTAGAAAATTGAAGCCCTATCTAGCAACATTATCTAGCAAGTTATTATATAACTAGTAATAATATCAACCTAATTAGAAAATTTTACTTTTTACTAGTCATAACTAGCAAGTACTATCCTCTAACTAGGGAATTATAGATATTCTATCAAGTTAACTTGGAACTCATGATTTTTCTAGGTATAATTAGTAAATAAATATTCATTGATTAGACATTTACATTTGTATAATACTTACTCACAGTTAAGCTTTTCACATTGACACAAAAGCAAGACCACAATTGTTGAAAGGTAATCACAATAACAAAAAATAAAATTAAAAGAAAGATGTTTAGTACACATGAATAACACAAATTGTGTGGCCCCAACAACAGAGTCATTGCATTTAGCAACAATAACACTTACAATGTTGAGCAAAGTACATGGCCACATTGACCAAGCATATATCATAGCCATGACATCCATCTTATTGCAAAGCTCATGATTATATTAGTGAGAAAAAAGCATATTGCACCAATGGATTAAATAGAAACTCCACAAACTAACATCATATTCCCTACTGTCCAAATGAGCAACAAGAGCAAACATTCAAAGTGCATGGCAAGAAAACCACACAATCATATATATCCCATCATGAAAATTAGATAGCCATATTAAAAAGGAAAGCACATTACCAAGTACATGACCATATTGGTCATGGAAGTGCACATGGAAAAAAGAACCACCAAGGCAAAGCGCATAGCCATATTGAGAAAAAGCTAAATTGCATTGCCCAAAACATGTGGCTATAGAAAATAAAGCAAACTACATTGCTAGTTGTATGATGAAATATTATCACCTTTCAAACTAGCACTAAACTTATAAACTTCATGTCTTAACAAAAAAATATAAGTACCAAGGATTCTAGTGATTGCCAACTATTGTAGCTAGCTCTACATGGAAGCTTGCAACATGATAGATAGGAAGCTACTTTAAGGTTCACTATGAGGTGACTTGAATAACAAGAAGGCTACACCTAAATAGCCTTACAAGGGTGGAAGTATATTACCTTTACAAAGAACTAGTGCTCCAAAATAAAGAAATCCTCATTGGATATTCTCATTTTATTAGGGTTTGAAGTTGAGAAATTCCATAGAAAAGTATTGATGGGAGCATATCAAATTCTCACCAATCTCAAAGGTAGGTGAAATAATTCAAACAATGTAGAAACTCTTGCAAATTCTCAATGGAACATTGAAAGCGCATCATAATAAAAGGAAAACACAAGAGGAAAAGAAGAGCAAATTAAGATTGGAAAAATTTTGAATTTATCTTTTGAGAAAAAATAAGAGAGCTAAAAGAAAGGCATGCTTTTTGTGCTAAGAACATGTTCAACAAGGCCAATATTAAAATAGAGTATTATAAAAAGCGAGGGGAGGAAAGCATGTTGGGCTATTGTCTCCTATACATCTTAAAACTTCCATGTTGGGTAAAAAACCATAGGTTTGAATCTCTACAAGAGAGGCTGAACCCCTAGAGGATCTTAATGTACTCTCCGTGAGGATTTCAATCATGCTATGCATTTGGCAATTCAAAAATTATGATGTGTGCAATCTTGTGTAGCAACTTCTCCTATAGGCACCTATTTGGCTAGTATCATCTTGTGATCATAACAAACATCAAGTGTAACATCCATGACAAGTCTATTTATGCTACCCTCTAATCCCTCCTAACTTGCTGCAGCCCTTATTCCTATAAGTCAAGCCTTACAGGTAATTCAAAGCTCCCAAAAATCTTGGAACAACTCAAGAAAATTCATGAGCACTATCATATCCCTTCTCTACCCTTAGAAATAATAGACACATGAATTTTTAGCAAGATCATTCATATATACTTGTGAAGATCATATCCCAATGACTATATTTATGGCCCCAAAAAACATTATTATGAATCTTTTAAAATTACTCTATGAAATTATCATTTTGTCTAATTATAAAAAATATTTTTAAATTAATCTCTAAAATAATTATTTTTCATGGAACAATCTGACAAAATTTTTATCATTGTAGTTCAAGCCATTGGCATTTCCATCCCAATATGCCTTAGCATCCTATAAGATGCCAAAATACTCACTAGTGGGTTGGGATCCCATGATCTTTTAGGAGATAGGTGTTTTTGATTACATGAGTGCTTGAGAAGGAAAAAGGCCAAGTGACCCTATTATATAGGATACCTTTAATGCTGAGGGAAGCTTATCATGGCTCTAAGTTGATAAGTTCCCTATTGTGTGTTGTTGACAGAAGTAGTGTAATCACATACAACCCAATCTTATGGGGTTGGAAGCTCACATCCTAGGCTAGACAATTGTTTTCTCTGTAGGGAGATGGATTTTATACTACTTCATGGAATAGTGTTTTTATATATTATCTTTTGTGCAATAGAATGTTGTTTTCCAAAGTGTTTGTCATGTGCTAGATGTTGTGTTAATGGACCCTATGTAACATGATAATAAAAGGAAGCTGCTTTTTTATGTTGTAATAGTATGGTACCTTTGCTAATTAGATAAGTAAAATAAATCCCATCAAGGAACGTGAGAATACCTCAATCCTGATGACCAATCATCTATGGCTAGATGGACCTAATAATTTGGGTAGCTTTTCTAAACATTAGATGGAGTTATTAATACATGATCCTCCAAATTCAGTAGGACATATATGAGGCTCAACTTCATTTTTGGGGGGCTAATGTGAGATGATGCCTTATCCACAAGGGGATCAACTTTTTATTCTCTTCCACTCAAATCCCCCCCCCCCCCCCCCCCCGCAATTCCCCCCTGAAGTGTGAGATATACCTAGCATCCATACAAGCACAAATGGTTATCAAAAGTTATTTGAGCCCCTTACAAACTAGATGAATTTAGTAGGAGAAAGAAATGGAAGCCCCTCTCTTTCAACAGCTCCTTTCTAGATTTAAGGGAAGGATTCAACCTATAGCTAAAGGATGCTTGGAAACAAACCAACAATCCAATGGCTAATCCAATGTAGAACTAGATGAGATCCATAGATACCATCATTGAGATTATCAATATGTATGGCAAAAATCAGGATTGACTTTAAAGAGGGTTGCATGTTAGTAGTTAGCAATGTAGGGAGCATATTATTATGACTCTTACCAAGTGTTCTAGTAATGGGATGTTTTATCAACTTCTCAAAGAAGTGGAGCATTACATGGAGCATTTGCAAAAACATAAAGGTGAAGTTGCCAAAATTTAGTCTAAGGGAAATGGTATCTTATGGGGTTGGTGCTTCAACCAATTAATTTTATAAATTGATGAAGTAAAAGAAGCAACAAGAGTTCATCACTATCATAGATGATCAAGGAGGAATCGTGGAATTTCTGTAGGGATGTTTCAATCTCTTTAGAATGTATTTGTAAATGGTCTATGCTTAGGTCCATTTGAGGTAAAGAGGTCGATGTGAAAGGGTGTCTCATTGCCCCATTACTCTTTGCCACCGTAATCACCAACCCTTTACTTAGGAATTTGGATTTGAAGGTGCAACATGGAGTAAGCAAGGGGCTTCCTATACCATTAAGAAAACACTTGGTCTCCCAATTCTTTGCCAATAATAACTAACCAACATTGTGCAAGTAGAGAAGTAACTAGTAGATGTAGTTGATGAAAGTGTATGAAAGTTTTCTAGAGCTATCTAGGGTTGTAACTAATGTGAGCAAAAGCAAGATTATTTACCTAGGGTTGAATGAGTTAGCAAAGTTGCTAAGGGAGCCAGGCTTCCAAGTAGCATAATTGAAGCTGTAATTGCTTGATTCTAAATAATTTGGGTGATTTCAAGATTTCTAGCATTAGACCTTAATTACTGAGCATATGATGGAGGAATTTATTTGATTATCTTGTACATTATGTATGCTATGATTCAAATAACATGCAACAGTGACTAGAAATACATGCACATGAAAGTCCTAATTTTGGCATTATGAATCCAGTGAGATTAATGAAGGTTGAAGATCCATAGCCTAGCTATCTAGTACACTCCTCAGCCTATCCTCTTGAGAAGCTTGGTACAAGTAGGTTGTGTGGTAATCCTCTTGAGTAGCTTGGTACAAGTAAGTTGTTTTGGGTTTCAATAGGCATCCAACTTAAGTAGCAGCTATGCCCTAGAATCTCATGTCAAGAAGCATATTAGACTCAACTTGGGAGTGTATTGTGGTGGTGGTCATGTACCTAAATACCAACCAATTATTTGAAGTCATTTCAATGCATATATTCTATCTTACCAATTTGAGCAACACTCTGATTGGCAATGTTCCAAAGTGGCTGGGTGTTTTGGATAAACTCTAGGGTCTAAACATATCTTTCAATAGGATTGAAGGTGAAAAAACAAACTACTGAAATATATTAAAGCAAGAGAAATACTTAATTACATTGATCAACCTAGCTATAACATACTAGATGCTTGCCTAGGTGTCATAGCAGTTCAAAGCAAGCAGCTTGCCTAGTGTTTTTAGAGTACGTAGCTTGAAATTGATTTGGGCTCTTATCTTGCAATAGTGCTGCTTACTACAGAGATGCTTGCCAAACTACTGCTTATCAAAGGCAACTAGTGCAGCTACACATGACTTCCCTTGATTTTCATCTTCAGGTTCATTGCTTTTCATTGAAAACTCTTTACAACATAAAAAAATTTGAACAAAAATGATGACCATAATCTTGGTCATGCAAGGATATAATCCTGGTCATACATGATAGCTTCCTTGCATAAGATGACCATTATCAAGCCATGTGGTTTTGTGATGTTACCCTCGTTATCCCGGTTATGCATGAGAGCCTTCCCTACATAAGACAATTAAGATCAAGCTAGGTGGTATATACAATGTCTTGATTGTTCCAAGAAGGAGACTAGGCTCAAATAGAGATACTACAATAACCCCTAAAATTCATTTTTCCTTTCAAGAGATAGGCTTCACCCTATGACAAGTTCATGGAAGCTTAGGCAAGTCAAATGCGCTTTTCTATTGATCAGATTTTGGGTTATATTGCATATGAACTCTCATTTTGTGCAGTCTGTGCTTGTGTTCTGGCTGTGTTTCCTCTCTAAATTCTATCTCTTCTCTACTTCTCTTCTTCTCCTCTCCATATGGCTCCTCCGAAGCCTTGATGATAAGTTGCATGAGACATCCTTGAGATTACAAGGGCGGCTTCCGGCACATTATGGAGGTGAGGCTTATGTAGCTTCAAAGAGGGGTGACGGGAAGAAGAAGTCGAAGGCCCAGTGTTACCATTGTGGCAAGAAGGGACATTTTTGGAAGGACTACAAGACGTTAACGGCTTCCAGGAAGACGGAGCAGAAGACGAAGCGGGATGTTGACTCTACCGATGTGTCCTCTCCTTCATCAGACTCTGACTCCGACTCCGATCCTCCGGCCAAGGTGAAGTCCAAGGCGCGGAAGGGATCCTCTTCTTCGGATCGCAGGAAGGGCTTGGTGGCCCCTTCCTCGGCTGCTTTCTAGTGGTGGTGATGAGGTCATTCCTCACGACTCTCTTGTGCCAGAGAGTGAGTGTGAGCGGGTGTTTAGATGGGGCAGTCGCGCCTCATCTATACTTTTATACAGGTGCATAGGTTCCAGAGAGGGACGTCCCTGATGCATTGACTTCAGTTTGGCGGAATGAAATCCTGGAGCTAGGATTGACATCCAGGTTCATGATGAGCTGGTTCTCTGACAGAGAGCGGGAAGCTTTCGTCTGGTGCTCACATGAGGGGACACTTTGGCGGTCTGGCCAAAGGCGGGGAATCCATGGTCACATATGTTCAACGGCATTTTTGACAGGATGGTCTTGTATGCTACTGCAAGACATTGGTGATGAACACAGAGACATGCTATGATCTTTTCTATTTTTAGGTGTTTGGTCTGATCGACATCGACATCAGGTTCTCTCCGAGGCACCTTGGTGGTGGCTTGATCACCCATTGCTTGGGTATCCATGGTTCTACTTGGTAGTTCTATGTTGTATAGTTTCTGATCCCTTTTCATTGTACTATTGTATTGTATCAGATCACCCATGATCTGAGAGAGGGTGTTAGCAGAGTATTTGTTAGCTCATGTGTGAGTTTGAGCTTGATCTGGGCTGGGCATTTTTATTAGGTATTTTAGGTATTTTTATAGTGTGGCATTTTATGCCAGTGGAGCATTTTATGCACCAGTCGGCCAGCATTAATGCTGGCCGACCAGCATTTATTGCTCCCCATTTTTCAGGCTATTTATACTCAATGGCTCCTCCTCAATCATCATCATCTTCACCATCTGCAAACTCTGTGGAGAGAGGAGCCGGAGCCAGTGCCTGTGCCCACATAGCCGGTGACTACTCAACAGGAAGTCTGTAAGATGCTTCAAACCAGAAGGAGAAGTTGGTGAGCCCATAAAAGCATGAACAATGAATTCCTTGTTTTCACCTGCTCAATTTACTATCACTATCAGATGGTGTAAAGAACATGGCAAAAAAGGTATGCGTGTTTTGATGTTTTGATGTTTTACAAATGCGTGTTTTGATGTTTTACAAATGTCTCTTATGTTTCTAAACTTTGGTTTATTATGTGTACATAAAGGTAACAAAATCACAAATGATGGTATAAGAGATAATGGAACAATGAAAGCTAAGGAGTTCATTGGCCCTAATGTCTCTTCAAATCACGATACAGGTATATGTCTTTATTTCTACTAAACTTTGAAAATTAAAATTTGTACATATTTTACATCTTGCTTTATTAGGTGATTCATTTTGAGATTAACTAGCTTTAATTAGTCTCTTTGTCTAATTTAAAATGTTCATAGTTATTCATATTTTTAAACTTTGAGTAATTGTGTGTATATATATAAATATAGATTAAAGAACAACAAAAGGTGGGAAAAGAGGTAATGTAAGAAAGGGAGAATGTAAGAAAGGGAGATCAGGAGGTTACTTGCAATAATGTTTCTTCAACACTACAAGATATAGACCTTATAGCGACATTTAAATCGACAAAAATACAAACAACAAAATTTGCCCCCGTCGTCGCAAAAAGTGTCGTTATTGACGACGCCATAGAATCATCGCTATATGCGTCGCAAATGCGACGCATATAGCAACACATATAGCGACGGTTGCAGACAATTTGTGACGCTCATAGCAACGCCAATAGCGATGCGTGCAGTAAATTTGCGACGCAAATAGCGATGATAATAAAGAAAAAAAAGTTTGTGGCAGGGCAGTAAGAGCCATACAAAATAGTTTCTGCACTGCTGCATGCAAAGTGTTTGCAAACAAAAAGAATGTATACTGAAATCATAAAACTGATACATGAAATAAATACATGATCGCATAAAATGCGATTGGTACAATCATGAAATGATATCACTAATACATAGAAAATGTCTACATAGATCGGGCGACTAAAAACTAAAGGTGTGTGAGCTCTAAGGATCCAAGGGCAAGCTACAAATCCTCGTCCCCCGAAAGCTCATGCCGCCGCAAAGGAGCATCAAATGGATTCTGCAGAAAAAGAAACAACATATCAATCCACCATACAATAATGCATTCAAATATCTCATGGTAACTACGGACAAGAAAGATGAGTGACTTATAGGGCCGTCGCATCTATACAATCGATCGATCAATGCCCTGAAACCGTGCCTCTCTGCATATCGAGTCTCAAGGCCTTGCAGATAGCGATTTGTAACGGAGTGCTGCAAAGAAAACAAAATGCTAACTGTTAGAAACATGATTGTCAGTACAAAGAATATCTCAAAAAAACAAATAAGCAAAACAAAAGAGAAACTTACAAAGTCCTCCAAATATGTCCTATGGCCGCCACTCCCAAGATGATGTACCGATCCGGCCTCGATTCGTGCCCTCGCCGCCTCCCGCTGTTGACTCCAACGTCCTGGCGAATTTGTAGCCTCCTCCCTCAGTCAGTGCCAGTCGTCTGCATCTAACCACTCAGGCTTTGGAGCCCCACTCTTGATTGCCTTGCGTGCGTCGGATCGTCTATGTGATATGTATGCATGCATGCAATCCATCATCCAGCCCGTAGAGAATCTATCCACTGCGGCTGGCACCGGGAACTCCTCGTGCAAGGATGCTACTATGTAGTCCTTGCTCCCCTCCGGTATGTTCCTCCAATGATCCAGGACGTTGTGCCGAAAAACTTGTTGGCACAACTCCCTCATGCGAGCCATCACCCTCCTCCCCTCATCATTCATGATGATGGCTCCTGACCTGCTATCCACTAGGTATCCATAACCCCTAGGAGTCTGCCTAAGATGGGCCCTCTCCCATCTCCGTCCACGCTCCTGGGCATATCCAGGAGACCCCTGTACATCCGGTGTACCGATGGGGGTACCCTCTCCCAGAGTGCCACTCAAAAGGGTGCCACCAAAAGGAGTGCCACCAAAAGGCATGCCATCTGCTGACAGCTGCGCAAAAGCCGGAGTAACTGGAATGGACGTCCCCACAAGTGTGACAAATCTTGGAGGTGACACAGCTCCAGCTGAACGATGAGACAGAGACACCACGTCCGTGTCTCCACAGCAGCACCCCCCTGATCCTCCTGCTGTCGCAGTCCCTCCCTCTGGCCCAAGTCGCGAGCGTCGAGATCGTCTGCTCGAAGCTGAAGCATTTGATCGCGCTGAAGCTGATCTAGCAAAGCGCCCTGACGAAGAATGAGACAGCTCCTGATCTGCCATCTCTCTGAATCTCGCGAGCTGATCTGGAGACATACGTGCCATCATGTCCTGAAACTCCTCATCGCTCATCCCTCGACTCATCCTGAAAATGTGGGATCCAACGAGTGGTTGACCTGTAAGTGGGTCCAATATGGCAACTCGTAGAAAACTGAGAACCGTCGCATTCCATTTGGATGTGATTCCAGGTTTACCATTTTCAGCTCGTACTAGCTTGCAGCGTTCATACGTGCTGGAGGTCGTCCAAGAAAACCTTTCCTGAGTTCATGATCCTTCGGCAAGAAAGCGGCGTGTCCTTGATATACCATCTTCTTCATGGTTCGTGACCTTCGGGAGTCTAACTGTGGCCCACACAATGGACATGCATGATAACTTGAGGTAACCAGACCTGTAAGGCGATCCACGACCTAGTGAATACTTGATTGAATGAAATAAAATATAGATATTACCAGTGAGAACAAAGGTCTGCTCACCTGAGCACTCTCCCAATCCCAGAAAGTCATGCATCGTCCACATGAGAATGGCTCGAATGTTGGCTGACCGCTGACCATCGCGCCTGCTCATATCTTGTACCGTGACCCCCTCCTCCCACAAAATCTTAAGCTCATCGACTAATGGACGAAGATACACATCCATATTTTTTACTTTGTAGCAGCCCGAGACGAGCAAGCTAAGGATGAGATGTCCTTTCTTCGTAGAAAGCCATGGAGGGATGTTGTAGTTAACAAGCACTATTGGCCACACACTGTAAGAAGTCGAGCGCAGACCAAATGGGTTCACACCATCCATGGCGAGACCGAGCCGAAGATTCCTTGGCTCTCGTGCAAAGCCTGGGAAGGTAGAGTCAATGTGGCTCCATGCGCACGAATCTGCTGATATTCGTTGAACTCCATCCATGGACCTATTCTGCACATGCCACGTTGTCAAGCTTGCCATGGCAGACGTGCGAAACATGTGGTTTATGCGGGGGATGAGCGAAAAGTGTCTAAGAACTTTTTGAGGGATGGTTTGCCCTTGCAAGTCCTATCGATACCTGTGAGCACTACACTTTGGACATGTCTCCATAGTCTCGTATTCATCTCGAAACAATATGCAGTCGTTGATACATGCATGGATATTATTGTAGTCCATGCCAAGCTTCCGTAAAACATGTCGTGCATCATCACGAGACTCAGGCATGGTATTTGCAAGTAGAAATATATGATATTTCAATAACCTGAAAAAAATCATAAAACACCTTGAAAAAACAAAAATGTTTGTAATAATATTGTTTTAAAAAAAATCAATGAAGTCTGTGTGCAAGGTACCTGAATAACTTAGTCACACTCGTATTGCTCCAACCGTATTTTGCTTGCACACTTAAGAGTGCAAGCAATGTCTTCAACCGAGATACTCCGCACCCATCATATAATGGTATGGATGCTTCCTCTCTAAGTGGGTCAGATGTCTCAACATCCATGGGAATCAATGCATCGATCATTGCCTCCATCTCAGGCTCCAAGATTGTAGACAGGTCGAGAAGCTTGTCTGTCTCCTCTGGCATTGACGGTATAGATGGGCCTTGCGAGTGGTCTATTGGCTCCTGCCATCCATCCATCGCACGTCCACGAACTCTTCTAATTGGCCGCAAAGGGTGCACTCCCCCTTGGGTCGAGACATCACCCCCCTGGATACAAAATTTGCCAACAAGACCCATCTTATTGTGTATGGTTTTCAATTAGCTTGAGAGTACAATGCATGAAAAATGCTAACTTCAAATTACCATTTGCTGAAAATCTGCAATCGCCTCATCAATGATCTCAGATTGAAACTCGCCAAATCGTCGTACGTGTTCTATAGACAATCGGCGTTTTCGTCTAATTTCCAACTTGCATTGAGAGCAAGGACATGGGACACGCTGATTAAGATACGTCTCGCAGTCTTAAACAATAAGACATTCTTCATTTGCCATCTTATCTACATTACAGCAAACGAGGCTTAAATGGATAGCTTTATGGAGATGTACGTCAAGTTGCAAGTTGACCATAAATCTTGCATTGTATATAGTAGTTGAGAGATTTTCTGATGTTATATCTCGGCCTTGTATCATGTTCAACGATTTGTTTGTCCCGATAGATAATTATTTGTTATATCTCAGATTTGAGTATAAGTAATCCATTTTAAAAATAATGCGCGCCATCTATGAAATTTTATAACTATAGTAATAAAATTTATTTCAATCAATTCTACTCATAGTCATAAGACCTGAGAGAAATTATCCTATACTCAATTTAAGGGTTTCTTCTTCTATAACAATACTTTTGGGTTCATTTTGATGAAGTACGTGGCCCATGGCAAAGCACATTGCATGCCATTATCAATAAGTCTATTATCTTAAATTTCCTTCCCCTCCCTCTCCCTCTCTTTCTCTCCCTCTCCCTCTCTTTCTCTCTTTCTCTCACCCTCTCGCTCTCCCTCTCGTTCTCTTTCTCTCCCTCTCTCATTTCCTTCCCCTCCCTCTCCCTCTCCCTCTCCCTCTCCCTCTCTTTCTCTTTTTCTCCCTCTCCCTCTCTATCTCTCTTTCTCTCTCATTTCCTAAACAAGCAAAAAATAAAGTGATTTAAACATCCTCCAAGCAAAAGGGAGAGGGAGAGATACAATGCACTCTCCCTCTCTTTCTCTTTCTATGCCTCTCTCATTTCCTTCCCCTCCCTCTCTCTCTCGCTCTCTTTCTCTCTCATTTCCTCTCCCAAAACAAGCAAAAAATAAAGTGATTCAAACATTAAACAAGCAAAAGGGAGAGGGAGAGAGAGAATGCACTCTCCATCATTCTCCCTCTCTTTCTCTTTCTCTCCCTCTCTCATTTTCTCCCCCTCCCTCTCCCTCTCCCTCTCCCTCTCCCTCTATTTCTCTTTCTCTTTCTCTTTCTCTTTCTCTTTCTCTTTCTTTCCCTCTCCCTCTCCCTCTCCCTCTCTTTCTCTCTTACTCTCTCGTTTCCTCTCTTAAACAAGCAAAAAAGAAAGTAATTTAAACATTAAACAAGCAAAAGGGAGAGAGAGAGAGAGAATGCACTCTCCCTCTCTTTCTCTTTCTCTCCCTCTCCCTCTCCCTCTCTTTCTCTCCCTCTCGCTCCCTCTCCCTCTCCTCTTTCATTTCCTCTCCTAAACAAGCAAAAGAGAATGATTTAAACCTTCAACAAGCAAAAGAAAGAGAGAGGGAGACTCACCAATGAGATATGGCGAGCGTGGGCAGCTTCTCTTTGCAACGAGGGCTCCTCCTCTCCTTCGCGAACAATGGCGGTGGCGGCGGCGGCGGGGGCAGCAAGTCTCTTCCTCTTCTTCTCTCAGAAAGCCTTCGCTCTCTCCCTCGCTCTTGCTCTTAAAAGGAGAAACAAAAGAAATGAAAACGGCGCTCGGGTTTGGGCCGCATTTTTTTTCCTGCGGCGTTGCTATTGGCGTCGCTATTTGCAAATAGGGACTCCAATAGCGACGCCAATATCCGCCGTCGCTAATCGGCGTCGCTAATTGCCCAATTCCTTGTAGTGCAAGTCAAGATGTAGGTACCAACTTTAAGGATCAAAAACTTGTACAAATTTGGTGACCCAAATTGATACAAAATATCTAATTACTTTCTTTTGTGTTATTGAAATTTTTCATAACCTTGTATTATCGTGAGCTTTGGTTAACTCTATGTATATATAGGTAAACAAGTTACTAAAGATGACACAAGAGACAATGCAAGAAAGGAAGACATTGAGATTGCTTGCCTTAACACTTCTTCAAGCCAAGAATGAGGTATTACTAGCTTTCTTATGTTGATAACGAGTCATTTTTTGAAATGGTTATACTAACTAATGATATTTGATCACTTGAGTATCAATAGGAGTGATACGTATACCATCATATGATGATATCTATCGGCCACCCATGTTGAGATTTAGAGAAGAGGGTAGACAAACATTTATTACTTTGCAACATATTGGAGATTTAAGGGATAAAACAATCAAGACACACATGTTGCTTAGTTAGTTTTTTAGTTCTATGCTCCTTTAAAATTATTTTCGTTTTTCTTTTGGTTGCTAGAAGTAGATGTTGATGTCTTAATTTGTTTAATCTATTTTGATCATTAGATGTATGTTATTGATCCTTACTTAGAAATGATGACATTCTCTATATAATTTTCTAGTTAAAAATTTATTGTGCAATTTCTTGTTTGATATTAGCATGTCTAAGAGGAATGACAAAGTAGATAAAGTCATAAGGAAAAAAGAGAATTTCCACGGAATTCCCTAGTTGAAAGTACATATAAGTAGGGAATGTTAAAAATAGGAAAAATGAGAGATTTCCTAGTGAGGGTACCTAGGGAATCACCTCTAGAAAATTTTTCCTATATATGAAATATTTCCTATATAGGAATTATTCCCTATATAGAAAATTTTGTATTTTCCTATGTAGGAAATATTTCCTACATAGAAAAGGTCTTATGTGATTCCCTACTTATTCTCACTAGGAAATGTCCCATTTTCCCTAGTTTTTACTTTCTCCACTTATTTGTATTTTCAACTAGGGAATTCCATGGGGAATTCTCTTTTTTTCCTATATGGGGATCGATTGAAAGTTCCTTGTGAATTACTAGACCATTCCACTAATAATTGCATGCAAATATCAATAGGTGGATAAAGCACGAATGGTTTTTAGCTAGAGAGAGATAATGCAATGAAGGTGTATACGAAAGAGATAGAGAAAGGCATATTATCCATCAATCAATCAAAGATATGTGCATGAAGTGACTTGATATAGTAATTAGAGTATTGTCATTTTTAGGATGCTCCATTGACTTCTATAAGTTCCTATAACCTTGAAGTAGAATATAGCCAACCACACTGTCCATGGAAGGAAAACTTGACCTCATCAAATTAATCAAGTTAATTTACTTATACATTTCATAGATAAGATATTTGTAGTAGGCTTGTTGGTATTGCAAAGTGTCCTTACAGTGATCTATTTTAGTCACCAACAAGTGGACACACCGGCTAAAGATGATGAAAAGAGAACATGTGCGCATTGGCTACATGTGTTCCACCTTATCTAAAATTATATGTGAGCTATAGTGCACCTTGACATGATTGGAATAGCTTGCACATGCATAAGCCAACTGATTTACATCAATCTACTCATGCTATGAATTGGCATGCATGGCTAGGTTAAGTGCACAACAAATGAGACATGTGAGTGTATTGATAAGTTCTCTTTCTCTCTCTCTCTCTCTCTCTATATATATATATATATATATATATATATATATATATTGCAAAAGCACAAGTCAACCTTTGATCTATATATACATCCAATTATCATGCCCTATCCAATCACATTTGTATAGGGCATGATTGGATATATATAGGGCATGAAATCACATATATATAATTAGCTTTGAATGATTGGATGTATATTTGTAATACTCAAAAAGAAGTAAAGTTGGTAATGTATATCATGTCCTATGCATGTATATGCCCTATACATGTATATCATGTCCGTATGATCCTATACATGTATATCATGTCCTAGCTTATGATCCACGTGTAATTATGTTGTATATACATCCAATCATGCCCTATTCAAACAAATACTAGCTGTTAAGAGGTTTGGTCATATTCAGGGACTTTATGAGAAATGAAAAATATGTGCATTTATTTTCTCATCTATAAGCGCGTTTATAAATGCGGATATATAGACGCGTTTTTTATACTAGAGTGAATAGACGCGCTGATTCACGCACTTATAAACGCGCTTGCTTTTTCGCGTGTACAGTGCGCGTCTATAGGGCCTTTCTCTTGTAGTGATAAAACATATTACATGCTATGTCTATATATGTGTCTTTGTGTGCGTTTGTTAGCACGTCTATTTCCGTGTCTATACCTACGTCTATACTGTCATCTAGACGCGCTGACAGACGCGCATAGTCTGACCATTTTTTTCAAACTTGATTTAAAAGTGCGCAAAAAAACCTCCATAGATGACAGTCTATAGCATGTAAAGAGAGAGAGAGAGAGAGAGACAGAGAGACAAACAGACAGAGAAAGCAAACAAGATTGAGAGAGAAGAACTCACCTTCTTTGCTTGTTCTGACAGGTGGCGGCTAGGTTGCAAGCTCCTTGTCCTCCTTCGCCCTTACCTTGGTAAGTTGCTTGAATCTTCTTCTCTTCCATATTGTTTGGCTCTTGTTGTTTACTCTTTGGCTCTTCCTTCCTCCTGTCCTCTTTTATCTCTTATTTCCTTCCCTCATTGTCTTCATGAAGTGATAGATAGACATGATTAGTGATGTCGAGCTCGAACTGCAGAAAATGCGCAAAAAACGAAGGAAAGCAATGGTTTGAAAAGAAAGCCACAATTTTTTTTACATTTTTTTAATATTTGCGTAGTGAATCTGTAAGCATGTGTAATTGCACGTGTATATGTGTAGATAATACTTATTACACGCATTGACAAACGCACAGTAACAATTAAACTGATTAGATACTAGCTTTTGGTTGTTTTTGGATCAACATGACATGACTTTCCTAGTCTTTCAATATCAAAATGTTTGCCTCCGTGTTGTAAGTATCAATGCGTGCATTTAGGGTTTAGGGTTTAGCGTTTAGGATATCAATGCATGTGAAGGAGGCTTCCCTAAGCAGATTGATGGTGTCACGTCTTGAGGCATTAGTGCAAATTTCTCTTATTGGCCTTGACATTAAAAGCATTGAATGGGCCCTGATCTATGAGAAATGGGAGCTAGTAAAGGCACGAAGACTACTTGATTTGTAGTTCTTGCTTGTTGCTCACCTTGTTTCTATCATGATGAACTTTATCAATTAACTATGATGTACAAGAGTCTAGACATTGGAAATTTTTTTGGTCTTAAGAATATGAAACCAAAGTTTTTATTGTGATTTTCCACACTAGTTTATACTTCTTTTTTGTATCATGTATTATGGGACCTTACCATCTTATATTAAGAATTGTTATCTCTTAAGTTACATCTAAGAACGCTCTCTTGTAAGCTACTTGGAAGTTGATGCCTAAATTTAGAGCAAAGGTGTCAAAATGAAGCTCACCAAAAAGGATAAAAGTATAATTGATTTTATCTTGGAGCCCAACCTTGGGCATCAAATTTAAAGCCTAATTTGAACTGTGAAGACTTGGTTCTAGAAACCTTGCTAATTTTAGATGTTGATACTGCTAATTAGCAGTCGTGTCAAATTACACTTTCTAGATATGTAGGGCAATGCACCATCATGTGTCCCTATTAGTTTCAAGACTTCCAAACAATCTAGTCAAGGTTAACCTAATCTAATACTCACATTGTGGCACAAAATATTTCAAAATTTTTGAAGGCTATGAATATCCCGTCATTCATAAATGCGAGCAACCGGATCATTAGACTAGATGGAAAACTACACTCGACTACAAAAAAAAAAAAAAAAAAACACACACACACACACACTCTCTCTCTCTCTCTCTCTCTCTCTCTCTCTCTCTCTCTCTCTCTCTCTCTCTCTCTCTCTCTCTCTCTCTCTCTCTCTCTCTCTCTCTCTCTCGCTCTCAGCGTACCTGATTGGTTTAAAAGTCTCACAATCCCTTTGGTGAGAGCGTTCAAGCACAGCTCGATTGTTGGAAAGAAGGAAATTGCTTCTTTGTATGGCTTAGTATGCTCATCGTGACTTGTGATACTTCTAAAGCATGTCACAGTTGGCATCTTAGAAGGAAAAACTGAGGTAAAATACGCATGCTAATGCGCATACAAAAGCTGGGAAGCTAACCGGGGTACAAACCAAATGCTAAGAACTGAAGTCATCATCTCTCTCTCTCTCTCTCTCTCTCTCTCTCTCTCTCTCTCTCTCTCTCTCTCTCTCTCTTCAAAAGTAATAATTACTAGGAAGAATCTCACCTTTTGACAATCGTTGTAGGCTGCATTATAAGCTTCACAGAGGACGCCTCGAGGTGCGCCTCACTATAGGGTTGCATAGACATTCCATATAATTTTGTGCAACTGTTGATGATCATGTTACTGCTGATCATTGATCTCTGGTTGATCAATGGTCTGTCATGAGGGCCATCACGTGCCACAAACTTCTCTGGCATAGAGAGCCAACCTCCGAGGCCGCCAGCTTGTTGCTATCGTATCGATCTCAAATGACTTACATAGTTCATGGTATGTACAGATGTCTCTCATAAGAGGATCATCACATTCGATCCATTGTTAATCCATGTGAATTGGGATCTCCTACCAAATAGTCAATATATTCATTGTCCTTCTTCATTGGCGCTGAACGCAATCTTACTTTTTTCTTTCTCCTTTTTTTTCGCAATATCTATGCTTACTATGACTGTGGCTAGCCAACTCTCTACTTAGACTTCATGGACACAACCTGTATTGAGAGAGAGAGAGAGAAAGAAAGAGAGACAAAGAGAGGGACAAGAGGGGGGGATGCTGTAGGTATGAAGGGCAAGGTTGCAGGATTAGAAACGAGAAAGATATTCTACTGGAGCTGACTTGCGCTATTTCATGGTTCCACACAAGCTTCCCATGGTGACATAGGTCTTCCTTGCCCTCCCAAAGCCTCGAACACACCCACGGCCACCTTTGACAAAACCTCTACCTCCCTCTCTCTCTCTCTCTCTCTCTACTAAAAACGTCCCACCTTTCATATATAGTCAACAGTTTTAGAACTTAACATAGCAAACACAACGCCATTTCTATGTTCGTGAATCGTATACATAGATTCTAGAGAGCCAAGACGGGCTAACCATCCTCTTTCTCTCTCATTTTTAGGATGCTCCATTGACTTCAGCAAGTTCCCATAATAGTGATCTATTTTAGTCACCAACAAGTGGATACACTGGCTAAAGATGATGAAAAGAGGACATGTGCACATTGGCTACATGTGATCCAAGTGTAATTATGTCATATATACATCCAATCATGCCCTATCCAATCACATTTGTATAGGGCATGATTGGATGTATATAGGGCATGAAATCACATATACATAATTAGCTTTGAATGGTTGGATGTATATTTGCAATACTAAAAAAGAAGTAAAGTCGGTAATGTATTCAAACAAATACTAGCTGTTAAGAGGTTTGGTCATATTTAGGTACTTTATGAGAAATGGAAAATATGTGCGTTTATTTTCACATCTATAGGCGCATTTATAAGCGTGTGTATATAGACGTGTTCTGTATTATAAACGCGCCTGCTTTTTCACGTGTACACTGCACGTCTATAGGGCCTTTCTCTTGTAGTGTATATTAGGCACAATAGTCTAACTTATGTACTAACTAATAACGGTCGTGCCCTAACTCCCTCATAAAGATCCTCTATTATAACTACAACTGTGGCTTATTGACTTTAGTCTCACAATGAAACAATGACTTCCTAGAGTGCTTGTTACAACTATAGATGCTCACAAGCTGATAGTTTAATCCCAATAAAATGCCAAAACCCTACCTTCATAAATAAGTAATTTTTATTGCACATTGAAAAGTCGTAATAGTCGAAAGACAAAATGAATGGGAATTTAAACAGATAGTATTAGAGGATACTAGTGACAAAGAATGAGGCCCATGGACACCCATATTGATGTATTTGTTGAGTTTTGAAAGAAAAGAATAGCTTAGAAGTGTGTCCAACCTCATTCGAAGCAATGTATCACATGACACATATCCAATAGTATGAGTATTTCACAAAGAAACTATGCAATTTCAATTGGGCACCTTTAACTGTCACACTCCAGTTACAATTATTACACGATGATTTAAATGTGTTACAATTTCATGCATTAATAAATGTGCAAATGCACGTGCTAAAGTTTGGCAAAAAAATCCGAGGAGTTGCTGGTTATAGAACACAATTTCACAACTAGGAGGTCCCTTTTATTTGGGGAGGGGCTCTTTTTCCATGTTGATGGGGCATTGTTCTCAACAATACCTAGAAAACAATACCTATGTTCAACCCCCGATGTGCATATATAGCCTAGATGAGCTTTTTCATTTGTATAACTTATGTTTCTCCACTCCCCACCACGATTTATGTAAGAAAAACACAAACTAAATTACCAAAGCTATAAAAGCACATCATAAAAGAGTGATAGATGTTTAAATTTTTCAAGGGACTTAAGAAACAAGAAGTGGAGAAGTAAGAATTAGATTAGAAAAATACCCAATTTTGGTATTGAAGAAGAACCTCCCCCACTTCTTTGTCAATTCATGTAGCACTCCCTTTCTTCTAAGATACATCTTCTAAGACATCTTCTAAGATATAGGCACAACAGTCTACCTTATATACTAATTAATAACGGTCATGCGTGTCTATATGCGCGTCTAACTACCAGATAGGCGCGCTAATAGACGCACATAATAAATTAAATAATTAGCAATCTTGGTTTATTATGTGCTTGTATTCACGCATGTATATGTGCATCTATTGCGCGTCTATTTTTGCGGGTAAATTCGTTCATACATGCGATTATAGATGCGACACTGTAGACGCACAAATAGACATGCGAATAGACGCACGCGTAAGATTTTCTCTATATTCAAAAATCGCGTCTATGAGGCCATTTTGTTGTAGTGAAGGAAAATGAATGAGTAAAATGCTAACAAAAGAAGAACTTTGTAAGTTAAATATTTATTGTGTGCTCAATAGTGATGTAATGAGCAAATGGGTAACAATATATAATGAAGCAAGGGCAAGAAGAAAAAGCAAAAGACAAGCATTTTGCACCAGATATGGACATAATGTCTCATTTCCAGATAATCTAAATGTGCTCCCACGTCATATTGATATAGATTGGTAACATGAGGAAATGGAGAGAATGAAAAAAAGGAGGAAATTAGTATATCTCAAGAATAGTGGAAATACGCACGAGATTGCTTATCAAAGGTGAGACATACTATTAATTTATTTATTTCTAGTTATATTTTATATAATAATTTGACATGTTTGATCTTAATCTTTTACTACTAGTGCACATTATTCAATGCTATTTGTTGTGAGGGTAAACATCTTCGAACTCAATGTATATATGAAAAGAGAAATACCCAAGATTGTGGTGTCCTTGCTCACTTCAAGGATGCCAATGGTACCATGGAAGGATATTGTGGCTTGATCCAAGATATTCTGAAGCTTAACTTCAGACGATTCTTTATATATGTACTGGATGTGAAGTGATTTAAAGAAGTGGTAACAAACGGTGAGCATTGCACAATCAGACGCCATCCAAGTGGTTTTGTAATCATTGACTCTACAAAACAATGCAAGCATGTATATATGCAAAAGCTAAATTTTTTATATTTATACATGTGATGCATATACACAATATAATAAGTATTTAAGTTTCTTACTTTTGTTTTTCAAATACAAGTTGTGTATCATCCAACGGTAAACAATAACCAATGGTGGTATGTCATCCCTATATCTAATTGTTCAAAACCAATATATGGTAATATTACTGACATAGAGATAGCAGATGACAATACAACAATTAATGATGATGTGCATGATGACACCATAATGGATGATATGCGTGATATAGTACAAGATGAACCTCGCGAGGATGTTCAAGGAAATGCAGAAGAGGACAATAATGTGATTGTTGATATTGATGAAGTTATTGAGCAATATAGCAACACATCTGATAGTGGGATAGACTTATTTGTTTCGTTACCTCTTGGTAACATAGACCTAGAAGTAGATAGTTTAGCAAGGGGTGATCTCATTCAAGATGAGATGGATCATTCATTGTAACATACTTAATTAGCTTAATTATTCAATGTGTATTCTTAATTGTATGGAAAATATCATGCGCACACGTGCATACTCAAGAATCAATAGTCAATTTTAAAGATAAATTGAATTTTCCATAATAAAAAGGAAGTATTTTTTATCATCTTCAAGTAGAGAAATTATGAGATACATGCAATGCTTGCTACTAATTGTATAATAAGGTTTCTGTCGCTTGTTGCTAATTACTTATATCAGGCTTGTCAACTGGAGAAACTGCCATTCATTAGAGAGTAATGTAAAAATAATTATTAACTCTGATTTTTTTATTATATTAAGTCCAATTTCAAGTGGTTAAATAATTATGCGTCTAAAGATGCGTCTATATTCGCGTCTATTTGCGCGAATATATAGACGTAAAATTCGCATCTATTTAAACGCTCTTTTACACGCACATATAGACGCAATGATAGACACGCCCAACATTGCGCGTCTAACATGCGCGTCTATGCCTCATTTCTGCTGTGGTGAACAAGCTATGTTAGATATCACCAATAAGAACAGAAGCCCACTTACTTGAGCACTCCCTGAATTTTGAACAGTCATGCATGGTCCACATGAGAATGGCTCGGGACCGTTGACCATCGTACTTGCTCATGTCTTCCACAGTGACCCTCTCCTTCCACAAAATCTTAAGCTCATGAACTAATGAACAGATGTAGAAATCCATTTTCTTGACTTTGTAGTGCCCAAGAATGAGCAAGATAAGGATCACGTGTCCTTTGTTCATGGAAAGTCATGGGGGGATGTTGCAGTTAACAAGGACTACATGCCACACACTATAAGAAGTTGAGTGGAGACCAAATGGATTCACACCATCCATAACAAGGCCGTGTAGAAGATTCCTTGGCTCGTCATGTAAAGTCCAGAAAGATGGAGTCAATATGGCTCCATGCACGTGGATCTATTGATATTTGTTGGACTCCATTTGTGGATTTATTCTATGCATGCAATGTTGTCAAGATCACCATGCTTGACATATAAAACATGTCGTGACGTATACGTGGTATAAGTGAAAAGTGTCTAGGAAAATTTTTTAGGGATTGGTTACCCTTGAAACTATTATTGATACCTATGAGCCACACTTTGGACATGTCTCCATAGTCTTGTAGTCTTCTCAAAACATCACACAATCGTTGATACATGCATGGATGATGCTGTAGTCCATATCAAGATTTTGTAACACCAGTCGTGCATCATCATGGGACTTAGGCATTGTGTCTTCAACTTGTTTAGTAAAATAAAAAGACGTCTTTAAAAAGAACAGTAAGTGTGTTTTATAATGGAATCAAAAAAATTGATGGACCATAGAATATACTTGAACAACTCAGTCACACTCCTATCACTCCATCTGTACTTTGCGTGCACACTTAGGAGCACAAGCAGCATCTTCAGGAAAGATACTTGGTATCTATCGTATAATGGTATGGATGCTTTCCCTCTCAGTGGATGAGATGACTCAACATCCATAGGCATTAATGCATTGATCATTGCCTCCATCTTAGGCTCCAAGTTTGGAGACAGGTTTGAAAGGCTAATTGTCTCCTCTGGTATTGGGGTGTAGACTAAGTCGTGCCCTCCAATTGGTGTATTGGTTAAGGCACTCCATCCATCGCATGTCCACAAACTCTTCTAACTGGCCGCAATAGGTGCATTCCTTGGGATGAGGCGTCACCTCCCTGTACAGATGTTATGGCTATATCTAATGTTTTTGTATATGATATTCAATTACTTTGCAAATGTAAAGCATGATGGATACACACTTTTCCTACCATTCGCTCTGAAAGTCTGAGATCGCCTAATCAATGATCTCTGATTGAAACTTGCCGAAGCATCATACGTCTTCTATAGATAAGCAATGCTTTCCTCTGATTACTAGCTTGCATTGAGAGCAAGGAAAAAGGACATGTTGATTAAGATACACCTCATGATCTTGGACATCATGACCATCATTGTTCTCCATTTGGTCCACTTTACCACAAACAATAAGCTTTTGTTCCTCTCGTTGATGATCTTCCTTGATTTTAATCTCTGCTTCTTTTTCTCTCCCATTTCCTTTATTTGTTTGCCTCCCTTTGTCTCTCTTTATCTATTCCTTTTCTCTCCATGTCTCTATATTGTCTTTATCCATACTCCTTTTTATTTCTCTCCCTGCTCCCCTTTCTCTCTCTCTTTTCCCTTTTTTTATTTGCCTCCCTTCCTCCTTCATTTCTCTTCCCACCTTTCAAATTCTCTCTTTCTCTATTTATCTCTTTTTATTTGCCTCCCTTCATCCTTCTTTGTTTCTCTCTATCTCCCCCCTCTCTCTCTCACAATGTTTCTTTCTCTCCACCATTTTCCCTCCCACTCTCACTTCTTCTCTCTTTTCATTTCCCTCCCTTCTTTTCATTATGGCTTTCTCTCTTTTCCTATCCACTCGCACTTGACTTATCTCGTTACAATCAAAACCAAAGATAGAAAATAAAAAACTTATAAAACAAGACATTGAAAGACCCTCTCCCCCCACCCTTCATCATGTCTCTCCTCCCCCTTACCCTTTATTTTTCTATAATCTCATTCTCTCTAATTATCTTTTTTTTTTTCATTCTCCTTCTCTCTCGCTCTCTATTTGTAGTTTTCTCTATCTCTCTTTTGCTCCCTCTTTCTGTCCCTTTTTCTCACCCTCTCTTTCTAGCTCTCTCTCTCTCTCTTTTTCGCTCTCCTTCCTCTCTTTACCTCACCCTTTTATCCACATCTTCCTTCACTCTATTTCTTTTTCTCTCCCCCCTCTATTTCTTTCTCTCTTTCTCTTTCTTTGTTGTCCCTCTCTTTGTTTCTCCCCCCTCCCTCGTTGTTTAACTCACTCACTCTCCTCTCTCCCTTCCTTTCTCTCTCTTTCTCTCTCTTTCTCTCTTCCTCTGTTTCTTTATTATCTCTCCTCTCTCTCTCTCTCTCGTTCTTTGTTCCTCTTCCCTTTTTCCTCTCTCTCTCTCTCTCCTTTCCTCTCTTTCTCTCTCCCTCAATGCATCTCATTACAAAGAAAATAAACAAACGTAAAAAAGAAAACACAAGAACAAAGAAAGAAGAGGCAATGTACCAACCACAAGGGCCCAAGAATTGATTCTTCACCTCCTCTTCGCGACATCCCCTCGTGTTCCTCTCCCTCTCAAGGCAAGGATATCTCTCACTCTCTCTTTCGCTCTCCCTTGAAAATGTTTGTGGAAAATGTCGCGCTTGGGTTTTCAATGCTTTTTTTTCTCATATCGGCATCACTATTAGCATTGCGATGCTTTAGTGAAGCTATTAGGCGATGCCACTATTTTTTGTTGCCAATTGTTGTCATTATTTTCCCATTCTCTTGTAGTAACCTATTAGGGATAGTAAGACTTATAAAGGACACTTCCATCAATACATCCTTTTTATAATATTGTTTGTAACCTTTAAATATCTTTTAAAGATGGAGTGATTTTTAACAAACTTTTTAATTTTTGACTAATCTAACTTAACCCTTATTAGTACACAAGATTCATGAGAGAGAGAGAGATCTTGAGGTGGTTGCCAAACAAGAGCAACAATATAGGTGGATAGAGCTCATGCTGCATCCTCACAATAGCTACTCCTCATCATGATCACACATGAAAAAGTGACATTGACAAGAGAAACTTCTTGCAAAGTCTTTAGGTTATATATATCTCATTTTGTACATGTTGATATTGTATATATACAGCTTTTATTCACCTATCCCCTCTACATTAATTGTTATTATCTATTTCAATTTAGTTTATTCAAGTTTAAATTTGAAATGATGAATAATTAAATAGAAGAAAACATACCATGATGATCCATAATCCGATTTTTGTTTGATTGTTCTACTTTGGTCATCGAGTACCTTTTGTTATTGTATATAAAATGCCTCAAAGTGCATGATGTATATGGAGACAATAGTGTACGATGTGGACTTCTAATCCATGTGTTTGTATGTGTGTCACTATGCAAGAGAGGGAGAGAGAGGGAGGGAGGGCACTTTGGGGGGAGAGAGAGAGAGAGAGAGCTTGTGGAGAGAGTGGAAGAGAGAGAGAGATAGCTTGGTATTTGTAAATTTATCATTGATTTTTTAAAGAAATACATTAGATCATTGTATAAGAAATGCCTAAAACATTTAGGTGTCTCTAATATGATGATCACTTAAAAATAAGTAGGCATAACTTAAGTGATGCATGTCATCGCTTAAGCAACAACATAAACGATACTTAGGCATATGAAAACAACATTGCTAAGTGTGTTGCTTATGTGATGTAACCATAGCAACACCCATAGGGATGACTCAGTGTCGCATAAGCGATGTCAATTAACACTACTATACTCATCCCCTCTAGTAGTAACTCTTTGAGAGCTTGGTATTGATGTGTGGCATGTCTAGTTTGGAACAACCCTTGAAAAGAATGGTAGATTTTGCCCAGTAGGGTCTGTTATTACAACATGCTATATAGTGATTGCAAAACCTTTTTCATGAAGGTTTTATGGCTCAAAATTCTTCTTGAAGACATCAGAATGCTCTACATTATAGAAGCTTCTACCTTGGTCTTCATTGTAGTCAAAGGTTTAATTTTTTCCAAATATTTTGTATCATTTGCAACGCTCTCAAAAAGAGTAACTTCCCATTTTATTTTTGTGGGCAAAGACCTTAGGGTAGACCTTAAGGCACGGATGGAATGTAAGAAATTCAAAAGAGATTTATATTTTACTATATTTTGAAAATAATACTATGTCACATTGAGATATTTATTAAGATGTAAGAGACTTGTAACTTTTCACTATTCAGTAATATTCAATACGCTCTCTTCATCTCTCCAACTTCTCCAAGCTTTCATGGCTACTCTCGCCCCTTTCCTCTCATTCTTGTCTTTCTATCTCCCCTATTCTCTCTCTTCTACACTCTTCTATCTTCTCTCTAGTCTCATTTATTACATAGATTAGTATAGAATAGCCTATGCCTATGCATATAGACTAGCATAGAATAGTCTCGATCTATACCTAGAAATGTTAGGCAATTTATGCTAAATAGTAAAAGCCTATCAAGGCTACTTTACATACTAAAATATACTTATTTTACAATAAGCTATGTTAGGTAAGCATAGAACGGGCATATAGTTAGGTGTACTCTATGCATAGGCTAAGAATACAGTTAGACCTAGACATAGGCTATGCCATGCTTATCCTAGGCTAGGAGTAGGCTATGTTGTGCTATGCTAAGACTAGCTAGGTTAGTTGGACCTTTTGCAACATATCATACATATGTTTGTTCTATGGTTCTACACTAAGTATATTTATAGCTATTTTTTTCATGCTTTCATTCTAAACATAATTGCTACGTTGCATAGGATCAGCACCGAGTATGCTTGTGCTACTAAACCCTTTAATTCTCAAACCACAAGTATCTTATATGCAAATCGCATCAAGAAAATTCAGATTCACCATGTACTCAGTACTTATTATCCCCTCTTCTCACTACCATTTAGAGTTATGTATTCAGTGGTAGGTTTAGAGAGCATCTTAAGGTATTTTTCTTCATAAAAAGTGATGAATACTCACTTTAATATAAAGTTAGAGCTAAAGTGAAGCTAAACCTCATGCTTCAGCCATACCATACATCCATAGTTACATATATTATTTTTGTCTATTTTTCAAGTTTTAAATTTTATTTTTTATTTTTTATTTTTTATTTATTTATCAATAAATATTTATATTTCCTTATTTTTTATGTGACTTGTTGAGAATTATTGACATTCGTCGTTTCATCCCATCTAAACACCATTGATACCTCAAAACCCCCAAAATCCATGATTTACCTAAAAATCGCAATTTATGAATTGTGTGTGTTTATAGAAAAATTTAATGAACGACTAATTCGTGTTGACTTTCTTAAATTTTGTCATTAAAAAAATCATTGACAATCAAGAACAACCATTTGCAAATATTGAGATTTATCATAAATTGATGAAATTTATCACTTACTCATAAAATCACACTTTATTTCACATGCATCTCGCATTTGGAAAGCTATTAATGCTCATTAACAACTGCTAACACTCCTCTAAACATCGATCTATGTTCCATCATTTCTCAGAATCATCTCCTAATCGAAATCTCTCCAATTAGTCCAGCCCCTTGTCTCTTAAATTGAACTATGGACACATACATCAAGAGCAGAGAGAGGGAGAAGAGAGAAATATTGATTTTTGGAGTTTCTATTTGGGCAGTCATTTTATATGCGAAAGTAAAAATTTGGAGAGTCCATTGCCATGATCAATTTGGTGACTTCTTCACAGCTCCAAATCCCCCTTCTCCCACAAATCGACATGTAGGAGGGGGGCATCATTTTGTTGCAGGGCACCATTAGAAAACACCCCCTCCCAATTTCATCAAAAACTTGGGGGTCCAAGGAACCCCCAAAGACCCATGGCTATTACTTTTAAAATCTTTCCCAATTTTGACCTTCAAAAAAGTGTGTGACCTCTCCTAGCTCCTTTGTCCAGTATTCAATTGACAATCCAAAAAATTGTGTGCGTCCAGGGTGAGATCTTGAATGGATGAGATATCATCTTACTTTGATTCGGTACTTAGAAAAATTATGAAAAATCCGCAACCACCACAATGGTCAAAATTTGCATTTTCGTCTTCCACAGTCACTTAAAATCATCGAATCCACATCTTCCGCTTTTGTCAACTTTGAATTTCTATGTAAAATTTGCATCATTTGGTTCCTTTCTTGCATATCCTAGGCATTTAGATTCTCCTCTCATTGGTGACCACCGGAGAGGGTGATTCAGCCTATGAAACTCCAAGAAGTGATCTACACACAACAACAACCATAAAAAGCATCAAGCCATCAAGCTGTCACAAAATAGAATACATAAAAAAGCACAAACACAACTCTCACCCTACCCCTTGAAAAAATCAAGGCATGAAACCCACGAGGGAGAGGTCGACTATAATCTAATAGAAATCCACAGCGAGTTGCTAACAAACTACTCCAACATAGACTAGCTAAAAAGAACCATCAAAGAAGTCATCCTAAGTGGTGGCCTAAACTACCTACCTAACTTAGGTCAACTAGACTAGGAACTCCTACTAGGCGAGGACTCTTATAGCTTGGTCAACATATATTTGCATTTTATGGTATTTTTCCTTCAAGTTCCCATAGTCGAACATGTGAACAGAAGGGAGTTGAGCATAGCGACCTAAGGAGAATAGGGCATCAACCTTAAGTCCTAACTTGGTACCCAAGAACCTACCAAGCTCTCACAAGGCTATACTAAATCCTTTTCTTCCACTCACTTTTATTTTTGCTCCAGCCTTCCTTAATATTTTTCTAGCTAGACGCCACCCCTAGGAAGACTCGTCCCTAAGAACCTACCAAGCCCTCTCAAGGTGATGATCAACTGCGCTTAAGATTTTTCTTCTTGTCCTTTTCCATTTGAGGGGTTAAAATCCCTTTTTACACACCTCTCTTTTTTTATACTTTAAGTATATTCAAAATTTTCTCTTCTTTTATTTTGATAGGCTTCTCTAACTGTCTCACTAATAACAAAATCTTCTAGAAACAACTACCTAACGGCTAGCAAAACAAGGTCACTAGGACTACCTCTTCTAAAACAACTCTTAGAATGCCTAACAATGTCTTGCAGGCAACTGCTCGCAGACCTCCTTCAGACAAACCTAACCTAACCCTAGGACTTCATGCCTTAATTGCCAGTCCCTAGTAAAAGAAAAATCCTTCACATGTACATAAATACATATAGCACAAAAATAAAGTACTCATAAATGAAAAATATCACTTGGACTTGGCTATAAGAAGCTTTTGCACAAAAGAGGCTCCCCCAGGTTCTATTAAATCTGTATAGCATAGCACTAAAACAAAACTATTAACTGCACCCACAGTGAACAGACACATGGCTCTCTTGGCCTAATGAAATATAACACTTCATTGTAAAATAATTGGCCCTCTTGGCCTAATGAAATAGTGCATGAAACAACCATTTAGCAACATACTGCTAAAGCCAGCCCTTGGTTCTCCCAACATAACTCTATTGGAGCATAAGTCTCTAACCAAGGTTGAGGGCTCATCCAGCCCTACACTAAGTGCATCAAGTTATTGGCTAACCCCTACATAAATAACAAGGGGTGTTTAACAAATATGACAAAAAAAATGATCCTATGCATCTATGATAGAGTAGGAAGGTGATCAACCACCAACCTAACTCAATAACTAGCAGCGGCCATAATAGGACATGTCAGTAAGAAATCCCCAAAGTAGCCTTGAGCTGATATTAGAAGGCAATTGTAAGAGCAATCCAATTATAAAAGCAATCCAAGACTATGGATGAAAAAACCCTTGGGGGCTCAAGGGAAAAACCCACAGCTCTATATAGACCTACCGTTATATTAATATTCAAAATATAAAATTACAAAGTTGAACTTACACGAGCCTATTCATAGGCATCAAAGGAGCAAGGAGCAACATCACTCAAGAGCTACATCACTCCTGAATTACAATAGCCTATTCAGAGGCATCAAAAGAGCTTTATTACTCCTAAATATACAACATGTAAAATAAGGATAAGTGACATCACTGCAAAAGATAAAATCTCCAAGAAATTTCTTCAACTGAACTTGGGATGTAAGCAATATATCTGTCACATCAAAACTTAAAGAAAAACGTTACAATGATATTAGAACAACACAAGGTCTATAGAGACGGTTCGTAATGCCGCTCTATAGACAACATAACACATGTGCGACCCCATGAGAATATAAATAAAACAATTTGTCATCAGCTGGAATATAGATGCTCATCAACTGGAAAAAATATAAACGAAATAATGTGTCATCGGCTGGAATATAGACCCACATCAGCTGGAAAGAATATAAATGAAACAATGTATCATCAGTTAGAATATAGACGCTCATCAATGGAATAACGAACGAGGACGATCATCATGAAGCATGGCAATATCAACATCCAAAAGTAATGTTGACGTTGAAATGTAGAGAGATGATGGTTATGATTTCCATGTGTTACAGATGAAGGTATGGCCAAAATCTTTCTGCTCCATCTCGCGACCGATGAGTATTATCCAGAGTTTCAAAATCTTTAAGCTCATCGCCATCCATTATGGCATCAGGACCATTTGCTACAATGCCACGTTTGGTTATGACAATTCTAGCAACCTTTACCACCAAAGGCTATAGCAGAAATGGTGGCCTAGAGTTGAGGCTCATGAGCCATCTGGAACTTAAGAACTTGCAAATGCAGACTTGATGCTCAGTCCACTTTCATCTGTAACATCTCTCTGTGGAGGCCTAGCAAAAGGCCAAAAGCAAGACAAAGGATGCTGTCAAAATAAGCATGGACCTGCATCCCTGTGCAGTGGATTAGGCAGGGTAATAACAGAGCTTGTGCTCGTATGATATGTTGGCCCTGACAGAAGGAGAAGACCGTGTAAACCCTCTCAGAAGGAGAAATCTACAGCTCGTGTCTCGCTGTGTAGCATTCTCATCGTTTCATGTGAATCACGGAGGATCCCACAGGTTTTTTTCTGCTCCATCTTTTGCAGTTGGCTTTCAGGGTACTCGCAATATATGGCTGAAATGAAATCTACAGCTCGTGTCTTGCTGTGTAGCATTCTCATCATTTCGTCTGAATCAGGGAGGATCCCACAGGTTTTTTTTTTCTGCGCCATCTTTTGCAGTTAGCTTTCAGGGTACTTGCAATATATGGCTGAAATGACACTTGAAGGAAGCCAGTCTATCGACCCCAATAGGCATCCCTCAGGCATCGTACCTACTCTGTAATAAGCAATCCTTTTGCGATTGAGTTGAATCTTTTCTCAGGAAGCTGTAGGAGAAGGTGATGAAGGTGATAAAGCACCTGGGGAAGACGTTCTGAGGCAGAGGCAAAGGGAGGCCTGAAAAGCAGTCCCCTGCAAGGTATCAGAAGCTCCGAGAACTAACTGTTTGACGAGGCCGGTAGGCATGGTAGGGTGCCGTTGACATGGATGAGGTCGCGGAGCCGTAGGAAAGCCACGGCGGAGCGTGCGAGGTCCTTTGAGAACTCGACGCAGATGTGGTGGGCGGTGCCACTGCGGCTACCATCATGAGCACTGTAATGACCACCGCCATGAGCATCATCATGATAAGGTCCAAGTTGGAGAATCTGGACAGCCATGGCGCTGGGAAGGTGAGGGGAGGAGCGTAAAAAGGAAGCAGTAGTCCTCATACAGAGAAACAAGGCAGCGGGGTCAAGAACTCGTCCTCCAACAGCAGCGGCAGCAGGCCAGGGCTTTAGCTCTGATACTACGTTGAAGAGTGCGTGAGGGAGACGAGGAACAGAGGAAGAGAGAGGAGAAGAGATACATGAGACACTAGAAGTGAAACCCAAGAAGCGTGTCAACTGAGCAGACATGATAGGAATATATAGAGGGGACCTGGAGTGCTATATATAGACAGACTATATATAGCTAACGCAAATCACTCGATCTTGGTGGTAACACTGCTCTAAATACTACAAATGGTCAATATAAGAAATGAGCTTTCCGATCCAAATGCCTTGGTATCTATCGTAAGTTAAAACTAAATCTTGAAAGACCTGCACACACACAAAACTCAACGTCAGCCCTTACATGTAGTAAGGCTTCAAATTATTAAGGTTTACCTTATTTTTAAAATCTACTCCCTACAAATTTGCTAAAAGGGTTGTAGAGATATTTTTTTCTATTTAAAAAATTGCATATGGCCTATCCCATTTGAGTTCTAGTTTACCATGAAATAGCTCACGACAAGCATTATAGTACAACACCAAGTAGCCCTTCACAAATGTATATTGCTAGCTCAAAATTCAATCTCTTCTTCCATACCTCTTGATGTAATAGAGCTTCCAATCAAATTTCATCAAGATGGATGAGAAATATATCTTTCATGCAATGCTTTTGCGTCACCCAATGAATGACTGAGAGAAAATCACATAGTGGGCGTTTTATTTCCAATGGTAAGACACACTCTTCCCCATATACTAGCTTAAATGGGGTGTGACCTGTAGTCAGCCTGTAGCTCTCTTAAATATTGTATTGTATGCCCAAATTACCACATACAATTTCTTATCCCAATCTCGCTTACTTTCATACACTATCTTACATCAAATCCATACAAGTTGTTTATTTGTACTCTTGACATGACCATTTGCTTGCAGATTATATGGGGTATCTTAATTGTGTTTAATCTTCAAAGCTTCCATTAAGGCTACTATAACCTTATTCAGAAAGTGTCCCTTGGTCAGACACTAATTCCTTAGGTGGACCAAAACGGAAAAAGATTTTCTCCATAATAAAACTTGTCGTCTCCTTAGTGTTATCCTTCATCATTGCTCGAGCTTCATACCACTTTGAAAATAGTCCATCACTACAATGATATAATGCTTTTGCCTAGTCAATGAAGGGTATATTGGTCCAACAAAATCGATACCCCATTTTTTGAAGGGTAATGTAACTAAATTAGGATTCAGCAGCCGCTTGCGATTCTCCGTGGCATTGTGTCTTTTATAAACATCACAACACTTAACATAATTGAAAGCATCCTAGAAAATTGATGGCCACTAATATCCAGCACGTAGAGGTAGAGCTTTCTCGACAGTAAGCCATCCAAAAAAATGTCCCCCACCACCACATGTTGAATCATGGCATTCCTCAAGAATAAATGGTATCTCATCATGTACTACACATTGGCGATAAATCTCATCCACACCTTTCTAACACAAGACACCCACTATAATTGAAAAGGGTAGTGCTTACTGCTTAATCTTTCTCTTATCAGACTTTGACAAAGCAGCCCAACCTCTCCTGTAGATAGATAATGCATTATAGTTGTATACCAAGAATGGATGGAAGCTATATGAATTTTGAATAAACCTTCAATGTCACTTTCTTTAACCAAAATTTCCTTTGGCTCCCCAAAATCAGCAAGACATTCTATAATGCCATGTAGCTTCATTGGCTTACTCCTAATCTCATAATCAAACTGATCCTACAAAGTGATTAACCACTTTGTTAATGGTTAAGGTGGCTACAACTTGTTCATCAATAGTCTAAGTCCTTCTGTCTTCTTAAAAAATATCACCTTCTCATACAGAATATAGTGCCTAAATTTCTATTTTGCAAAAACCATTTCAAGGCATAATTTCTCCATATAAGTCTAAAGAATTTCAAATAGCCCCAATTTATGACTAGCAAAGGAAATTGGATTGTACAATTTCTCTTGAATCCAAATTTGGGTTGAATAGCAACTAATACTATGCATTGTTGTTGCTGAGAATATATGGAAGACCTTACCTCTTTTGGGTGCTTTTAGGATTAGCACTTTCACTAGTTTCTGCTTTACATCCTCAAAAGATAATTGACATGCTTCACTCCAATTAAACATACAGTTAAAGGATAACAATTTCATTAATGGCAACATTCTTTCTACCAATGCATTGATAAATCTCCTATAATATCCCACTAACAAAAAGTTGTATACCTCTTTTAGAGAGCATGTTGGCCTCATAGTGACTATGACATTTATATTTTTTGGGTCTGGTTGCGATCCCCATTGAACTAACTACATGGCCTAGTAAGAGCCCATAGGGCACCCCAAAAGACGCACATTCATGGGTTAAGAGCAATGCAAAACTGTTTGCAATGCTCAAATGATCAATTGTCTATCCCTTATAGTAGCTGCTCCTAGATCATTAATAAAAACTTTTAACTCCTCTAGAAAAATATCACCAAAAGTGATATCAATTCTTTGTTGCCAAGAACCAATCTCATTGCATAACCCAAAGGCCATAACATGATAAACAAGGGTACCAAAGACAGTGATAAATGTTGTTTTCAACTTATCTTCATCTGAATAGCCATTTGGTTATATCCAGCAAAGTAATCCATAAATGAATGGATTTTCCTACCCACTAATTGATCGAAAATGATCAATGAATGGTAACATATAGTAATCATTAACCTCTACTTATTAAGCTCTTTAAAATCTACGCAAAGCTAAATTTGATTATTATTCTTCTTCTTGATCATGACTGGTGAACACCACTCTATGTGTTATACTAGAAATATCAAGTCAACTTTATGTAATTTTGTCAATTCCTCGAATAGCCTGTCCTTAGTTTCAAAGGCATACGCCTCAAATTTTGTCGCACAGGGTGGCTACCTTCCTTTAGGGGAATGGTATGAACAACTAGGCTTAGAGGAATAGCTCTCAGCTCGTCATAACTCCAAGTAGAGATATTGAGGAACTCTTAAATCAAGGACACATAGTCCTCCCTTTCTTCCAAACTAAGCATAGACCTAATTTAATTGGCATGAATCATTTATTATCCAAAGCTTCTACTCAATTACATTTGTGTCTCGTATCCTCTCCTGAGCCTCTATCAGTTCATTCAAAGTAACCTGATAGATATCCTCTGTAGTGGGCCCCTCCTTGGATTCGTCACTAAATGATGTCTCACTAGCAGATGGATCATCTAATATATCTAACTCTGATAAAGATAAAGGAACTCTCTCACTTTGACGAGATCTAGTGTAGGAATCTACTAGTGCATGTCTAGCACCTCTACCAAAGATCAACCAACCAGCTGGTATATCAACCTAATAGTTTGCTTGTAAGATCCATAGCCTACTTAGCAGTACTTGATAGCTAGGCCACCCTGTGAACCTGATAACCCTAAAGTCCAAAATGCATTCCACATTAGTGACACTCACATGGACTTTAGTTATGCAACTTTAGGTTGTCTTAGAACTATCATAAGCCATTCAAAGAATCGTGGAGGCATCTTTCTCTAACCTCTCTATCAATTCCAAACTCATGATGTTGACGAAGGATCCTGTGTGTTCCACTAATATACTGTCAATATATATTGCTACCCTTGGACAATGCTTTTCAACATGCTCAATCCAATCATCTCCTACCTGCACTATTCCCAAGGTCTCAACAATATACTCAATGCAAAGAATCCTCTTAAACTCTTGACACACTCTTGGAGACAGCTTGATCAACTATAGAGATTTAGATCTGAACTTGCTAAATAAAATTCATGATAGTTAGAAATAACTCTCTTCTCCCACCAGGCCATTCTCTCCTTTGGTCGTTAAACATACTTCGGTGCCTCTTTCTTGGCTTTTGTCTTCTTCCTTGGAAAATTCTTATCCTTATTGGGTTAGATTTGCTATCAACGGCTTTTAGAGGCCCACCTTCCATGTCAAGATTAAGGATTTTCATCCCCTTATATCTTGCTTAAGGTTTTCCTTGACAGGTTTTACCTTGTCTTTGTCACCATCCTTATCCTTTTGACATCTTGTAATGACTCATAGATTAGAAGATTTAGTGCCATTGATCAATAAGGTTGACTCCACTGCCATTAGGCAGCTTCTCTACAATAGATCTCCCTCTTTGCAATATTTGTTTCGGAACCTCATCTTACTAGAGATTATTCCCTTGTGCTTAATGGTTGACTTGACTTGGCTGTTTACTTCCTTGCTGGAGAGATCTAATCTTGCTCTAATAAGTACTAGCTAAGTAGCCGAACTTGCTGCATATGTCACATTTAACATTTGAACAATTATTAGGGAAATGTTGACTTACGGTTGAATCTTGAACAGGCACCCTCTTTAGGGTGTCGACTCCCTATCAAATTCTGCTATTTCTTAAGGAAATTAACATAAATAGCTATTTGCTTGTATTATTGGATGATCATGTCAGTATAGTGCTTCATCATATCCTTAACTTGACTAAGGACATTCCCGGCACTTGATTCATTATCGTGATTGTCAACATTTCATTCCATTGGCCTAACCACTTGATTGGGAGTTAGCAGCTGATTCCATAGAACAATGTTAGAATCTGTCATTTTTCTTTCCAAATTTGGTAGAGCCATCCGACTGACCATAACCATGGTCATACTAGGAGGAGCTGGCGAGATGGGCACATTCTGAATCATGCCTTTCTCTCAAATTGGAGGTACTCATGGGTGTCCCTTGACCTCCATTTATCAATGCCACAATATTTTTAGCACCTAGACTCTGATTTCCAGTTTTCCCTAAAGGTATAGGCCACTTGTAATCACGAATCTATCTCCTATGCTCGTGTAATAGTCGTATCAATGTCGGCAAGAGCAACACTACTAAATTGCACCTGGATATTAAAATCTAGTCCATTCAAAAAGTATTGGAGTTGAGTAGTAGCTGGAATGGGAATATAAGTTTGCAACTTATGAAATACTTCCTTTAGTTTCTTGGCATAGCCTTGAACATTCTCTCATGAGGTTCTTCACGTGTCATAATGAGAGCACGTAGCTGATGGGACCCGAAACGGGCCAGCACTGGCTATAGCACTAGCCGGACCTTATGCTCATGACACACAAACACCCTCACGGCCTCGCAGACAAGAAGCGTTAATCTAATGCTAAAGGACAAACTGTCCCAAAGCTTAATTCATGCGTTTATAGTTCATAGTCCAACGTTTCCCTAAAACTCCTCAGAGGGAGAACCCAAAGTACATAGGCATAACGCCTCGTCACATACACATATGGAGGCACTCCATCGACTAATAGTCGGAGCCCCACTGCAGCTCTCCTACATCTTAGGGATTGGCCCTTTGATGCACTGCTAAACATATAACACAAACGAATACAAACTCCTCTCTTTTATATTTCTCGTATTTCCAAGAGATGTACCATGCTTCCTCACTTTACAGTCCCTTAGGAAATTGACCCTCTACCCTACGGCAAGGGATAACCTCACACTCTCAATCGTGGGTCAAAGTCCTAAGAAAACAATTGCTATGCAGTCCAGGAGATTTTCCTTCGATACCATGAACCATGCATAGTGCATAATATGAATGGTTTAGTGCAAAAACAATAGAAAATCAGCATTGTGCATCGTGCGTAACCAATCTTTTCATGATTTCCATGCTAACGTTTATGTATTGAAACGAGGAGAGACATCGAGCCTTACGCTCATGCTGCATTTTCCTTTATTTTAAAACAACATCCTATAGCCATGATGCAACACATAAATCAAATTTAAGATAGTACCTTAATGCTCAAACTCTCCTCTCACCCTACCGTTTAATGTTTTGCAATCGTTGATAGGTGTAAGAGTTGTTTTATGTGTATTTCTTTGTAGAGAAAGCAATAAACATGAACAAAAACATAGAAACGAGGGTAAACCGAGGCTAACCTCATGCTCTACCTTCATTATACATTGTATAATCACTTATGTGATTTTTTGGAATTTTTCTTTTATCGTTTCCTAATTTTCTCCCATTTAAAACCTATTTTTCACAATTTTTCGGTATTTTTCCTCTATTATTTTCAATAAAAAATGACTAAAAATTGAGATTGATTGTGGGCTGTGGCCCTTAGGTTCTTTGACAGTAAAATTTCAGGTTGTTATTGATGTTATATCTCATGTTTCCCCTTTATTTTGCAAAAAAACCCCATTTTGCCTCTTAAACGCGTGTTTTACGAGTTTTATACCATTAATTTCAGTCATAACACTTATGATTTTTTGATTTTCTGAGCATAAACTGATCAAACTCATAGCCAACAACAACATAATGCATAATCAGCCCATGGGAACAATATTTCATCACCCAAATAACATAAAAACTCATTTTATCTTCATAAAAATTAAATTATCGCTTAGGCTTTGTGTCTCGGGATCTCGGTTTTGCTATGGAACTGCGTGTCAACCCTCATTCAATGTCCAGCATCTTCAAGAACAGCACTTTTCATGTCTTCATCCACCTGGAATCAATCCGGTCTCATCCGGACAAGCTTTCCTCCATCATTCTTCATTGTCTTCTTCCACACAAGAACAGCCTCTTAAGGGAGAGAGAGGGAGGAGAGAGAAAGACTAGAATTAGAGATCTCCATTGAGGCCACCATTTGACGGGCGAAGCACAGCGATAGAGTCAACATCTAGAGGGGAATCACTGCCAATGATCATTGGGGGGGGTTGTTTGCAGGCAGCATGATCCATCCATCAAGATGTGGGCCCATTTTTCGGCCGTTGACAGGCGCCATCTCCCCACGTTTTCTTCCTCATGCTCTTTATCAAAATTTTCATGCTACATTTAAAATTTTGGGCTCCCAAAGGTCACTTGCCCATTTGACCAAAGTTTTGTCCACCTCTTCGCATCTTGACCATTTCCTTAGCCATTTCCCCGTCCGGTGTCTGAATCGAGCTCTGAAAAATCCTGGGCGTCCGGCTTGACATCCCGCATTGGCCGGTAACTCCTAACAACCCGCAAGGCAGTCTGAAAAATTATCAAAAATCAACAAGTGTCACTCGGTGCCTTTAAACCACTTTGACACTTAAAATCGTCGTCGCCGCCTTCGACGTTGAATATTTATCCCTTGATGTTCGTAATTTTTAGCTATTTTTAAGCACTTCTTGGCATTAAAATTCCACACTCATTGGCGACCACGGGATAGGGTGACTCAGCCCGTCGAATCCCATAATAGATCTGCACAAAACAACCAAAGGAAGCATCAAGCTAATACAAAATAGATCCATACTAAACACAGCACAATGCTCACCCTACCCCCTGACAAAACCAAGGCATGACATCCACAAGGAGTAGGCCTAGCATAATCTAATAAAAGGTCCGAAGCTAGTCACTAACCAATTGCTCCAACACGGCCAAACGAAAAAGAACTATCAAAGAGGTTGCCCTAAGTGGTGGTCTAAACTACCTTCCTAACTAAGGACAACACCACCAGGAGCTCCTACTAGGTGAGGACTCCTATAGCCTGATCAAGAGGTATTTCCTTTTAGCACATTTCTTATTCCAAGGTTTTATTTTATTGACATACTCGGGCATGTAAAAAGGAGGGAGCTGAGCGTAGTGATCCAAGGAGAACATGGCATCGGCCTCAGGACCTCTCTCGGTACCCAAGAACCTACCAAGCCCTCGCAAGGCGACACTTAATCATTTTTTGACGCTCACTTTTATTTTCACTCCAACCTTCCTTACTTTCTTCTTTTCTAGCAAGATGCCACCCCTAGGAAGACATGGCATCGGCCCCGGGTCTGACTCGTCCCCAAGAACCTACTAGGCCTTTGCAAGGCGATGATCAACTGCTTATAAAATTCCCTTTCTTTTCTATTTTTATTTTTTATCGGGGGTTAGAACCCTTTTTACACACCTTTGTATATATTGATTTTCTTTTAAGATATTCAGGGTTTTATTTGCATCATCATTATTTTCTTCTTCGGCAAGCTTCTCTAACTGTCTCACAACTAACAAGAACTCCTAGAATGGCTGCCTAGCAGGCTAGCAGAACAGGGTCACTCGGTCTCCCTTCTAAACCAGGTCTTTTGATGCTTGACAATGTCTTTACAAGAGGCAACGACTACTCAGACCTCCCTCAGACATACTTAACCTAAACTTGGGACTTCATGCCTTGGACGCCAACAAGAAAAGAAAATTCCCTTACAAGCACACAAACACATATAGCACAAAAACCATAGTACTCATAAAGGAAAGATATCACCTGGATAGGGCCACGAGAAGCTTCTACGCAACAAAGGCTCCTTCTAAGCTCTTCTTCCGAACTAGCACAAAACTAAAACAAGAAACCATTAACCGCACCTGCACTAAACAGACAACTGGTCCTCTTGGCCTAATGAAATAAAGTAATAACACCTCCCAACACGGGCCCTCTTGGTCTAATGAAATCAAATAGAATAACACCAACACATCCCTCCGTGAAAGAATCCAGATATACAATGATAGGCTCCTTTCCAAGGAGAAAACCACAGGGCTCATAGCCCTAAACTAAATGCATAAGGTTATGACCCATCCCTCCTGCTTAGATAGCAAGAGGCGTACGCATAACATGTTGTCTAATTAACCTATGGGTCTAGGATAATAATGGTAGATTGGTCTTGGCTACTCTTTGCATTACCCATATCAACCATCGTCTGCCATATATTGCATGCTCCAATAACATTCCCCACAAGCAACCGGGTCCTATTTCATCATTGATCACAATATCCAAACTAGGACCACAGTTAAAGAATATGTCTTCCTCAAAAGCAAGATTTGCCAATGAATCCGCAAACTGATTCCAGTAACGTGGAATCAGCTGAAAAGACACTCTCTCAAACTCCTCAAGTAGGGTCATAGCAATCCGATGATACATATAAAGAATTGGATTCCGCACTGTGTATGTCCCATCTAGCTGATTCAGGATCAACTGGGAATCCCCTTTTACTAACAATCGATGAATACCACCTTGTTTGGCAATATGCAGTCCCATAATCAAGGCTTTATACTCCGCCATATTGTTAGTGAATCCTACCCCGAGATAAGCAGCTAACTTCATCATCACTCTACGTCGGGGATCTCGGATTACTACTCCAACACTCCCTTTTTTATTAGGGCCCCTGAACGCTCCATCAAAATATAATATATACGTCCACAATGGGTTTACACAGCCTGCCATCACGAACTCCTCTATTCGTAATTATGGTAATCAAAGTTTAGCATGTTGAGAGGATGAACTGACGGCTCCATCCCACCTTCTTCATTGAACTCAACAGGGATACTTGTCAATAGTCCAATAAGCACTGATGGAAGAAGACTTTGATCTCCCACACAAAGGTTCCGTCTTCTTTCTCAATCACTTTGTAACCTTTGCTCCACCAGATAAGTTTCCCCTGATGGTATCTCTGCTCCAGATATGGGTGCTCCAAATAAGGGATTAATCGCCCCATCAATCGACTTTAAGCTCTTTTGCATGTCTCAAATTATCCCCAGCATGGACCTGCAATGCATTTCTTTTGTATTAGCATACTTAGAGATAATAATATTTAATCTTATTAAGATTAACCTTATTCTTAAAATCTACTCCCTGTAGATCAGCTAATAGAGCCGTAGACCTATTTTTCCCTAGCCTGACAATCTTGTAGGGACCATCCCATTTAGGTTATAGCTTCCTTGGAAACAACTCCCTACGTGCATCGTAATAGAGAACTAATTGCCCTTTTTTAAAGGTATATTTCTTCGCTCTAAGGTCATGCAACTGCTTCATCCGACGCTTGGCTACCTCCTGGTGTAATAAGCTCTGCAACTTTAGCTCATCTAGGTGGGCTATGGTCGTGAAACATTCAAAAAGGGAATCCTCATCTCCCAAAGAGTGGTTAATTGCAAACCGTATGGTTGGCAACTCAATCTCAAGGGGTAACACACACTCTTCCCCATAAACCAATTTAAATGGAGTATGGCCGGTAGCTCGCTTGAACGTTGTATTGTATGCCCATACTGCCACATACAACTTCATGTCCCAGTCTCGTTTCTTCTCAAAGACTATCTTAGACAAGATACCCACAAGCTGTTTATTAGTACTTTCCACCTGTCCATTTGCTTGCGGATTATAAGGAGTCGTTTTATTGTGCTTGATTTGCTAAGCTTCTGTCAGGCTTTTGATCACTTTGTTCAAAAAATGTGTTCCAGGTCCGACATTAGTTCCTTCAGTGGACTGAAACGGCCGATGATCTGCTCTAAAAGGAAACTTGCAGTCTCTTTTGCATTGTCCTACCTCCGCGCTTCTGACCATTTTGTGAAATAATCAATGGCGACTATAATGTACCTCTTCTAGGTAGTAGACATTAGAGTAATAGGACCCACAAAATCAATGCCCTACTTCTCAAATGTAAGGATAGCCATGATAGGCGTAAGTGGGCGTTTCCTATTCTCTCTACTGTTATGCCTTTGACAGGTATCACATCTCTTTACATACTCAAAAGAATCTTGGAAGATGGACGGCCACCAATATCCAGCTCATAAAGCTTTCTGTGCCATCAACCGTCCCACAAAGTGCCCTCCACATGTAAAGTCATGACACTTCTCCAAGATAATAAAAGTAACCTTGTCAGGCATCACACATCGGTAGTAGATATCATCAACACCCTACCGATATAGTGTCCCTGCGATCAAGGAAAACTTCAATGCTTGCTGTTTGATTTTCCTCTTTTTAGACTTTGATAAACCAGCTCCAATCTCTCCTGTTGATAGATAATGCGTCATAGCAGCATACCAAGATGGAATAGAAGCTGTATCAATTTTAAACATTTCCTCAATGTCACTTCCTTTAGCTAAAGTCTCTTTCGGCTCCCCGAAATCCACAAGGCATTCCACAATACCCTGCAGCCTCGGTGGCTTACTCTTAATCTCATAATCGAACTCCTGCAGAGTGATTAACCACTTTGCCAAATGATCAGGCGGTTGTAGCTTGTTCATAAGCAATCTCAGCCCTTCCGCCTTCGTAGAACACTATCTTTTCATAGAGGATGTAGTGCCTGAATTTCTTAGTCCCAAAGACCATCGCAAGACACAACTTCTCCATGTAGGTATAATTGATCTCTGAAATGCCCAATTTTTGACTAGCAAAAGCTATCGAATGATACAACTTTTCCTCCCAAATTTGGGCTAAACAGCAGCTAATACTATGCATGGTGGCTGCTGAAAATATGTAAAACACCTCGCCTCTTTTAGGTGGTTTTAAAACGGGTGCTTTTACTAGCTCCTGTTTCACATCCTCAAAAGCTACCTTACAAGGGTCGCTTCATTCAAATGAACAGCTAAAGGATAATAAATTCGTTACTGGCAACGTTCTTTCTGCCAAGGCATTTATAAACCTCCGATAGTACCCTATCGACGACAGAAAGCTATGAACCTCTTTCGGAGTGCGTGGTGAACTCATAGCAACTATGACCTTGATCTTTTCAGAGTCAGTTGCTATCCCTACTGAACTGACCACATGGCCTAGCAATAGCCCATAAGGTACTCCAAAGACACACTTCCGTGGGTTAAGAGCGATACAAAATTGTCTGCAGCGCTCAAAGCACTTTCTCAAAATAATCAACATCCTTCCCCTTATAATGGCTGCCCCCAGGTCATCAATAAATACTTTCAACTCATCTCGGGAGATGTCACCAAAGGTCTTGTCTGCTATTCGTTGCCACGATCTAGGTGCATTGCATAAACCAAAGGCCATCACATGGTACACAAAAGTACCAAAGGCAGTAATAAAAGTTGTTTTCAACTTTTCCTCTTCTGCAATTGCCATCTGGTTATATCCCGCAAAGCAATCCATGAATGAATATATCTCCCTACCCGCTAATTGATCCAAGATCTGGTCAATAAATGGCAACGAGTAGTAATCCTTAACTATCTGCTTATTCAACTCTCTAAAATCTACACATAAACGGATCTAGTTGTTTTTCTTCTTCCTGATAACAACTGGTGAACACCATTCTGTGTGTTATACAAGGAAGATTAACCCAGCTTTCCTTAACTTCTACAACTCCTCAAACAGACCGTCCCTCAATTCAAAAGGCATACGCCTTACCTTCTGACGCACAAGACAATTGCCATCTTTTACAGGAATAGTATGAATAGTATGAACAGCTAGGCTGGGAGGGATGCCTCTCAACTCATCATAACTCCAAGCAAAGATATCACAGAATTCTTGAATCAAGGACACATAGTCCTCCCTTTCCTGCTGAACTAAGCATGAAACCTAATTTAATTAGCCGTGAATCATTTGGCGTGCCAAGGTTCAACTCAATCACATCCGCATCTCTTATCCTATCTTGCGGTTCTATCGGCTCATTTAGAGTTATCTGATAGATATCCTCTATAGTGGACCGCTCCTTAGATTCATCACTGGATGATGTCTCACTACCAGATGGATTGTCTGCTATTTCTAATTCAGTAGAAGATAAAGGAGCTCTCTCACTTTGAGGAGACTCAGGATAAGCATTGACTATTACTCGATTAGCACCTCTACCTAGAACCACTCGACCAGCGGGTATATCGACTTGACAGTCTGTTCGTAAGATCCAAGGCCTACCTAGCAAAATTCGATAGCTAGGACATCCTGCAAATCTGATCACCCTAAAGTCCAAGAAACATTCTACACTCGCCACCACTGTAACATGGACCTTAGTAACGCAACCTTGTGGTTGTCTTAGACTATCATCAGCCATTCTCAAAAGGGTGGAGCTATCTTTCTGGATGCCTAGACCCAACCTCTCCATCAATTCTGAACTCATGACGTTGACGGAGAATCCAGTGTCTACAATGGCATGTTCCACTAATATTCCATCCACATAAGCTGGAACCCTAGGGCAGTTCTTTTCAGCATGGTCAAAACCAATCTTCCCCAACTCGTGCTATGCCCAAGGGTTCTACTATATACCCAATACGCAGGATCTTCTTGAATTCCTTGCGTACTCCTGGAGATAATTTGATCAATTGCAAGAGGTTCACATCTGGTTTAACTTCATAGATAGAACTTGTTAAATCAAAGTCATGATAACTAGCCAAAGCTCTCTTTTCCCAATAAACCATCCTCTCTTTTGGTCTTTGGACCGGTTTTGGTGCTTCTTTCTTAGCTCTTGCCTTCTTTCTTGGCACTACCTCATCCTTCTTAGGGTCAACCTTCTTGTCAACTGGCCTTAGTGGTCCCCCTTCTATGCTAGAATTCTGAACTTGCGTCCCCTTATCCCCTTGTTTAGGGTTTGCCTCAACTGGTTTTGCATTATCTTTATCAACCTCTTTAGCCTTTTGGCCTCTTGTCACGGCTCTTAAGTTAGAGGTTTCAGCATCATTGACTTGTATAACCTCAATAAGGCTGACTCCGTTGCCTTGTGGCAACTCTTCTATATTTGTTTTTTCCCCTCTGCAATATTTGCCTTGGTGCATCATTCTGCTGCAAGTTATTTCCTTGCGTTCTATGATTCACTAGGCCCGGTTGTTTACTCCCTTATTGGAGAGAACTAATCTTACTCCAACAGGTAGCAGCTAAATGGCCCAACTTCCCACAAATGTCACATTTCACATTTGGACAGTTTCTAGGAAAGTGCTGTCCACCACACCATTTACAACTGAATCTAGAGGGTCCACCCTCTTCAGGGCGTCGACTCCCTATCAGATTTTGTTGCTTCTTCAAGAAATTAGCGTCGACGGATATTTGTCGATATTGTTTAGAAATCATATCGGTATAATGCTTCATCATATCCTTGACTTCGCCAAGGACATTAGATGCACTCGACTCGTAGCCTCGATCGTCAACCCGCCGTTCCATTGGCCTAACAATCTGATTTGGCATTGGCTGTTGACCCACAGGAACAACATTAGAATTTGAAACTTGGCCTCCAACATTTGGTGGAGCCAACTGACTTGCCATAGGCATAGTCACACTGGGAGGAGCCGGTAGTAGAGGTACATTCGAAACCATACTCCCTCTCCCAATAGGATTAGTCATAGGCATCCCTTGACTTCCATTCTTCAATGATGGATTGCCACCAGTTACTAAACCCCCATTAACATTCATTCAAGAGGAGTAGGCCATTTGTAATCGTGCTTCTACTCCCTCTGCCCGCGTAATAGCGGTGTCTATATCTGCCAAGGCCACACTGCTCAATTGTACTTGGATATTAAAGTCCAACCCATGCAAAAAGTTTTGCAATTAGGCAGCCGACGGAATGGGAATGTGAGTTTGCAACTTACGGAATACTTCCTTCAACTTCTTAGCATATGCTTTCACATTCTCGTGAGGATCTTGGCGCATTACATTCAAGACCCGCAACCAATATTGGCCACCTCTTTCAGGGGCATATTCCACTCGGAAAGCTGCATAGAATTGATCAATGGTGGTTATGGTTCCAAACTCTATGCTGTGATACCATACCGCAGCCCTTCCTTTTAACGTTATATTGAAGAACATCATGAGATGTCCCTCGTCTTGGATGCGATAATTGAACATCAATCTCTAAAATTCACAAATGTGAAATTATGCATCATCTTCTGCTAACCCATTAAAAATGGGCAAGGGAACTCCTAAGGCTGGTAAATCCGGCGTCCCTGCAGGAATCGCAATAGGCTGTGCCATGGTGACAATCGGATTAGCAATAGGAGCTTGAACGGGTGAATTCACCCCCCACTTGAAGTGGCTAGACTTGCTGGAGGAGAGGAAGATCTTACACTTCCTCATGCACCTAATGGAATAGGTGGAGTAGTTAAATGACTAAGACCACTGCTTCGTATACGTGCTGGGCTACTCCTTTGAGGGGAATAACGGCTTACAATCTCTAACCGCCGTCTAGCCCTCTCAGCATGTTCTGCTTTCTGTATTTGGGCTTGACGATCCTTGTCACAGGACATAAACCAACTTCCTTTTGGTCCCTAGAAACCCTAGATCCGAAAACCACCACTTATAAGTGGCTCCCGACAAATGCACCACTGATGGGACCTGAAATGGGCCGGCACTGGCTATAGCACTAGCGAGACCTCATGCTCATGACACACAAACACCCTCACGGCCTCACAGACCAGGAGCGTTAATCTAATGCTAAAGGACGAACTGCCCCAAAGCTTAATTCATGCGTTTATAGTTCATAGTCCAACGTTTCCCTAAAACTCCTCAGAGGGAGAACCCAAAGTACATAGGCATAACGCCTCGTCACACATACATATGGAGGCACTCCACCGACCGGAGCCCCATTGCAGCTCTCCTACATCTCAGGGATTGGCCCTTTGATGCCCTGCTAAACATATAACACAAATGAACACAAAATCCTCTCTTTTATATTTCTCGTATTTCCAAGAGATGTACCATGCTTCCTCACTTCACAGTCCCTTAGGAAACTGACCCTCTACCCTATGGCAAGGGATAACCTCACACTCTCAATCATGGGTCAAAGTCCTAAGAAAACAATTGTTATGCAATCCAAGAGATTTTCCTTCGATACCATGAACCATGCATAGTGCATAATGTGAATGGTTTAGTGCAAAAACAATAGAAAATCAGCATTGTGCATCATACGCAACCAATCTTTTCATGATTTCCATGCTAACGTTTATGTATTGAAACGAGGAGAGACACCGAGCCTTACGCTCATGCTGCCTTTTTCTTTATTTTAAAACAATGTCCTATAGCCATGATGCAACACATAAATCAGATTTAAGATTGTACTTTAACGCTCAAACTCTCCTCTCACCCTACCGTTTAATGTTTTGCAATCGTTGATCGGTGTAAGAGTCGTTTTATGTGTATTTCTTTGTAGAGAAAGCAATAAACACGAACAAAAACATAGAAACGAGGGTAAAATGAGGCTAACCTTGTGCTCTACCTTCATTATACATTGCACAATTACTTATGTGATTTTTTGGAAATTTTATTTTATCGTTTCCTAATTTTTTTCCATTTAAAACTTATTTTTTAACCATTTTTTGGTATTTTTCCTCTATTATTTTCAATAAAAATTGACTATAAATTGAGATTGATTGTGGGATGTGGCCCTTAGGTTCTTTGATAGCAAAATTTCAGGTTTTTATTGATGTTATATCTCATGTTTCCCCTTTATTTTGCAAAAAAACTCCATTTTGCCTCTTAAACACGTGTTTTACGGGTTTTATACCATTAATTTCAGTCATAACACTTATGATTTTCTGATTTTCTGAGCATAAAATGATCAAACTCATAGCCAACAACAACATATTGCATAACCAGCCCATGGGAACAATATTTCATCACCCAAATAGCATAAAAACTCATTTTATCTTCATAAAAATTGAATTACCGCTTAGGCTTTGTGTCTCAGGATCTCGGTTTTGCTATGGGATTGCGTGTCAGCCCTCATTCAATGTCCAGCATCTTCAAGAACATCACTTCATGTCTTCATCCACCCGAAAGCAATCCGGTCTCATCCAGACAAGCTTCATCATTCTTCATTGTCTTCTTCCACACAAGAACAGCCTCTTAAGGGAGAGAGAGGGAGGAGAGAGAAAGACTAGAATCAGATATCTCCATTGAGGCCACCATTTGACGGGCGAAGCACGGCGATAGAGTCAGCATCCAGAGGGGAATCACTGCCAATGAACATTGGGGGGGGGGGGGTTGTTTGCAGGCAGCATGATCCATCCATCAAGATGTGGGCGCATTTTTCGGCTGTTGACAGGCGCCATCTCCCCACATTTTCTTCCTCATACTCTTCATCAAAATTTTTATGCTACATTTAAAATTTTGGGCTCCCAAAGGTCACTTGCCCATTTGACCAAAGTTTTGTCCACCTCTTCGCATCTTGACCATTTCCTTGGCTATTTTCCCGGCCGGTGTCCGCATAGAGCTCTGAAAAATCCTGGGCATCCGGCTTGAAATCCGGCATTGGCCGGTAACTCGTGAAAACCCGCACGGTAATCTGATAAATTATCAAAAATCAACAAGTGTCGCTCGAGCGCCTTTAAAGCATTTTGACGCTTAAAATCGTCCTAGGTCGAGCCGCCGCCTTCAACGTTGAATATTTTTCCCTTGATGTTCATAATTTTTAGCTATTTTTAAGCACTTCTCAGCATTAAAATTCCGCACTCAGTAGCTAATACTATAGCTCATCCTTTCAGAGTTATATTAAAGAACATCATCAACTATCCTTCATCATGGATTCGACAATTAAACATTATCTTTTGGAACTCATTAATATGAAATTCAGCATCTTCCTCTGCTAACCCATCATTAAAAATGGGTAGAGGAAATCCTAAAGTTGGCAAGTTTGACATTTCTATTGGGATTGCAATGGGTTGTGCCATAACGATCAAATTCGCTAAAGAAGTTTGAACTGATGGCACTACTATGCCACTCAAAGTGGGCTGACTAACTAGGAGAGGGAAAGTACTAGAACTTCCTCCTCCTAATAGACTATTCTTGGAACTAGGGTAACTAAGACTTGTCTCTTTGTAGGGATATCGAACCACTTCATTGAGGATAATAACTCCTAATAATTTTGTCCCACTCTTTAGCCCTTTCAGCTCTTTTTGCTTCCAAAGCTCGACTACTTGATGATCTTTTTTTATCTATTTCACTCCCTTTTGGCATACACTAATAAGCCGGTCCCTATCAACAAAGATTTAGACACCACCACTTATTAGCATCTCTCTGCAAATGTAGCACCTATTGGGACCTAGAACATGCCTTACACTAGCTCTAAGGCTCTAGCCGCCATGGACCTCTATGCTCAACCAAAACACCCCACGGCCTCATGGCCAAGATTGTCCCGAGGCTACATATTGATCTAGCCAAATAAGCATTTGTATGGCTCACAGTTCAATGAATAAACCTTCCCAAACTTCTCTCCCATGTAAAACAAACACAGAGAGAACCCCTCGATTAATTGCCATAGCCCCTCTCTACCACTCTCCTACACCTTGAGGATTGGCCCCAAGATGCGTCGTGAACATATAAATCATGCACAACACATAATAATCTCTTTTAATAAATCATTTTGGGAGATAAAAGATAATTCTCACTGAACACACCCTAAAGAAAACAAATATCTAGCCCTATGGCTTGAGATACCTCACCCTCAACATGGGTCGATGTTTATGAAGAAAATTGCCATGTGTCTAGGATGATACCATGTGTTGAATGCAATGTAATTGTGAATGATTCATAGTGCTAAACCATTTCTATTAATTTAAAACAGCATTGTGATCACGCAAAACCATTCTTTTTCATGCTTTCATTCTAAACGTAATTGTTGCATTACATACGGTCAGCATCAAGCATGCTCATGTTAGTGAACCCTTTAATTCTCAAACCACACATATCCTATATGCAAAGTACATTATCAAAATTTAGATTTAGCATGTAATCAATACTTATTAGCCCCTCCTCTCCCCACCATTTAGAGCTATGCATTCGATGGTAGGTTTAGAGAGTGTTTTGATGTATTTTTCTTCATAAAAAGTGATAAATACTAACATTAACATAAAGATAAGGCTAAAATGAGGCTAAACCTCATGTTTCAGTCATACCATATATTCATAGATACATATATTATTTTTCCCTATTTTTCCAGCATAAAAAATCTATTTTTCTCTATTTTCTTTATTTATTTATCAATAAATAATGATATTTTATTGATTTTCTGATGTGACTTAATTAGAATTGCTAAGAATTGTTGTCATCCCATGTAAATACCATTGACACCTCAAAATCCCCAAAATCCATGATCTATCTCAAAATCACAATTTATGCGTTTTGTGTGTTTATAGAAAAATTAATTAAAAACTGATTCTTGCCAATTTTCTTATTGTTTCTCATAAGATAGATCATTGACAATCAACAATAACCATTTTCAACCATTTGCAAACTAAGACTTATCATAAAACGATGAAACTTATCACTTATAAAACTGCACTTTATTTCTCATGCATCTCACATTTCGAAGGCCATTGATGCTCATTAATAGCCGCTACAGTCCTCCAAACATTAATCTATGCTTTGTCATGTCTCAGTATCATCTTCCAATCAAAATATCTCCAATTATCCCAAGCCATTCTCTCATAGATTGAACCATGGAAACTTGCATCAAGAGGAGAGAGAGGGAGAAGAGAGAAAGACTGATTTTTGAAGTTTTTGTTTGGGCAGCCATTTTATGCATGGGAAATGCAGTGATTGGAAGCAAAAAAATCAGAGAGTCCATTGCCATGATTAGTTTGGTGGCTTCTTCATAGCCCCAAATCCCCCTTCTCCCACAAATTGACGTGTAGGAGGGGGCATCATTCTGTTACAAGCTGCCATAACCCCCCCCCCCCCCCCCACCCTCCCCCTTTCATCAAAACTTTGGGAGCCCATGGCCCTTACTTTTAAATCCTAGCCGAATTTTGACCTCCAAAGTTTCCAACCTCTCGCAACTCCTTCGTTTGGCATCCGATTCACGATCCATAAAATCTTGTGTGTTCGGCTTGAGGTCCTGAATGGCCAAGATGTCATCTTACTTCGATCTGGAACTAACAAAAATTATGATAAATCTGCAACCATTGCAATGGTCAGAATTTGCATTCCCGTCTTCCACGGTCACTTAAATTCATCGAATTTGCATCTTCGGCTTCTCTCAGCTTTGAATTTTCATGTAAAATTTGCATCATTTCACTCCTTTCCAACATGTCTTGGGCATTTAAATTATGTTATCATAGATCTATGCACAAACAAACGTATATAAATAAGCACAATCAAGTATATTTACAAGCATAAAGAGACACAAATACCCAATCACACACATATATATAAATTAAGCCTCTTAATGTTAGATGTTCGTAGGTAAATAGATTACAAATCACAGATACCTATCCAAATAAAAGAGGCTATAAACACATAAGATAGGCCTCAATTGAATGCACTTATGTATATATTTATATCATATGAGGCTGTTAGATGGTAGATTAGGATTGGAGCAATTGAGAGTGACCAGCCAACTCATGATCCCATTTCCTTCATATTCTCACTCGTAACAAGAAGCGCTGAATAGTTACAACTAGGTCATCAAGCCTATGTACTAACTACGGTTAAGTCAGTAGTGACTTATAAATGTCCCACACTTGCTGTGTTTAGCTGGACAGTTAGACTGTCGATCACACACTTAAATAGATAGATAGAGCTTGAAGTCTTAACATTTCCCCTCAAGCTCAAGACAACACATGTACACCAAGTAGTTGTCCAAATCAACTGAACTTATCTTTATCTAAAGACTTGGTAAATATATCAACTACTTGCTCATCCATCTTCACATGCATAAGTTTCACTCTACCTACTGCAAGAACCATCTCACGGATGAAACAGTAGTGTACCTCAATATGCTTTGTTCTCGCATGGTAAACTAGGTTTGTTGCCAAAAGTACACTACTAAGATTGTCACAAAATAAAGTTAGTGGAGTATGCATCTGCATATCCAAATCAGCCATCAACTCAAGCAACCATGCAATTTCATAGACTGCCAAAGCATCACATCTATACTCTACCTCAATATTAGACAATGCAATAGTTAGTTGCTTCTTGCTACTCCAATTGATCATCCCACTTTCAAAGCTAAATGCATAACCACTCGTAGACCTACAATCATATGAGCATCCTGCCCAATCTGCATCAGTGTAACCAATGAGTTTTAAGGCTTTATCTTGCTCATAGAACAACCCATGATCTTTAGTGGACTTTACATACCACATAATCCATCCAACATCATCCAAGTGTGGCTTTCTAGGCTTCTACATGAGCTGACTTATGAGCCCAACAACATAACTCAAATCAAGTCTTATAATGGTCAAGTAGATCAAGCTTCCAACCATCTGCCTGTACATAGTGACACTATCAATTTCAGCTTCAATGTTTATGTCTAACTTAACATTCTTATCTAGAGGTATATTGAGTGGTTTACATTCAGCCATGCTATATTTTTTCAGCATTTCCATGGCATAATGTTTTTACATCAGCCATTAACCATTATTTTCCTTTATCACCTCAATACCTAAGAAGAATTTCAGCTCACCTAAATCCTTCATATCAAATTTAGATTTCAATATATTCATGACATTCTGTATTCCAAATTCATCATCACTTGTGATTATTAGATCATCCATATAATTGAACAACACTGCCAATCCTATGTCTTTCTTTTGTGAATAGAATATGATCAACCTTGCCAACCGTGAAACCCAAACTTTGCAAGTAACTTTTGATCATTGCATGCCAGGCTCTAGGAGCATGTTTCAGCCCATACAAAGCTTTCTTCAACTTACAGACATAGTACAGAAATTTAGGATATACATACCCTTCAGGTTGATCCATGTAAACATCCTCTTACCATTGAGGAAAACATTCTTAACATCCATCTGCTACAATTTCTAGCCTTTTGTAGCAGCCAATGCAATCATAGTTTGTATGGTTTCCATCTTGGCAATTGGGCTAAACGTTTCTTCATAGTCTAGACCATACTGTTGAGCATATCCCTTGGCGACCAGCCTTGCTTTTTATACCTCTCCATACTACCATCCGACTTGCATGTAATCTTATAAACCGATTTGTAGCCGATGGTCTTTTTCCCATCTAGTAGTGGAACAAGATCCCAAGTGCTATTTTCAGCCAAGGCTGCCATTTCCTCATGCATGGTTGTACACCAATTCTTATCCATCACTGCTTTAGCATAAGTGGCACGTTCTTTAACCTCCATAACCTTCTTCATATAAGCATAATGCTCCGCAGAGTAACCACTATAAGTCAGTCTATCCATAGGATACCTAACCCACTATGAGCATCTGAGTTGTGGTGCACTACTAGGTTCCCCTCTCTCATGAGGTGGAATGTACCTGGTCTACCATACATATACACAATAGGAATACCAAGTTCACTATCAAGACTATCAATTGATTCAAAGTATAAAGTCATTATGTTAGATGTATCATCATAAACTTTCTCTTTCCCTTGATGTCCATCATGTCATATCTCCCCCTCACTGAACATAGTGGTGTTAGTGGACATTGAGCCAAAACTCCACAATCTCCCTGTCCATGGAGATACAGGGGATGATACATTTGTAACACTGGGACCCATCAATGTAGTACTCTATTGCAAACCAACTGTAGAAGCATGTGTGGAAGCATGTTAGACGGTATTGCTGTAGGTGATGCATACCAAGTATCCATCTCATCAAATATAACATCCCTACTCACAAGTGTCTCCCGAGTAGAGGGATCAAAACATTTTTATGCCTTCTTTTCTTGCACATAACCAATAAAGACACACTTATGTGCTTTTGGATCCAACTTCCTTCTCTTTTCATTAGGAATATGCACTTAAACAATACAACATCCAAATACTTTCATGTGACTGACATCAGGTTTGTGTCCATACAACTTCTAAAAGGGTGTCACATCATGAATGCCTACAGTGGGAGTCCTGTTCAAAATGTACATGGCTATCATAATAGCCTCAGTCCAATAGTAAAGCGGCATATTCTTCTCATCCATCATAGCATGGGAAGCTTCCATCAATATCCTATTCTTTTGTTCTCACCTACCCGATTCTACTGTGGAGTTAGCTGCATGTAAGCTACGTACCAATACCATTTTCAGCCAAAAAACAAACTCATGTGATACATAATCCCCATTTCTATTAGATCTTAGACAAGAGATGTAGCAATCAAATTCTTTCTTCAAAGCAAACACCTCGTCCTTTGCTTTCAATATATAAACCCAAGTATAGTAGCTAAAGTCATCTATGAAGGTCACATAGTATTTAGAGTCTCCCATAGATGCATTATGGGCTAGCCCGCACACATTAGAATGGACCAACTACAAAGGTCTCGTGATGTTTTGTACATGCCTAACAAAAGGCAATCATGACTATTTACCAAATTGATAGGCATCACATACATGACCAAAATCTCAGTGTAGGTAAACTTCGATAAGCGAATAACAAGCTATTTCTTCTGCATCAATTACATTCGTTGAATATTTACATGACCCACTCAATTATGCCATATTTCTAGGTATTTGATTGTGCCTGAACCATGAGCAAACATTGTTGATTTCAATTATGGTAAAATGGCATCTAATGTGAACATCTAGCCATGTCTATGACCACAAGCAATCAATTTGCAGCAATTACCAAACTCTTCAATGAAGCAATCATGCTTATTAAAACAAACTTGCAAATTTTGCTCAGTCATTTGACCCACAAACAGCAAATTCTTTGTAATGGATGGGACATGCAACACATCATGAAGGTTCTTCTTCTTGCCATCATGAGTCACTAGAGGTACTATGCCTTTGTTCTCAATGCTATGCTTTGTATCATCGCCTGTGCATACATAGCCATTCTTGTCAGGCACCATATCTATGAACTAGTTAACCATGAGGTGTCGTATGATTTGATGCTCTCAAATACATATACCAAACATCATCTGCATTCCAATTCTTAGCAGCCCTATTCTACACATAAGTCATGGCAAACAACTGATTTGTGGAATCATCCGCTATATGGCTGGACGATGCACATAATGTTGGAATCATCCTCTATATGGCTGAAAGAATTATGTGCTTTTGGATCCAACTTCCTTTGTATGGCTGGAATATGTACATAACAGAGGCCATAAAACACAAAAATCACACCTTACTCCTTGCCTCTCTATTAATGTTGAACTACTTGCACTTCACTCATTGCCTCTCTATGATGATGAACTACCTATAGTCATCCCTACCCTCTTACAACTCCCAATCAATGCATCTTATAAAGTATACTTATGTAGATGATTGTACAATGTGCCAAGGAATTAAGTGTTGCATTGAAAATAATGGTATGTAGGGTGATCACCCACCAATATATTGTAAAGAGTAGGAAATAAGGGTTAGCATGGGAAAAATACTCAATCACACTGACCGAGTATATAAGGTGTAAAGAGACACAATTAGGGGGTCAGTTGATGAATAATCAAGTCTCTTCACTTTCCTTTCCAACTTTCATGGCATCTCTCCTTTCTCTCTCTTCTTATCTTTCTCTCGTATTCTCTATTCTTTCTCTCTCCTCTTCTCTCTCTTTATCTCTCCTCTATGTAGTCTTCCATCTCCTCTCTCCTCTCTTCTCTCTTTCCAGTCCTCTTCATCACAATTGGTATCAAAGTCTTGGTCTTTGATCCTTTCTTCTTTTCCTTTTCCCATATGCAATCACATTTTCCATTTAAAAACCCTAGCTTAAATAGTTATAGCAAGTGCAAGAACTATAAGAAGCTTTAATGGAGTATCTTAAGGTGTTGACAACCTTTCTTGGAGATATCACAAAAGCCATGGCCAATTTGGAGGTACTTAGATCAAATTTAGCATCTCATTTTCAATTCCCAAGTCATTTTTGAAAAGGTACTTGACTAAAAAGGGGGTAGGAGGGCTTAGTAGAGATTAAAGACATAGTTACTTGTGAAAGAATACTCTCTATTTCCCTTATTCAAGCTCTCTTTTAGAGATTCCATGGAAGTATTCAATAAAGGAACATTCCTACCTCTCTAATCTTGGCCTTCCCATGAAAACGGTTGATTCCATGGTGTTCTTCTCATGATCTAGAGCAACAAGAGTAGCTATTTGTTGCCATGTCAGCACGGCTAGAACATACCTTGGGGTTATGCTAATCTTCCTTAAATATAATAGGGTATCAACAATGGACAACTCTCTCTATGTGTCAATTTGAACTTGTGATGCAGCCCTGTTACATGTTGAAAAGCTTTTCTAGTCTCCATTAGAGGAGAACCCAGAGAGATACTCATGGTAAGAAAGCCATTTAAAGTCTTGGAAGGGGGCAGCTGGGAGCACCTAGGCATGACTAAGAATCTAAGCTAGGATGATGTGAATGCAAGAGGGATGTCAACCTATGGCTTCCCTATGCTCTCTTGGAATATGCAACATCTTCTTCATGCTAGTGATTCCAAATCATGGTTTTCTTACTTTCTTAGGAAAAACCAAGTCCCATTTCATTTGGCATCAATGGTTTCTACTCCTGAAATGATATATGTGGAAGACTTCCCAAACCATAATGAGATATATCAAATGACTCTTGTCTTGGACCAATTGAATTGATTCTACTTATCAATGGATAATCATCTTCCATCACACCGCTGGAAGAAATAAAAGTTAATTCTAGCCCAATTCAATCCTCAAAAGGTCAAGCAACCTATGAAAAAACTTGGTTATGAATTTTGAAGTCATGTACTTGTGTTTAATGCTAAATGTTGGTGAATAAAGGTAAGTATGTTATTGCAAAGGAAAATCCAACAAAAGGTTGCTATGGCTACTACTACCCATTGTTTCCAAGGGGGCTTCCTTGACCCATAGCTATTGTAGGGCCAAGTAGAACCATATTTTGACTTGGATTAGGAGATTCACCATATGCAACATATCTTGGTTTCATAAGGTAGAGTGTCTACCCCGGGGAGTCCACCTTGGGTTAACCCTCTATATAATGTGCGTTCAAATGGTATTTTTAAAACCCATTTTTTAAAAGTTTGCACCATTTTATCTACCCCTTTTGTGAAATTTGAAGGCAATATTTATATTCATTTTGTAAGTCTAAATTTTGAGATGATGTAGATTTTTATAACCCCTTCTATACAATTCAAATAAAAACATAATGTCACACTACTTTACGTTGAGTTTTTTCATGGTAATCAGAGTTGAATATCCAAACATCATATCAATATTTTAAATGTTGTTAGAAGTTGATAGAGATGAACAACTAAACATTTATAGCTACCCACCCACATAAGGAAATAAAAAACCCCAAAAACCAAAGCTCATAATATAATAGAAACTCGAGAATTCGCACAAAGGATCATGAGACCCTCATTACAATTTCCTTTTTATTCCATTGATACACACATAAACACCAGAGTGTGCAATCTTGTATACTTTTGCAACCCTATACAAGAGACATCTACTAGAGGGCAAACTCCTCTTTGGTAACCATGCACAACAACCATAGATAATCATGGCCTAAATCATGGGTGAAAGAGCCAAGATAAGATATAAGGTAATGACCTTGAGTAGTAGATGCAATAAAATATACAAGGGACATATTTTAGACTAGCTCAAGACAAGAAATGATATCAATTACACCTCTAGGGAGATTTGGAGGGGCTCTCATGTGAGTAAAAGTTTCTATACTTGAAAAGATGAATACATCCCATATAAGAAACACCCATTACATGGATTTTCTAGACCCATGGATCTAGTTTCACAACATAAAACACAGATTTTCCTTTCAAGACCAAGACCATGGCTCGGGATCAGATTTTAAAGAATTTGGTGATGATTGAGAACCTCCCCTTTATGAAAGGGTCTCTAGAAACCAATGGATTTTCCAACTTTAGGCGTAGCATCATCTCGGCCTTCACCATAGAAACAAGTGATAAACTAAAACATAAAGAATCCATATGAATTTTCAAGATATCCCCAATCAAAGCTTGTGATTGTAACCTCCAATCCATACTTGTAATTCTTCCATGCGGTTGAAGATCCCATCACTAGTATACCTGCCCATGTCAAAGGGCCCAAAAATATCTACTTTTTCAAAGGTTTCATAAGAAACTTAATAGATATGAAAGAGAGGAGATCTAGTCTAATGATCAAGAAAGGAGGATAGAAATGCATCACATCATGATGGTGGCCTATTAGCATACCCCACTATTAATCAAATGATGCATTTCTACATATTTGATCATTGTTTTTGGCCATGGAAGTCCTTCACATGGCAACACAATGCTACATTCATGCGAGGACCCCATATCACCATTAAGCTATCGATTCTCCTCATGCTCATCTCATCCAAATTAGCTAGCAAGCCAAAGGGATAATCTCACTATTTACACGCAAAGTATGATTTGATTTATCTCAAATCCTTGCCTCCATCTCACATAGCTAAATAGTTCCTTTCCCCCCCCAAACATCCCTTATCAAGGATTAAACTTAAAATATTTTTAATTCCCACACCCCCATTCACACAAGGATTTATCTACATAATCCATAAACCCATAATAGTCAATATATAACCTTCTCCCTCCCCTCCCAATAGAGACAACTTCATAACATATGTAGATGGCATTGCATTCACCATGCTGAAGCCGTGTTTTTTTGAGTTTTCTTTTATTCTTCTCTTCAAAAGTGTTCCTATGCACCCAAGGTCCCATTGCATCACTCGAAAATAAATTTAAGATTTCATCATCTCCGGAGATCTTAGTCTTGATGGTAGGACATTTTAACATAAAAACCAACAGGAGAATTGACACCACTTGCTAACTAGTCATACAAACATGCTAAATTTTCATATTCTAACTTAAAAAAACTTGAGACTTTACAATATGAGCAAGAATCCTTTCTCTAATTTGCAGAAAGGATGTAACAACATTTTACAATAGCACTATGACATAAAGCTATATGCAAAAATATCCAAGATCCACATGTCCAAAGTATATCCCATACATTTGGACTCTATAGTATAGGAAGATCTATATATGTACTATATAAAAGAAGCGAACGTAAGTATATTGTTTCCCATTGCTTTCATCACTATTTATCTCCATGCATAATGTTGTCAGAGAATCCCAAAAGATCAAAATGTGACAAAATTTTTCTAAAAGCAAGACAAAAGAAAATCTCTTGTGTCAAGCACTCATCAACAACACCTACAAAGTATGTAGCATAGCTAAAATCAAAAGAAGACTAGATAGTACAAACACTATATACAATATAGTTTGGCCATGATGTAATCCCAATACATCACCTTAATACTTTAGCAACAAAAACATACTTCAGTCAACCTAGTACCTTACCATAAGACTAGTTCAAAGAGCTCTCAAAAAACCCTTTGGTAGCAATACTTCAGCTACAAAGAGTATGTCCTAGCCTTGTGAGGTGCTAGCTTGAAGATCCATTTCCTACAGGAAAAAGGACTATAAAAATTGTAACAAGATTATTTAGAAAGAAAATACAAAGCTTGTTCCAAATTGAAATCACTCACTTTGAGCACCCACGTGATTACTCAACACACTTGAGAAAATCATTAAACAACTTATAATCATTCTCACCTAGTTGATATCTTTCATTTGATGGATTGTATGTTAGGTTTGCCAATGCGATCACTGACTCTATGGAAATCATGTTCAATTTTGTTAAGTCATATGTGAACATACATGATCCTTTCACCCTCTGGTACCAACCAAGTTGAACTTCTATGCCTTGAGGTTGATCTATCAAATCAAAGCCTCGTTTGCAATCCACATATCTACTCTTACTTTTTTTATCATCTTTTGGACCCTGCCAAGGTACCACGTGCTATGAGACCCATCCATTTTATTCAAGTTTGTGGCTTTTCCATCTTTCTTTGGATGCTCACTTCCTTATCTTGTCTATCATATACAAAATATACTGCACAATCAGAACCTATCCCAAAGAAATTCACATTGCTTGAATCAGATGATTGTGATTTTAGTTTAGGGTCAAAGTAGACACCTTGCCTCACTCTTTTCAATCGATCCTTTGACAAAGTCGAACTCCCATTCAATTGACTAACCAATGTATTCTTGGAGATATACTTTCCATAAACTTCCATTGTTGGGTTGATCTTCTGACTTTCTATAACAATACTCGAGCCATGAACCTCATCTAAGAGCCCATCAATTTCATGTTGAATCTCACTAAGAGCAATGACATCATCATCCCCATTTGAATTCTCTAATTGTTCTTCATCACTAGTTGGTTGTCCAAAGTCATCATATTCATTAGCCTCCCCTATTTCATTGTCTATCTTTGACCACATAGAATTTTTATCCTCCCAAGGCTCTTACCACCACTTTAAGTTATCTCCCTTGCTGGGTTTCAATCCCAATGACTGACACAACGTTTGTGCTTGTTGCAAGCCCTCTTTCAATGCATCTACTATTATTTCATCTGAAGCCACACATTCATAGTTACCTAGATCTACCTCTAAAATATTTTATTGTGTATTCAAACACTTCCATATATGCTCTTGCTTCTTGTGAGCCCTTGAGAAGATTAGCCCATTTGAACTACATTCATGCATGGCGATCTTATTCAAAATACCGACACTATGCAAAAGGTCTCTAAAGTCAAAGGTTCTTTCTTGTCCCACCATACCTCCAATTTTACTAAAATAAATTTCAGCTGCATCTAATCCAATGAGTTGTAATGGACACTTGAGATCCAAAAAAAGTTCACGAAACATCTTTATGATAAGCACAACAAAATGGCATGAAAGTTGAATATGTGTGTAGGTCTCATTACTTATGAAGTTTGTCTTCAAGTTATACGTGGCATGTTGATGTACCCACAGCCTCCAAATCCTGAAGAAGAAACTAACCTTGGCTGCCATCACCACACGCTCCCTCAAGTTCAAATGTGGTGACAAGAAAATATCAATGTAATCAACCACAATATGCAAATATGCCATAGAACACAATATTACTGAGTTTGGGAATCTCTCAATTGCCATTTTTTTAATACTAAAAAGGAGGCACCCTAATAACATGTCCATAAGTTTCTCAAAACCATATGATGTGACCTATCATTGGAAAGCGCTTGAAAAATGAAATCTATTGAGCTATAGAGAACTCAATTTGGAGTTATAGTAATCAAGTTACGACAAATCCAAAGATTTGACCACGTGTCCAAAACATATGGAAAATTCCCATATTCCCTAATATGGTGTTATATCTCCTTGTACACTTCTCTCTCTCCTCTATAATTGCCTCATACAATGTTGCACTTGTCTACTTGCAATCCTATGGGCAACTGCGCGATTCTGGTGGTCATCTCTTTGTGTATCTTATGCTAATCGATGGAAAATGAGGTGTAGACCATTGTAACATGATTGAGTGTAATCCAAACATTACCAATCGCAATTTTTCAAATAGGGCTATCAAGTGTACTAACAAGCTTTTTTCCATAGTGTATAAAGTCTTGATCATGTAAACCATACACATGTCCTTTCACAATTCTCCCTTTTAATTTCCATCCACACCAATTAATAAATAATTGGTCCTTGTCCTTCCCAAGGTAATCTTCAAGCATAAGCTTGCGCCGTCTACTGTCTCCATCTAAATAATGCCTAATTATCGTGCCTATTATGTAAAATATTACACTGCATAACGAACAGAATCTGAGAAAGAGATAGAGAGTACACAACAGATAAGAGGAGAATCAGTAAATTCTTTAACTCCAAACAACTGATACAAAGATGGCTCTGTCCACCCGTGCGCTTCCACTGTGTGAAGCTTAGATGGCGATCTAGATAGAAGATAGGTGAAGAGCTTAAGGCTAGCTGGAACAACAACTCTAACTGGGTGAAAGATGAGTGAGAGATGGCTGCGAAGGGGTTTAGCTTTTATAGCCCACGAAGGTCGTTAGGTTGGCTTGCTAATTGACCTACCATATGAGCTTCCACTAGTCGGCCAGGGAATATTCTAGGGAATATTCTCTTTACTATCGGGCCGGGGGCGCTGCCCCCAGACCCTCGCCAGGGGGGCCGCTGTCCCCCCCCTGGGACTGCCAAGCCAGGGGCCGCTTCCGTGGCCCCCGGACCCCACAATAGGGGCCCCTTTTAACTCCCTTACACCACAACTCGATGCAATGTGCCTCCAGTTTCTACTAACTTAATGACTCCGTCTAACCCAAAGATTAAACCCACAATAGTCACCTTTTGCCATCCGGTCACATAGACCTCATCTGATATACAAGTCAGGATTCAACCAATGTCCAGGCTCACATTTGGCTTCTCCTCATAATGGGGGCCTTACAACTTTGAGCATCATGGATCATTGATAGCACCTAATGAGGGTGGGGCATTGATCATATCTAACATATTATATCCCTTAGCTTTGCATCCCACAAACATTCCACAAGATAACAAAAACACTATCAAATAGGATTACATGTGGCTTGTGCCACCAAAGCTAGTCGTGGAAGACTCTCATGGAGAGGGTTTACTATCAAAATTCTTGCATAGCTCCCCACCACACGGTTTTGAAAGGCATCCACTATCCTATCATAACCTTGTGATTCCTCTCCCCCACAACAATTGTATCGTTGCAATAGCATTGATGATGTTCTCCCTTACTTCCACAGAACCCAATAAGAGTGTCATACTTTGCATTCTACCTACACAAAATGAAGTCATATTTAGATTTTTATCAAATTTTTACCTTCTATGCATGATGGAAAGTAAGGAAATATGTAAGCCACAACATGTTAGAGCTATCTAGGCTTACCTTATGCGACGTTTGATGGTTGTTTCATCTTCAACGATGATGATTGGAACCATTGATGGCACCCCATGTTTTATTTTTGCATCCATATATATCTTATCCAGTGCCTCAAAGATGTATTCATTCTCTCCAAGTATGAACTGAATTGCTTTCTTTCCTTGCCTTTTTGTAGTAGACATGGATGGCCCTCCAAGGTTGGCACTCAAAAAGTCATGCAAGAGTGGCCCACCCCAATGTGTAATGAGCTCAAACATGGTCTTTATAGACTCGGTGAATCTTTGTGCTTGCTTGGCTCGCACTACATTCCTTGTTACATCTTGAAAAAAGTCCCACAAGGCTGATTTACCTCCGAATTTACTTGTGGATGGGCCTCAACTATGTTATTACAAAAGCATTGCATGTCCTTCCTATTTACGCATTCAAAGTTTGCTTCTTTTAAGGACCTGATCCTCACAGAAAGCACAACAACTCTTGCTCGCAACCATCATAGCTCCCTCTTGGCCTCTTTCAAGTTTCTCTTGGTCTCAATTGTCACGTTTTTTAATTCTTCACCACTAAGATAATCTAATCATCTTCCTTCTCCTGTGTTCCTAGCCCCTCTCTTCTCAATAGCAGCCCTCTCTCTACACACTCTCATGCAAAAATCATCACAAGTCGGAAATTTTTTGCAATATTCACAAGTAAAAATTTCAAAAGGTTTTCCACCATACGAAATAGGAAGACAATTCACATGCCTATAGCATCCATCAACCTTGATTTCAATAGACTGATCATATAAGGTAACTTTTGTGTATGGCTTTGGATACCACACATTCCGTATTTTAAGGTCATGTAGCATAGATTTCATATCCAAATCACAACCTTTGTAAGTTACAGTTCTTTTCCATAATCCCCAACAAAGTAAATTCAACTCACATGAAGGAGAAATGCTTGAGTCACCTGTATAAGTAAAAGGTGTTTCCAAATATGTTGGTGTTGCACTTTTTTGGGTTGACTAGAGAAAGGCACCCAATGACTTTTATCATGGATCCACCTCAAAATCTTTCATGGTCTTCCTCGAGCATTTGTTGAAACTACTTGGTTGGTGGATGATATTTTGGATACAGCCATGATGTGAGACTTTGACTTTACATGCTCTGTAAGGAGTGTTTGCAAGTTTGGTATTCGAGGACACAAGTGCAGCCACTTTTGATCATACTTACATACAACTCTTACTCTTCCTTTGTCTTTATAGTCATGCAAGGCTACCTCAACAAGCTCAAAATTAGGTCTTGCATGATTTCAAGCTAAAAGTCACAAAGCTAATATCCAAAGGGATTAGGGATCACCTATAAGATGATTGCACATAGGATCGTTAAACGAAACTAAATTACCATTCTTTCCTAAAGTAGCGACTGCTAAATTTTTTAAAAATGATTTACTCAAGGTCTCAATTTTTAGAAAAAAGTGACTTTCCTTCATGAGTGATATTGAAAATATTCATCTCCTCTACAACAGTTAAGATCATCGTCTTGTCATCTTCATTGCTTTCTTATATGTCCTTTGAGTTACATATCACTCCAACCTTCAACCCCTTGTTCATTATATACCTTCTCTGATGTGCTTGATTCTCCAATACATGGGTTCTCATGAAATTGGAAAGGCATGAGTAGGAGGATTGCCTACCGCTTATTTCTGATCCATAAGGAGATCCACATTCATGGCACCATACTCAAACTGTCCACCATCTAGATCTTTCGTGGTAAGCTTAAACTTATCATCTCTTGGTAGATTGAGGTCCCTCAACTTCTTGTGAGTACTCTCACATTGGGCTAGCCAACTTTCAAGTGTAGACTTTGAAAGCAACGTGCTCTTGAGCTTATTTATAGCTTGCTTTGGGTTGTCAACTAGATTGTGCATAGCTTTATTGCTTGCTTTGAAGCCTGTAACTTCTACAGTATCACTCCAGTCCTTGCATATCTGTTGTGTGGGCTGAACCTCACCCCCAATCGCGTCTAGTATGATTGAATCCCTCCTTATAGTGATAAATTTGACATTTTCCACATGCCAATGTTCTTATTGTATTGGGTTTAGTGTGCAACATCCACTATTTTCAACTTCATCTTCAATAATAAATTTTAAAAAACCACAAATAAGGCCATCTTGTATTATCTCTTGTTGTATTGCACTATATGTGGAATCAGCTACAACTCAACATACCCCAAAAGCACTTTCTCACTAGATTCATGCTCAAAAACCTTCATGAAAGTCTTTGAAGCCATGAGCTGTTGACCGCCTTGTCCCTAGGTACATGATAGAAAAAAAAAAGATATTAATCAATAGCTTCTTAGGGGTAGGAAACATGCACTCACATCAAGGAAAAAATTCACAAACGATTGTATTATACAAGAGTACGTGCACAACAAGTAATTGTACCATGTAACGTGGATGTGATTTGTGGTTCCACTACTTGGGACAAGCACTACTTCTTGCTCACTATAACAAATGTACTTTACTTTTTTATTTTGCATTTACAATAGACATCCAATGATAAATTCATAGGTTATCTAGAAACAATATATAATTCACCATATTAAAGCCATGTCAAAATGATACATGTCTCTATGAAAGACATTCCATTTTTCAGCAGAAAAAGAATAATAGAAAAGAGATGGCCTAAGATAGTATGATATGAAGTCAATAACTAGTGCTATATCATGATTTACATGGTGCCACAAATTATTCATGTGGAAGTTGGCTCCATTTTCTCAAAGGGGCGCATGACCAACTCCCCGTTCATGCTAGGATGCCTGCAAACAAGCTTATTGATCTCTTCAAAGGAAATCCTGCTTGTTAGATCTATATTCATCATTTTTTCTTCAAAAATTTGAGAGGGGTCTTATCATTTGAAAGGAGGGAGTGATAGCTTTTGTTAAGTCAAAGTAGTTTGAGGCATCCTCATAGAATTGACAAATATCCCTTAGCACCCATCCCAATGCATAAACATTTGACATGGGTGTAAAAGAGCCCTTCAATGCTATATCTTCTAACTCAGGGGCTAGCCATTCCTTCATGCATGATCTACTTTGCAGTGATTCAAATTTCTTGCATATATTTCATCATCATCGTGACACTCTCTAGGTGGCTTTGCAAATGCCCTTCGTTGCTCTGAGAAAATTAAATCCCTGCCCCAATCTATTATTCCCACACGGCACACTTCACCAACAAAATCCAAAACAATATTTCTTGGATGTAAATCTGTGTGCATCCACCTCCCTTTGTGTAGCTGACACATTCCCAAAATTAAAGCATGCATAACAGACAAGACACATTTGCAAAATATAGTGATTTGGCGTATTTGATCACTTGCTAATTGACTCTCTTTATCACGCATTCTCTTGCCCCTTCATGGATGAAAAAATCTTGTGAATCGTCCACACGATGAAGGGAGTTGGGTCATGAAATCCCCAAGGCTACCTCCATTAAAGTATGGTGTAATTTTCCATAAGGGCTCTTCAGCAATGGCTACAATGACACGCACAAGTACTTGGTGTCTAATCTGCATTATGATCTCCCTGCATTGCTCTACTTGCCTTCTATAATTCTTCCCTTTATAACACTTTCCATTATAGATTCTATTGGGATCAAACCCAACTACACCTATAATTTTCACTTTGAATATTGTACCATATGTACCTCTTCCCAATTATTCTCCTTGGACTATCTCATTTTCACTCAGATATGTCATTGTATATACATTGGGCATATGAGCACAAAGATTATGGAGATCTTGTGCTTCAGATCCTGCCTTTGGAGTGGATGCGATACTTTGCACGTACTCAGAGCGCATCTTTTTTTGCCAAGAAATTGCATGATTGACACTTCTATTAGATTTTCTTTCGGCAACTCATACTTCAACATAAAATCAATCCCATTTGTGTACTTTCTCACCATTAAACTCTTCCCTAAAACTAGATTTACTTTTGTTCCAAGTTTCCATAAGGTTTCCAATCATTCTAGAAATTCACCTAGTCATGGTTATATCTAAGTCTATCTTTCCCAACAAGTGTCCAAGGCCTTCATTTTCTGTGTGTTTTTTAGTTCTAGAAATCACCTTGCACCTTAACATGTCCCTTTTTCCAAGGTTCCAACAAACCTCCCTCATCTCATCATCATCCATAGCTAACATGGCACTAAATAGCTCCTATTTACATATTTCAACAAGTAGCTTCCTATTTGATTTACACAGATTTTCTTGTTGCATTGCTTTCGCAAAGGTACATACACGTGCTAAGTTTAGTAGGTACATATAAGATAACTAGAGCCTCTCTCTCTCTCTCTCTCTCTCATGAGAAAGCTACAATTTTCTTAGGTTAGGTGCACGACTACACTAATCACAGTGCCCTTTAGTGCCAAGCCACAAGAAAACCTGACCCGGACACCATCCACAATGCAGGCATAAGGAAAGCCTTGTGCCTTTGTGTGCCAAGCAAGGCCTGGAACACCGATACAAAGCAAAAAGTGCAAGCCTCAATTTGTTTAGGCTAGGTTAATGACTGCACTAATCATGGTGCCTCATTGGTGCGAAGCCACGAGGACGTGTGACCCGAACACCATGCGTAGTGCAGGCATAAGGAAAGCCTTGTATCTTTGTGTGCCAAACGAGGCCTGGGACACTGGCACAAAGCAAAAAGTAAAAGCCTCAATTGTTTAGGCTAAGTGCACAACTACACTAATTATGGTGCCCCTTTGGTTCCCAAGCCATGAGGACGTGGGACCCGAACACTATGTGCAGTGCCTAGGAATAAGGAAAACCTTGTATCTTTGTGTGCCAAGTGAGGCCTAGGACAGTGACACAAAGAAAAAAATCCAAGCCTCATTTGGGTGAATGACTACACTTATCATGGTGCCCCTTTGGTGTCAAGCCACGAGGGCATGGGACCCAAACACCATGCACAGTGCATGCATAAGGAAAGCTATGTGTCTTTCTGTGCCAAGCTAGGATAGTGACTCAAAGAGGAAAGTGCAAGCCTTAGATTGTTTAGGTCACACGTAAGAGAAAACTGCACACATTTGCATTTTTATTAAATTGCTAAATTGAGCTCACCAATGTAATGCTTGTTGCTGAAATGCTTGCCAATGTAATGCTTTTAAAATGTTCTTGCTTTGTTTCACATGGGCTTCAATGCATTATGTAATATTTTAATGCTCTTGTTTTGTCTCACATAGTCTTCAATGATTTTTCCCAAACCAAGAGTGCTTAATATGTAATGTCATGTGTTACCAACTCACAATCATTTTCTACCAATTCTACCACTAACAATCATTTTCTACCAAGCCACCAAATTTACAAGCTAAAAAGAAATACAATGTACATTGCTTTGGAATGAATACATGGCACACTTAACGCTACTACAAACACACAATCATTTACATTGTTTATTATCCACTTACATTGCCTATCCTAAACATATAGCCACCACATTTCTTGTTAGTATCTCACAAGGTGCTAACCAACCCTACAAGGAAATAACCCACAATTGCACATAACCTTGCTACTCACTTTGCATTGCTAGTGACAATCATTCTCTATCAAGTGACCAACCCTACAAGGTAAAAAGAGGTCCATTATACATTGCTTTAAAATGAACACATGGCCCACTTAGTGCTACTACAAACACATCGCATTCTACTACAAACACACAAGCACTTACGTTGTTTGTTACCCACTTACATTGCCAACTCAAAATACATAGCGGTCACATTTTCTTGATGCCAACTCACAAGGTGCTAACCAACCCTTCAGGGCACTAACCCACAATTGCATGGCATGGCATGGTCAAAATCATTGTAGCTAGCTAGTGCAAGGGAGTGTGTGGTGTGATCACATGAAGTCTAAAGTGTAGGTGAATAGTGCAAGTGACTTTGATTACCTACATTCTCACCTTAGGTTCAATTACAACAAACCCACCCTCATTACCCTGTCCTACAACCTCCCAAAATAGCAAACATTTAGAGCAAGAATGAAAAAATATTTATTGTCCTACTTGCATACACAGAGAGTGTAAACAAGTAGTCCAACTATGTTTTGGACTAGTCAATCATCATTAATAAGAAACTAGCCTTATCATGTATATTCAAGCTCTCATAAAGAAACTAGATGTACACTTGAAGTAATTTCAACAAGCATTAATGTAGAAGGGTTTCCCTATGTAGATTTCTTTATCCTCCTTCAATTTGGGTACTTCCTGTGATATAAGTACACTTCTTAGCATATAGAGGACACATAGATTGCAATTGTCTCAAAAATTAACATATGTGATATAGGATAACTTTCAAAAATTGACCACCTACTAGGAAGAATCCCATGTGAACAAGAGCTATGATCTATACATTGTTGAAGGAGAAGTACTACATAAGTGAAAAAGGGAGAACTAGCCATGAACATTGAACGAAAAAGAAGGTGAATAAGAATAAAAAATATTACATTTATATCTAAATCTATCTACCTTTATGCCTTTTTCACTCATTCTCAGTTACAAGCTATGCTTCGATTTCAAAGCATGTCTTAAAAAAATAGGCTTTTGCATGTAAGAGTACTGCAATCATCTTGGCAAGTGAAATAAGGTCTCTAAAGTAAAATTATGAAATGGCTTAGACCTTTACATGTAATATTGACATGGATTCAACATCCATTTGAGGTCTACATAGGTATTATACATAGAAACACATACACATATGCGCATATATATACACACACACACACCCACACACACCTAGGTATTGACATGTAATATTAACATGGATTCAATATCCATTTGAGGTCTACATAGGTATTATACATAGAAACACATACACATATGCGCATAGATACACACACACACACACCCACACACACCTACCTGTACAAAACCAGCAAGAGAGAGTGACTGAGAAAAACCTTAGTCCACAAAAAGGTTCCTAGGAGGTTGTCAGCAGGTCCATGAGCAACTTGGCGAGTAGGGAGCCATCATCCACAAACATCAAGAGCAGGGAATCCAAAAATAGTTGGAGCAAGGAGCCATCATCCACAAGTAGCAGGAGTAGGGGCAAATATGTTAGTACATGACCTATTAGTCAAGAGATGCACCACGATTCCTGCAGCTCGTTCAAGGCCTATCTATATATTTTTTAATCTGATGCATTCAACTCAGGGAAGTTACTATATGTATATCCTCTACATCACATGTGTTCAAGGCCTATTTATAGATATCATTGTCTGTGAAATTTTCTTGAATAAAACATAACCCTTTTCTATTTAATATGTAAATAAATCCTTTATATTACACCCTTTTGTATGTATAAAATCTATAAAAATGGTATTTTAAAAATACCTTATTTTGAACCCACATGATGCACACATATATTCATGAGTAACTTGCCCGAGTTGGTTGACTATCTAGTGGATGTTTGACCCAAGACTGCGATATGGTTGTTGGAGACTATAGTGGATGGACACAGCTAAACTGAAGATGTGTAAAATTGTTTTAATTGGGAGACAATTAATAGTGACCAATGCATACAAAATGGGCTTTGATACCTTGGTAAGGGTCCTTCAAAGTTTGGTTGATACCCATGTTCGTATGCAGGAGATACAAAGTGAAGAAGGTCGACATTTGGCTGGTACAGCATGTGATAATGAACAATTGTAGGTTGTGCATAAACTTTTAGGGGATGAAAACTTCAAAATTTGATCCTATGTACGTCACAAGTGGGGCTACATTTTTTCTTTCTGAAGCTTAGTGATCCAAGTTGCGATTCAAAATATATGAGCAGTTTTCTACAGGGTGGCCTTGTAGGATAGTTTTCTAGATAAGATAAGATTGCATCTGGTGGATGTAAATTATTGCTTGTGACATATGCTTTGATAGAGATGTTTGAGACTAACATGATGGTACCAAGGATAGGAAAGAGGATCAAAATATGCGAGAGAAGAGTTGGATCAAAATATGCAAGGCCAAGCCCTAGACTTATGCATAAAATGGAATACTCTTTAATCAAAGTCTCTGTGAAGCATTTCATCCATCACATCAAGGAGCTTTCTTGACTAAGATAAGGCCCAAGACCAAGATATAAGGCTAGCCCTCTCAAACTCCTTCATAGGTGACACTGTCACCTAAGCAGGGCGTCTACATGACAAAATATCTAGCACGAGAACTCAAAACTAGAGATGTCATTTCTCTTTGAAAGTGCTCAATTCCCAACATACTCAGGAGAAACATAGCACACAATACCTCGCATGCCAGTTGTGCTTCTTGCATCCCTCCTAACCGACTTAGCACTTTTGCTCAGAACTCCACTCCATTGGCATGCTTCGCTTTTGTATTGATAGCAAAATCATGCTATGGTGACATATCACAAGAATTATGGGATGCAGAATCATGCTTCAATCTTGTATGGTCATTGAAGAAAGAACATAACTCTGAATTTCAGTTTTAGCTTTTCATGGGAGGCTTGCACGTGCACGACTCTTTGGAGTTGTAATGATTATGAAAACAAAATCACAAACATATTTCATAAAAAATTTCTTCCATTTTTGGAAACACGGAACCGGAATAAAATTGGATGCATATGCAGAGCATCAATTAAATGATGGGATGCCCTTATGGAAGAAATCTTGGCAGTAAGTATTCTAATATGGATGGTGATGGAAGAAGCCTTTCAAATTATTTATTTCAAAATAAAAAATGGATGAAAAGATGTGCCATGATGCATACTAAAATTTGAGTAGAACAACCCTGGTACTAACATCTGAGTTCGTATGTGGGAGATACAGAGTCAAGAAGGTCAATGTTTAGCTAGGACTACATGTTGTAATGAACAGTTGCAAGTTGCACATAAATTTTTAGGGGCTAAAATCTTCAAAATTTGGTCCATGTGTCTTCAAATAAGCTGTAGATCACAAGTGGGGCTACATTTTTTCATTTTAAAGCTTGGCAATCGGAGTTATGGTTCAAAAGATACGAGTAATTTTCTATAAGGTGGTCCTATAGGATAATTTTTTGGACAAGATCAGAGTGATTCTAATGGATGTAAAGTATTGCATGTGGCATATGCTTTGATATAGACATTTGATATTGACATGGGGTCTAGTAGCCCCCTCTCCTGCCAACCTATCACAAAGTGGCTCCTGTAGAAGAATCAGCAAACAAAGATGGCTAGCTCCATGTAGACAATACGAGTCTCGAGACTAGGAAGACCATGAATTGAGAGGAGAGCAGTCTAAGTCAAGAACATGTAGGGCATCAAAAACAAAACTCGATGAGCAGTCAGAAAATAGAGGCAAGGTACCAATATCACTAATAGGCACTGAAGAAACGTCACCAACAATGAGGATACCCTCGGATGGACAAATAACCTCTAGTAAATCACCTCACAGAGTCATAGGACTCTTTTTTAAAAACACTACTAATCTAAGTGCCCAGAAATAACAAATAAATACATCCACATTAACTACAATGGTTGGATCTAGAAACTAGACAAACAACTATCTAGGATAGTTAACATACTTTAGAGAGAAGAATCCAACTAGAATGCATATTCCAGATCCAAACATTTAAATATTTTGATTTGATCTACTTCAACTCTATCTATCGATCGAGATTGAGAAAAACCCTTTAGAGAAAATTTTGTGTGCTACGTAAAACAATTGTATTTTGATCTAACAAGAGTTCTACACCCCTGGCCAAGGGCAGACTTAAACATATCATGGAGGAAGTGCCAAAAGATCTAAGTATAAAGAAAAAAGAGTAAAACGAAGAGCAGAAAGGGCAAAGAGAAAAACAAAGACCCAAAAGAGTAAAGCACGACATACGCCAAACTCAACACAAAAGGGACTAGACATTTGACTTATCTCCCAATCGTAGAGTCAAATAAGCTCACCCCCAAGCCTAGGAGCTAGCAACACTCCAGGCCATGACCACATCCCAAGGGTTGGCATCCCATATCATCAACCCAGGCCATGCTAGTGTACAAATGCATTGGCCAATGGGCCAAGAGTCCAAGAGGATGATCACACAATGGACGTGCACAATAGGGCCTTGAGTCCTATAAATAAGACTTGGTTGCCATGACCCCAAAGTGCCCTCAATGCATTCACATGGCTACTGTGACCAATTCTACTAGCACCCATCGAGATATCCAAGGACATAATAGAATTGATATAAGAGTGGCAAGAAGAGTGCCACTATCAATGAACTCCACCAATGAAGAATGCCAACCTAGGAGTAGGATGCCCTCTCTAGATGAAAATTTGATCGAAAGAGAGGTCACCATAGACTAAGGGGAGTACATAGGCCTCAAACAGATTACCTAACGGATGCCCAATCAAGAATGGGTGAGCCAAGCCTATGAACCAACTAGGAGACAATAGCAAGGATATTAAAGGCATCATAACCTACCAAAAAAGAGCAACCAAAGGCCATGGGATAGGCATGCAAGCAATAGGGGATGGTAGCTTTGTTAAGAATATGCCAATCACACCCTATGTATGCCCCTTTGTATGGAGCTGCTAGGCTAGGAAGATGCAGTTCATTCTAGGAAGAGAGACAGATCCCATAGGCACAGTGGATGTAGTGTGCTACCAAGCAATCCTATATAATGATGTACTTGACTATCACTTTCATATGATGATAATGCAATAGTACTTGTCTCTTTCTATCAAGTGTCTGTGTCATTGTCAATACTACACATGAATGTCTTTGTGAGTCCAAGTCTCAATCTTGGAGCCTAATTCACTTGTGTAATAACAGTTGTCTTCTTTGTCAATGTCATCATGAGTTCTCTCTTCATCTTCCATCCTCCATAGCTTCCGCCTTTGCCATGCTCTAGATCTTGCATCTTTGACATGGTATTAGAGCCCACACGGGCATGGCACTACTCCTTCAGCTCCATTTCACTTTCATCTAGCTCAGCTTGAGCTCTCAGTCCAGCTCAAGACTTCATCTTCTACTCTTTTTTCTCACTGCCCTGTTTGGCAGCCATAGCCAAACCTGCACCCTGCCTCCTTGGAGCTTCGTGATCTCCCTCCATAGTCAATATATTAACCCGCCTTCTTCTAGAGATACATTCCTTAGCTCAGGGCTTTGCCTCCTGTCACTTCAAACACCGACACCGTCTACGCTCCAGCATTGGTCAAATTCGTGATCACTACCATATCTGCTCCCCTTTCCGTTCGTACGACCTAATCTTGTCATACGCAGTGCCATTCTTCCTTCGACCATAGGGCAAAGGAAGCTTACTATCCAGGCTACCTAACCACCAAGTTTCAGCCTCGATGATTGCGCCTATCTCCTGTTGTAGACGAAAACACAGACATTGCCTCAGAAACCCTAATAGAAACTCCATAGCTACTTTGTTTCAAGCTTCTTCCTCCATTTGGCAAAGCAAGTACTATCACTCTGATCTGAGTATTTACTTAGTGTTCAGCAAGATTTTACCAGCAAGGAGGGGACTCAAACAATGGGTTCATCAAGCAAAGGATCAGCATCAAGAATCACCATCTTCAACTCTAGTATCCCTTGGTACTTAAGAGTGTTGATTTAACACTACCTTCACTTGTGTCTTTTGACACATTGAAGATCAACTTGGTTGCCATTTACTCATAGATTTGAAGTAGATTCTTGGTCATATCTATGATAACCAAGAAGATTTCTATGTGGATACACTTCATGAAAAGTAACATGACATGTGTTGCTTATCTACACTACATAGAAGATTTTTATGATCTACTTGCAGAGAGACATGGAGTTGCTCACACTCAAGTGCAATCAATGATTCCATCTGAAGATTTTGAGGATACTCCAGCTACCTTGGCCATCATGCAAAGCCTAAAGAAGAATGAGATGTCTTTGCTTGAGGGGGACATAAACATAGACATAGACATGAAGACTGAAGCAGCAAGCAAAGTCCATGGGGAACCAGACTAAGAAGACCATAAGATCAAAGAGCAAAGGAAGAAGGACAAGAAGAAGATTAGCCATGAAGACCAAAAGACCACATCATTCAAAGCTGAAGAACCAAAGATTAAAGGCAAGAAGATTTTCCATGATGATAAAGAAATAGTAGATGCTGAAAAAGACCACAAGGGCCTATTAGTCGTTGTCTCTCATTTTTTGTTTTAAAAATCATTGTACCTACCTTAATGTTCCTTTCATAAGCTTGTAAAAACTCTTCATGTAGCCTTGTACTACAGCCTTTGTACACTTTGTGAGGCCCCTGTTACAGCCTCTGGATGTCCACCATGTTTATGGTACCCACACTTAGCCTTTTTTGCGACAGCCTCTGGTGTTTTGCCATGTTTGTGGTATGCCCACACTTTGCAGGTGTTGCTCTCACTAAAGCCTCTACACACTTTGTACTTTCAGGTTGTGATTGAGGAGGGTTGTTGAGAATCTGCCAATCACACCCTATGTATGCCCCTTTGTATGGAACAACTAGGCTAGGGAGATGCAATTCATTCTAGGAAGAGAGACAGATCCCATAGGCACAGTGGATGTAGTGTGCTACCAAGAAATCCTATATAATGATGTACTTGACTATCAATTTCATATGATGATAATGCAATAGTACTTGTCTCTTTCTATCAAGTGTCTGTGTCATTGTCAGTACTACACAAGAATGTCTTTATGAGTCCAAGTCTCAATCTTGGAACCTAATTCACTTTTGTAATAACAGTTGTCTTCTTGTCAATGTCATCATGAGTTCTCTCTTCATCTTCCATCCTCCATAGCTTCCGCCTTTGCCATGCTCTAGATCTCGCATCTTTGACAAGCTTGATGACAAAGAAAAAAGATTACCACATGAAAGAAAGGACACTATAATCCCTAAAGAACCTCCTCATGATCCTCAAAATCCCCCTTTGAAACAAGAAGGGCCAAAGAATCCATAACCACATCTTTGAGATAGCTTACAAATATGGATTGAAGACCAAAATGCTATTAGCAAGGTTGAATATCACCAACAATTATCTTTTACCATGGGCTTGTTCTGGTTGTGGGTATTACTTAATTCAGTTTCAGGCTTTAGCTACTTTTGTTGATTTGGAGTTTTACTAAGAATGCAAGCATTTGCAATCTCAAACTTTTCCATGGGCTTCTTTTGGGGCATTAGTGATGCGGGAAAACACATAAGCATAGAATGAGTTTTCCACTAGCTATAGCATTTTTTTAGATCCAAGCTTGTATACTAATCATCAACTTCATTCTTAGCATCCAAAGCTCTATGTACTCCAAGACAAAAGCCTCACAAAACCCATGTGTTTGCAACCTTTATGTACTTAACTATGTCTTACAATGAAATGTCAAAAATATGTACCTTCTAGTATGTCATGATGCTCTTCATGTTTTCTCTTTACACCTAAAAACCTTTCCAAGTTGCGCAGGTCCCTGTGTATTCTTGCTGACTCTTTCCTAGCCTATCACACATATACTAACTAGAGTGTTTGAGAAAAGTACAATGAAATCATGTGTAGTCATATGTGTATAGTGAAAGTTGCAAGGTGCATGTTTGACCTTGAACACAAAACATTAACATACTTTGTGTAGCTCGCTATGAACTGATTCAAGTTCTACATCCAGTTGCTCTTCTGATACATTTTTTGGATGATGTGTCTCCTTCTTAAGCACCTTGGAGTGATGTGTCTAAATGATGTGTCAACAAATTTATTATACATTGCTTTGGAGTGAATGCATAGCCCACTTAATGCTACTACAAACACATAGCCTGATCTACAAACACACGAGCCCTTCCTAAACGTGTACATAATCATGTATGTTCCCCATCTAAGGCTTTGCAACCTTGACAAAGACATTGAATAGTCACAAAGGTATAATTATAAGCTAAATCCTTCTATGTGCGGCCCTCACAAGGGGTAGCACACCATTCCCAGGTTAGCCCAAGGGAAGGAATCATACTCAAAGTGAGGAGAAGCTACTACGGTAAGCTACTAGGAAGAGTTATGCAGTCTTACCAACTCAATTTGAATGTTAGAGGTGAGGAGAAGCTACTAGGGTAAGCTACCATGAAGTTTGTAGATCTAGGTGGACATGTTGAAAAGGAGAGTGGTGACGTTCTCCTTCTATGATTTGATTCAAGGAAAAATAGAAACATTTTACCTGGTGATGAGCAGGTTGCTGATGGAGCTAGGTAGGATGAGAGGCGTCGTCCACACTGAGACACAATGTAAGTTGCAATTCGATGGCTCCCTATGCCAATAGTTCACAAGCAGGTAGCTAGGTTGGATGAGAGGCAGGCACCATGGGGGCACAATCTACAGAGAAAAGATGTAGATTGTAACTAGATGGCTCCCTGAATGAACCAAGGGTCCACAAGTAGGCACAGGATGAGAGGCACTGTGGGGCACTATCGAGAGACATCGTCGAGAGGCACCGTGGTAGACCGACCTCACTGAAGAGAGGCATGCCCTCCAGCTTGATGGCTCCTTGAACCAAGGATTCACAAGCACCAACAACACCTGCTACAAATCGATGATGGAGAGCCAATCCACAACCCTACAACCCTTGTGCCATTAACACAATGAACTGTTGCTACCATGCCATTAGTACAACAAACAGCTGCTACTATGCCATTAGCACAATGAACTGTTTTTGCCATGCCATTAGTGTAATGAACTATTGCTACCATGCCATCGGCGCAATGAACTACTGCTACCAGAGAACAGGCATGCAATGGAGGGGAGGGGAGGGGGGAGAGAGAGAGAGAGAGACAAAGCACACATGGGGGAGGTAAAGAGGGAGAGTAAATTATTATTTATCTCCATTTAATAACTTTAGAGAGAGAGAGAGAGAGAGATGGAGAGTGGGTGATTTATTGTGGAGAGAGAGAGTTAGGGCCACCAAAGCATTACCAAGCACAACATTTCCAACCACACCAATCTAACAATCTGATGGTAGATTTGTTCACCCTTGTCAAGTGCTCCAAGGCACAAATAAAGGTGACTACAGTGGGGGAGTATCCCTCATGTCACATCTTATCGAAACATTGCATTGCTTCTTTTCCTTGCCGATGCATACCCTAAAAGTAGTGCATTCCAAGTGACTACAACTTGGATAGGAAGCTCATTCAACACTCATGCTTTTCCCAAAATATCACACTTGGCACACATTTTCACCAAGACATTGCCAAGTACAATATATTTCTCCAACAATATTAATCTAGCAATCTCATCATGAGATTTTTTCCCTTATTGAGTGCTCGTAGGCTAGTACATGCTTTCAATGCATGTGTAAAGGGTGACTAAATCATGAAACTAGCCTTTATGGCGCATCTTATCGAAGTATTTTAGAGCTTCATAACTGTGGCCATTTTGTGTATATGCTGCAATCAGTGTAGTCCAAGAGAATCTACCATGACTAGTACCTTCGTCAAGCACTTGTCGTGCTTTTTCAAGAGCCCTAAATTTAGCATACATAGTTATTAAAGTGGTTGCAACATAGGGGATTCTTTCAAGAAACCCTCATTTGCGAATGTCCTCATGTAGACTTGTGCCCTTGAATAGATCATTTTTCTTTGCATATGCCTTCAAAAGTCTCACAACATGAGCAATCTCCTCTAGAAAAGTAGCTCATTTATCCTCTTGTGGCATCACTTTGCTCAGTTCAAGTGCTAACGTTGATGCATTTTTTCTAAGCTCTTCAAAACCCCAGGTTGGATTGTACCAGCGATCCAACCACAAGGCATTTACTGTCACTTTGTGCTTAAAATCTAGAGACCTTGCATTGGCCTGGGATTGCATTGGGGCAAAAGAAAAAGCCATGTTTCTATGAGAGCTCACAAGATTTCATGTTTTATAGAGGTCAAATACGTCATAATCAAATGCAAAGTTTGAAAAATTCATGTTTCTATTCGAGCTCACAAGATTTCATGTTTTGCAAAGGTTGAACATGTCTTAATCATATGCAAAGCTTGAATACATTGTAATTAGATATATCAAGGAAAATTACCTTGCTGTTGCAATTGTCTCAACTCCCACCACTGCGGGGATCTTTGAAGTACTCAATCATAATGACTCTACCTTTGCCTTCTTGAGATTTGGTTGAATGCAAAGGGGAGCTACAGATTGCAAGATCAGCTCTCTACCAAGGCTTGTAGAAATGTTCCTGGTAATAATGATGATTTGATGTGGATGATGATGATGATGATACCTCACATCCTTTTTGCCACACTAGCTTGAGGGAATGTAGACCTACTAAGACTGTGTTGACCCTTTATCTATGCCATGCTCACCATATATTCATGCTCTCTCTCTCTCTATTACATTTCCATAAAAGTACACACGCACACACTCTCCTTCTTTTCCCTTTGAAAAACAATTAAAGGGGTGAGTAGAGTGCTTTAAGATAAAATTCAACCAAAGAACGCTACATATTGTGTACCATTCATGACACTCATGACGCGCATGACCAAGCTAGCTAATTTTTTTCATGGCATCCATATTTGGTGGCCTAACATAAGATTTTATGATGAATGCTTTTCTTTTCAAATATTGCATTCTTCTAAAAACTATGGTTGAGTAGCATGAAGTTCATATCTCAAGCATACTTTTGATCTTCCACATATGCATAAGATCAAAAGATAAATCAAGGACCCAAAGACTTGAGGGGGGCTTGAGATGCAATTGTACCCCTCCTATGTCTAGCTATGAGGAGGATATTGGGTCTCAATCTTTGATTTGATCCTTGTAGAGAGATCGCGGAGGAGGGTTAATCCTCATAGGTTGAAGCAAGTGGTCTTGGCATATAGAGGATGATAAGATGATTAGAAAAGAAAGCACCTAGTCATTGGTAAAAGTGAGGCCTACGTCAACAAAATTGTATGATAGGATTTTGTAGGCATAGCTTTTTATTTTGTCTTTTTATGGAAGGAAGGTACAATGGTATTTTCCCACTATTTGAGGGTTGATATTGAGGATTTTATAAAGAGAAAGCATTAGTTCTTTTCTTATAGACCATATGTTTTTGGTTTGAATGAGAAAGGTATAAACTAATAGCTAGCAGTAGATGTTGAAAGAGGCATAGGCTCCTTATGAAGTAGGGAGATCCCAAACAAAGAGGCTAGTGATTTGAAATTAAACCAACACTTTTTATACGAAGAGAGAGAGTGGTGGTAAAGGAGATGGGACTTTTATTTGGGGCTCTTAAATAGACACATCTTGGACATACCCCCCCTTCCTATTGCCCCCCCATTGTGCCTCTGAGAAATTTGGAATAAAATGACCCATAATGAGAATTTACATTGAGCATATTTATAAGCCCCTTCTATTCTTAGAAAACTGTAAGTCAGCATAATAAATATGCCCTTTCTTTTGAGCTCATGTGGTATCTTACATGTTCTATAAGGTGGACTCCCTGGGGTGTCTACATAGCATCTGCATGAGCATAAGACCCAGAAAGATGAGTGATCCCCATTGTAGCGTGGTCTCTATTCTCTAAAATGTCCTTTAGTGTGGATTGCAAATTGATTGGTGAATGACTTATTACACTTGCCAATAGTGCCAACTTGTTAGCACTGGTAGGAAATGCCTTAGCATAGCTTTTCAAACAAATTTGATCACTATTATCAATCCACTTCTCTATCTTGATAGAAGACACTATTGATTGAATTAATAGGCCACATTGTGAAATACTTTTTTCTTCTCCAAAAGATTCTAACAAAGCACTCCATCATGATGGAGTTTTTGATGGAGTGCTTTACATAGAGGTTTGCATAAAGCTCAACCACTTGAGAAATTTTTTTATTGAGCTCATGGATAAGGCTAACATTCCTTGTCAAGTTTTTTGGTACTTGACTTTCATGATTTTGATTGATCTCTCTCATGAGCACTCGATTATGATCCAAGATAGTCCATAATTGACTAGAACTCTTTTGGAAAGTCCCCCACTCATTAAGTGATCCATTGCCATCAAATTTCTTGGATGAACAAGAAACGTTTGTTACACCCAATACTACATTAGGGAATTTGGGAATTCTCATATAGTGTGGCAATTCCCAATATAGTTAACATTTGGCCACATGATCAAATCTTGTCCCCTTACTTGAAAGTGGATTCTACCCTAATTATTGTATAGGTTGTCTTTCCAAGTCTCACTTTGAAGCATGGGTTAAGATTTAGCCACATGAACAAATCTTTATCCCTTATTTGAAAATGGGGCTTAGAAGATTTCCAAATTCTCTAATATGGGGTTATCCTCTTTTGGTTGATTTTCAACATTCTTTGTACTTGTATTCACAATGCCATGAGAAATAGGGACTCCAAATGTTGGGTTGTAAAAAATAAATTGTCTCACACCCAAGAATCATAAAGGCTATAGGCGTTCCTTGTAGTCACTTGATGATTTAAAGAATGTACTTCATTGTATCCTGAGGCACCATGTGTCACGGTGTTGTGAATGTGAGCACCCATACTTGTACCTGGCTTTTACTAAGGCATAGAGTATTCCATCACTCTAATAGTCTATACATAATTGTGTTGAGAAGGGATTTGCACATACAAAAAATTCTAGAGGCATATAGAGATAGCTCAAGACAATGGTAAATGAAATTAGATGAAATACTAATGGACGAGTTGGATAAGTATGGATTGCTAAAGACTGCTCTTGAACCACTAGAACATTTGTAGATTGCAATGCCTTACCAATTATGTTGTGACTTTGGAATAACATGGCATTTTTAGGATCTTGATTTGCTATAGTTTGGGTTGATGGTTAAATAGCCACATACTTTCCAATTGCAACAAAGGGCAAGAATGCTACATAACAAGTCATTGCTTTAGGGCTTGCAAGAATAGAGAAAATAATTTTTAGTAAAGAATCATAAAAAATAGCATTAGCATGTAAAATATTCATAGTTGCAGTAAATGCATGTGCTTGGGGTTGTATTGTCATTGTTGAAGTAGAAGTTCTTGGTCTTTCTCCCAAAACATGCATTGAATCATGAGACTTTATCATGGAACATTTTCACTATTGATGCCCCATAGTGTTGAATGAGCCAAAGGTATATTTGCCTATGCAAGTTGTGTATAATCTGAATTGCAAGCATTTGACCTAATCAAGAAGCTATGCTTGAAGGAATCTCTTGAAAAGAGGTGGCATAAATTTGTATGCTTAGTATATTGATGAAGCAAAAGATTCTTAGTCGTAATAGCAAACAAATTAGTGGGAAATTTCATGATATTCTTGATGCCAGGACGCATATTACACGGTGGATTCCATGCCACGGTGGATTCCGTGAGGTTTTACGGTGGATTCCATAAACTTTTATTACCGGGGCTCATACACAAAGTGGATTCTTTGTGCGAGAAGTCAATAGGGACGCCTATCCTTTTAGGGCGTTTTGTTAATTTTGTGTGTACATGGGTGATTCCATAGTGGGTGATTCAGGAAAATACATATTTAAATTAATAAACGTTTATAAGTTTAGAATGCACACTCATGATAAATTAAGGTTAGGATTGATTTCTAATCAATTTATTTATGTAGCTGAAGACTGCTAGGTATTCACTTTTGTCAATTTAATTGTATTATTTTACTAACGATTGTGAATGCTTTAGTTGATGTGTAGAGATAGCAGCTGTGTTGGTGGAAAGCATTGGAGGATAGCATGTATTCAAATTATCGTCAATATTTTGATGGGCGCATACCTTAGGCATGGCGCCTATATTTTGTTGCGCCTATTTATCAAGGCGCTTGATATTTATTTATTATTTTTGTATGCACATGGGCACACGATTTAGATATTTGTATTTGGACATTGTATTTGGGTACACCTGACTTCTTGGGCCCCCATTAGCTTTATTTCTATTTGGCACAAAAGCAAACTCAAAAGCCAAAAGCGTGCTATTTTGTAATTTGGGCTATTATTTGAGCTTGAAGATGATTAATATATAAAATACATGCTTTGTGGAGTGCTCACACAAGGCATGGGGGGAGATTGCACCCAATTGGTCTCTTCTTCATGTCGTGCAAGCTTTCTATATTGATTTGTGTGCAAAAAGTAGAGTTATTTTGTTCTTGGGGACCTTCTGACGCTCACTACGCGCGCTTATGGCATCCGATCTATTCACCAGTGGTATCAGAGCAAAGCTGAGGTCAAGAGCTTCCAATCGCTTACCATCTTGCGCGAAGGCGGAGCCCCTGGAACGAACGAGCTCTACAGTCAATTTCATCGCAAACGGTCTATACGGGTGACTTCCTGGCGGTCAAGAACCCCTATCTGCATCCTCTGATCGCGAAGGACCGGCATGAGGAGGCGGAGGACCACTTGTACATCTTCTTTTACAAGTCGTTTTGAACTAGACTAACAGTAAGCTCTTCTTCCATATCCAAAAGTTCAAAAGATTTAAAATAAAGCTTAGTAAGCTTTATAAGAAGCTTATTAAAGCTTCAACTACGAAATTCAATGATCTGTGGTGGCAGCAGCATCTCGACGTCAGCAACGGTGGCGTGAAAAATGCCCCCCCTAAAAAATCCAACGGCGACTAAAGCTTAAGTCAATTAAGCTTAAAAGAAGCTTAATCACCTAAGTCTACCAAATTTTCCAAGTCTTCCTAATTCTACAAGTCACAAAGGTTCAAAACAGACTTATTCAACTATTCCCATAAAGACTGTTCACACGTAGAAGCATAGAATCACGATATTGCTATCTGGAAGACCCTATTCCTATTTGCAGACTTGCTGAACTAGTTTCAAAAAACGCAGAAGTTCATATGCAGGTCATACGAAGATTACACGCAACTTCTACGAAGATAACGAATACCGCAACTGCAAAAGAGAAAGACCACAAAATCCAAACAAAAATTTATCAGCCTTGTATACCCAACTTTGAGCTACGCTCATCTCGCTAATCAAATTTTGAGAGTGTGAGGTTTTTTGGATTTTATAGGATGATGGAACAAAATATGGACGATTTAATGGTTGAAGGTGATTTACCCAAACCAATGATGGAACAAAAGTTGGATTTGATTATGATATAGCTTGATGAAGAGCGAAGAGCCCAACAAGCTTTGCAAGTTCTATTGGCCAATTTGCAATGATCTACCACCGACAAAGATGGACCGCAACCTGAAGATATTATACGACGTACCATCAATGCAACGCTCGAAGTTCAATCCATTCGCAAAGAAACAAATATAGGTAAAAGAGACTTCAAATTTCGTACTTTCAATGGATCACGAGATGGAAAGACTGTACTTGCATTTATCAGTCAATTTGATGATTACTTTCATGAAGAGACATATGCTGAGAAAGACAAAATTAAATGTGTCACTAATCATTTAGTTGATTGAGCATCTCTATGGTGGACTGTGGTTCCCTAGAGCATTGATTGTCCCACTACCTGGGAGAGTTTCAAAAAGAAGTTTTTGCAGAATTTCCTTCCTCCTCAATTCGATGAAAAATCCATAAAGCAATGGGATCTTCTTCAGCAAAGAGAACGTGAACCTATTTCCCAATACACTGAACGTTTTTGAAATGCCCTACTGCAACTTCGCATGCTCGAAGATGTACCTGAAGCGACTCACAAATGCAAGTTTATGTCCGGCCTACTTGAACATTACTATGCTGAAGTCAATATGTTCAAGCCAACAACCCTTGAAGATGCAATTTCCTTGGCTCATGACACTGAAGACAAGATTCGCAGAAGAGACAAGCGTCCACAACAATTTCAAGCTAATGGTAACTATAGTTCCAAGCAATTCAATTCAAATTTTTGAAGATTCAATCAAAGTTGTTTTCTTCCATCTTCATTCCGTAAGTCTTGGAAACGACCACCTGGTCTGCCATTAAATACCAATCCAAGCCCTAAGCCATCCTCACAGCCAAATCCCAATATTCTTAGACTTCCTGCCATTACCAACAATGTATCTAAAGCCAAACCCATAGTTTGTTACAAATTCCATCAACCTGGACATCTAGCAACCAATTGTCAATCGAAAAAGCCACCTGTCTATATCAATTATCTTGGAGCAATGGAAGATGAAGAACATGAGGAAATGCTTGACTTTACAGAATATGATGGCGACATTAGTACTACTTCGGATACTTTGCCAGGTATGCCAACTCCACATTCTTTGCTGACAATGAAATGTTTTGTGCATGGTAAAGAAAAGATTATTTTACATGATGATGGGAGCATACATGACTTTATTTCTGCAAAGTTAGTGAAAGAATTGAAAGTATAAACTGTTTCTACACATTATCGCATTAAAGCTGCATTCTTAGGTAGGAGATATAATGGAACACAAGAGGTACATAATTTAGAAATTAAAATTGGTAAATATACTGAATGAAGAAATTTTCTAGTTGTACCTTTGCAGTCTAGTGACATTATCTTAGGAATACCTTGGCGTCATCAGTATAATCTTGACATAGATTATTCTACGCATTCAATTAAAATTTATTTTCAAGGAAAACAAATCTTATTGCATGGTATGCATGCTTTTAATAATTTTCCATTGCTTACTCATACTCAGGCTAAACGTGCATTATCTAAAAGTAGCAAATCTTATTTAATTTGGGTGAATGAACTTCAAGCTAAAGAACAACATATGCATCCTAGGCATAAACAATTTCTTGCTCAATTTAAAAATTGTTTTACTGATGATTTACCACCTAGACTACCACCTTCATGACCTGAAGATCACAAAATAGATTTAATTCCTGGTACACAACCACCATGTAAAGCACCATATAGGCATAACCAAATTGAATAGAAAGAAATTCAAAATCAAATAGAAGAATTGCTTAATAGAGGATTAATTAGACCTAGTAGTTCTCCATTTGGTGCACCTGTCTTATTAGTAAAGAATAAGAATAATACTTATCACATATGCATTGATTATCATGCCCTAAATAAAATTATTGTTAAGAATAGATATCCAATTCCTAGGATAGATGATCTTATGGATAAACTAAAAGGTTCTGCCATATTCAGTAAGATAGATCTTAAATCTGGTTATCATCAAGTAAGATTGGATAAATCTGATATATTCAAAACTACATTTAGAACACAATTTGGACATTATGAATTTCTAGTGATGCCTTTTGGTTCAACTAATGCACCTGCTACATTTAGTCGCATGATAAATCGCATATTTCTAAAATATCAGCATTGTGTCATAGTATTCTTTGATGATATACTAGTATTCAGTAAAAATGAGAATGAGCATTATGAACATCTGTCTTTAGTTTTCAAGGTGTTAAAAGATAATCAATTGTATGCTAATCCAGAAAAGAGTGAATTCTTCCAAACAGAAATTGAATATCTAGGTCATATTGTTTCATCAGAAGGTATTAAGGTTGACCCTAAAAAGATAGAAGCAATTTTAAATTGGCCCATACCCAAAAATGTGCATGAGTTACGTTCTTTTCTAGGTCTTGCTAGTTTCTACATAAAGTTTGTGCGAAATTTCTCATTACTTGCATTACCTTTGACTAAACTTTTAAAGAAGGGTATTGTTTATAACTGGACTGATAATCAACAAAAATCTTTTGATTTATTGAAACATGCATTAACCCATGCTCCTGTATTACAACTACCTGATTTCAATAGACCATTCTTTTTAGTAGTTACTAATGCTAGTGGATTTGGAATAGGAGCCGTCCTTATGCAAGATAATCATCCCCTAGCCTACTCTAGATGTAAACTCAAACCATCCGAACTTAAATACTCTACCTATCATAAAGAATTGCTAGCTGTAGTACAAGCCTTATGTCAATGGAAACATTACTTAATGGGATCTGAATTTATGATCAAAATTGAGCAACAAAGCATCAAACATCTCCTTAGTCAACCCCAAATCTCTGACCGACATATTAAATGGGTAGCTTTTATTCAAAGTTTTCATCCCCTTATACAATATCAACCAGGAAAAGAGAATGTAGTAGCCGATGTTTTAAGTAGAAGACCGACAATTCATAATATCTCTGTGATATCATTTGATTCCCTTATCCCTATGAAAGATACTTATCATCAAGATATTACTTTTCAAGCTGATTGGAATAAATTAGTTGCAAATAATTGGATTCCTATTGATTCACTGTCTTACAATAATGGATTCATGTTTTATGAAAAAAGATTATGTGTTACAGTTCCATTTCAATCTTTTGTTTTGCATGAGATTCATTGTCCTCCATATCAAGGTCATAGAGGTATTATATCTACTTTGCGTACATTGACTGAAGATTTTTATTGGCCACATATGGATACTGATGTATCTAACTTTGTATCTGAATGTTTAGTTTGTCAATGAGTTAAAAGACATCATGGTAAACAGTATGGTTTACTAATGCCCTTATCTATTCCACCATGACCATGGAAACAGATCTCAATGGATTTTATCACTAGTTTACCTAACACTAAAGCTAATCATGATATGATTTGGACTATTGTCGACAGGTTTAGCAAACAATCATATTTTATTCCATACAAGAAAACTTTAATTGCATTTCAAGAAGCTCAATTGTTTTTGAAAACTGTGTTTACTAATCATGGTTTACCAAAAATTATTATTTCTAATTGTGATTCTAGATTTTGTAATAATTTTTGGATTACTTTGTTTACTAACTTAGGAACAAAGATTAATTTTTCATCTGCATTTCATCCTAAAACTAATGGTCAAACAAAAGCTACTAACAATACTATTTTAGATCTTTTACGTGCTTACACTATTTCAAAACCACATACATGGGATACATATCTACATTTACTTCAGTTTGCATATAACAATACACCACACATAGCTACAAAGAAAGCACCATTTGAAGTTATTTATGGATATAGATTGTCTAAACCTGTTGCATCATTATCAAACAAAATTCAAACTGCTGATGATATTGCTAACGTGAACGCTACTATTTTTGATGAAGTTAAAGATATGATTGCCAAAGCCCAGCAATCATATACAAAACAAGCAAATAAGAAAAGACAGGCTATGAATTTCAAAGTTGATGACTATGTTTGGTTACGAATAGAAAAACGTAGATTACAAAGTGTAGATAAACACCCAGTTGTGAAATTAGCACCTAGATTCTATGGACCATTTAAGATCATACACAAAATCAATGACAATGCATTTAAACTAGAACTACCACCACATTGGAAAATTCACAACACCTTTCATATTAGTTTATTATGACCCTTTAGAGGCCAATTACGTGTATACCCTGTCTATGAAAATCCACCTTTACTAGATGAAGAGACTGAAATCCTTGAACCTGAACCTATTATAGTTACTGACTTTATGACCACTAGAACTTACCGTAGATATTCTAGATATTTGGTCAAGTTTAAAAACCATCCTGTTGAAGAGGTCCAATGGATGCACGCTAGAGACTTAAATGCTTTCCCCACTCTGTTAGCTCCACATTGAGCTAATAGCAATTGAGGACAATTGCTATCCCACCCTGGGGGTATGATGCCACGAGGCATATTACACAGTGGATTCCGTGAGGTTTTACGGTGGATTTCGTAAACTTTTATTATCGAGGCTCATACACAAAGTGGATTCTTTGTGCGAGAAGTCGAAGGGGATGCCTATCCTTTTAGGGTGTTTTGTTAATTTAGTGTGTACATGGGTGATTCCACAAAATACATATTTAAATTAATAAACATTTATGAGTTTAGAGTGCGCACTCATGATAAATTAATGTTAGGATTGATTTCTAATCAATTTATTTATGTAGCTAAAGACTGCTAGGTATTCACTTTTGTCGGTTTAATTGTATTATTTTACTAACGATTGTGAATGCTTCACTTGATGTGTAGATATAGTAGCAATGACAGTGGAAAACATTGGAGGATAGTGTGTATTCAAATTATCGTCAATATTTTGATGGGCGCATACCTTAGGCATGGCGCCTATATTTTGTCGCGCCTATATTTTGTCGCGCCTATTTATCAAGGCGTTTGATATTTATTTATTATTTTTGTATGCGCATGGGCACACGATTTAGATATTTATATTTGGACATTGTATTTGGGTATGCCTGACTTCTTGGGTGCCCATTAGCTTTATTTCTATTTGGCACAAAAGCAAACTCAAAAGCCAAAAGCGTGCTATTTTGTAATTTGGGCTATTATTTGAGCTTGAAGATGATTAATATATAAAATACATGCTTTGTGGAGCGCTCACACAAGGCATGGGAGGAGATTGCACCCAATTGGTCTCTTGTTCATGTCGTGCAAGCTTTCTACATCGATTTGTGTGCAAAAAGTAGAGTTCTTTTGTTCTTGGGGACCTTCTGATGCTCACTACGCGCGCTTACGGCATCTGATCTATGCACGAATTCTTATAACCTTGCATGCGTTGTTGTAAATATTTCAATCAAAATTGCTATTCTTAAGGGCGAATTAGGTTGATAACATGCATGTTTTAACAAGGCGAGATAGTCCACAATCTCATTGTTACTATTGTCAACGAAGGCTAATTTTAGGTTCCTTTTTTGCAAGTGGGAATTGACATGCAACATAGCACAATGGCAATTAGCATTCCTTTTTGTAATGCATGTGATTCATTTACTAAAGGATAAAGTTGGATTGTTTACCAATGTGATGGATCATAGTTTCAATTCATCTTCTCAAACTTGGACTCAACTTCAAGATAAAATTGATAAACTTGCAGCTCTACTTGATCAGCTAGTTGTGATTTAAAGGGTGGAGCCAAAGAACAAAGCAAGTTTTCCATCATCTATGGATTTGTTATAGCCATGAGCAATAGCATGTTCCACCTGATCAGCAACATGAACATCATTGATGAACATGGTTGTTGATATGAGCACCATGAGTATTATGAGTAGAATGATTATGTGTAGTAACATGAGCATTCTCAACTATGAGTTTACATTTGATGGAAAAATGTTTCGTACTAAAGCATGGTGTGTTATGCATAGCATAGGGAAATCAACATTCTACAACCTGAGAAAAAAGTTTGTAGATGTTAGAAGGAGAGCATATCATGGAAATATTGGAATAATTAGGAAGCGTATGACACATGTGGAGATGGAAAATTTTCTTATACTGGGTCTCATTGAAAATAATGTAGATCAAATGCCACACAAGTCAAGAATTTCTATGCATGGGAGTTGTGAAACAAAATGGGTGCTACCATCAATATACAAACATGTTGATATTTTGCATGAAGTGAATTACACTTTGGTCACACTCAACCATAGAATGCTATCACAAGTGAATTTCTTAAGGCTGTGCAACACAGCCTTTAAGACATTCTCTTTATAAAAAAATAGTGTGTTCTCAAAATATGACATGTACACAACAATGAAGGTTAGTTGGAGTCAACTAGGAATCAAGAGGAGTGTGCCACGTACTTTACACAAAGGAGAGTACATATGTTGCAATAAATGAGTTGTAGAAATCTATACTATGCATAGAGGAGCTCAGCAGAAATGTACTCAAACAAGTTCTTGTGCATTATACATGATAAAATGGACCAAAGAAATATTGATATACCACAAATCAAACCAGTTCCTAAAGCACTAAATGGTGTTGAGAGCATTCCAATATCCTTGAGAGGAATCACAGGGGATTCACTAGTAGTAATAAGGAGATGTCACCTGCGTGCAAGAAATATATGAAAATACCCCTTATCTACCCCCTATTTATGGGACCTTACCTTATAAAACGTACCTTCCTTCCCTTAAATAACCCCCCTCCCTTACACTCATGTGGTACCATACGGTAAACCCTAGTGGACCCCCCGGGAGAGGAATGCTCACACATGGACATTACATGAGCAAACTACTTATGATCACTTTGCTCTGGGGTTATGGCCAAGTGATCCCAACTGCACAAGTGGATCTCTCTCAAAATGATTGAGGAATTTGGAAACAAAAGAGAAACACATGTATGGTGACTTGAGCTTAGAAAACTTAGATGCTCCATCTCAAAAAAATAAATTTTTATTGTGTTTTATCTACTACAACACTTTATCACACCACAGGAAAGTCGCAAAGGAGGATAACAAGTATTGCAAATGTAGAGAGAGTGCAACCAATGATGCCATTATGGATGTAGGCACAAATGAGGACATACAAAATAATTTGTCTAGACAAGAAAAATGTATGCTTCCATGTACAATCAAATTTGGTTACTATTGCAAATGTACAAGGAGGAGAGCCCTTTGAATCAAGGATAGATAACAATATGACGTTGCATGAAGGTTGCACATCATCAGATCAAAGGACATTTAAGAATTTGCTAAGAACATTGCTACTATAGCTTGAAAATTGAGGCTTTGAAAACAGGAATCAATATGTATTTGCCTACTTATTACTATTGGTTGCATGTGGGGGGTTTGACATGGTGCACCTTGGATTTCTTATGGTGGTTGATCACACTCATGAGCAAATTGGTGTATTATTTTTTCACTTTTTTGAAAAGCTTAGGAAAAAAGCCACCTCTACATTCCAACATTTGATGAAGAACTTTAATGAGTGTTTTACCATGCATCCTGCACCATTTCTCTTGAAAAAGGTGGTATACTTCAAGTAATTTGTATAAGGGTGTCTACATGATCGATCAAATAGCCTAGTAGGTCATTCAAAGCCACTACAATTTAGATTCTACATGAGTGATGGTATTACATCTAATGCAATGTAAAGTACACCCCAAAATATTGACTGGCTACCAAAAATTCAGGTAGAGAAATGAAAAAGTAATGAGAAAGGAGGACCCAAGGTTCCAAAAGGTGTCCAAGAGTATTGCCACCCTTTGAGTATGCGAAAGACAATGAGAAGCTTGTTGAAGGCTTAAATACGTATGCCAATTGGTGGAAAGACCACTTTCAAGACAAAATAGAGAAATTAGATATGCTATTTGGATCAAACCAGTTCTCATGTACTAGGAGAATGTGATTCAAGCAATGCAAACGCCTAGAGCAAGGAAGCATACTTTATTTCATAACTTTTAGCCAAGGAGTGTATGCACATGATATGACTCCAGAGCTTCAAACAAAAGACATTCCAAAAGTAGAACTTGATGAAAATGAAGGGCACTATTGTGGTTCAATGCATAATAAACATGATGAGGAGTTCAATCTAATGGTTGATGTAGTAATGGGTGATTTTGTCCCCATAGAACCTTGTGATGTAGACTATCTAATATGGGTAGGAGTGACAACAACGGGTATTGATCAAAACAAAGAGTTAGAAAACTACTTGAGAGGTAAGGTATAGTATTGGATACTAATTTTAAAGACAAAGAATGTGAGTAATGTGGAGGCCTATAGGAATTGTTGAAACAAGTAATGGCAAGAGAGCAAAAAATGATCCATAGCATTAGGAAGACACTAACTGTATCATTTGGGAATGGAAGCCCATGGGTGGACAACCTGACAAAGTAAATATTCCAAAACCTATGATGCTCAAGGCCAAACAAAATCTAAAACTAGATTTTATTGAGTCTCTATTAAATGTAAGCACTGAGGAGGAGGAATGATTGGATAGCCTTGCTTAGAAATGTGTACACTCAAGCTTGTAGCACTGCTTCACATAAAATCATGGAAAATGTAATCTTTAAGTAATTTCACAGAATTTACTTTGTAATTTATTGAATAATTCCATGCCACTTAAACTTTTTTTCTTGTTCAAGAAGTCATCATATTCATTCACTTAATGAGTACATCTTATGACAAGTTAAAGAAATGTGTATGGCCATTTATGTGAGCTGCTCTAGGGTGTGTACAAACTTTATCATGGGTGTGTGTTCATGTGTGTATGTGTGTGTGTGTGTGTGTTTTTATATACTTGAATGTGCATACAGATGCCAATTTAAAATATTGAGACAAATAATACTAGTTCCTTTAAATGCATTAACATCTACTAACAAAAGTATCACAAAATCCTTATGTGCAACAACCTAGCACAATGCAACCTCTCCTCGGCAACTTCTAACACTAAGAATTACTCCAAATTTGTGAAAATTTTCCAAAATTCCTAAATATATATTTATATGAAAGCTAATCTATTCTTGTAGCTTAACAAATTAATACTTGAGATGTACTCATTATTATCAATTTGCACATAACCATGGTTTTTCTTCTACCATATCCTAAAGACAAATGTTTCAATCTTGTAGTTGCATGGTAGCATTTTGTAGAAGACATGTGGTAACATGAGTTGTTTGGATCCTTGTGTCACTACAAGGTGTAGTTTTGACACCACATGTGGTACTCTAGCAAGTAAAGTGAGCCACGTGTGGCAGCTTTCTTAACTCTCAAATTTTAATCTAAATAAGATTGCCTCTTACTAGACTTTAGGAAGGTTTAGCGATTGCTCTCTTTTGGTACAAGTCTTAGTCCTTCAACTTAGGTCCAAGTCTAATTGGCTCGAATTTTAAGATATCTATAGTAAACAACCTACAAATTTCAATGATAAAAGAATCCAAAGTGGTTATGCATTTTAGTTTCAATCATCTACCATCAATGGATTCTAGAGATATGAAAATCCAATAGATCATGCGCTTTGGATTCAATCATCTACTATCAATGGATTTGAGAGAAAGGAAAATTCAATAGGTTATGACCTTTAGGAGAGAAGTTGGAATCACATGGCATTATTGAGGGCAATATGAGGCCAAGTAAAAAGATGATATTGTGAAAAATGCAAGTGTAAGGGACATGTTCATGTTTAGGAGATTGATGAATCCAAAAAGCAATGGTTCATACTTGACACTATATCATCATCATTGTTGAGGTATCTACCATTAGTAGCATCATGTTGCCCACAAGAATGATGATTAAAATCATGTCTAAAAGAAGACTAATCATATGCATAATCATGCATATGTTGCTACCCGTCAGAAGATGCATGTTCACAATATACATGTTACTCCTATATAGTGAGAGTATAGTATTATTCTACTCACCAATGTATAAATGATCAATGGTTGATGTGTATGTTGCTTGCTATGTATATACTCATAGACATTTGCATTCTATTGCCCATGTACATAAGGCTACCTAGATGGCTTCTCATGGTGCACATAGTAATGATCAAGCTGCTGATCATATTGATCACTACATTATTGGTAGTTATGCTACTCTCCGTGTACATACTCATTTACATTTGCATGTTGTTGCTCGTGTACATGATGCTGCCCAGATGGCTTGTCCATGCCCATGACCATAATGTGGCTCATAATAATGTGCATAGCCATCATATGCATGTTTTTGCTCATAATATGCACAATCACCAAATGCATGATGATCATAATTATGCATATGCTATTGAATTTTCTCATCTGACCCATACCAATGGTCATGTTGTTGGTGACATTTGTAGGCCATGCTCATACAATCTAATATATACGTGCATCGACTACAATAGCTATTCCCCCAAAAGTCTGACCTTGCTTGCATGATTTGGGATCTATCTCCAATTTTGTAACATCTTTGTTCACAAGAATCATTTGTTACAACTTGATGGAGGTTTGCAATATCACATTTCTTACCAAATGTAGGATTCCTATTTGTTTTTTGAACCCTTACTCTATGCACATAACTTTGTTTCTTTAGTGTCCCATCTATGCTATCATATTCATTAATCATGGCATCCTCTCCTCCAGGATCCTCATTTTGAGGAAGACAACGTACTTATGTACTATCACCCCCAACTTCAATACTATTGTCATTGTTATGAAAAATGGCATCATCTTCATCTTCATCACTAAGACCATCTAGGTTCTTAAAGAGATCAATATTTTCTTCCATCCTTTCATCTTCAATGCTTTGGATAGTAGAACATGAATTCATGTCTCTCAAGGGTTCATCACCATTCTCAAAAGCTTTTTGATTAATAGGCCATCTAACTAAATTCAAAATTAACACATGCATTTCACTTGGTTTTGATGGATTCAAGGATCCTTCAAAAATGACACCCAAGGTACTCTCCCCTAGTTTGCAATAGTTTATGGCCACATATGGATGGACCAAGAAAACCACACCTTTGCCAAGTTTTGTGGATCTATTTTAATCCCATAGGGTGACTTCTTTTTCTTTTCAAATCTCTCTAACTATGAATCCATCCTCTTGCTTAACATTATTTTCCTCAAAATGGTTGTCTCTTGTACCAACTTTGTCTTTATCAATGATAATGCCATTGAATAGACATTTGAGAATGCTTCCAATAGCTTGAGACATATTTCTTGCATCCATTGTCATAAATGGAATCAAGAATGTATCATCAAAGCTCTGAAGACATGTATGGACACACATGTTGCACTAATCAATTCAAATCCACACCTCTAAGATGGATCAAGAGAATAAGCAACCCCATGTGCATTTCTTGAACAACCATTGACAAGAAACACTAAAACGCCTTGTTTTAGACCTGCCAATCCCTAAGAAGACCAAAGAGAAATGAGTGATGCTCATTAATAGAATTATATGTCCTAAAATTTCCATTGTAGCATATTGATTGTAGCATGGCACCTCAACACAAGGTTTTAGAATCAAATTTCATTGATTGTTATCCTAAAATTGTATTCAAGGATTGAACTTTAGTTTGAGCCTTGTAGGAGGGTTATGGCTTCAAGGTAGCCGCAATTCACAGCTTGAACTTTAGATTGAACCTTTGACAATGGTCACAAATTCACTCTAGTTTCTAGGAATGGTTATCAATTTTACCAAGGGTATGGTCACACTTCTCTTTGAGGCTATTAAGGTTGTTGATTGGATAAAGGATTGTTCTTGGAGGCTCAAAATCTATTTTTATAAAGTTTACTACTAAGGATTGAGAATTTATAGGCAACAAGAGTTGCATGGTATTTTTCAAGCAAACAAATAGAACCAAATACAACCCTAGTAGGCTGATAGGCATTTCTCAAACTTTAGATAGAGGCTTAGAGAATGGTGACACTACTTTGTTGAGAATGGTTGTGGACTTTGAGCAATATAGGGTCATGCAATTCACTTTGAGGCTCCCCGCTTGGTTAGTGAAAAGCCTTTCTTTGAGGCTCAAAGACTACTTCCAACCAAGGTAGCCATAGGCTTTGCTCATGGCTCAAACTTGATTTTGAGCCTAAAAGTTTCATCTGAAGGATAAAAGTTTATAGCAAGCTAGATTTGCATGGCATTTTCAATTATGGACTACTAATATTGGATGTGCATCATTATATGTGGCTATGATAGACCAATTTTTCATAATAAAAAAGTTTGCATTATGCATGGAGATAATGTTCGAGAATGTGTTTAAGCTAGCATCAAATTTACTACCTCTCTTTTAAAAAAAAACAAGTGAATTGTGAAAATTTTGAGATCATGAGGTTAATTCATGGAGCAACATGGGAATTAATGATATGGCAAGAACCCACGAGATCATGATGTCAGATCATGGAGCAACATGAGAATTAACGATGTTCGAGGACCCATTAGCCCTGTGCCATTACTTTTCTCTCTCTTTAATTTTTCTAGCATGTGGGAGCTTTGATATTGTCACTATACATGCATGAATTTTGTGCTACAACACATAACTCAATAATCTCTAATCTAAGTTTCCATTTAATAGTATTAATAAAATTGAGTTTTACTAACTAGGTAACTTAACAAATAACTACTCAAAAGTAACAAGCTAAAAGAACTTACTTGGTTAGATAGAGTGTGTGCCATTTTTTCTTGATGAAGATTGCTTTCTTTCAATATTTTATCTCCTGAAGTCCTCATGTCTTTATGATGACATAGAATTGGAATTATATTGTGAAGCTTTTACACTATATGACTAGCTTTTAGGCAATCACAACTAGTACCCTTACACTTTTAAGTGAGGATTGGGAGTTTGCGCCTCTCTATACTAGAAATTAAGGAGCAAACTAGCCCAAGTAGAAAACCTAACTTTGAATCTACCAATCCTAACTACTTTAAAATTGTGAGTTAGGCTCAAAATTTAAGTTTGGGCCTCACTCCATGTGCTCGTGGAACCCTAGTAAGTAAGCCACTTAATTTTAAGTCTCACCTTCAATTGTTACTGTAAAACCAACAAGGGAGGCTTATCCAACCTCAACTTCATGTGCAATTATAGAATCAACAAGTGAGGCTCAATCATAAGATCAAGCCTCACCTCTATATGCTTGCATAGCAGTAGCAAGTGAGGATAAAACTTAAGTTTTAGCCTCATGTTCCTGGTTAATTGCAAAGCCAAAACGTGAGCCTCAACAAAGCCTTCCCTTCATGTTCTTGTGTAGCTCTAGCTACTAATGCATGAGGGCCTCACCTTAATGGAGAGGAAGCAATTCAAGCTTCTCAAGCCTCACCTCCTTGTTCTAGTGTAGAGCTAGCAAGCGAGGCTCAAGCTTAAATTGGAGTCTCACCTCCATGTTCTACCATACAACATCTATCAAGTGAGGCTTGATAGTTGCAAACCTTACCTATGGATGCTAGTGTAATAGCAACAAGTGATGCTCAACTTAAGTTCCAGCCTCACATTCATGGTCAAGGGTAGATCCTGAAAGTGAGCCTCCAAAGAGTGGTCTCTTTATGTGATAGTGTAGCTCTACCAATTGGTGCATCAACTTGAGTTTGGGCCTCACCTCCCTTTGCAAGTGAGGCTCAACCTAAAGTTTGAGCCTGAGCTCAATGTGCTATACTAGAGCTTGAAAGTGAGACTCAAATGTGAGTTTGAGCCTTGCCTCTACATGCTAGTGTAGACGTAGTGAGGCTCATAAGTCTCATCTTCATGTGCAAGGGTAAAACTAGAAAGTGAGGCTAAATCTTGAAGCTTATACTAACTAAACTTACTACATACAAAACATGCATGTATCTTCATGAGATATAGCCTCCATCAAAGTTGTCTTTTTGAGATTTCCAGTTCAATTAGAGATTTCTCATAGCCAACATTGTTTGCAAAGCTTGAAATACTCCTTTCTTTTCATAGGGATAGATTTGACCAACCACACAACAACTACCTTGCAATCACATGGAGAAGTCTTTGCATTGGATACTCTTAAAATAGTGATTCAAATCAAAGGCACCCCTCCTAGAATCAAGGTGGAAAAAACTTATCAATTGACTAAAAAAGAAGTAGTGAATTGGTTTTTGGATAGCTATAATGTCCATGGAAACTTAAAACAATGTGATATGATATATGGAGATATGGGGGTTGTTGTTGTTGCCAAAGATGATGTGGCTAGGATATCAATCACATGCTTTACATGCAATGTGCTATGAACAGGAGAGACCACAAAAGAAAACATGTTTTGCTTATCATTGGACACTTTTACTCCAACATACATGAGTGGTAGTAAACAAGGGAAGGAAAATTCTATAGTGAAGTTAGGATTAAAAATCATTATCTTATTCAATCAAGAATATTTAAGGGCCAATAGTTTGGAAGACCCAATGAAAGCGGCGAGGCAAGAAAAGCGGGCCTTGGATTTACAAAATAAGGCTCTTCTTGGTAACAAGACTACAAAGACTCAAGCTAAGAAGTTTGTGGAGAAGAAAGCACAGTAACCATAAGCAGTGCAAGCTCTTCGAAGCATGATGAGAAGGAAGGTGAAGCAAAAAAGGTGCCCAATGTCGAAGGATTTCGAAAGCAAGGTTGCAACCACAGAGGACTTTGAATAATTTCAGGATAGAAGATCAATCTAGCAGATCAAATTCAATTTGAAAGCTCTATTTCTGCACCAACTCTAGTCTCTGAATCTGTAAATAACCAGGTTATTCCTATTGCACTAATGCCATCTACTTCTTCAATTAAAGAATAGGTAGTCTGAGTATTGATAACATTATTCAGCTTGATCCCATATCAGAAGTACAAAGCCTCACTATCCTACTTACATTCATGCACAACATTGGTAATATGAGGAGAATCTAATGCAGGTTTGTAAGCCTCCATCAATATATTTCTGTCTTTCAAAGCTTCAACAGGCTAAACTTCATCTTCAAAAGCAAACTGCATAATACAAAGAGGACCATGTCGGGCAAGATCAACATCTTCACAAACAAAACCTATGATAAGGTGCTGTTCTGGATCAGGCTCTAAGTAAAGCCATGGTAATTGTGCTGAATCTGTAACAAGATGGATAAGCATTGGCAGACAATTTGCCAAAACAGCAACCATATATCCCACTTGCACTGCTTTCACGGGCATCAAGTGAATGGAGGTCTTTTGGTATATGAATTCGAACAGCACTTAGGCTTTCTATCTAAGACAGGGGTAAAGATGCAACCTCTAAGTGTTGTTGCAGCAGTTGCATCATCAACTTCAGAAGATTATGTCAAGCTTCTTTACCGTCACAGCAGTGCCTAGCTTCATATCTGTCGCAACAGCAATCATTGGATATCTCTCTCTATCTCCTCTAAGCATTCTCCTCCTTGTCTGCTTCTTCAGTTGCATCACAGCCTCATCCTTGTCTTCTAGGTCTCCTTCAGCTACGGCTTTGTCTGCCACCTCGTCCATGCCTTCTTCGCTGTTAGGACGTGATAGGATAGTCCTTTTTTATAGATGCGGCTGATAGCTACAGATGACGATGAATTATCTTGCAGGCGGTTAGCTTAAAAACCAAGTGTGTTAACAATGATCTGTGATGTTCCAATGACTCTCCTTCTTCCTTCCGCAGCGTGGAAGCTTAGATGAGCAGGGCCTTTCAAAGCTCACGAACTCTTCGATTTTTTTGACATTGTCAGCTTCATCATTCTTCTGCACTTGTTGATGCTTCCACCCTCAACTTCATGCTTGTTGAAGAAGATGAAGCCTCGGTTATCGCCATTTCTTCATCATCGTCATTCCTCCATTCCTTCTGCGTCTTTGAGCCGCCATCGTTATATCCTCGGAGTTCGACAATATCCTCTCTCTTTCTTTTCTTTCCCCATCCTCTTGCTTTTTTTTTCTTCCCCAAATCCCCGACCGATCGAAGGGAGAAAAAAACACAACTGATTCTCTGCTATTTTCTCTTCAGGCTCCTCCCACAATAGCCATCCGAAAAGCGGCCTGTTTTTCCCCCCTCAGACCAGAGTAAGGCCCTTCCTTCCATGAATAGTAACCAGTGGACTGAAATGTACAAAAGCATACTCAAGTTACTGCCAATGTTGATGAAGACGTTTGAAATCATAGATGAGATATAAAACTAGGCTCAACAACTGCTGCTGTCTCGTGCCTGGAGTCATAAAAAGAAATCAGCTGCTGTCAGCTCAATCTTCTAGCACCTCTAATAGGACTCAACGAGTTACAAAACACAACTTTTCACTCTGATAGTTTCTATTTAGCAGCCTCCTTTTCAAAAGTGCCATAAGGCCCCCTCCATGTACCCTACCCTCCAAAATAGATAATGAGAACATAGATACATTATCTGCAGTGACATTGGGAAACATTTGCTTCTGTCATTACATTTTATCACTTTCAAGTGGGCCTACCCTTTCCAGATAGGATTTGAACATTTATTTACCTGGGATACCCATCCTCAGTGCTTGGATTCTGTTACTTAGAGTTGGACGCACATTCTGAATAGTATTGTGATATGTCAAGTATCCACAAGGGTTTCATTTCTAAAACTAGGCATTCCAAATGATGGGTACGATCCCGGGTCTTCATTAATGTGCCCACTGGCATCTAAAGTAAAGCCTTCCGTCTACCTCAGCTGTTCATTACTTTCTCTCGCTTCTAAATAACGTCTTTCAACATAATCATGTCTATGAATGTAAGAACCCTCAGCATCAGATCCTACCCAAGACATTGGGAAAGTTGTAACATTTTTCAAGGATTGCTCCCCATGATCCTTCAAAGACACTGGCTGGCTATTATACTCACCAGCATCTAATAAAGATTGATGAGTTTTACCATTCTGCTCTGTTATTAATGCAAATATATTGCTTGTGGTGTTTTTATTGTTGCTGGTTGATGTTGCATGTTGCAGGAGAGCACTATGCACTGCACAAAGCCCATAATCAGCATATCCTGAAATGAGTGTAGCCCATGAGACTGCATCTTGAGTTACCAATCTATCAAAAACTCCCTGTTCTTCTACAAGCATGTCACATTTAGCACTAAACCCCTCTTCACTATATTACCCACGCAGAATAAAAGTGCAAACATAATGACTAAGCATGTACAAAATATCAAATCCCACACACAAATTTTTGGTGGATTCCACACCTTGGATGCGCAGTTGTATGACATCCACCCCCTCTAATCATGCGCATCCTCCGGATGGACCAATTACCCATGATCATTATTATCAAGATCCACGAATAGATCAATCTCTTCATTATGTATTTCAGGTATTTTAGCAAGATTATCTGTCATATCATCTGTCTCTTCTACTAGAGTTTCTTCTCGTTGCTCTTCTCTTGCAAATTCTTCCAATGCATAATTCTCATCATCTCTTTTCTTGAAAATCTTGATTCTTTTTCCTGCAATAGGCACTCTAAGCACTGCCCCATCCAATTCTGTCAGCTCATATGTTGCATTGTCAAAGATATGTCTGACTATGTACGGCCCAAACCATCTTTTCACCATATTCCGAAGTGCAATATGCTGATTTTCAAGGCTACTATCAAAGACTAATACCCAATCTCCCTCTTTTATTGCTCTAGGCCGCAAGCGATGCTTGCTGTCAAACATGTTCTTATTTCTTAGTCTAGCAACCTTCAACCTGTCAATAGCTAGCTAAATATCATTTGGTCTTCTCTCCAACTGCCAAATCCAAAGAGCTAAGAGTTCCTCTCTCGTCAAATTCTCCTGCCAAGGTAAAATTGACCAAGTCAAAGCACAAGTCTCAGTCGGCATAACCGGTTTCTGACCATACATCAACTCTGTGGGCATATATCCTGTGGTAACACTATGAGTCGTACGATCAGCCCACAAAGGAAATGGTAGAAGTCTCGGCCATTCTCCGATCTGTCCTTTGCATGCTTTGGCTAATGCTTTCACTATCGACGGATGTCCTCTTTCACTCTTCCTATTTCCCTCTGGATTGTATGCTGTGGTTAGAGCCAACTTGATTCCTAGTTGAGAGGAAAACTCGCTAGCTTCATCTGCATCCAATTCACCGCAATCTGCAGTGATCTTACCCACATAGCCATACATGCAGAAAATTTCTTCCAATAAGAACTTACACAAGATCCTCTCTAGCCAAAACAATATACCTCATCTACCATAGGCCCATAGGCATAGTAATCAATTCAACTACCCACTTATATTGAATGCATAGCGGATAGGTCGGATGAAGCTCATCTCGATGACGCACTACCGAATACATCTGGCAGTCTCTGCAAGTCTCTACAAAGTGAGAAACATCTCTATACATGCCTTTCCACCAATATTTCTCCTTGATTTTCTCATAAGTAGCCCCTCTATGACCAACCCAAGGACTCTCATGAAACTCCCTCATCACCTGTAATTGTGTCTTTTTATCGCAGACAACCCGCAAGGGTAATCCACCTCTTTTCTTCGAATGCTTCTAAAGAAATTTGTCCTTGAGAAAATAACCATAAGCTTTTCTTCTGATCTTCTTGAACTCTTCATCTGTCCATTCATCTCTTTTGCTTAGTGTACTAAGGTACTTGCCAATCTGCAATCAATCTCCAACATAGAGTTCTTCTATGAATGCCACAATATCATAGACATGGCAAACATGATCAACCATAGCGGCTGAATTTTTTGCATCATCCTCTTCTGCAAGTAGTGTCTCCTCATCATCATATCTAGCTCTAGACAACATATCTGCCACTGGATTATCCTTCCTTGCTAAGTGTTTAAATTCTGGATTTAATGACTTGATGTATGCAATCCATCTCAGCATAGTTATATCCGAAGTAGAGCAACTCGTAATCATACCTATCAATGGCAAGCAATCTGTCTCTACCACAACTCAGGCTCCAATAAAGTACTCCTTGTTACATTTGAGAGCCATAACAATCCCCAGTAACTCCCTCTTGATTTGTAGTTGTCTCCTCTGTCTCTCGTTTAGGACTTTCGCCCCAAACCGAATAGCATACATGTTTCCATCTGCATCATCTTGACCCACAACCCAACCTATGCCAATTGGACTAGTGTCAACTGTCAATACAATAGGCCTTCCGCAATTATAATCCGCTTTCCTGAGAGTAGGAGCAATCTGCAATAACTTCTTCAATTTCCACATGGCTCTAGTGTGGCTCTCATCCCAGTAAAATTTCTGCCCCTTTCGAAGCGGCTGATATAAACAATCTGCTATCTGTGCAAAATGGGGCATCCAAATCATATAAAACACACAAGCTCCAATGAATCTCCGTACCTCTGAAGTGGTAGAACAATACTCCATAATCTTCTATAGCATCCACCTTCTCAGGTGAGGGTTTCCTGCCATAATACCCACACATATGTTCAACAATGACAACCTCATTTACTCCAAAAATAGATTTTTGCCCTGATAATGTCAAGTTCACTTCTTCTAACTTGGCCAAAATTTTCTCACAAGCTGAAATATGATCAGCCACAAAATATCTGTATCCCTGCTCATTTAGACTCTCATTCTTCTCTTCTTTTGCATATCTCTTAATGGGCACATCATCCAGAAAGGCATGGTAAGCTGAGGTATGTAATCACGAAGGACTTTATACATGGCATTCATCATATGTGCAACAGAATTAGTGGCACTTTGAGGCAAGGTACACATCCTGACAAGCCCAATAGGAGTTCTCATAGTGGTTATGTCCCTGCTTTCCAAAGCCAACTGAAACTGATCATATTTCGAATACAAATAACCTAAAGAATAGATGGCACATCCAGCAAATGCTTCTGCAAACTCATCCACAACTAGACATATACCAACATTCCTGATAGTAACTCTGTTTACTGGCTGCATGTCCTGTATAAATTGAAGAGTACCATTCTTCTTTGGAACCGTAAACCACCTATTTGAGTATGGTGCAGATGATGGATCTAGGATTCCCATCCTGATTTTCTCATTCAACAAGTCAATTCGCTTTGGCAGGTGTGCCTTAAGCACTGGAATAGATCGGAGGTTCCATGGAATATAAGGAATAGTAAAGATCACCATAAGAGCAACAATATCCGGATTCACACATCCAATCTTATGTGGAAAAAAAGCAAACCCCCTTCCATGTCGCTCAAGCATCTCTTGAAAGCATTGCTTCTCTGTGGGTAGCAAGAAATCACCATTTCCAATTTTTTATTCAGCAAGAGTCTCTGCTGAAAATTTATGGTCTATATGCTCTGGATTTCTCAAAATTGGCTGTTTGGCAGCCCTCTCTATTTTCTAATCACTGTCAGGTGGAAGCAGTACAGCTACCGACTTCACCTTCTTATTCACAGTCTTTGTATTTCGTGTCAACCCTGGCTTCATTATGATCCTCTACATTACTCAAATCTTGCTGTAAATCAACAATTCTGCACTCCAGTGGTGGCTGAATATCCTCAGCCCTCTGCTCTATGGACTGCATAGGAACAGCCCTAAACTCTGGATGCTGAAATATTTCAGCAGTAAACTCTGTTGGCTGAAAGTTTTCAACCCTCTGTGTCTCTGTAAGCTGATCATAATCAGCCGAAAACTCTGTTTACTGAATTTCTTTAGCACTCAATACTTTTTGCTGAGTCACCTCAGCCTCTAACTCTATTTGTGACACAAAATCTACAATTTCATGAAACATGTCCAGGGATTGCACTAATATATTACTGTGACAACTCTACATATAAGTTTTCAGCATATTTTCCATCTCTGTCATCATATCTGCACAAATCATACTATCATACATCCCATCTATATGCTTATCATCCTCTAAAATACCTACATTTTTAAAAATTTTCTCCTTCCTGCATATGTACTGCCTGGGAACTCTAGGCAACTTAGAAGTCTTCTGATAACTCATCGAACTGTTTGCTGAAATTTCAACAAAACTGCAGGAGAAAACACAGCTGCCAGGAGGCGAGAACTCCAATCTCCTCTACTCTGTACCACCGTTGTCTCACAAAACAGCGGTACCTAATGAAAACCCGAATCCCTCACAGTGGGCAAAGGTGCATCTCTAAGAGTATCCCTATTTCTAACATGGTTCACACACAGAGTCATAAACTTAACTGCTCTCATGCCATCTTTACTGCGAATCCGTGCATAAGCAGATCCATCATCCATTACTTTTGCTTCAATGCGCATCTCTGTAATGTGTGGCTGTCCAAGAATTATGGGATAAGAGCATGAATCCTGCACAAAGAAAATGAAATCCTCCTCTACATCTCCAATAGAAACCCTGACACTAGGACATGCAGCATACAAATCACGTGTAGTGTTGTTGGCAGCTCTCATACGCCACCCATGCTCTACATCCATAGGCCATCTATTACTTTCATAAACTCCACAAACTATGAGATTAATCTCTGAACCATGATCCACCAAAGTAACATAAGGCACATATTTCTCTCCAATTTTTACCATCGTTTTTGTAGTTGCCCTAGCCCAATGACTCCGTGAAAAGTAACTACGCGGTATCAAAACAGGCTCATCAGTTTCAGCATAATGCATAGGTTGAACCCTCTTCTCTATCTGTGGAAAAACAGAAGCATTCTCAACCATAACCTCATCCTCATCCTCATCCAACTCCCCAATCAAAACTCCCTGTGTATCAGTAGTAGGCAATGCATGTATTTTCCTCTTGGAGACTTCTTGGAACTGATCTTGAAACTCTCTTTTCAAGATGCCCAAAACCTCAGAAATAGTAAAAGTCACCTCACTGCTAAGTATCTTGTCATTAAAGATTTTCTTCATGTTCATAGATGTCTCAATATCAGACATCAATCTAAACCCTGGCTGCTTTCTCTCTCTAGGCTCTCTCCTCTTTTCTTTCTTTTGAGCATCTTCCATCTGTTGTTCTAGCCCTGGTCTCAAAGACGGTCCTACAATAGGTGGAGTAACAAACTCACCCCCTCTAGTCTTTTTAGCTGCATTTGGATTTTCTTCATCCCTCTTACGCTTCTCCTCAACAAGTACATCTGCTCCCTGAGACTTAGCCAAATAAGCATAAATAGTGTACCTGTCAACAGGCGAATCCCAACCTGTCTCAGATCTGATGCTAGAGCCTGTACTAGTAAAAATAGTTTGCTGAATTTTTTCCTTGTTTGCCATCTCCATAGCATAAGTCCATAATGCTGATCGATTCTCTGATCCTTTCTCAATCTGAACTCCATATGCAGAAGCGTCTCCTCTAGTTGCCACATAAGAAGTACACGCAGCCATATCATCCACTAATTTCTTCAATCCGCCTTTCCCAAAATTGGTAGCAAGCGGAGCTCCTGTTTCAGTCAACCAAATCTTACCATCTTGTCCCCAAAATACCAAAATCTTCCTCATTGTATCCTAAAAAGATTCACAATCCTTGCAATGCTGATGGTCCGTACTATCACACCAAATACATCTTCGATCTCTCTTAGGTGCACTAGGAGCACTCCTAGGTGCAACACGAGCACTAGAAGAAATAGTAGGCGCAGTCGAAGCAAACTACTCTTTCAATATTTCCACCAATTTTGCTTTAACTAGCTCTAGTGTCAAATTCGTTATGCCTTTGATTATATCATCAAGAGAGGAAGGCACCGACGGAGCGGATGGTTTTGGAGCAGAAGGAGCCAGCATCGGTCTTGGAAAAGGAGTAGAAACAGTAGGCATTGGCATAGGTGAAGAAACTAGCTGAGGAAGAGAAGAAATAACAGGGATAGAAGCAGGCATAGGAGCAAAAGATGGCGTCGGTGTCATAAATCCATTCTGTAGGCCGGTCTTCCATATCCTCCTCTTGGTCAAAGTTGAGATTGCATCCTAGGCATCTTGCCAATCTGTTTTAAGACCCATAGGCTTCGTGCGATCCTCAAGAAGCTCTTCTAATTCTTCCTGAAGAGCAGGATCTGTAGCTTGCAAGAAAAGCTCAACTTTCTCAATATCCAATGCTCTTTGTTCAATGGCATCAAGTTGACTATACCTCTCTTCAAATTCTCGTATCAACTTTGAAGCAGCTAGACCTTTGTTTGGCATGTAGACCCACTCTCGGAATGACCATCGTGTAGCCATCCCAAAGTCCTCAAGGAAATACTCTTCTTTCAAGGCCTTCTTAAAATCTTGCCAATGCAAATTTTGATTAAAAAGATCAGTCACTTTTGCCCTCAAGGTGGGTGTGACAAGACGAAGGAAATACTTACTCATAAGTCCATCTGGTACTCCAAAAAATCCCATCTTGATCTCATATGTCTTCAAGTAAGCTAAAACATTACGGCCATCAAATAGCTTCTTCTCATTCTCAACTGCTTCAATCGCCTTAGTCACCCTGATTGCATTCTCCTGCTCCGAATATAGTTGCCTTTGCTGAGACAACTGTTGTTGATGCAATTGTTGCTGCTGCTGCATATACAATTGTGTCTGCTAATTTTGAAGCTGCATATGCATAGACGTATTTCGCAAAATCTGCTTTAAATCATCCGTTAAAGTACTTGAAGCAGCAGTCAATGATGGAGCTGAAGTAGAGGACAAAGCAAGAATCGTAGAAGAGGCTGAAACTGATGGTGAAGTATCTCCCATCTTGAAATTTATACGACACTTTCACATCGGGTTCACCAATAATGTCGAAGGATTTCAAAAGCAAGGTCACAACCACAGAGAACTTTAAATAATTTCAGGATAGAAGATCAATCTAGCAGATCAAATTCAATTTGAAAGCTCTATTTCTGCACCAACTCTAGTCTCTGAATCTGTAAATAACCACGGTGTTCCTGTTGCACTAATGCCATCTACTTCTTCAATTAAAGAATAGGCAGTCTGAGTATTGATAACATTATTCAGCTTGATCCCATATCAGAAGTACAAAGCCTCACTATCCTGCTTACATTCATGCACAACATTGGTAATATGAGGAGAATCTAATGCAGGTTTGTAAGCCTGCATCAATATATTTCTGTCTTTCAAAGCTTCAATAAGCTAAACTTCATCTTCAAAAGCAAACTGCATAATACAAAGAGAACCATGTCGGGCAAGATCAACATCTTCACAAATAAAACCTATGATAAGGTGCTGTTCTGGATCAAGCTCTAAGTAAAATCATGGTAATTGTGCTGAATCTGTAACAAGATGGAGAAGCATTGGTAGACAGCTTGCCAAAACAGCAACCATATATCCCACTTGCACTGCTTTCGCGGGCATCAAGTGAATGGAGGTCTTTTGGTATATGAATTCGAACAGCACTCAGGCTTTTTATCTGAGACAGGGGTAAAGATGCAACATCTAAGTGTTGCTACAGCAGCTGCATCATTAACTTCAGAAGATTATGTCAAGCTTCTTCACCGTCACAGCAGTGCCTAGCTTCATATCTGTCGCAGTAGCAATCACTGAATATCTCTCTCTATCTCCTCTGAGCATTCTCCTCCTTGTCCGCTTCTTCAGTTGCATCGCAGCCTCATCCTTGTCTTATGGGTCTCCTTCAGCTTACGGCTTTTTCTGCCACCTCGTCCATGCCTTCTTCGCTGTTAGAACGTGACAGGATAGTCCTTTTTAATAGATGCGGCCGATAGCTACAAACGACGATGAATAATCTTGCAGGCAGTTAGCTTAAAAACCAAGTGTGTTAACAATGATCTGTGATGTTCCAATGACTCTTCTTCTTCCTTTCACAGTGTGGAAGCTTAGATGAGCAGGGCCTTTCAAAGCTCACGACCTCTTCGATTTTTTTGACATTGTCAGCTTCATCATTTTTTTGACATTGTCAAGAAGATGAAGCCTCGGTTATCGCCATTTCTTCATCATCATCATTCCTCCATTCCTTCTGCGTCTTTTAGTCGCCATCGTTATATCTTCCGAGTTCGACAATGTCCTCCCTCTTTCTTTTCTTTCCCCGTCCTCTTGCTTTTTTTTCTTCCCCAAATCCCTGACCGATCGAAGGGAAATAAAAACACAACCAATTCTCTGCTATTTTCTCTTTAGGCTCCTCCCACAATAGCCATCCGAAAAGTGGCCTGTTCCTGCCTCCCCCCCCAAGACCAGAGTAAGGCTCTTCCTTCCATGAATAGTAACCAATGGACTGAACTGTACAAAAGTGTACTCAAGTTACTGCCAATGCTGATGAAGACGTTTGAAATCATAGATGAGATATAAATCCAGGCTCAACAACTGCTGTTGTCTCCTGCCTGGAGTGATAAAAAGAAATCTGCAGTCAGCTCAATCTTCTAGCACCTCCAGAAGGACTCAACGAGTTACAAAACACAACTTTTCACTCTGATAGTTTCTGTTTAGCAGCCTCCTTTTCAAGCAGTGCCATAAGGCCCCCTCCATGTACCCTACTCTCCAAAACAAATAATGAAAACATAGATACATTATCTGCAGTGACATTGGGAAACATTTGCTTCTGTCGTTGCATTTTATCACTTTCTAGTGGGCCTGCCCTTTCCAGATAGGATTTGAACATCTGTTTACCTGGGATACCCATCCTCAGTGCTTGGACTCTGTTACTTAGAGTTGGACGCACATTCTGAACAGTATTGTGATATGTCAAGTCAGCCTCATCCATATCCACAAGGGTTTCATTTCTAAAACCAGGCATTCCAAATGATGGGTACGATCCCCGATCCTCATTAATGTGCCCACTAGCATCTAAAGTAAAGCCTTCCCTATACCTCAACTGTTCATTACTTTCTCTCGCTTCTAAATAGCGTCTTTCAACATAATCATGTCTATGAATGTAAGAACCCTCAGCATCAGATCCTACCCAAGACATTGGGCAAGTTGTAACATTTTTGAAGGATTGCTCCCCATGATCCTTCAAAGACATTGGCTGGCAATAATGCGCACCAGCATCTAATAAAGATTGATGATTTTGACTATTCTGCTCTGTTATTAATGCAGATATATTGCTTGTGGTGTTTTTATTGTTGCCGGTTGATGCTGCATGTTGCAGGAGAGCACTGCACAAAGCCCATAATCGGCATATTCTGAAATGAGTGTAGCCCATGAGACTGCATCTCGAGTTACCAATCTATCAAAAACTCCATGTTCTTCTACAAGCATGTCAAATTTAGCATACATGTCAACCAGAGCATTACGTATAAGTTTCTCTTGCACCAAACCCCTCTTCACTATATTACCCACGCAGAATAAAAGTGCAAATATAACGACTAAGTATGTACAAAGTATCAAATCCCACACACACAACTTTTTGGTGGATTCCACACCTTGGATGCGCAGCTGTACGACACCGAAGTCCCTCATGCAAGTGAAATTGAAGGTGATGGCAAAGCAGGTTCCCTAGAGCAAGAGGTGCAAGCACTCACGATTAAGAAGAGAAAGGCAAATGATGCTTCTAGTATTAAACACATTTAAGAAAAGTTATCAAAGAGGTAGAAAAGCCAAGAGTGCAAGTGGTTCAAAAGATGCATAGGTTTTTTATGAATATGTTACTTATTAATGATATCCCTTTCAAGGGATGTCTTAATCCAATAGATAATTATCTTTATCTCGAAAATTTTCTTCAAGGGAGGTCTAACTATATATTGTGCAATGAACTTCTACCCTATCTTTCAAATCTAAATAGTACATATGACATTAGGTCTATTATTTCACTCAATCATCTAGGAAAATCTCCAATCATAAAGAACCATGGCCTAGTTTTAGAGCTTCAAGACCTAATGGAAGAATGGTATGCGTTCACGTCCCAGTTTCTATGAGAAGAGCTCAACGACAATTCAGATAAAGTGGAAATCTCATCTTGTGTGTCTTCACACTTACCAATGTATGGTAACAAGTTGGATTATGCTCAAGTAAGAGGGAGAAAGAAAGATGGAGACTCAATAAAAGCAAGGATCCAACAATGCTGGCATCCATATTTGGTGTGCCACTATTCTCTATAGAACAACTAAACTTGCTGAAATTGACCCACAAAGTAAGGAACTTGAGTGATTAGCATGTTATTGTCTATGCTACTTGCTTGAAATATGATTGTGGTCATTTCATATGTGGATTTGTAGCAAAAGCATACATATCAAAACTCCAAAAGGTTTGTTTGAGATTATGAATAGGACAATGTCTAGTTTTAGCAAAAAGTAAATAATAATATGATCCAATTCCATTCTAATTTCTAGTATTGTTGTTGCAAATCAAAGAAAACAAATCATTGAGGTCTAAACATACATCTTGAATCTTCCTAGGATCTTCACAAATATTAAGAATTTTTTTTTCTATAGCATTTCTTAGCCAATTTTTAATTAGAAGAAGGACATAAATTTGTTTTTTGCTAGAACAATGTGTAGTGACCTTGCTCAATCATCTATGTAGAGCAAGAGGTGGTGTTAATGATACTCAATGTAATTTTTATCTTGGCATTTCTAAACAACACACTCTTTTGAGATCCCCTCAATTCGTACATTCTTAGTTAAAATCCTCAAGGTTTAGGAGGCTTTGATATGTCTCCAATATCAAAAGGAGTACAAGACATCTAAAGTTGTTTTTCAATATCAAACAACCACATTATAGAGCTAGATTAAATTTGAAGGCCATGCTCCAATAGTGCCATAATTTTACCTTTGTGTGTGTGTGTGTGTGTGTGTGTGTGTGTGTGTGTGTGTGTGTGTGTGTGTGTGTGTGTGTGTGTGTGTGTGTGTGTGTGTGTGTGTGTGCGTGCGTGTGCATGCAATCATGCCCATAATGCATGTATTTTTGAAGATAAATGTTTGTATGGCACAACATTTGATAGACCAAATTTAAAAAAACAATTCTATTTCATGTTCATTTAAAAAAATGGGACTTGAATGATTCCCAAAATCACTAAATGTGAATTTATAAAAAATGCTAACAATTTTTATCTTGCTAGATCTCCAAAGCATGGGATGTATAACAAGTATGTGGAGTGGAATTCCAAGAAAATAAAGTCTTTTTGATAGATATCCTATTGGTAACAAACACCTTGTCTTATTAATAAAAGCAAACAGCCAAGATGGATGCACAAACATTGGTTCTTTATCACAAATTATAGCAAAAATGGACTGCAACCTTTAAGAATATGAATATGCAAATTCCAAGAATATCAACATGTACTACATATTACTCTTCTTTAAAAAAATGAGAAAATGTCAATAGGTAAAGATATAAATTATCTTTGTAGAAACAAGGTTCAAACTTCATACTTTTTACTTCTTGACTAGTTTTGAGCACTTTGTTGTATTATATTTGTGGAAAACACTTTTTGCTCATTGAATAATTGTGAGTACTTCTTTGCATTCTAGTTTGATCTTTAATTATGAAGTTTGAAAAATTGACATGCTGATATGGCTAAAGCTTCCAATACCAAATGTTGAGTGTTTTGTGGAACCAATGCTCAGTTTAGAAGTTTTTATCTTAATGAAATTGCAAGCAAGCATATGGGAAAAGTCTATCAACCCTCTACTTGTGTTGGAGAAACCTACTAAAAATGAATGTGAAGGGTGACATTGTCTTAGAAAGGTTTAATAATCTCACTAGTTTCATGACAATCTAGGAAAGGTGTTGATCTTTCTTTTGGATGGTTGTCTTGGCATTGAGAAGGACAAAAGCATTATTTTTAGGGACCAACCATTTTATGTGAATGACTCCTCTAGGCAAGATGTTATGCAAACTTCAAGAAACTATATTGATGTATATGGAGACACACCATTTTCATTTTGTTTGATCTAAGAAGTCTCAAGATCACATAATAAGGAATCATTTTATGCCCCAAGTTTTTCATCCCCATCATGCTTGTATTTCATGTTAGGGGGATGGAGTGATCCCAAATTGTTAGTGAGAGTAGCTACCAAAATGACTTAGTTGGTTGCATAGAAATAATGTAAAGTAGAGCATGCATGGGATAGATGTTCTAGATCCTTGTGCATGAATATGTACCTTGTAGGTGTGTCTTTTTCCTTATGCTTGATGGTTGTAGAGCTACTCCACATTTTCCATGCTATCATGGTTTCATACTTGTTCTTCTTCTTTCCTCCATAGTCCATTCTCTTCTTCTCATCTAAAACATGCTTTGTAACATAGTATCAAAGCCTCTTTCCTATAAGTTGTGAGGTTTTGGGAGCTTCCATAGCTACCACTCAAAGTTCAAGAGTTCACTAATTGCAGATGATGTTTTCCAAGAAGCTTTTGGAGTAAAGTTTAGTTATTGGGGGTGGAAAGTTCATTGGAGGTCATCATCAACCAAGATATAGCTCTTCAATGTCCCCATTATCAATTTTTGAAGGTACCCCAATATCAAGAAGAAGATGAAGGGTAGACATTGGGAAGGTTGCACAAGCTTATTCTTTAAAGGTCTGCATCATATACCACTTGCAAGGGGGCTTCTTAAGCCCTCTTCTCAAGGGGGTAGCTTAAGGGCTATGCTTGAAGGCCCTACATAAGAACTTGGGAGAAGCAAGGGGGTAGCTTATGTAGACAAGCAAGGGGTTATCTTATCTAGACAATCAACAACTTATGTGTTTCACAGAGAGAAAGAGAAGAGAGAAGAGGAGATTGATTGGAAGAGAGAGCCATAGGTTTCCAAAGTGCAACATGCTACTTAAGGACCTCTCCAATCCTTTAGGCCTCATTATTAACATACTCAAAACTTGGCACAAATCAAGACATTTGCTCCCAACTATTTTCTTAAAGGATAATCTTTCTTATTTAAGCTTTATTAAAGTTTAGCACTAGTCTTGTAGCACAAGGTCATTTTTGTGGCAATTTGGATCCTCTACAGATAAGTCGAATTCTTGTCAACAAGAAAGATTAAGAAGAAACAATTTTAGAATATAGTAGTTGCAAAAAAATATAAAGGGCCAAAACAAACTAGCAAGTGTATATTTTTATGTCCATCTTTCAAACCATTTTAATAGAAAATAAAAAAAATATTTCTGATCAAAATTGTAATTGGATACAAACATCACCATAAAAAACAGTAACCACAAATATTCAGACCCGACAAAGAGAAATGGGAACATGGCAAATACTTCATATTATTGCAAACAAAAAACAAAGAACAGAACAAAGATCTAGAATACACTTCCATTACTCAGAGAACAAGAATCAAAATACAAAATGTATACTTAACACCATATTGGGGAATATGGAAATTTCCCATAAGGTTTGGACATGTGGTCAAATATTTGGATTTGTCATAACTTGAACACTATAACTCCAAATCAAGGGCTCTATAGCTCAATAGATTTCATCTTTCAAGTGCTTTTCAATGATAGATCACATCATATGGTTTTGAAAAACTTATAGACATGTTATCTGAGTACCACCTTTTTAATATTTAAAAAATGAAAATTAGAAGATTCTCAAACTCACTAATATTGTGTTATTGTATATCCATATAAAAGTGAGTACAATGAATAAAATACATCCATATAATAGTACATTTGCATGACAAGTCAATCGATAGATATGAATTAGTGCAATTGTATACCTCTTGACTTTTCACACTACAATATCTAGAACAGTCAGTCGTAAGCGCATCAAGCACCCAAGACATGACATGCATGGTGAACTCGAACCCACTACGGCTGAAGATAGTCTTTGACGTCGCTCAGCCATCTTGATTAAGTGCAACAAGTGGAATGGGTACATTGGCTAGAGTTGGGACGGGAGCTACTACACGAGCTGTGGAGCTGGAGCTGGAGGCCAGAGAGGGCCAAGAAATGAAACAAGTAGAAGAGTATCTGATCTAAGGTAATGTTTTTTTACCCTTAACGTTTGTTTGCATGCCGCCACCCGCCATAAGACCACTGCCTGATCGAGCATGCTGCTTCCAGCTTTGCACGTTATGTAGAACGTGCAGCAGCTCATTCTTCCGAGCCTTCCCAGTTCGAAGAGCTGCCAAAGCTCGTATCCTCGATGGCTGCTTGAGTTCCTATGACGCCCTCCTGGTACCCATCCAATTAGATTATACGCTTCGTTGTGAACATTATTCTGAATTGTACAATTGCCATTTTCATCTGCCTGCGTCCAAAATCGATATCCCTTGCTTTCTGCCTGCCAACTCCCATTTTCTTCAGGTAAGACTACATCTACATATGCAAATCCAGTAGCCGCCGCAGATGTTGCGTGAGATTATCATGGCCAACCATACGGCCATGATTGCACCTCATTGAACATCTTCCAACATGAGCAAAAACACCAGTCACTTTCACCAACTTTGTATATAAGGTCTTTCTTTGGATAGATCTCAAAATACCGTAGCCAAAGCCCTTTCGTTCCAGCCATGCTGAAGTACTAGCCAATTAACATGATCGTTGGCATCCCTTGGGCCTTGCAATGACCATACCTTTGGGTGAAACAATGTAATACAAAGCCTTGTGTCCAACTATCCATTGACCCCACTAGCAAAGCTGCTACCTGAAAATGGAGCATGTGCAAGTGCACAATCTTTTGCTTTGGAGTGCTCAAAGCCATATGTAGACAAGGCCTCTGTTGTTAGCTCTTCATTTTGCCATGTAACAATGCACACTGTTGTTAGCTCTTCATTTCACCATGTAACAATGCACACTACTGGATGTTAAGCATGTCCCTTCCTAGAAGGAATTGGATCAGACACGTCGGTCAGTTTGTTTTCATTTTTTAGGACGATGAGTTAAAATGACTAAAGTATCTACATAAGGAACAATTCTTGAGATATAATTCAGTGTCTCGAAAACACCAACTATCTCAACATAGCTTAGGAGATCACTAATTGATTTGCAACCCAGGCTACCATTATTGTAGGCAAGGCTTTGGATATCTTAATCTTCACGCAAACTGAAATGGATCTAAAAAATCCAACTATCATTCAACAATGGAACCCTTGACATGAAAATTTGGTTCTTTTGGTCATATGATACGTAGTTTTAGCAATAATGTTGTTCCAAAAGAAGATCTTGTGGTGACACTATCTTACAGTCATCAAATTACTTTCAATGCTATACAAGCTCAAAAGCCTTGCAAACCTCTAGCTAGGAGCATCCTCATAAATGACAAAAACTTGCTTGGCAAGCTTCTTATATGTATTTCAAAAGGAAATGATATTTTTTGTGAACCTCTCACCTCTTAGCAAAGAAAGAAATGTTGTAATCTCACTACAACATATAGAACTTATACCGACGTTTAAAGCGACAAAAATACAAACAACAAAATTTGCCCCCGTCGTCGCAAAAAGCGTCGTTATTAACGACGCCATAGAAACGTCGCTATTGGCGTCGCATTTGCAACGGCATCGCTATTGGCGCGACGCTAATAGCGACGAAACCAGTAAATTTGCGACGCGCATAGCGACGGCAATAGTGACTCGAGCAGTAAATTTGCGACGCTAATAACAACAGTAATAGGCAGTGTGTGCTGTATGAGAGCCATACAAAATAGTTTCTGCACTACTGTATACAAAGCACTTGCAAACAAAAAGAATATATCATAAAACTGATACATGAAATAAATACATGATCGCATAAAAAGCGATTGGTACAATCATGACAGGATATCACTAATACATAGAAAATGTCTACATAGATCAGGCGACTAAAAAATAAAGGTGTGTGAGCTCCAAGGATCCAAGGGTGAGCTACAAATCCTCGTCCCCCAAAAGCTACCGCAAAGGAGCATCGAACGAATTCTGCAGAAAAAGAAACAATACATCAATCCACCATACAATAATGCATTCAAATATCTCATGGTAACTACGAACAAGAAAGATGAGTGACTTACAGGGCCGTCACATCTATACAATCGGTCGATCAATGCATAGAGACCGTGCCTCTCTGCATATCGAGTCTCAAGGCCTTGCAGATTGCGATTTGTAATGGAGTGCTGCAAAGAAAACAAAATGCTAACTGTTAGAAACATGATTGTCAGTACAAAGAATATTTCAAAAAAACAAATAAGCAAAACAAAAGAAAAACTTACAAAGTCCTCCAAATATGTCCTATGGCCGCCGCCAATCCCAAGATGATGGACCACTCCGGCCTCGAGTCGTGCCCTTGCCGCCTCGCGATGTTGACTCCAACGTCCTAGAGAATCTGTAGCCTCCTCCCTCAGTTGGCGCCAGCCATCTGCATCTAACCGCTCGGACTTTGCAGCCCCACTCTTGATTGCCTTGCATGCGTCGGATCATCTATGTGACATGTATGCGCGTATGCAATCCATCATCTAGCCCGTAGAGAATCTATCTACTGCGACTGGCACCGGAAACTCCTCGTGCAAGGATGCTACTATGTAGTCCTTACTCCCCTCCGGTATGTTCTTCCAATGATCCAGGACGTTGTGCCGAAAAACTTGTTGGCACAACTCTCTCATGCAAGCCATCACCCTCCTCCCCTCATCATTCATGACGATGGCTCCTGATCTACTATCGACCAGATATCCATAACCCTTAGGAGTCTGCCTAAGATGGATCCTCTCCCATCTCCCTCCATGCTTTTGGGCATATCCAAGAGACCCCTCTACATCCACTGTACCGACGGGGGTAACCTCTCTCGGAGTGGCACCCAAAGGGGTGCTGCTAACGGCTGCACAAAAGTCGGAGTAACTGGAGTAGACGTCCCCATAGGTGTGACAAATCGTGGAGGTGATGCAGCTCTAGCTGAACAACGAGACGGAGACACCACATCCGTGTCTCCACAGCAGCATCCCCCTGATCCCAATATAGTCCCTCCCTCTGGCCCAAGTCGTGAGCATCGAGATCGTTTGCTCGAAGTTGAAGCATCCGATCGTACTGAAGCAAATCTAGCAAAGCGCCCTAACAAAGAATGAGACAGCTCCTGGTCTGCCATCTCTCTGAATCTTGCGAGCTGGTCTGGAAACATGCATGCGAAGATGTCTTGCAACTCCTCATCGCTCATCCCTCGACTCATCCTAAAAATGTCACCTGCACAAATAAAAAATGGTGTTAGAATAATCAATTTAAATTATACAAAGCACAATAATATAAATCATTTTTAAAAAATTCCTCTTAAAATGCATATCTTATGTATCTTTATAAGAGATCTAAACAACGAATAGAGTAAGTGGATGCTCCAAGTATGAAGTATCCTATGGTCCCATATTAATCTCCTGACATAACTCCGCATACACTGGAAGGTCAATAGACATGTCACCACAAAAGAATGAGTCTGCCTCGTTCTCAAAAAATTCTTGGACTCATGTATTTCCATCATTGTTAGCCAATGTGGGCTCCAAGCTTTCGACAGCCTCCACCCCTTGTAAAACCGACCCCTCTATTTGAATATTATCTTCATCTATGCTTGGAACATCGCTTTGATCATATAGTCTCGCACTTCAAGGAGTTGAAGGTATAACATACCACCATCGAGGTTGTCAGGGGTTTGGATAGAAGATCACCTATTCACAAACACATACAAAGTGAGTTAAAACCATTATGACATAAACCATGTCGTATTACATTAGCAAGCAAATGACTCCATGCACCTGTTCACAATGGGCCGGCAACACAAAGGTGTCATGCAAATCCATCCATTTTTTTTGGAATCTATTTCAAGAGATCCCGATGGACCTCGTCGAACTGTTGCTCCAGCTCCTCCAAGTACCACTTTGAACCACTGCACATCGAATAGTATCATGGAGAAGCTACGGTAATCCACCGTAATAATACTTTGTAAGTTCCCAAAATACTCCATCTCATCCACAACCGTGTTCGGATCTGTTGCTCGTCGTCAGCTCTCTTGCTCGAACATTGCCATGACACCACAGTCCATTGTGCAGTGCATTTTGTCAATACGCTCCACGCGAAAATGCCGTCCGCACGACCACATTGTACTATATATTTTGTACTGTACATTGAAACACTCAAATTAGATATCGCATATAAAATTTAGATACCATAGATTCTAAACCCCTCATCACCTTTGGACTACATCCCCTCGAGAATTCCCACTCCTCCATTGAGACCTCTGTCCCTTCACTAGATGCTGCGATCAAGGATCCATGCAACCATCATGTTGACATAAACCGCGGCCAATAAAAATCTTCAGTTAACATGCGTAATGTAGAAATGATACCTCTATGACCTTGATATGGGGGACAATGAATTTCATTCAAAACAAAAGATCGGAATGGAATAGTAACACACAGTCTCTTTTCAAAGAATATGAATCCATCATTATATGACAATGAATCAACAGGAATGAAATTATTTTGAACTAATTTTTGCCAATCAGAATGAAAAGTAATATCTTGGTGATATGTCTTTCATGGCAATCAAAGAATCAAAAGATATGATAGAAATGTTATGAATTGCAGGTCTTCTACTCAATGCATCAGCAACTACATTTTCTTTTCCAGGTTGGTATTGAATGATAGGATGGAAACTTTGAATGAATGAAGCCCATTTGATATGACGGTCAGAAATTTGGGGTTGGCTAAGTAGATGTCTAATGCTTTGCTGGTCGGTCTTTATCATGAATTCTGAACCCATTAAATAATGCTTCCATTGTTTTAATGCTTGGACAACTGCTAAGAGTTCCTTGTCATAAGTGGAATATTTAAGCTCAAAGGATTTCAGCTTAGAACTAGAATATGCTATTGGATGGTTGTCTTGCATTAGCACGGCTCCTATTCCTGATCCGCTAGCATCGGTCACAACTAAAAAGAATGGTCTGTTAAAGTCAGGCAATTGTAGAACAGGGGCATTGGTTAATGCACGTTTGAGTAAGTCAAAGGATTTCTGCTGGTTTTCAGTCCATTGATAAACAATGCATTTCTTAAGAAGTTTGGTCAATGGTAAAGCAAGTAATGAGAAATTACGTACAAACTTCCTATAGAAACTAGCAAGACCAAGGAATGAGCGTAATTCATGTACATTTTTAGGAACAGGCCAATGCAATATTGCATCAATTTTCTTAGGATCAACTTTTATTCCTTCTTTTGATACAATATGACCTAGATATTCTATTTCTGTCTTAAAGAATTCACTCTTGTCAGGATTTGCAAACAATTGATTTTCTTTCAGTAATTGAAAAACTAATGATAAATGCTCATAATGCTCTTTTTCACTTTGACTAAACACTAGAATATCATCAAAGAAAACAATCACACAATATTGATATTTTAGAAAAATACGGTTCATCATTCTACTGAAAGTGGCAGGTGCATTAGTTAATCCGAATGGCATGACTAAGAATTCGTAATGGCCAAACTGTGTCCTGAATGCAGTCTTAAATATGTCGGATCTATCTAGCCTCACCTGATGATATCCAGACTTAAGGTCAATTTTACTAAATATAGAAGATCCTTGTTGTTTGTCCATAAGGTCATCAACTCTAGGTATAGGATACCTATTCTTTACAGTGATCTTGTTTAATTCTCGGTAGTCAATACACATCCGATAAGTATTATTCTTTTTCTTGACTAAGAGCACAGGTGCACCGAATGGAGAACTGCTAGGTCGAATTAAGCCTCTATTTAGTAATTCTTCAACTTGACTCTGGATTTCTTTTTTGCTCTATTTGATTGTGCCTATATGGGGCTTTGCAAGGTGGTTGTGTGCCAGGTATTAGGTCAATCTTATGGTCTTCTGGACGTGATGGAGGTAAACCTGGTGGTAGGTCTTCTGCAAAACAGTCCTTAAAATATGCGAGAAATTCCTTATGCCTAGGGTGCATATGATTTTCCTTTGCGTGCAATTCATTTACCCAAATGAGATATGATTTAGTATTCTTGCGTAATGCACGTTTTGCTTGAGTATGCGAAAGCAGTGGAAAGATATGAGATGCATGCATACCAAATAATGTAATAGATTTTCCTTGAAAATTTATATTCATTGTGTGTGTGGAATAATCTATATTGGGATTATGTTGGTGTCTCCATGGCATTCCTAGAATAATGTCGCTTGACTGTAATGGGACAACTAAGAAATTTCTTCTTTCAATATATGGACCAATTTGAATTTCTAAATCTTGAACTTCTTGTGTGCCATTGTACCTAGTGCCTAAAAATGCAGCTTTTATGCGATAGTGCGTAGGTACAGTATGCAATTTCAATTTCTTTACCAATTTTGCTGAAATAAAGTCATGGGTACTACCGTCATCATGCAATATAGTTCTTTCTTTTCCATGCACCATACATTTCATAGTCAACAATGAATGTGAAGTAGGCATACCTGGTAAAGTGTCGGAAGTAGTAGTAGGATCATCTTCTTCTTCAGTGAAATCCGGCATATCCTCATGCTCGTCTTCGTCCATAGCTCCAAGGTAGTTGATATGTGATGATGGCTTCTTGGAATGACAATTTGCTGCGAGATGCCCTGGCTGGTGACACTTGTAGCATACGATGGGCTTGGCTTTGGTCACATTATTTGCAATGGCTGGGAGTCTGGGTATATTTAGATTTGCTTGTGGAATAGGCTTAGGATTTGGATTGACAATGGATGGTAATGCAGGTGGTTTAGGCCAATTCTTGCGGAAAGATGGTGATGAGAAACGACCTGGATTAAACCTTCTGAAATTGGAATTGAATTGTTTAGATCCATAATTACCGTTTGCTTGGAATGGCTGTGGTCGTCGATCTCTTCCGCGTAACTTATCTTCAGTGTCGTGAGCTAAGGAGATGGCGTCTTCAAGGGTAGCAGGCTTGAACATATTCACCTCAGCGTAGTAATGTCCAAGAAGTCCAGACATATACTTCCGCTTATGTGTCGTCTCTAGTACGTCTTCAAGCATGCGTAGCTGTAGGAGTGCATTCCAAAAACGCTCTGTATACTGTGGAATAGGCTCACGATCGCGCTGTTGAAGTAAATCCCATTGCTTGATAGCCTTCTCATGAAATTGCGGTGGTAGGAAATTTTGCATGAACTTCTTCTTGAAATCTTCCCATGTAGCAGGACATTCTATGCTCTTGCGGACTACAGTCCACCAAAGTGATGCTCTGTCTATCAGATGATTAGTAACACACTTGATTTTATCTTTTTCGGGATAAGTTTCCTCATGGAAATAGTCATCAAACTGGCTAATGAATGATAAAACAGTCTTTTCTTCTCTTATGCCATTGAAAGTGCGAAACTTGAAACTTCGTTTACTTATCTTGGATTCCTTGCGAATGGTTTGTGCTTCAAGAGTGGCGTTGATGGTACGGCGAATCAAATCTTCAGCTTGAGGTTCTTCTTTGTCAGTGGACGCTCCTTGTAGCTTTGTCAATTGCGCTTGCAAGGCTTGCCTAGCTCTTCGCTCTTCTTCCAATTACAGCATGATAAGATCCAGCTTTTGTTCCATGGTAGGCTCGGGTAGATCGTCTTCAGCCATAGGATCATCCATATGTGGGGTAATCATCCTGTAAAACTCAACAAACATTTCTCACTCAAAATCAGTTAGCGGGATGAGCGTACCTCAAATTTGGGGTTGCAAGGCTATGTATTTTTGGGTATTTTCTTCTTCAATTTTTAGAAATTCTGCAATATTTCTGTCTCCGTTTGCTAAAAGTACTTCAACGAACTTGTAGATAGGTAGAACAGCTTGCTGCGAACAACTTTCCAATTCAGAGTTTTTGCATACGAACAAGTCTTCTATGAGTTTTAAGCACTAGTCCATTCTGATTTAGTCTGACTTGTAGAGTTGCAGACTTAACAGACTTGCAGAGTTGTTGACTTGCTGGACTTAGGCCGACTTGCAGAACTTGCAGAACTTGATTACCGTCGACTTACGGAACTTGACTTCAGGAGTGCGAGACCCGGAGTTACTGAACTTGTCTGCCCAGTGTGACTTGATAAGAGTTGTGTGACTTAGCTTAAGTAATTAAGCTTAAGCTTAATAAGCTTAGTAACTTAGGCTTATTAAGGAGGGAGAGTCGACTGAAAACGGCGCAATTCGTGGAGGACGTGGGTAGACGTTTGCTGACGTCGCGAAATTTGCGGGCATCCTCAGATACCTCGTTGTGAATTTTTGTGGGACTTCTTCAATTCCCAAGTCTTTAAGCTTGAAGACTAAGCTTTTTGGAAGAAAAAAGATATGAGCTTCTTACTATATATCCACGACTTCATGAAGGAGATGGATGCGTGGTCCTCCGCCTGCAGAGCTTGGTCCTTCGCGATTTGACAGTGGAAACAGGGGTTCTTGATCGCCAGAAGTCTGCCTGTATCGACGGTTCGCGACGAGGTTGACTGTAGAGGCCGTTTGTTCCTGGAGCTCCGCCTTCGCCCGAGATTGGTAGCGATTGGAAGCTCTTGATCTCTGCTCCGCTCTGATACCACTGGTGTGCAGATCGGTCGCAGATAGCTCACGTGGTGAATCCCGGAAGGTCCCCAAGAACAAAGTACTCTACTTTTTAGCACAAAAACCCATGTAAAAGCAAGCACGACAAGAGGCAAGAGACAAATTGGGTCCAATCTCCCCCATGCCTTGTGTGAGCGCTTCACAAAGCATGTATTTTATGTATATTTCCAATCTTCATGCTCAATAATAGCCCAATTACAAAAATATGACAAGCTTTTAGCTTTTGAGTTTGCTTTCTACAAAAATAGTAAAATAAAGCTAATGGACGGTGCCCATAGCGTCTGGCACGCCCAATCTCAATGTCCAAATAGAAATAACATATCCAGGCGCATAAGCGCATACAAAATAATAATCGATAATCAATGTCTCAATAGACATAACAAAATATAGGCGTGGCGCCTATCAAAATATAGTCCAAATGTCGAATACCCGCTAGACTCCAATGCTTTCCTCCGCCACTGCTGCTATCTCTACACATCAACTGAAGCATTCTCAATCGTTAGTAAAATAACACAATTAAACCGACAAAAGTGAATACCTAGCAGTCTTCAGCTACATAAATAAATCAACTGGTTAGAAATAAATCCTAACCTTAATTTATTACGAGTGCGCACTCTAAACTCATAAACGTTTATTAATTTAATATGCATTTTGCGGAATCACCAGCTATGGAATCACCCATGTACACACTAAATTAATGAAACGCCCAAAAAGGACAGGCGTCCCCATCAACTTCTCGCACAAAGAATCCTCTTTGCGTATGAGCCCCGGTCATCTAAGTTTACGGAATCCACCGTAAAGCCTCACGGAGTCCACCGTGGAATATGCCTCCTGGCATCAAAGAGTGGAAAGCACCTTCCATAATATGCTTACAAATAATCTCACAGAAAACCTCACAAGAAATTGAAGAAGCTTCCATGTCAACAACATCTTCACAAATGCAACAAAATCGGGTCATAAACCTTAAGCAAATACTTGACTCCCAAATCCTCAACTACCATCTTACAATGACCATCCAACTCCATTCCCCCTATTTTTAAACCTCTCTTCCCTCAGTATTTTGATTATTTTCAAAGCCTTACTCAAATTTCCTCTCACATTGTCATTTAGTGTCACTCTCAAGATTCTCAAACCCCCAACTAGAACTATCAGAAACATAATTAAAAACTCCAGGAGAACTTAAAGAAACTGCAAGACTTTCCAATGAAGTTGTCTCTTTGTCATTGTTGCTTAATCAACCATATAATCATCCACACAAATATCAAGAAGCATGAGTTAGGTCTACTCAAATGAACATCAACAACTTCACAAACAAAAGCCTCTCTAAGGCTACTCAAACCATCATCAAGTGACTCACAAGACTCACCATATCAGTAACAACAACACCATCACAATAAGAGTCAGAATCCATAACCTTAATACTCTCTTGATCAGCCCCTGCACCTAGAAGCTCGCTATCACGCTCAACCACATCAATCTCTTTTAGCAACAAATCTAAATCCTCTACTTAAACATTAAATCTTCCAATTTCCAATCCCTCCCCCTCATGATCTTCTAAAAAAATAAAAAAACCCTCATCAATTCTCTCTTAAACACTTAGATCCATCTATGCCCTCACTACTATCAAGGTAGATAAGCTCACTCTCTAAGTTGTCAATACTCTCTTCAATGCTCTCAAGACTATCAAAACTATCATCACTCATTTCTTCATCAAGACAATCCAAAATATCTTCACTCTCATCCTTCCCCAAAGAACATGAAATATCTTGGCTCTTTAAACAATCTGGCCTCTTCCTATCTCCCTTAAGACTGAGCTCCATCTCTAGCTCATCTCTATCTATCAAAAACTTGCCCTCATAGTCCTCAAGATCCAAAGTAATGTCAGTAGATCCCTCCTCATCAAATAAGTCACTAATCACTTGACTAGAAGTATCTATGGTGGTCAATGGATAAGAGCTCACACTCCTAGATTCTTCACTCAAATCATATTCACTCAAACAAGTATTTTTCTCTTCAACAACCTTAGGCATTTTCTCCTCACAAACTTTGATTGATTCCTCACAGGTAACTCATCTCTCCTATGTAGAGAATATAATAGACCTCTCTCAAGATAAGCATAACCTGTCCCATGGTTCCTCAAACCCCTAGGTTAATCTGAACTCTTTTTTTCTATTGGTCTTCATTTCTTGATATTTTGCTATCTTTATGGCCTCCTCAAAGGTATCAAGGTCCTTAATCTCTAATTTCACTCTCCACTCTTCTCATTTTAACCCATTTACAAAATACAATATCTTCAATATATGTGGGGCTATCTCACCTTCTCGCAATGTCAAACTTCATTGTTCCCACCTTTCAAACTCCCTAGCAAAGTCCTAAATACATTGATCCTCTCTTTGCACACAATTTTCTATTTTTGCCCAAATCTCACTCTGGCTTTCTTTCTTTTTTTAATCTAGATAGAAAAGTAGTTCTAGTGATCTCATAGTCCAAATTTTGTGAGGGTTTTTTAAATTTCAGGCTTCTCTCAAAGTCAGCAAACCAATTTCCTGCATCTCCCTGTAATTGATACCTAAGTATCTAGAGTTTATCCTCATGGTCTGTCACTCTCTAGATCAAACAACATAGCTCAATTTTATCTAAAAATCTTTGGGGATCCTCAGTTTGATTACCATGTAACTCAAAAAAATCATCAGTCATCTCAATCAATCAACAATCACAAGAAATCTAAACTTAGTTACACTCAAATCAAACAACCAGGACAAAGTCAATATTGGAACTCCTTAGTGACATGTTTCACAAGCCGTGATCAACGATAACCCTCTCACACAACCCAAAAATGAGACAAAATGTAGTGCTAGTAAAGAAATGTGACTTTGTCAGGATGCTAATAGCAACTAGAAAACTTCGACTAGACATGGCCAACACCAACTAATTGAATCCACAATGCATTTTCACTGCCTCTTTATATGACCACATATACACAAAGAGCACATACAATGAAAAGACTCTATAACTTCAACTTTTATAAAGCAAAGAACTTGAGTTCAAAAAAACATAACTTCATGCAATTGTTATATCTTAAAGTGCGATTGTAGTGATATACTAAGCTTTTTGCACCTTGCTTGTAAAGAGTGAAGAAACATTCTCTCTTCTCCAACAAAACTTTGGTATGTCCCTCCTCTTATCATAATAGAACTAAAACATAGGCCAGAGAAGCGCCCCTAGTCCTCCAACCTCCTCCCTTTTATAGATTCTCTTCTCCACATTTAAAAATACTCTAAAATCTTTATGCATTTCATTATGTTGTTTAAGGTAATGCTTTTTTACCCTTATGTTTTTTTTGTGGCCTGCCACCCTTTTTTGTTCCTCATTAGAGTTGTCATAGCACCATAGCTTGATCAGGCATGCTACTTCCTTTGCACTTTATGTAGAACGTGCAGTCCACCTCTAGCAACTCATTTCAAGCCTTCCCAATTTGAACAGCTGTCAAAGCTCATATCGTCAATGCCCAACTATCTCAATACATCTTAGGAGATAACTGACTGATTTGCAACCTAGGCTACCATTAGTGTAGGCAAGGATTTGGATCTCTTAATCTTCACTCAAAGTGAAATTTATCTAAAAAATCCAACTATCATTCAACAATGCAACCCTTGACATGAAAATTTGGTTTGTTTGGACATATAATACGTAGAGTTTGATATCACTCTTGTCAGTGCCCCCCCCCCCCCAGTGTTTCAATAGTAATGTTGTTCCAAAAGAAGATCTTGTGGTGAAACTATCTTACGATCTTCAAATTACTTTCAATTCTATACAATATCAAAATCCTTGCAAACCTCTTACTAGGAGCATCCTCATAAATTATCATGATCTTTAAAAAACTTGCTTGGCAAGATTATTATATGTATTTCAAAAGAAATTATATTTTTCATGTTCCTCTCACCTCTAATCAAGAAAAGAATGTTGCACTCTGCCCCACCCACCCAAATCTCACATTCTCTTGAGAAAATAGTGGTTGTCATGATGTTTACTAAGTACAACAACCCGTCTCACAATTGTAAGTGTCCTTCACGACCCTCAAAACTCACCCAACCACCTTCCCCACTCAACTAGTGGTTCCTATTTTGGTGATGAATATCCCAAATCTTGTTCATGAAACAATCTATGCCTGCACAATGAAAGTTTCTCTCTCAAGTGTGTGTGCATCTAAAATTTATTGCATAGTTGCAGTGGCCATCATGCCTTGCTAGTCCTCACAATGGTGTAAAACGTGCATCAATCGAGCCCTTGGCACGGAAGTAATTGATAAAATCAGGAGACAACCCCGAGTGCAATGTATATGACAAGTGCTATGTATTGTGCTCATGAATCCATAATCCCTATGATGTGCAAGATGTTTGGCAAGAAAGTATACATGTTTCAAGATGTTGAGTAGCAACCACCAAAGTCCTGCTCCAATCTGTCTAGAAAAACACCAAACTTGACCAAAGCTATCAAGTTTTTATGCTTAATAATTAAAAATAAATTTATAAAAAAAAATCATGATCCAAACAAACACAAAAAGTACAGCTACAAAACAACAAAACAAACAATTACACAAACAACTAAGCTACAAAAATCCTACCTATCTAAAGTTTTTTCTAGGGGTTTTCAGTTTATGCAAAAGTGCTTGACAACACATCACGCAATTTTCTATTCTAGGGGAGAGAGATTACCTAAAGCAATTCCAAAGACTCCTAAACCCTCAAGCTTCATCAAGGCTATTGCTGCTATTGTTTCTCTTCGGCCTCTTGTGTTATGCTCAGTCCTCCTACATAGAGTCTACCTACACGATTTTTGTAGATGGCTGGCTACTGCTGATGTGACTTTCGCACCTTCCATAAGGGAACATACAGGGCTTGGGGAGCCAACATGGCCTAGACTCCTCTGATGATCTTGAGATCCACGAATTAGAAACAAGAAGGTCAAATTTTGACCACTCATGATTTGCATAGAATGAACACCGATACTATAGGGTAGCCACCTGCTTGATATTGTTTGAGTAGCCAATTGCGCATTATTAGCACAATTGATCTGGGAGATTCTGGTAACAAAAATAGGGAGGCAACTTGGCAAGCACAAAATGTTCAAGGCCTTGTCTTGAAGCTAGAGTGTCTCCACAAGAAACTTCAAGACATCTTAGACCTAGCGGGCCTCCTATAAGTTGCAAAATTGATACTCATCAACCATTGGAGCGCCAAAGAGGTGCTCTATTTGGGGCAATGTGAGAGTAGATGGTGTCTTAGGATCACCATTACGAAAGTAACAATCTTCTCTTGCATACACTATGAGCTAATCTCATACTGATGGCAATCAATGTCAATGAGAGGCCCTTCATATGATGTGGACAATTGCAGGATGCACCGGTGTGACCACCCATGGCAATGTCACAAACTAGTACAACTGCAATGCATGCACCCACTCTTGCATTTCCTACTTGTGCTCAGGGAGCACATGTAACCCTCTCAAATAAGATTTGAGAGCCACATGTCATGGTGATAACAAAGAGCATTGACCTATGACAAGCACATATAGCAGAAGATCACAGCGATGCGAGTGAATAAGAGAGAAGAGTACAAAGGCAAATAAGGAGAACATAGATAACAATCATGGCTAGGGTAAATTTCTTTTATGAGATAAAGAATTGGAAATTTGCACCAGGGAGAAAGGAGCCAATACATGTGTGCCATGTCATTATTTGAAGCCATGAATGAATCATTGATATTGCATGTGCTCCGAAACTTCATATTGTGACAACATAGAGCTAACATCCCCAACCATTAGTGGGCATACTTAAAACATGCCATATTAGCTAAAATCATAAAATAAGTATCATGTAGGACTTCAAAGCTAGACCATTAGGATTGATGAGGCTGTCAAAGGGACCAAACTACATGTCATCAACCATCAAAAGAAAAAGAACTTAGAACAAATTCAAGAGCAGTCTAATCAGAATCCACCTCCTCCTCAAGCATAAAAGGGCACACGAGCCATCAACACGGTAATGTTGAAGATGAAACTCAATAACTATATGTAAGAGAAAAATTCATTGTAAATCAGTAAGGAAAAATGCAAGTTCGAACTAGTTGAGTAGAACACCTAAAAAGGGCCGCTTCATCAGAATTTCAGCTTCCCTAACAGCTTGCTCATCCAAGTCTTGAAGACCAAGATAGCATGCCATCCTTTAAAAGTCCTCTTCTTGAAGAAATTCTCTATTTGATACTTCTATTGCATTTAGATTTTAGCTAGTAGGTATGCACTCCTTGTTCATTGCGGCCACTAATTCAAGCTTGAATGTTAAGGATTCCTCCAAAACAAGCCAATCAAATACTATGATCCACATTCTTGGAATAATGAATTCTAGAGGAGTGATTACTTCTAAGCCAAAATCTAATTTGTAGGGATTAAGACCAGTAGTCACCTTATATGAAGTCTTATAGGACTACACGACTACTAAAAGTTTTGGTATCCCAATCCTTTCAATGATGTTCCACTAACACGGTAAAAATTTTACACAAAGTGTTATTGGTGGATTTTTTGTTAGTGACCTAGGGGTCCTTAAGTTACATATATCTAGTGGCTTGGGGGTAGTCGGATAAGGATTTCTTATGAGTAATAAGAAAAAAACACCATGAGTGGCTTAATGACCGTGTTGATGAAATGGCTGCCATGGGGACTAGGAAGTAGGGCAAGGAGGCTAGGAATGGAGTTGGCCAACCAAGGCCACTAGATATATGTAACTTAAGGACCCCTAGGTCACTCACAACTCCACTTGAAATCCATAGTAAGTCAGGATATATTTAAATAAATAGGTAGCAACCAAGTTGATTGAATTATACTTTAATAGCCAAGCTTCAACACATTGGTATAGTAATCAATAATAGTTAGGATGTACATGTTCTTGATCTTGGAATTTGTTGGCTTAATTGGTTTTCACTATATGTATACCCTCTATATCATGTGTGTTCAATGTCTATTTATAAACATCCTTATCTATGAACTTTTCCTTAATAAAACATAACCCTTTTCTATTCAATATGTAAGTAACCCCTTTATATAGGAACCTTTTATATGTAAAAATGGCATTTTAAAAATCCCTTATATTGAACCCACATGATACATACATATATTTATGACTAAACTCCCTAAGACCATAGCTTGTTCCATAGGAAGAATAACTTGTTGCAAAACTCATGAAAGATTCTAATGATATAGTTGGCCTAGAATGCACCCAAACTACCTGCTCATGTGGTGTTAAGCACTTACATATATCCATAGGCATATGATTCATCTCCTCACTAGTAGTTAGTAAGACTAACATCTCATCATACCAATTCCAAGGTGGGTTAGCTAACATAGAAGCCAAAGTAGTCTCTATCACAAAGAGTTGATCATATGATCCATAGGTAGATGATCTAGTGCCTCATCAATAGTCAAAAAAGCTAATATCTCATCATACTAGGTGAAGGATGGGTTAGCCAAAGTAGAAGCTAGAGTAGCCTCTTTTGCAAAGAGTTGAGCATCTAGAAAGTCACCCTATATGTTGGTTGGAACCACTTTCAAAGCCATTCAAGATAAAACATCCATGACAACATGCTATATCCTAGGCCTATGGACTCCCTTCAAATTAAACTCATGAACTAAAAGTATTTAGTGAGCTAAGAAACCAATGGCATTCTCTTGCTTCACCAAATAGACAAAAGATGAATGGTTGACATGAAAGATGAAAGGGTTCCCTAACAAGTAATACCAAATTTTTTAAATAAAGTAAATCATTCCCACACATTCCCATTTAATTATGGAAGAATTCTTCTCTACCATGGAGAGCCATTGGTTGGCGTAATAAATGGGCTAGAACCATCCTTTTGCATACGCCTACATTGAGACACTTCCAATGGCATTGCCCGAAGCATAAAAAAACACATAAATAGGCATATTCAAGTCTGAAGGAATCAAGACTATGGCTTTGGAAAACACTAATCAAAGGTACACAAAGGCTAAATCTAGCTCCCCATTCTAGTGGAAGGCAATCTTTGATACATGAACCAAACAATTCATGGAAATGGCCACATGGGCCAAAGGATGCACATGATGACCATGCCAACAAACATCAAACGTCACTAAGAAAGTGTAGCACAATAGCAAAGGGGGAGATTGTATCATGGCATGCATAACTAGTGTTACCTTAAAAGGGTCAACAAAAATGCCATCTCTAGAAAAACATGTCCTAATAATAACAACCCCCCTTTGACTGCAAACACAATTTTCACGAGATTAAGACTTAGGCTGACCTCCCAGCAATCAAGTGAGACATAACTAGATGTGTAGCAAGTGAAGAAGTACCATTCCAAAGAAAATGAACTCATCCAAAAAAGATCGTCATGAAATAAGTCAAGTAGGGGCCAAAAATCTCTTGCACATCACATTAGAAGGAGGTTGGAGCATTCTTATGGTCGAACCACATTACGGTACAAAAAAACACTCCCCATATAGTAATGAAAGCTATCTTTGCCTAATCCTCTGGTGCTAATAGGACTTGGTTTACCCACTGAATATATTCAGAAAAAAATACATCTCATGCCTTGCCACTTCATGGAGTATATTGTCAAGGTAAGGTATGGGGAAAGGGATCAAGAATGGTAACCTCATTAAGCTTCCAGTAGTCCACACATATCTAGATCTTCTTATTTTTTGTGGGCACAATTGTGGATATCTACTCTACTCAATCTACTAGGACAATGAATTTGATCTTGAGGAGGCAATCTCTGGACTAAGTTGGCCATATACGTATTCATTTTATACCGTTGCATCCAAATAAGTATAGCATCTACCTTAAGAGGAATGCAATGTAGATAGAACCAAGGGGCAATTCCCTTCATATCCAAGTAATCCCAAGAAAAGAGATCTTTGAACTCCTTTCAAAGCTTGATCAACTCGGTCTGAAAATTTGGCTCTAGAGATGCACCAATCTAGATCATCTCACTCAAGATATACTATAGAAAGTTCATCCTCCATGACACGAGTGATATTTTGGAGTTGAGCTTCAAATTTCCTTTCTTGTCACTTGTAAGACTTTTGCCACATCCAATACTACAATCGCAACTACTTCTCCATCATCGGCTTTACTATGTGATTTCTCATTCAGAGTGGATACAAGAATTGCTTTGAGAGTTGGCACTAGGATCTCTTCCAATACTATTTCTAAATGAGGAACCTTCTCTACCCTAGCTAAAAAGGAAGAAGTGCAACCTAGCATGTCTAGATTGAGATATTGCTAGTTAAATCCTAAGGACATGCATTAGGTAAGAGAAGTTGCAAGTCCACATTAGCTGCTAAGAAGTTTCCTTCTTCATCATCATCTAGGCTATCCACCATATTCACTATTTCTTCTACAATTCGTTGAAAAGCTATAGGTGGGGGAGGAATTTTGGTAAGAGAAAAGCATACTCTTTTGTGGCCTAGTCAACTAATCACTATCCCAATCATGGCTAACACGGTCCTACTGTGGCTAGGGTCATCCGAGCAAGAGGTGCTAGTCTTCTCTACTTGCTCCATATTCAATATGACCAAAGAAATCAAGAATGGGATGCCATCCACTTTAATATGGATGGAAGACCTAGTGGCCACACTCATTTTGTTAGTTTGCCATTTGGACTCAAAAAGGTGCGATCTCCCATTCCATTAGCCTAGATCCAGTATCTAGCGAAACATCATTGAGGAATTTTCCTTGACATTGAATTGAGATGACCAATATTGCTGGGTTGGAAATGGAACCAAGTGCAATAGGCTCATACAGCACCTTTTGTACTTCCTTCTTCAAGACTGCTCGGTCATGGTTGCCACCTCCTGAAGTAGTCGGGGAGCACTCAATTGGGTTGAAGCATCTATAATGAATGATCGTTGAATGCTAGGGCTGAATCCAGTAAATGACCTAGTGGTATGGTAATAGAATATGGAAAATTCCTATCCATTACTTGGGGCTTCAAAACAACAACTGGAGTACAAGTATTCTCTTGTTGGTACATAGTGCCTTCCACCCGGTGCAAATGCCATTGATGATCTGAGAGTATTCTAATTGACAAGCCAGTTCCCTCTCATTCTTTGCCATCCTCTATTATGAGCCACTAAACTTTGAGAACTATCTCGGGGAGTTCAGTCATAAATATACGTATGTATCACATGGCTTCAATATAAGGGATTCTTAACATGCCATTTTTACACATTTTTTCATACAAAAGGGTTCCATATAAAGGGGTTATTTACAAAATAAATAGAAAAGGGTTATGTTTTATTAAGGAAAAATTCATAGATAAGGATGCTTATAAATAGACATTGAACGCACGTGATATAGAGGGTATACATATAGTGAGTACCAATTAAGCCAGTTAAGCTAGCAACTTCTTCCAAGATCAAGAACATGTACATCCTAACTATTATTGATTACTATACCAAGTATACATATAGCGAATTCCACGGGAGGATTATAGTGGCACACCTCAATGTTATTAATAGTAGGCTTGCAAATACCACATCATTGCTAATTTAAATTGCATTCAATAGTTAGATGGCCTAGATTATTGCATTTGGTACACCAAAGGATTTTGGTGGGAGATTTACAAACACCCGAGTCTAAGGATTTCTAGCCTTTGTCCTTCTTCTTGCAATTTTTGGTCTTCTTATCACCCTCCTCCTCAGAGTACTCATCATCATTGTTACAATTATCCTCTCAGTCCACCTCCAAATATGAGTCGCTAGACTAGTAGACTTGTGGTCTTCTTATTTTTCTCTCTCTTATCTTGTCCTAGGAAAATGGCAACCCTAAGAGCACATTGATGAAAATAGGGCACATTATTGATAGCTAGATCTATCGTGGCCAAGGCTTTTTGAGGCTCTTGATTCACACCACGGACATATATAGCTTGAAGCATCTCCCCATCTGGATGATGTGCTTGTGCAATACATCCCTTCAAAACCTTAACTTAGGCAGTATAAGCCTACATAATAGAATCACCTTGCTTGAGCTAATGTAACCATTCTAGCTTTCAAGACTTAGTATAATGTTATTGTAACTAATGTGCAAAGGTTTCTTGAGCTAGAGACCAAGTTGCCCAACCATGCTCTTTCACCAACCGCGATATAGCCTTCTTCCGTAGGTTCGATTCTAGCACTGCCACCTTATGGGCCTCATCTATCATGACAAGAAAATTCATCGCATAGGTCGCCTCAAATTGCCAGATGAAGGCATCCAAATATTCCAAATAAGACCCTTTGAATGTCGCAAAAATAAGATGATCAAAACCACCATCCAAGTGGTAATTGGAATACCTTGAGGTGGGATGGGTAGGGCCACAACAAGTGTTTAAGAAGAGAAATATTTTCTCTTTAATTTGAGTAGAGTAGATGGAGTGATTGGTTGAGAAGAAGGGAAAACACAAACCAATCCAGGAAAAACTAATTGTGAGTAGTTAGACAAGGCCATGAAGGGGCACACCCCACATCAATTTCCTCATCACTCAAGAAGGTAAGAAGCCTAAGAACTCCAGGAGGTGATTCCCAACATTGTTGCCTCCTCTACCTAATATGACATCCACATAAATGGGTACTAGAAGTTGATATTGGCCCATTGAGAGCACATGCACACGTAGACTCACACTTGAAGGAATGATCATCATGGTTGCCAAGTGTAATTAGGTACAAAAATCACCACAGAAAATAGTAACCGTAGATATTCAAACCTGACATAGAGAAATGCGAGCATGGCAAATACTTCATATCACAAAAAACAAAGAATAGAACCGAAATCTAGAATACACTTCCATTTCTCAAAGCACATGAATTAGAATTAAAAATGTATATCCACAAAAAATGTAGTACATTGAATAAGATATATCCATATAATAGTGCAGTTGCATGATAAGCTATTCAGTAGATATGAATCATCATAACTATATGTCTCTTGATCTTTCAGCACTCTCTTGGGTAAGTTACTCATGAATATATGTGTGCATCATGTGGGTTCGAAATACGGTATTTTTAAAATACCATTTTTTACATATAGAAGGGTGTAATATAAAGGGGTTATTTATAGATTGAATAGAAAAGAGTTATGTTTTATTAAGGAAAATTTGATAGATAAGGATGTTTATAAATAGGCCTTGAATGCATGTGATGTAGAGGATATACATATAGTAACTTTCCAAAGAGCACTCTAGCATATGAAATATCCAATGTGTGTCTAGCACCCAACAAAAACCATTCTTTAAAAAATTTATTAGGCTAAAAAGTTTGAAAAAAATACTTTTGTGTGTATACTATGTATTTCCCTTAAGAGATTTGGAATTAGATTAAAATTGTTAACTTAAGAGCTCCAAATAGGGTCGTTGAGTGCTATTTTAACCAATTTTTATGCACTTTTGAAAATCTAAATCTTGTAGAAAATGAATTTTCACTTGAAACTTATTCCAAAAATCTACTATCTTACAATGTTGATAAAGTACCATCCAATTTCGGTATCATATATGCATGTTATTTCAAATATTCCGAAATAGGACCTTAGCCATTAATGTGGCTTGCAACTACTTTTGTGAAAATTTATAAGAGTAGTGTTGAAAGCAACTCATTTAAAAAGCATCTTCACACCTACTTGGATAACAATGGCTTGAGATAACTCATGTTCACATTGTGATTTCTTGAATTGGTTCTTATGAAGTCTCATTTAAAAAATATGGTGTTTACATTGTATTGTTGTTCTAAATTTGTTCAATTTAAAATAATTTACATGAACTGATTATTTTTAATGGCATAAAGGGCTTTTCATAACTCTTTTAAAGCCAAATTCAAGTATTTTATTTCACCAAATCCTTTGTATTTTTTGAAAAATCACATCTTTTTGTAAAAGGAGTTAGACATTGTTGTGTGATTCATCGATTAGACCTTTCCATCACCAATCTCCACGATTGAAGTAGTGGAAAAATTCAATGGTAATGGCTTTCATAGCTCAAAGGTGTAAATTATATATGAGTTAATGTAGAAAGATATTTGGGAAATATCTAAAGAACCAAAGGCTCCTTGTAATTGAGTCCAAGTTTAAGTTGTGGTTGCCATGTGTGATCAAACTACATTAACTTTGCAAGACCGTAAGTCCTAACATACTCTAACTTGACACAAATATATGCTAACATTGCATATGCATACTCACAGTGTATCAAATGGAACATATCAAAATAGACAACTAGACAAAATGAGAGTAAACAAAATGCTCGTATATTCCAATAGTTTAGTTTCCACAATCCATAAAAGGTGCCATGGCCTCTCTAGGAGACATCAACAAGAAATGGCAAGACTCATGCCAAGAGATACATTCAAAAGTTTAACCACTCAAAAATACAAGGTATAAGCTAGATAGCCATGGTTGCAATCACAATGTAACAATAGAGCTAACTATATGTGTGTGGAACTGTATATATGGGGGTGAATTGCAATTATGTCAGTGTCGAACCCTCATCTCTCTCCTTATATATCCTTCATGGCCAATGATGCCTTAAATTCCTTCCCCACTATCCTCCGCTACATCGCCACCTTTCATTACTGCAGAGTTATCATTATCTTTAATTGGGACTTAGTCACCAATCTACACTATCTTGCAGCTGACATATAGCATGCACAATGGACTCCAACTCATAGGAGTTATTCTTTGATGACTTCTATGTATTCTAAAGTGGGGGCCTCTAGGGGCACTACTAGTTGTGTAGGTACTGGGCCTGGTGGATAGAGATTGGGCAAAGCCAAGAGTGGTGGATTCAAAGGTAGAGGTAGAAGTGGAGGAGGAGGAGGAGGCCAGTTGGGTGTGGATTTAGAGGTGCTGGTGGTAGAGGGTGAGAGAAAGTTGTAGTTTAGATGGTGCTACTAGAGCCAGAGGTCTATCTGGTTGTAATGTAGAGGCTAGGGATCTAATCAAAGAAGATCTCAATAGCCATGATTTCGAGGTAGTAGGCACCCATCCAAATTTCCTACTAAAGTAGATTTTACATCTAACCACTCTAAGCTATTTCTCAAGGTAATCAATGCAATCAATTTGATGGGTAATAGCATTCTCAAGAGAGTGAATGTGCATGACATGCTTAGAAGATAGGGCCTCCAATTGCATCAACCTACCTTTGAATAATCCCATGCAAATACATCCTTAAATTTTATCAGGAGGGAAATGAGCTATTCTCAAAACTCAGGCTTCAAGTCAGCATTAATCTTCACTAGCCTGAGACTAGCCTAGTATCTTTCAAACCAAGATAAACTAGAGAATTTAGTGCATACTCAATGACCCTAGTCACCTTTTGCATGTGTGCTTAAAACTTCCTTTTTTATCTCAATACTTCTATGAAATTTGATTCAGCTATAGCCATAGCTTGAGGCTCAAATCAAGTCCCAAATCATCTCAAAACATTGGGCAAACATCCCCAAAGCATTTGGGCATCAAATACCAAGCCTCAGGAGCATCACATAAGCTAAGAGCATGACATTTTCTTACTGTAGATTAACTCAGATCTGTTACAAAAAATTATGTGATCATAATTTGGTAGATCTTACATCATCATTGCATCCTGAGCATGCCAAAACCCCAAGTTAGACTTTTACCTTGCCTAAATCAGGTTCTAGATGCTCGAGATATGAGAAAAATGGGAATTTTGAGCAAGATTTTGAAAAAAGCACAAAAAATGTGAGTTGCTATTGTGGGATATGCTGGTTATGCTAAGGATAAGGGGATGAAATCTTAACTCGGGGGGAAGAAGCCATGGATGGCATTGAAGCTCAAAGCTCTAGATCTTCAATCCGATCTGAAGTAATACCGGGCCAAGATCCACGATCAAGCTCTAATACCAGTTGAAGGGGATGCAATGGCAGTGGAGAAGGACAAGAGGAAGATGCGAAAGAGAAGAGCACACACAATGTAGGTGTTGTCCAATTGAACTGACAGCCTTATTGCACTATCATATTTTATATGAATAAAGAATGGGCAGTCACAGTGTACACGGGCAGGTTCAGAGGCCTTTTACCCCAACAATGGATAAATATGTCAAATCCAAGGCTTTGTATCGATGTTCCACTACAACATTTCTTTCACTTATGATGACAGCTCCAAGATTTGCTTCTTTGTACTGTCAAAGGCTTCAAAGAAAATAATCACTTCTCTTTTCATGCAAATCCATGATATATAAAACTCTCATGTGACCAAATTTGGAAATTCTCTTGAAAAACATATAATGAAGATTGCAATCTTTGAAGTCCCACTTTTCCTTATCATGCCAACATATGTAACTGATGAAAAGAAAATCCTAACCACTCTCTACTCCATGAATTTATCTTGATTATGTACTCTTCATCATCTCTCACTAAGAGTCCCTGCGACAAGCGACTTTCACGAACTCCCTGCACGATTCCCATGCAACATCGTGCCAAGGATATCATAACTGCTATTGCACCCATTTGCTCGTTAATGTGTTGTTGGCTACCTTGCTTTAAACATCACTAACTACCACCATCCTTAATAGTAAGAATGCTATTGGCTATAAATGGATTAAGAAGGTCAAGCATAAGTGAGATGAATCTATTGAGCAATATAAGAGATGTTTGGTTGCCAAAGGGAATGCATAGACTCATGGTATTGATAATGAGGAAACTTTTTCTCTAATGGCTAAGATGGACAATATAAGGGCTTTCATAACTGTGTATGCATCAAAAGGTTGGATAATGCATCAAATGGATGTTAAGAATGCCTTCTTGCAAGGGAAGTTGTGAGAGGAAATTTATGTGGAATAGCCACCTAGTTATGTTGATGAGAGTCATGTAGATTGCATATGCAGGCTTTGTAAAGCCTTATATGGGTTGAAGCAAGTACCCAAGGCATGGCATGAAAGAATTGCGAAATACCTTGTTAACATTGGATTTTCAAAGCATAAGCTGATCACTCACTCTATGTATATGAGAGTGATGCAAATATTGTGGTCATTACTATATATGTGAATGATTTGATCCTTATGGGATAGAGATTGACCATGTGAAGGGTCTCTTTAATAATGAATTTGAGATGAAGGATTTGGGAGAGGTACACTATTTTGTCAGCATAGAGATAATTAGGACTCAAGAGGGTATATGGTTGTCACAAAGACAATATGCATTGGATATGTTGAAGAAGTATGTATGGCTACTTGCATGCCTATTTTTATACCTTTGGATGTTAATGCTAAGCTTAGTGTACATAAGGGTAACATGATTGAGGATGTCATTAGGTATCGGAAGATTATGTGTAGCCTTATCTATTTGATAATCACTAGGCTAGACCTAAACTACAAAGCTGGTTTGGTGTGTCAATTTATATAGCTTCCATAAAAGCCACATTTCGATGCATTATGGCTCACATTGAGCAACCTATCTCTATGTGTGCTCAAGTCTCCATTGTTCTTGTGTGTGTGCTCTTGGTTTCTTCACCTCTCTTTGCTTTTATCTATTTTTACAAAATACCTAAACACATCTCTTATCTCTAATATTTTAAAACTTAGCTAGCCATTAAGGCATCTTAATCCCTCTCCTCTCTCCCCCCCCCCAAAGCAAAGTATTCCAATAGTATTTCTCAATGTATCCAAATTTTTTATAGTTCTTACACTTGGGTTTCCCTTGTTCCAATACTCTTATTCCTTGTGTTGAGATTTCTTGCATGTCTTGTAAATAATATTTAAAGATCCTTTTCTATAGAGTGCACATACTATGGGGATCAATGTAGTCTCTTGGATCGTCTTTTTTATTTCTCTTTCTTTCTTATATAAAATACTTCAACTGAGTTGATTTTTTTATTTGTAAATTTTCTCAAAATTTCTACCACCTACTCATATCTTTTGTTAGGTTTGTCCACACTATTGAGTAGCACAACAATGGCTTCATCTTCTTTGGTGCCTTTATTAATAGAAGACAATGGCACATTCAAGCTTTTAAATTTATTTGTGAATGAGGTCAAGGGGTCATATTTGTTTAAATTTAACTTTAAAAACTCCATTAATATATTTATCTTTGAATTTTTTGTTTGCAAGGTAAAGGGTTACCCAACTCATCCCATGCTTCTTTTACCTTTTTTATCCCTAATATGCAATGAACAAAATTTGAAAATCCCCATGCTTATTATTTGGAGTGATTTATTATTTTTTTCTTCTCTAATTTGGAATATCAGGAGTGTCAAGCATAGGGTGAAATAGATTAGCAGCTAAGTGCCAATTAAATATGATGATAGTAGCACAGTAATGGAAGGAGGTGGTGTAGCCAAGGATAGAAGCAACACTTTAAGAAATGATAGCAACAAAGGCTATATAAGGAACAAAGAGGAAGAGATGAGAGCTAGACATAGACATGATTCCAATTCACCCCCATATATACAATTCCAACACATACCCATTTAGCCTCATTGTTGCACTACGATTGTAACCATGGTTATCTAGCTTATGCCTTGTATTTGCAAATAGTTAATCCTTTGAATGTATTCCTTGGTTCGAGTTTGCAATTTCTTGTTACTGTCTCCCAGACAAACCTATGTATGGACCATATAAATGGAACTATTGGAATATATGAACACTTTGCTTACTTCATTTTGTCTAATTGTTTATTTTGATATGTTCCATTTGATATATTATAAGTGAATCATTTGCAATGATAGCTTATCTCTATGTTGAGTCTAAGTATGCTAGGGCTACAGTCCTGTAGAGTTGATGTAGTCCAATCACTTTTGGCAACCACAACCCAAACTTATACTTGATTCAACATGATAACCATCTTAAACTTTCTCATACACGTTGGCCTACATGTGCACATGCTCTCAAGGTTCACTAGAGGATGTCTTAGCCTATGCTTACACAGTTGTTGAGGTGTGAGCATCACTGGTATTTGGTGTCATCTCCTAAGTGTACTTCATTCCTTCATAATGATGAACTCCCAGTGGAGAAGTCCATCCACATTTCCACAAACATCACTTGTAACACAATATTAGTGAGTTTGGGAATCTCCCAACTTCCATTTTTTGAATACTAAAAAGGTGGCACTTGGATAAGATGCCCATAAGTTTCTCAAAACTATATGATTAGACCTGTCATTGGAAAGCGCTCAAAAAATGGAATCTATTGAGATATAGAGCGCTTGATTTGGGATTATAGTGTTCAAATTATGACAAATACAAAGATTTGACCACGTGTCCCAAACTTATGGGAAATTCCCATATTCCCCAATATGGTGTTTTGTGCTCTATTTCCCAAACTTGTGATATGTTCACAAGTCTTCCAATCACTCTTGTTATGCCTTTAAAGCTAGCATGGTGATTGTTTTTGCTAGTAAAATTGATTATGATTTTACCCTTTTTGCCTTGTGGTATTTCAATCCATACCTGGATGGCATCATAGGATGGGTTCCATCTCCTAAGTTTTTGACTTATCAACATAGTTGAAGATTGAGATGCTTTTCTTGGACTTTTAATTTTTCCACCCATGTAGATCCCACCCATAAGGTGGCCATATTTGAATCATTGATATGGAAAGAGGTGATGTCTTGGCTTGGAGCAGAAAATGAATGGGCAACTCTTGATGATGCAATTACAAGTTTCCACAAGATCCTAAAAGGAATAATGCCTCCAAACACACAACCTATTGGCAAAATTTTGCACTCACTATGTGTGTAAGGGCTTAACTAGGATATCCATAAAGCTTTGGGCTCTCGAAGATTTGTCCTTTTATTAGGATGTTGTCTCTGTTGAAATTTTTCTAGCTAAAGAGATGTTTTTTTTTAAAAAAGAAAAAATCAGCCAAGTCTACCGATAATAAAATATGTCATCAGAATCCAGTGACTCAAATTCGGAGTTGGGACCTAGAGAAAGAGAGTAGCAGTGAGAAAGAGGACTCTAAAACCCTCTAGTGTACCAAGTGTAACAATCCAAGCCATGTGAAGAATTGATTGTGGTCTAAATAAGCAATGGTCTAGTATTTTCCATATGGGTACTTACGATATGAAAGTTTCCTAGTATAATGCCATGAATTGGATGGGATATGCTAGGGTATGGCAAGGCATGGGAGGAGTGCAGCTTGCCAACTGAAATACCCCTAGACCATCTACAATTATGGCACTTATAGTTACTTGCACCCAACAAGATTATCAATCTCTTGGCATTGGACGTGGAGGATGGGGAAGGAGTTGAGGAGGCCAAGGAGGAAATTAGTGCCCCTCATACACATAATGTTTCTTTTGCATGCACGAAGGACACTAGAGATTGGAGTGTCTAGAAGCCCAAGCATACAATGCTTAGAAGAGGCAGAGCCAAGATCAGAATCCCTTGCCTTCAATCAATATGGTGGAAATCAAAAAGTTACCTAAGGAAAAATTTGGGAAAAAATCTCAAAGGAGGAGTGTATTGAAGCCTAGAGGAATTTCATGGGTAGAATCTACCACCAAGTCATTGAGTGGATGACAAGGAAATTGAAAACAATGAGTGACTTGCAGCCAATTTATATATTAGATTCCATACCTACAAGAGTAGAAGGGGCCACAAAAGCATTAGTAGTGATATAGAATCCGCAACCAACTCTTGGCCTGAAGATAGTCTAAAGACAACACTTATAAGAGTAGAAGGGATAGCAAAAGCACCATCTACGATACAAAATCCAGACTCGACTCCTGGTCTAGATTCAACACCCGTGAGGGAGGAAGGGAATTGGGCCAACATCACAACAGCTAAGTTCGAATCTTCTTCATAAGTAGCTCCAACTAATTTGGAAACACAAACCACTTAAGGACTAGTCTCAATCAATATGGTATTTGCTACCCCTAATGTCAGACCCAACTCCCAAGGGCACATCAACCCTTCACCTTACACATTCCGTTAGGCACAACCCCTAAGAAAGCCCCAATAGTCAACGAACATTTGTTAAAAATGATTCAACTAGATTGGCATGTTCTACTCAAACTAGAAGTGTCAGTCGTGACTGCAATCTCACTAGATGGGGATGTCTACAAGGTATAGTAAGAGTTGATTCCATGCACACCATTATTACTAGACCCCACTATTCTAGTGATTTATCTTTGGTTCAATAGTTGAGTGATCAACAACATATTTCTTGAAAATGTCTTAAGAGCCAGCATTATCATAGTGGTCACTTGTCACGATTTAGGGTTGATGAACTAGGAACAAGTCCCCCTTTTTGGTCCACATGGTGAATCAACAAAAGAGTGTAGCCTCTTAGAATTATCTATTCAGACTAGATGGAAGTAGCAAGTGTTCCATTTTTTATTTCTTTGGTGGTGCTAAACATAGAGCATGCTGGTGAGAATTGTTGCCTCTTGCTCATATGGCCTTGGTTGCGGTAAGCCTAGGTTAGTCATAATTGGGATTGTGATTGATTGACACTTTGCTAAGGTTACAACAAAATCAAGATTTTTAAAAATAGAATTTGACCGCCATCAAAATAGCTTGCACACTAGTGGTAGCTTAGATAGTCAACATAGTGGTTGGATGGCTTGGATGATGATGAGGAAGATGCTTTCCTAGCAACAAATGCGCATTTAGAACCCTTATGTCTTGTGGACGTTATGCAAATTGGTCACACCAGTATTTGGGTCTTCACGCCCCACTTTATCCTGTTTCATTACTACATGGACTGCACCTCAAATCAAGCCATGATTGCCAAACTAAAACTCACAGGAGATGCATGTCTTTAGTGGAAACAATGGTGCAAGGACCAAAGAATTCCCCAAAGTGCTATCACTTGGGACAAAATTAAGGACGTTGTACATGGGAGATATCTTTCGCCCACATATCAAGCCCAGAATATGAATGAGTTATTCAATCTAGAGCAGCTAAGCCTAAGCCTAATGTGAGCTTTCATCCTAATAGGATGGGCTGTGAGTATGGGATACCTTTTGTATTTATCAACAGAGCATGAGACAGAGGGTGGGGTGAGTAACCAATCCTTGCCCTTTACATTTAACAGAGAGGTGCGATGAGTGAATGGAGTGTTGCACACATGGATTGTACCTCTCAATGCACAAAGCACGATCTGTTCTTGTGCACTGCACTATAAGGCTCCCTGGCCTTCCTTCTCGCACCGTATTCTAGCATAGGAGGGCAGGATGCACAATTGCACCAGTAATTGTGCACAAGGCATACAACCTCTGCATAAGTGACTATGAGGATAACATCAATGGGCTTTAGGAATAGGATGCCCTCTTGTATCTATCAATAGAGTGTGAGATAGAGGGGGGGTTGAGTGTGACTAGTGTTTCCTAAATCACTTATTGAGCGGTGAGGATTGAGGGACATTACGGCAATTGGAGTTAGGTACGTTCTTGTTTTCCTATGCACGCATAGGATTAGTCTCTACTATCACCATAGGACACATCATCCTCTTCTGTACACTGTACAACAAGGCTCCGTGGCCTTCCTACTTGCACCTATGCCAGAGAGGGTTGGACATACTAATGCACCATGAACTATGCACCCTGGAATACTCCCTCTACACCATCCCCCTTGTCGATTCCTATCCCGAGTGTGAGATTTTGGTTTCAATCATGATTCACTCGAGTGATGTCAGTACTGGGGCGAGTGACTGTTCTTTCATTCCATTTGAGCGACCGTGAGCTGAGTGCAATATTCTTTGCCATCCATAGTTTCCCGCGATTCCCTCAACAAAGTTGCCTCCCTCGGTATTGCTACTATGTGGTCCCTACCCCGCTAGATGTGTACATGCTACATAGACACCTTGGTCTCTCCTACATCTCCGACTGCAACATAGTATGTGACATCGACATTCAACCTCGATTCTCTCCAACATGGGCCAAGTTTTTCTAACCCTACACCTTTGTTTATTAGTGATGGTCAGGTCTTAAGTGTGGGGATGTCAGCAGTTGTCTGATGTGTGGTCCTAGGTCCTTGATCTTCGGTTTACCCTTCCCTTTAAGGTTTTAAGTGTGGAGATGCATCCCTGCACATTGTCGTACTGTTGCGCATCCGAGGTGTGGAATCCACCAAAATTTTTGTGTGTGTGACATTTGTTACTTTGTGCATACTTAGTCGTTGTGTTTGCAATTTGTTCTGTGTGGGAAATATAGTGGAGAGGGGGTTGGAGCAAGAGGAACTTATATGTAATGCTCTAGTTGGCATGTATGCCAAGTATGGAAGCCTACTAGATGCACATGTTATTTTTTATACACTATCCAATCGAGATGTTGTGACATGGAGCTCTTTGATTGGAGGATATACCCACCAAGAACACATTCAAGAGGCTTTGCAACTGTTTGATCGCATGAGTGATCTAGGTTGTGAGCCTGCTAGCTTCACATACAATTGTGTTATTGACTTTCTCATCAAGGCACAAAGATTTGATGATGCATTGGAAATGTACAACAAAATGCAGAAAGTAGAAATGCATCCAAATAATCTCACTATGGGTATGGTTACTCTTGGACTATGCAAAGCCAATAAAGTAGATGATGCTATAAAGTTGGTTATTGACATAGCTGGAAAGGCAGATATTGTTAATGCTCATGTGATACCAGGCCCCGGTATTGTGGATGGGCTAAAGCTCAAGGTCTACCACAACATCGTGGATTACTTATTTTGGCAGAAATGAGTTCCAGTGGAACATTAGCTAAGGGTGATTATATAGCAGCTACAGCAAAGATAGCTGCAAATCATCCTGATTTTGTTATTGGTTTTATTTCAATAAATCTTGCAGCATGGTTTATGGGGTTAGGGAATCCTGCTTTGATACATATGACTCCTGGAGTACAAATTTGTAATGTGTCCACCTGTTCTCTTCAGGACACGTCTTAGCAGTCCATAGGAAAGGACGTTTAAGAAGCTCCGCCCGGCACTCCCATGGAATGTCATGGGGTTTGTGATCTAGGACTTTCCGCGTCTGCCACATAGCAAAAGTATTCTAGCCGTTCCCACTTAGGACTGACCTGAATCAGGGTTTTTTTCGATGGTCATTTCCAAAACGGAGACTAGCGTCGACCCCTGAGTGAACTACTTTACACAAAAATGCCAGGGGCCGAAGCGGATTCACGCTACACTTGGTTCAAGGAGAATGGAAAATGAGAGGGATGGAAAGCTCAACCTCTCTACCATAAGGCATAGCCCCATTCCGTTCACCTAAAACAACGTAAATCGAGATTATTATAACTTAGACTCTAGGTCAGAGACCTTGCTTTTCATGTCCTTTGAAACGATCTTCTTGCTGTCATTTATGATTGAGAAAAGTTCCTGGTCAACCGAGACCACCCATCCATAGAACGGACCCATGGCCACATCCACCGCACTTTCCTCAATTTTTTTAGTTATCTAATTACCTACCACATTTAGTTGGACATGCATCAATTAGCTTTCTTAATTAGCTGGTTCCTTCACGTAATCATAGCACTTGACATAGAAAAACAGTGTCAAACAAGTTCATTTTCAACAGGTTATCATATTTATCTTTCAAATACATTTATAAAGTCTAGCCCATAGGCTTATCCATAATCCACTTGAAGGCTATCCAGCAATCCACAAGGATTACTAATCCAAGATTCTGCCCGTAGACTAGTATGCAGGCCTCGAGATCCAATCCCAAGTAACGTTGACCTCTTTTGCAGGGCCCGAAAGGCGAGGGATTAACGGCTCAAGCCCCCCTGGCACCCAAGCATCTTCCTACTCCAAGTAGTGCTCAATAGAGAGACCTCTCGCGGCAGGTTCGTCGGTCCACCTTCCCGGCGCGGTTAACAACCCCCTTGGTTAGGGTCAGGCAAGCAGTCGGGGGTAGCTGAGGCTGCCTCTTCCTTCAGGCCTTCAACCTGAAGCATTAGATATCTTTTCGTCCTTTAATTCCTTGAGCAAACAAAGCAAACAGTGCTCTTTAAAACTATTACAAGCACAATCATTTCAAGTGGTCGTTATTTGGCCAACTACTAAGGAGTGAATCCTTCTTTCCAAATGCATCCAGCACTCGATCCAGGATCAATTGCGAGGCAAGAACCCCAAGGGTTTGTTTGTTAACCCTTATATCCTTGGGTTAGGGTCGTACCCTATTAACCCAACTTAACCGATACCTTAAGCTCTATTAGCAGTAACTATGTTATTTAAAGTTACTGATTGGTCTTTTGTGGCGAGTCGGCAGATTCTTCCTCCTCCATGCCTGGATTGTTCTCCTCATGACCAGCCTATTCTCTTCCCTCTACTCAGATAGACTGGCGTAGTATTTCTTTCCTCGCGCCTTCCCATTTTTTCACACCCTCTCCTCCTTGCTCCTCCCCCTCCACAGGGCGTTTTTATAGGTGAAGGGAGGGGGACCCCCCCCATGCAGCTTATTGCATGGGCATTCCCCCCCTATGACTTCCAGCTCGTGCTGAATCAACTGCGCTTCACTTCCTTCCCTCCAGCACGGCCTTCGGTTGGGGGAAAGAAGGGATAAATTAAAAAAATTTGCCATATATCCATCAATTTCCTCTTTACCTCCTCCCAAGAGGAGGTTCACACGAAAATATGCGACTTTCATTGACTTTGGTCTCATTTATGCCAATGGAGATTGTACAATTGCACCGTCCGTACATTCAATGCCGGCATTGTCATTACATGAGATTCACACGTGCACGTAATATATTTCAGCAAAAATATTACATTCTCTTCTCCTTGGAGGAATCAAGATATCCTCATCTCGAGATAAACTAGGGATATTGATGGTTGAGAGTGCTTTCATCCATCAGGATAATCTTTCCATTGGACGAGGCATTCTGTCAAGGTTCTGGATCTCAGTTGTCTCTCCCTAACATCTAAGATCGTGTCAGGCGGTAGTTCAGGGTCTCCTTGACTAGGCATTACAACTTGTTGGTCATCAAGTACATGGTTAGGATTAGGTACATACTTCTTCAATAGGCTAATATGGAATACATTATGAACTTTTAGGCTCACAGGGAGTTGTAGTCTAAAAGCATTAGGTCCTAGGCACTTGAGGATCTTATATGGTCCACAATACCTTGGACGTAGCTTCTTGCAGTATCCTAAGGATAGGGAACTCTTCTTTGGGCATATGCGAATGAAGACCATGTCTCCTTCCTCGAAGATTCTATCTTGATGCTTCAAATCCGAGTATGCCTTCTGTCTATCCTTGGTGGCTTGGATGTCCTGTCTTATTGACTTTACTTGGTCATCCATCTCTTCCAACATCTACCTAGAAGCTTCAACCCTCAAGGTTGGATCTGAGAAGTTTAGGGGACTTCGATAGTCATGACCATACAATTCTTGAAAAGGGGTCATTTGAATGCTTTGTTGGTAAGAAGCATTATAGGCAAACTCAACCAAAGGCAAGTATTGAATCCACCTTTTTGGCTCACGACAGCATTGTGCCCTTAGCATATCCTCAATGACTTGATTGACTCGCTCCATTTGGCCATCAGTTTGGGGATGGTAAGTTGTACTAAAACAGAGTTGAGTCCCAATGGCTTCAAAGATAGCTCTCCAGAAATGTGATGTGAAGAGAGAATCACGATCACTAATGATTCTCCTGGAAAGCCCATGTAGCTTGAATATCTCCTTGATAAACAACCTTGCAATGTCTGAGACTTTATAGTTTGTCTTTACCGGAATAAGATGTGCAACCTTAGTAAGCATGTCAACCACAACCATGATGGAGTTGTATCCTCCCTGAACTTGGGGTAGGCCAATGACAAAGTCCATACTGATGAATTTCCATTTCATTTGGGGAATGTCAAGTGGTTGCAACTTCCCTGACATTTTGACATGTTTGGCTTTGATATGTTGACAAGACAAACACTTAGTGACATATTTGAGAACGTCACCTTTAAGTCTCTCCCAATAGTAGCTCTCCCTAACTACATTGAGAGTCTTGGCATAGCCAGGATGTCCTGAGAAAGGGGAATCATGAGCTTCCCACAATATCTTCTACTTAAGTGACTGGCTTGCCGGTATACATACTCTCATTCTATAGTAGACAAGTCCACTATTGATACAGAATTCATGATACTTAGCCTGTAGCTTTTGGTCCTGGTCCTTGATAGAGATCTCCTTAGCATCTTTTGATAGGATGGATCATGTCATGCTTCCTCTCTAGCTAGCTCAAGTATTGGGTTGTTTGGCATGGACATCTTTGTGGCTAGAGATCTAGCTATTGACAGAATTTGCAAGATTAGAGAATTAAGGAATGCCTTGCGACTAAGTGCATCGGCAACTACATCCTCCTTTGCAGGTCGGTACTTAATTTCAAAATCATACTCCTCCAACACTTCAATCCATCGGCGTTGCCTCATGTTGAGCTCGTTCTGGGTAAAGATCCACTTGAGACTTTTATGATCAGTCACTAGTGTAAACTTGTTACCCAACAGGTAGTGTCTCCAAAGCTTTTTAGGGCATGGATGACAGCTAACAGTTCTAGATCATGGGTAGCATAATTCTTCTCATGGCTCCTCAGTTTTCTTGAAGAGTAGGCTACATGATGATCTTCCTGCATGAGCACACATCCTAAGGCAAGCGTGCTAGCATCAGTTACTACTTCGAACTCCTTACTGAGGTCTGGAAGTTTTAGGATAGGTGCTGATACCAAACTTTGCTTCAATCTATCAAAGCTGGTTTGTTCAACCATGCAATGGATGTTTGCTTCTTTAGTAGATCCGTCAGAGGTGTTGCAATCAAAGCATAGTTTTTGATGAAGACTCTATACCATCCTGTCAATCCAAGAAAACTGCGTATTTCTTTGACAGTTGTTGGTATTGGCCATTCTAACACATCTCTGACTTTGGCTGGATCCACTGAGATTCCCTCCATTGATACGATGAATTCTAGATATTCAATCTGACGTTTGAAGAATGCATGTGCATATCAAGATTGTGGGAGAGAAGGAAGGAGTCTCACTTGTAGCTTTCTTGCTTGCACAATGGGGGAATACACACAGAGGTGGAGGCTGAAAACAGTTTTCCTCTTCTTAGTTGTGTAAGCCAAAAGAACTCTCGTACAAAGAAATAAAAGAACCCTGTATATGGGTCTCAAACCAAACTCAACTAACTAAGGTGGCATACTAACTGAGCCACGAACTAGAGTAGATAAGGACAGCTATCATGTAGCTATTATTCATGGGCAGTGTACCAACCGCGTCTGCAACTAACAAGTCGGTGACATAAATACACAATGGTCACCCTGGCGTATCACGAGTGGAGCTCGATATCTCAACACTCCCCCTTGAGCTCAATCCCAATTCCTGCACACCAAGCAGGTCTCTGAACTTGCGCAGCTTCTCTGTGCCCAATGCCTTCATGAATATGTCATCTACCTGATCCTCTGTGCTAACATAAACTAGATCAATAAGACCTAGTAAAACCCTCTCTCGCACATAGTGAGAATGCACCTCAATGGACTTTGTTCTAGCATGATAGAGTGGGTTATTTGCCAAGTGTATACTACTCATGTTGTCACAATAAATGACAACTGGCCCATCTGTAGACTGATGCATATCATAAAGTAGCTTATGCAACCAAGCTACCTCACATGCAGCCATTGCTCCACCCCTGTACTCAGCCTCTGTGCTCGACAAGGCAACTGTAGGCTGTTTCTTGCTGCTCCAAGTGACTGTAACACTCCCAAAAGAGAACACATATCCACTGGTAGATCGTCTATTAGAAATACTACCATCCCAATCAGCATCAGTGTATCCATGCAACTGTATCTGAACCCCAGTCTCATAAAATAGTCCATACTGCAATGTGGACTTCACATACCTGAGTATGCGTCTAGCCGCATCCAAATGTGGTTTCCTTGGAGCCTGCATAAACTGGCTTACCAGTCCAACAACATAGCTCAAATCTAGCCTGGTAATAGTCATATAAATCAAACTTCCTACTATGCGTCTGTACATAGTAGGGTCTTCTAGAAGCTCACCTGCATCTGTGCTCAGCTTCACATTCTGCTCCAAAGGAACTGAAATAGGCTTACAGCCTGCCATCCCATATTTGGACAGCATGTCCAATCCATACTGCCTCTGCAAGAGCTGTATCCCAATTGGTGATCTAATCACCTCAATGCCCAAGAAATAATGCAGCTCTCCCAAATCCTTCATCTCAAGCTTTTGCTTCAATAGCATTTTCACATGAAGTATATCTTCATCACTGTCACCTGTCATAATCAAATCATCAACATAAATGACAAGTAGCATAATACCTTTCTCTGTTTTTCTCACATAAAGTGAGAAATATGCCTTGGAAATGTGAAAGCCAATAGTGACAAGATACTGTCCTATCTTGTGAGACCATGCTCTAGGTGTTTGCTTCAAGCCATACAAGGCTTTCTTCGACCTGCAAACAAACTCAGGATGAACAGCATGCACATAACCTGGTGGTTGCTCCATATAGACCTCTTCTTGCAAATCACCATGCAAGAAGGCATTCTTTACATCCATTTGATGTAAAGACCATCCCTTTGATGCAGCCATAGCAATGACTGCTCTTACAGTTGCCATCCTTACAACCGGACTGAATGTTTCTTCATAGTCAATACCATATGTTTGTGCATATCCCTTGACTACTAATCTTGCCTTGTATCTGTTCATAGAACCATCTGCATTGTGCTTCACCTTATAAACCCACTTACAGCCAATTGCATTTTTACCTTTAGGCAAAGGTACCAATTCCCATGTAGCATTTACTTCCAAGGCATCCATTTCTTCATCCATGGCTTTCTCCCATTTTTATTTTCCCATGGCTTCCTCAAAAGAAGTGGGTTCTGGTTCCTGTATCACTTTAACCATATATGCATAGTGAATGGCTGTAAATCCATCATATTTCAGCCTATCCACAAGATACCTAGCTCTCATAGACCTGCGCAAAGTAGGTTCACTCCCAGGTACTCTCAAAACATCCCTGGTCTTCCTTACTCCAGGTGTAACAATAGAAGGAATACCCAACTCATCATCAATGCTCTGTTCTGAGCCACTGGATTCACCATCCACATAAGAGTGACCTGCATTCACATCAAACATGGGCTGATCAACCTTCTCTTTTCCTTTTCGTGATACTTGCATACCACTATCTGCATTACTTTGAGAAGATTTTCCTGATCTCAATCTGCCTGTCCATGGCGAAGAATGTGAACCACTGCTAGAGGACGCTCCAGGTCTACTAATATTTTGTGACTGCTGTTGTGAGTTCTGTGCAGCATTACCATTTTGTGCATCTACATCATCAATCACATTTACTGGTTTATACCAGCTACTCATCTTATCAAAAACAACATCTCTGCTCACTGTAAACTTACGAGTAGAAGGGTTATAGCATCTATACCCTTTTTGCTGCAGAGAGTAACCAATAAAGATGCACTTCTTAGCTTTTGGATCCAACTTGGATCTCAACTCATCTGGCACATGTACATAGACAATGCAACCATAAATTTTCAAATTAGAAATATCTGGTTTCCTACCAGTATACCTCTCCTCTGGAGTCATTCCATGTATTGCTGTAGTGGGAGTCATGTTCATTATGTAGACTGTTGTAGCAACTGCTTCAGCCCAATAAAAATCTGGCAAGTCTTTTTCATTGAGCATGGCATGAGATACCTCTCCAATATGCCTGTTTTTCCTTTCTGCAATTCCATTTTGTTGTGGGGTATGACTGCATGAATATTGCTGCTTTATGCCATGCTCCTGCAGGAACCTTGCAAACTCATTTGAAAGGTACTCTCCCCCTCCATCTGACCTTAGGCATTTTATTTGCAGGCCTGTTTCTTTTTCAACCATAGCTTTAAGGGTTTTAAAATGCCCAAAAACTTCACTTTTCTTTTTCATAAAATACACCCAAACTTTTCTGCTATAGTCATCAATAAAACTGACAAAATAATGATAGCCTCCAAGAGATGCAGCTTTAGTAGTCCACACATCAGAGTGGATTAATTCCAATGGCTTCTCACTCTCTTGAACATGTCTAGGAAATGGTTTCCTTGCCTATTTTCCAAACTGACAGGCTTCACATACCTTATGCATTTCTGCAACCTTGAATTTAGGCAAACCTGCAACAATATTTTGGGCCTGCATTGATTTAAGTTGCTGTACATTAACATGACCAATGCGTTTATGCCAAATATCAATATCTGCAACTACACCGGTCCCATGTGCAAACATTGCTGCACTCAATTCAGACATGTCTGCATCCAATGTAAACATTCTGCCCTTCTTCTTTCCTTTTGCTATCAAGCGACCTTTATTTTTCATATCCTCAACAAAGCATCCATGAGGATTAAATCTGACCTGCAAGCCCTGCTCAACCATTTGACCAACAGAAACCAGATTCTTGGTGATATTCGGGACATGAAATACATCGGACAAGTATTTCTTTTTCCCATCCTGCATAGACAAAGGAATTTTTCCAATCTGCACAATAGGATATGCAGTATCATCACCAGTCTCCACAAATCCTGGTTTTTCCATTTTTCTTGCATCCTCCATCCATTCTGCATGACCTATCATGTGGTTTGATGCACCTGAGTCAACATACCATACATCATTGCTTTCTTCTGCACTTGTCACAGAATTATTCATGTGCTGCACCATAAACAAGTGCTCATTTCTGTCATCACCCTGTCTACTAGAAGATGCATAATTCCCTTGTTGCAGTTTTCCATTCATGATGTCATTCTGCTTTTTATAGGAGTCTTTAGCCATATGACCCATTTTACCACAGTAGTAGCATTCAACATTACTGTTTGCATTTTGGCCTCTTTGCCATCCACCACGACCTCTTTGGCTCCCCCTGCCTCTAGAGTTACCACGTCCTCCTCCATAGGACTGGTTTTCTTGAGTTTGCTGCATATTCTGATTTCTACAACGGCCTCCAAATCGGCCTCCTCTACCTCTGCGTCTACCTCTTCCAGCATTTGAGTAGAAGACAGCTTCTTTTGAAGTTCCTCCTGAAGAAGATGCACCACCATTTCTCTGCTCCTCAGAAATTAGAAGAGCAATCAACTCCTCAAAATCAGGAAATCTTTCACGAACTGAAATGGATGTCCAAAACTGTGCATAATCCTTTCCTAGACCATTCAAGGTCACAGAAACTAAATCATCATCTTCCACTAGCAACCCAATGGAAGCAAGTGCATTGCAATCTTCTTCACCTTCATGTGGTAGTCATTGATGCTCATACTTTCTCTTTGCACATTGTGCAACTCTTGCTTGAGCTGCATTTTCCTAGCTTGCGTATTTGTGCTATACATTTTTGACAAAGTATCCCATGCCTCCTTTGGCGTACTTGCATCCTGAATATGCACAATCATAGAGTTTGAAATACTGATAGACAACCAGTACATAACTTTCCTGGCTCTCTCATGCCATGCTTTAAATGTCTGCATTTACTGTTGATTGGGAACATCAGGAAGAACTGGTTCTTCTTCATTTCCTGCAACAAATTCCCAATATCCTTTTCTCATAAGGAAATTTGTCATTCTAAACTTCCATGCTTGGAAGTTGTTCTTGTCAAGATTTTTAGTGACAATCTGTGAGAGAGAATCAGAGACCATTACAGAACACTGCAAAAAAATATGTCACTGCAAAGAACACAGCTTCAGCCTCACAAAGGCAAATCTGCAAAACTGACGAAAGTGGTATTTGACCACACAGTCACCTCCTAGTGACGATTTTGCATCAACAGGCAACAGGGATGATTCTGTAACTCCCAATGTCTCTGCGCACAAGCATATGATGCAATTTCTACAGTGACTTTTCACCGACCTGTAGAACAGTGGCTGCGCAGCATAAAACTGGGCCTTTTCCTGAGTGCGTGCAGAAAACTTCCGCCTCCAAAATAGGCCCCGAAATGGCCTCAAATAAAAAAAACAAGGTCATTATAAGAGACAAATCAAAAAAACAATGGCCTCAAATAAAAAAAACAAGGTCATTATACTGCCCTCTTGCTTCACCGCGAAGGGCGTCTCAACCTGAGACAATGCACTCCTGCACTTTCCGGCTGTGCTACTGTAGAGATCTGCTCCCAAAACAGAAAATGAAAGCAACACTACTCCTCTTACCAGAACACCGCGAGCTTGGCTTGCTTTCTTGAGCTCCTTACCACGAACAAGGCTCTGATACCATGTCAAGATTGTGGGAGAGAAGGAAAGAGTCTCACTTGTAGCTTTCTTGCTTACACAATGGGGGAATACACACAGAGGTGGAGGCTAAAAACAGTTTTCCTCTTCTTAGTTGTGTAAGCCAAAAGAACTCTCGTACAAAGAAATAGAAGAACCCTATATATGGGTCTCAAACCAAACTCAACTAACTAAGGTGGCATACTAACTGAGCCACGAACTAGAGTAGATAAGGATAGCTATCATGTAGCTATTATTCATGGGCAATGTACCAACCGCGTCTGTAAACTGACAAGTCGGTGACATAAATACACAACGGTCACCCTGGCGTATCACGAGTGGAGCTCGATATCTCAACAGTGCAAGATAACACTCATTCAAATGAGAAGAAAAGACAACTCTTAAAGGGTTGGGGAACACGCAACAATCAACGAGCTTATGTGACCTCATTGTCTCAAGGACAATCCAAAGTTGGGGTTCATGATCTTCCTCCTGTTTGGAATAGACTAAAGTGTCATCGAAGAAGAGGAGCACGAAGTCATCAAGATATGGCCTAAAGATATCCTAGATTAACCTGTTGAAGGTGGCAGGTGCATTCGTAAGCCCGAATGACATAACTAGGAACTCAAAGTGACCATATCCTGTGTTGAAGGCCGTCTTTGGGATATCTTCTTCCTTGATTCTTATCTGATAGTAACCAGACCTAAGATCAATCTTGGAAAAGATCTTTGCATCCTGAAGACGATCAAGAAGCTCATCTATTCTAGGAATAGGATACTTGTTCTTGACAGTTGATTGATTCAACCCTCTGCGAAGAGTTCCATCTTTATTTTTCTGGAACAGTAACGGAGCTCCCCATGGTGAACTGCTTGGATGGATGTAGCCCTGATCTAGCAGTTGCTTGAGTTGTTCCTTCAGCTCAATTTCTCTTGGGATGGACATTCTATAAGGTCTCTTTGCAATTAGCGCAGCTCCTAGCACTAGCTTGATCTCATGATCCACTTCTCTTTGAGGCGGGAGTTCTGTTAACTCTTCAGGAAATACATCCACATATTCCTTTAGCCATGAAGGTCCTTCACTAGACTTCTACTTCTAATCTAACTTATTGATCTTAATCAAGTAGACAGGTAGTCCCTTTCTAACTCCCTTTATAATCTGGGATGCTTTGGCCAATTGAATTTTTTGGCTTTCCAGCCTCTCCTTGAGTTGTGACCAATTCCCCTTCAGAGTTTCGAAAGGAAATTTGGTCCTTTCCACAATGAATGTAGGCATCATTAGATTTAATCTAATCCATACCAAGTAGACACTCATGGATACCTAGGTTCATGACTCTAGATTTTGACTGAAGTTGTCTTTCCTCCCAGAAAGAATTCCATCTTAGCAGTTTGCCTAGTACAAGTGACCTCATGACCATTTGCTAATTCCACAAGCAAGTTAGGTGCTTCTACTCTGGCTATTCCTAATCTTCTTGCACAAGCTGGTGAGATAAAGGAATGTGTACTGCCACAATCAATCAAGGTTTTGAAACCTTTACCTTGATAGTCCGATGGCGTCTGAATCACCGAGAACTGGCGATTCGGGCCTTTCTTGTGTAGAGCGGCATGGACTGTCACCCTTTCAAACTCTGCTTACATGGTCGGATCTTCTTCTTCGCACATTTCCCTATTGGCAACACAGGCGGTTCTTCCTTTGCCTTGGGTAGCAGCTCCCTGGCCATGGCCAATTCCTTGGAAAGGTGCTTGGCGATGTCCTCCTCCAAGCTTGGGGCATTTCCTCTTGAAATGACCAAGCTCGTTGCAGTGGAAACAACAGAGGTTTCAGCCATTGCTTTGGGTAGGGACAAAGTTTTTGACATTATTAGTCCTTGCTTTCTTTCTTTGTCCCTGATTCTGACCTTGAACTCTCTTCATTTGAGGCCTATATGCTCCTCTGTTTGGGTCATTATAAGACCAAGTTTTGTTACCTTTTGGTCTAGCCTGCACCTCTTGAATTATAGATGCAACTTGAATGAGTGCGTCCTGAAGATCTGATGGGCACATAGATTCGAGATGGGTATTCACTAGTGGGTTTAAACCAGCACAAAATTTTGACACCTCTTGTGTCATGTCCATCTGAGACGCATACTTAAGAAGTGAGACGAATTTAGAGTAGTATGCATCAAGAGTGAGTCCTAGTTGTTTCAGCTTGTAGAACTCATTCATTTTCTGCGTGCGATACACAGGTGGTAAGTATCTTCCTTGCATAGCTTTCTTCAGCTTCTCCCAGGTAATGCATCCTTCTGCAATCCCTTGATCTCTGCACCATTGCTTCCACCAAAGCCTGGCTTCGCCGGTGAGCTTGAGAGCTTGGCAAGCATAGCCTGGTTGGCGAGTGCAATACCGGCTTCTTCAAAGTAATCCTCCATAGACTCTATCCAAATTTCGTCATCCGCTTGGACAGACCTGCCTTTCCCATCAAATTTAGGTGGCTTAATCTGCTTGAGAAGAAACTTCTTCTCCTGGATTATGGCAGTACTTGATGTAGGAGGCGAACTGTGAATCTGTACCTGGGGTTGTGCCTGGATAAAGGTTTCTTAACGTTATAACTCGCTAATCGTTAGGATTTATATTACATACCCAAATTCAGCTATCAACCTAGAATCCTAGCCACTTAAATTTTTATCAATTCTCATAGACAAGACAGACATTGATAAAAAAAGTCTTATTGCATTTATATGAGCATAGCCCATTTGGAATACAACATTTCTTGGGATGATAGGGCAACTGTTTACATTTAGTTTGGGGAGAATAATATTGTATTACATTTATCCATGGGAACTGGATAATAGTATGGTTTTCGGGTCGTGGAATTTTAGGAATCAGTAAGTCATCGGAAGATTAGGGTATCCTTTCCTTTGGAACCCATTCTTCTCATAGCGCCCCAATACCTTGATCCTGTCGGCGGAGATTACACGGGTCACTTCCTCATATATATATGAGTTCAGCTCAACCCTCCGACCTCGAATATGTAAAATTGAGTTTACGTGAACCTCCACAAAAATGAATAGCTTTATGATCTTCAGGTCTTCCAACCACTTGATTCTCTTTAGGTTGGTTTGAAGGTATGCAAACCGGTGGGTAGCTATATAGTAGATTCGTGAGTCACCCATCCATCTTCGTTACACGTACAAAGGCGATGGATTATAGATATGATCTAGGATGTTCATCATCTCAACCCTTTGTCGATAATCCGAGGAATGCATCGCGGTCATAAATATGACTCGGAACACTAAGAACATATTCCATGCTTCATAATTCTGCAAGACAGCATCGAAAGAAAGGAAATATTCGGAACAGTAACATTTGCTTTACTTTTTCTTATTAAGATTTCTTAAAAACAAATCCTTCATTAGTTCGCTCTAATACCAACTGTAACGTGTCCACCTGTTCTCTTCAGGACACGTCTTAGCAGTCCATTGGAATGGACGTCTAGGAAGCTCCACCCGGCACTCCCATGGATAGTTACTGGGTTTGCGATCTAGGACTTTCCGCGTCTGCCACGTAGCGGAAGTATTCTGGCCATTCCCACTTCGGACCCGACTTAAATCAGGGTTTTTCCAAATGGTCATTTCCTAAACGGCAACTAGCATCGACCCCCAAGTGAACTACTTTACGCAGAAACGCCAAGGGCCAAAGCGGATTCACACTGCACTTGGTTCAAGGAGAATGGGAAACGAGAGGGATGCAAAGCTCAACCTCTCTGCCATAAGGCATAGCCCCATTCCGTTCCCCTAAAACAGCGTAAATCGGGATTATTATAACTTAGACTCTAGGTTGGTGCCCTTGCTATTTGTGTCCTTTGAAACAATCTTCTTGCTGTCATTTATGATTGAGAAAAGTTCCCGGCCAATCGAGACCACCCATCCATAGGACTGACCCATGGCCACATTCACCGCACTTTCCTCAGGTTGTTTTAGTTATCTAATTACCTACCACGTTTAGTTGGACATGCATCAATCAGCTTCCTTAATTAACCCATTAGGCACTGGTTCCTTCACATAATCATAGCACTTGACATAGAAAAGCAGTGTCAAACAAGTTCCTTTTCAACAGGTTATCATATTTATCTTTGAAGTACATTTATAAAGTCCAGCCCATAGGCTTATCCATAATCTGCTCGAAGGCTATCCAGCAATCCACAAGGATTACTAATCCAAGATTCTGTCCGTAGACTATTATGTGGGCCTCGAGATCCAATCCCGAGTCATGTTGGCCTCTTGTGCAGGGCTCGGAAGGCGAGGGATTTACGGCTAGAGCCCCCCTGGCATCCAAGCGTCCTCCTGCTCCAAGTAGCGCTCAGCGGAGAGAACTCTCACGACAGGTTCATTTCACCTTCCCAGTGCGGTTAACAACCCCCTTGTTTAGGGTCAGGCAGGCAGTCAGGGATAACTGAGGCTGCCTCTCCCTTCAGGCCTTCAACCTGAAGCATTAGATATCTTTTCATCCTTTAATTCCTTGAGCAAACAAAGCAAACAATGCTATTTAAAACTGTTACAAACACAATCATTTCAAGTGGTCGTTATTTGGCCAACTACTAAGGAGTGAATCCTTCTTTCCAAATGCATCCAGCACTCGATTCGAGATCAATTGGGACTCCGCAAGATCCCCAAGGGTTTGTTTGTTAACCCTTATATCCTTGGGTTAGGGTGCAGAAAAAGAAACAACATATCAATCCACCATACAATAATGCATTCAAATATCTCATGGTAACTACGGACAAGAAAGATGAGTGACTTACTGGGCCGCCGCGTCTATACAATCGGTCGATCAATGATCTGAGACTGTGCCTCTCTGCATATCGAGTCTCAAGGCCTTGTGGATCGCGATTTGTAATGGAGTGCTGCAAAGAAAACAAAATGCTAACTGTTAGAAACATGATTGTCAGTACAAAGAATATCTCAAAAAAACAAATAAGCAAAACAAAAGAGAAACTTACAAAGTCCTCCAAATATGTCCTGTGGCTGCCACTCCCAAGATGATGTACCGATCCGGCCTCGATTCGTGCCCTCGCCGCCTCCCGCTGCTGACTCCAACGTCCTAGCGAATTTGTAGCCTCCTCCCTCAGTCTGTGCCAGTCCTCTGTATCTAACCACTCGGGCTTTGGAGCCCCACTCTTGATTGCCTTGCGTGCGTCAGATCGTCTATGTGACATGTCTGCACGCATGCAATCCATCATCCAGCTCATAGAGAATCTATCCACTGCGGCTAGCACCGGGAACTCCTCGTGCAAGGATGCTACTATGTACTCCTTGCTCCCCTCCGATATGTTCCTCCAATGATCCAGGACGTTGTGCCGAAAAAGTTGTTGGCACAACTCCCTCATGCGAGCCATCACCCTCCTCCCCTCATCATTCATGATGATGGCTCCTGACCTGCCATCCACTAGGTATCCATAACCCCTAGGAGTATGCCTAAGATGGGCCCTCTCCCATCTCCGTCCATGCTCCTGGGCATATCCTGGAGACCCCTGTACATCCGGTGTACCGACGGGGGTACCCTCTCCCGGAGTGCCACTCAAAGGGGTGCCACCAAAAGGCGTGCCATCTGCCGACGGCTGCGCAAAAGCCGGAGTAACTGGAGTGGATGTCCCCACAGGTGTGACAAATCCTGGAGGTGACGCAGCTCCAGCTGAACGACGAGACGGAGACACCGCGTCCATGTCTCCACAGCAGCACCCCCCTGATCCTCCTGCAGTCGTAGTCCCTCCCTCTGGCCCAAGTCACGAGCGTCGAGATCGTCTGCTCGAAGCTGAAGCATCTGATCGTGCTGAAGCTGATCTAGCAGAGCGCTCTAACGAAGAACGAGACAGCTCCTGATCTGCCATCTCTCTGAATCTCGTGAGCTGATCTGGAGACATGCGTGCCATCATGTCCTGAAACTCCTCATCGCTCATCCTTCGACTCATCCTGAAAATGTCGATACCTGCACAGATAAAAAATGATGTTAGAATAATCAATTTAAACTATACAAAGCACATTAATATAAATCATTTTTGAAAAATCCCTCTTAAAATGCATATCTTATCTACCTTTATGAAATATCTAAACAACGAATTGAAGTATTCTATGGTCCCATGTTAATCTCCTGACACAACTCTGCATACACTGGAAGGTCGATAGACATGTCACCACAAAAGAACGAGTCTGCCTCATTCTCAAAAAATTCTACGACTTCTGTATTTCCATCATTGTTAGCCGATGCGGGCTCCAAGCTTGCGGTAGCCTCCACCCCTTGTAATTTCGATCCCTCTATTTGCATATTTTCTTCATCTATTCCTGGAACTTCGCTTTGATCGTATACTCTCGCACCTCGAGGAGTTGAAGGTATAACATACCACCATCGAGGTTGTCGGGGATTTGGATAGAAGATTACCTGTTCACAAACACTTACAAAGCGGCTTCAAACCATTGTGACATAAACCATGTCGTATTACAATTAGCAAGCAAATGACTATTTGTACCTGTTCACAATGGGCCAGCAACACAAAGGTGTCGCGCAAATCCATCCATTTTTTTTCAGAATCTATTTCGAGAAATCCAAATGGACCTCGTCGAACTATTGCGCCAGCTCCTCCAAGTACCACTTTGAACCACTGCACATCGAATATTATCATGGAGAAGCTACGGTAATCCACCATAATAATACTTTGCAAGTTCCCAAAATACTCCATCTCATCCACAACCGTGTTCGAATCCGTTGCTCATCGTCGGCTCTCTTGCTCAAACCTTGCCATGACACCACAGTCCATTATGGAGCGCATTTGGTCAATACGCTCCACCCGAAAATGCAGTCCGCGCAACCACGCTGCACTATATATTTTGTACTGCACATTGAAACACTCAAAATTAGATGTAGCAAGCAAATTTAGATACGACACATTCTAAACCCCTCATTACCTTTGGACTACATCCCCTCGAGAACTCCCACTCCTCCATTGAGACCTCTGTCCCTTCACTGGATGCTGCGATCAAGGCTCCATGCAACCATCATGTTGACATAAACCGCGGCATCTCCTCCATGCCTTTGGGATATCGAATCGGTCGATGATGTGTACTATGTCGGAATTCAGCTCGCGCTTCCTCTCGATCTTGCCTTGCAATCTGGTACTTGGCGAGCCACATCTCCATGGAGGCATGGTGCAACATACAAAAGCGATTCACCTTCTCTTCCATTGAGGCATCCATTCTTTTTTCTACTCCATTTCCAACCACCACATCTCCAGTCAGTCTATCATCGTTCTTCAGTGTCCATAGCATTTCATTGTCTAGTTCCACCGTTGGTAGCCATTGTGAAATATGCACTAACGCCTCTGACACCAACCAACCTTCGGCCATGCTACCTTCTGGCCGACCTCGTTGTCGCACAAAGCCTTTCAGGGTTTTCATGAAGCGCTCCAAGAAGAACATCCATCGCGTATGGACAGGTCCAGCAATCTCCACTTCGTCCACAAGATGCACAAGAAGGTGAACTTGTATCATGAGCATGCTAGTGGGCAGGTATTTCTCAAAGAGACAGACCATCTCAACTACTCCCCGCCTTGCGGATTCAATAGAGGACATCTTAATCTCTTTCTGTGAGATCCATTGCACCAAAGTCGACAACTTGTAAATGGCCCTGCGAATTTCTGGAGTTAGGCATCCCGCGATCGCGATCGGTAGGACAAACTGCCACAAATGAGAAAGCATTAAGAATAATGGTCACTTTTCAAATTTCAAAATGTCCACGCTAATTAAAATCCATTCTGTTCACAAACCTGACATATCTTATGCCAATCATGGAATTTTAGCCCAGACATTTGGTCATCTTTAGAAAATGCGAACCTGAGAGAATGCATCATACCCGTCGGAGTGCGGATAGACTTGATTACTTGCTTCACAATGCGCTCTTCTTTGGTAGACAAAACGCAGGGAGCGCGAGGAAGCTGCACTCCCCCTTCAGCACTCGATTGCGGCCAAAGTGCCTCCATCTTACCTACCTCCTTTAAATCCATTCGTGACCCTATAGTGTCTCTCTTTCCTATGATGTGGTCCCATAGCAAGCTGCCCACATTTTTGAAAATATGCATGGGATCCAACAAGTGGTTGACCTGTAAGTGGGTCCAATATGGCAACTCGTAGAAAACTGAGAACTGTCGCATTCCATTTGGATGTGATTCCGGGTTTACCATTTTCAGCTCGTACTAGCTTGCAGCGTTCATATGTACTAGAGGTCGTCCAAGAAAACCTTCCCTGAGTTCATGATCCTCCGGCAAGAAAGCGGCGTGTCCTTGATATACCATCTTCTTCATGGTTCGTAACCTTCGGGAGTCTAACTGTGGCCGACACAATGGACATGCATGATAACCTGAGGTAACGAGACCTGCAGGGCGATCCACGACCTAGTGAATACTTGATTGAATGAAATAAAATATAGATATTACTAGCGAGAACAAAGGTCTGCTCACCTGAGCACTCTCCCAATCCCGGAAAGTCATGCATCGTCAACATGAGAATGGCTCGAATGTTGGCTGACCGCCGACCATCGCACCTGCTCATATCTTGCACTGTGACCCCCTCCTCCCACAAAATCTTAAGCTCATCGACTAATGGACGAAGATACACGTCCATATTTTTTACTTTGTAGCGGCCCGGGACGAGAAGCTAAGGATCAGATGTCCTTTCTTCGTAGAAAGCCATGGAGGAATGTTGTAGTTGACAAGCACTATAGGCCACACACTGTAAGAAGTCGAGTGCAGACCGACGCAAACCAAATGGGTTCACACCATCCATGGCGAGACCGAGCCGAAGATTCCTTGGCTCTCGCGCAAAGCCTGGGAAGGTAGAGTCAATGTGGCTCCATGCGCGCGAATCTGCTGATATTCGTTGCACTCCATCCGTGGACCTATTTTGCACATGCCACGTTGTCAAGCTTGCCATGGCAGACGTGCGAAACATGTGCTTTATGCGAGGGATGAGCAGAAAGTGTCTGAGAACTTTTTGAGGGATGGTCTGCCCTTGCAAGTCCTGTCGATACCTGTGAGCACCACACTTTGGACATGTCTCCATAGTCTCGTATTCATCTCGAAACAATATGCAGTCGTTGATACATGCATGGATGTTATTGTAGTCCATGCCAAGCTTCCGTAAAACATGTCTGCATCATCACGAGACTCAGGCATGGTGTTTGCATGTGGCAATATATGATATTTCAATAACCTCAAAAAATCATAAAACACCTTGAAAAATCCATCCATGTTTACAATAATACTGTTTTTAAAAAAAACAATGAAGTCTGTGTGCAAGGTACCTGAATAACTCAGTCACACTCGTATTGCTCCAACCGTATTTTGCTTGCACACTTAAGAGTGCAAGCAATGTCTTCAACTGAGATACTCGGCACCCATCATATAATGGTATGGATGCTTCCTCTCTAAGCGGGTCAGATGTCTCAACATCCATGGGAATCAATGCATCGATCATTGCCTCGATCTCAGGCTCCAAGATTGTAGGCAAGTCGGGAAGGTTGTCTGTCTCCTTTGGTATTGACGGTATAGATGGGCCTTGCGAGTGGTCGATTGGCTCCTACAATCCATCCATCGCACGTCCACGAACTCTTCTAATTGGCCACAAAGGGTGCACTCCCCCTTTGGTCGAGACATCACCCCCCTGGATACAAAATTTGCCAACAAGACCCAATCTTATTGTGTATGGTTTTCAATTAGCTTGAGAGTACAATGCATGAAAAATGCTAACTTCAAATTACCGTTTGTTGAAAATCTGCAATCGCCTGATCAATGATCTCAGATTGAAACTCGCCAAATCGTCGTACGTGTTCTATAGACAATCGGCGTTTTTGTCTAATTGCCAACTTGCATTGAGAGAAAGGACATGGGACACGCTGATTAAGATACGTCTCGCGGTCTTGAACAATAAGACCTTCTTCGTTTGCCATGTTATCTACATTACAACAAACGAGGCTTAAATGGATAGCTTTATGGAGATGTACGTCAAGTTGCAAGTTGACCATAAACCTTGCATTGTATATAGTAGTCGAGAGATTTTCCGATGTTATATCTCGGCCTTGTATCATGCTCAACGATTTGTTTGTTCCGGTAGATAATTATTTGTTATATCTTGGCTTTGAGTATAAGTAATCCATTTTAAAATTAATGCGCGCCATCTATGAAATTTTATAACTATAGTAATAAAATTTATTTCAATCAATTCTACTCATAGTCATAAGACTTGAGAGAAATTATCCTATACTCAATTTAAGGGTTTCTTCTTCTATAACAATAATTTTGGGTTCATTTTGATGAAGTACGTGGCCCATGGCAAAGCACATTGCATACCATTATCAATAAGTATATTATCTTAAATTTCCTTCCCCTCCCTCTCCCTCTCTTTCTCTCCCTCTCCCTCTCTTCCTCTCTTCCTCTCTTTCTCTCACCCTCTCCCTCTCTCTCTCGTTCTCTTTCTCTCCCTCTCTCATTTCCTTCCCCTCCCCCTCCCTCTCCCTCTCCCTCTCTTTCTCTTTTTCTCCCTCTCCCTCTCTATCTCTCTTTCTCTCTCATTTCCTAAACAAGCAAAAAATAAAGTGATTTAAACATCCTCCAAGCAAAAGGGAGAGGGAGAGATACAATGCACTCTCCCTCTCTTTCTCTTTCTATCCCTCTCTCATTTCCTTCCCCTTCCTCTTCCTCTCACTCTCTTTCTCTCTCATTTCCTCTCCTAAACAAGCAAAAAATAAAGTGATTCAAACACTAAACAAGCAAAAGGGAGAGGGAGAGAGAGAATGCACTCTCCCTCATTCTCCCTCTCTTTCTCTTTCTCTCCCTCTCCTATTTCCTCCCCCTCCCTCTCCCTCTCCCTCTATTTCTCTTTCTCTTTCTCTTTCTCTTTCTCTTTCTTTCCCTCTCCCTCTCCCTCTCCCTCTCCCTCTCCCTCTCCCTCTCCCTCTCTCTCTCTCTCTCCCTCCCTCTCTCCCTCTCTCTCTCTCTTACTCTCTAGTTTCCTCTCCTAAACAAGCAAAAAAGAAAGTAATTTAAACATTAAATAAGCAAAAGGGAGAGGGAGAGAGAGAATGCACTCTCCCTCCTTCTCCCTCTCTTTCTCTTTCTCTCCCTCTCCTATTTCCTCCCCCTCCCTCTCCCTCTCCCTCTATTTCTCTTTCTCTTTCTCTTTCTTTCCCTCTCCCTCTCCCTCTTCCTCTCTCTCTCTCTTACTCTCTCGTTTCCTCTCCTAAACAAGCAAAAAAGAAAAGCAAAAGGGAGAGAGAGAGAGAGAATGCACTCTCCCTCTCTTTCTCTCCCTCTCTCTCCCTCTCCCTCTCATTCTCTTTCATTTCCTCTCCTAAACAAACAAAAGAGAACAATTTAAACCTTCAACAAGTAAAAGAAAGAGAGAGGGAGACTCACCAATTAGATATGGCGAGCGTGGGCGGCTTCTCTTTGCAACGAGGGCTCCTCCTCTCCTTCGCGAACAACGGCAGGGGCGGTGGCGGCGGCAGCGGCGGCAGCAAGTCTCTTCCTCTTCTTCTCTCACAAAGCCTTGGCTCTCTCCCTCGCTCTCGCTCTCAAAAGGCGAAGAAATGAAAATGAAAACGGTGCTCTGGTTTCGGCCGCGCTTTTTTCCCTACGGCATCGCTATTGGCGTCGCTATAGGCGTCGCTATTAGCGTCGCTCTTTGCGTCGCTATTAGCATCGCTATTTATAGCGACGCCAATAGCGACGCCGATATCCGCCGTCGCTAATTGCCCAATTCCTTGTAGTGTTGCAAATTCCTACGGTTATTAGCAACCTTCTTTAATGAATCATTGTGAAAAAGATGTCTAATAATAAGACATGTTATTGATTCTTTCCATGCATAACCGAAGTGTACTACAATAATTTCGACTTGTAAAGATGGTCATTAATTGATCTAAATTCGTTACTTTGCAAAATACAAATGACCGATTCTTTGATCGTAAGCTATTTCCTTTAATTTAGCCAAAGTATTTCAATCGAAAAAGTGCGTCCTAATTCCATAAATGATCCATGCACAATTGAAATATTACGACTAAATCAAAATTAGGAAGAAACCCTGGACTTGTGGATTCGGTGAAATGTCCACATGGATGTTAGGAGATGATCCTCCTGCGATTGTGCCTTGTGCCTTTTTAGGGGCCATCATGTATTTGACCTTTTTGCCTTGGTCGTAGACTTATGATCTTGACCCGTCTCCCTCACACGCGCAATTCCTTTTGAGATTTGGTTTCCTTTACCGATTTCACCATCTTTCAGAACCGGACTTTAGAAATGGAAACTTATGAATTCCCCTTCTTTTCGTAGAAGTTTCGGGAAGACAATTGATCTTCACGGAAAAATAGCTTTGTGGAATGCAAGGGGAAGTACTCAATTTCCGAGGATGCAAGGGGAAAAAAAACCTAATTCCTGGGGGTATAAGAGACCGCTTGAGAAGGGCAATAGACAGGGTTTTTTTAGGAACCCGCAAGTATGTCACAACTCTATAGAAACAGAATTTGTATCCTTTTTCATTAATTTGTCTATATAATGATTTATTAAATTTATTTCCTTTGCACTAATTACATATAAAGAAAAGTGCATTGGAGCTGGCCACTGATGAGTGGTCACAGGTCATGGTGGACCCACACGGTGGGTTAGAGAAAAGATAGTTCACACTTCCACCTATATGACCCGATTGGGCGCCTGTGACTAGAACTCACGCATATCAGGGTTAGACTCGCACACAGAAAGGATTGATGCCTTGAAGTGTGGGCTAGATCCACCAGAACAGACAGTTACAATCAACAAGAGGGCATGATCATGAAATGCTTGTATAATGTGCATGTGTGGGCTGAAAGCTTGAAATGCACATTTCTTTGCATAGGAAAGTCACATGAAGATTCGGATACCATTTTTGCGATGTACACGGAAAAAGCTTTCATATGATACCCATATTGGGGGGGTCCCTAAATTCTAGGAGATCCCTAAATTTTAGGAGGTTCCTAAATTTTAGGAGCCTCGAATTAGCCTAAAAATGCTAGTCCAAAAAAATAGGGATGTCATTCTAAAAATAGTAAGTTCTGTACTCTGACTGTGCTTACTAAATTTGGTTGTTTCTATTCTTGACAGTATTCAACCCAAAAAGGATGGCCATAGAGAAGAGACAAGTGTCAAGACACTTGTCACACAAGTTTTCAAGTGTCCCACCACTTGTCACATCTCATGACATGTGGCTGGACACTTGTCTTGTGCTACTCCACTTTCCCCTTTTGTACTAGCTCTCCCCTCTCCTATAAATAAGAGCTCGTTTTTCTTCATTTAACATCATTTTTCTTTACTGTAAACTCATGTACAGCACCCACAGATAGCCAGAAACTGGCCCCATCCATCCCCATCATCATCCCCCACTTCTCCATTATCAAATTCCTCCATATTCCCTCTTCTATCACTGTTGTTTTACAAGACAGCAAGCCTATAAATTCATTACAACACCTCCTTCTTGAGCTCTTTCTTCCATTTTAGCTACAAGAAGCAAGCCCTATCCATGTACTGCTGATCAACGATGGAGAAAGGCTGAATTCCCCTTTTTCTTCTCTCATACTGTAAAGAAATCAGTTCTTATCATTGCATAATTGATAATGCATGTGTGTTTGTACATCTTTGCATGATCTTGTGAGAGTGAGAATTACTTCTTCTCACTCTCAGGTTGATTGTAACTGAGCTCTTCCCTAAGGGACTTGGGTTGAGCAGAAATACATTCCTTCGGGGGGGGGTTGCCCATCTTCAACCCTCAATCTTGTCTCCATTACTTTTCCATTTTTATGGCTATAATTTTGTGAGTAATTTTCATTTTCAGCTTTAAGTGTTCATTCTCTTTTATATTAAATCTCGAAAACAAGCGAATATCATAATTGTTAAGCATACTACGTTGTTCGAGGCGTTTACAAAGTAATAGGAACTTGAGTGGAGATTTCCATAGAAAGGGGTGCTTAAATCCTAGCCTAAGGTAGGGTTTTTCTTTTGCGGGGCCAAGAAGGAAAAGGGGGCTAAAATTCAAGGAAAAAGGGGGGTGAAAAAAAATCACTTAGGAAGGGGGCTTTCATCTTAGAAGCTTCTTACATAAGCTTCTAAGGAGCTTCAGCACATGGCATTGGGCTGCCAGACGAAGCAGACGGTGGCGTTTTGGCAGGAGTTGGAGCAGCGGAACACGGCCTCGACCACTCTCTGCTTATGTTGCGGCGAGTCGGCTGATTCTTCCTCCTCCTCGCCTCGATTGTTGTCCTCACGACTAGCCTATTCTCTTCCCTCTACTCAGATAGACTGGTGTAGTATTTCTTTCCTCACGCCTTCCCATTTTTTCACGCCCTCTCCTCCTTGCTCCTCCCCCCCACATGGGGTTTTAATAGGTGAAGGGAGGGGGACCACCCCCCCTCCCATGCTGTCGATTGCATGGGCATTCCCCCCCCCCCCCCCATGACTTCCAGCTCGTGCGGAATCAACCATGCTTCACTCCCTTCCCTCCAGCACAGCCTTCGGCTGGGGGAAATGTAACGTGTCCCCTAGAATCATCCCGGACACGTCTTAGCAATCCATCGAAAAGGATGTCTAGAAAGCTTCGCCCGGCACTCCCATGGAATGTTACGGGACTTGCGATCTAGGTCTTCCCGCGTCTGCCACGTAGCGGAAGTATCCTGGCCGTTCCCACTTAGGATCGACCTGGATTTGGGTTTTCCTGTTTGGTCATTAGCTAGCAGCAACTAGCGTCAGACCCGAGCGAACTACTTTACGCAGAAACGCCAGATCCGAAGCGGATTCACGCTACACTTGGTTCAAGGAGAATGGGAAACGAGAGGGATGCAAATCTCAACCTCTCTGCCATAAGGCATAATCCCATTCCGTTCCCCTAAAACAGCGTAAATCGAGTAAAACATAATTCTAGGTCATTGCTTTCGATGATCCTTCCGCTGTTCTTCGAGATTTTTGAGAAAAGTTCCCGGTTGACCGGGACCACCCAACTGTAGGACGGACCCATGGCCCATCCTCCGCACTTTCCTCAGATTTGTTTTAGTTATGTAATTATCTAACACATTAATTTGACATATAGCAATCAGCTTCTTTAATTACTCCTGTTAAGCACTGGTTCCTTCACGTAATCTTATCACGTGACATAGAAAAACAATATCAGCCAAATTCTTTATTATTATTTCATCATTTTATCTTTGAAATGCAAGGAGTTCCGCCCATAGGCTTATCCATAATCCGCCCGAAGGCTATCTAGTAATCCGCCAGGGATTACTATTCCAAGCTTCTGCCCGTAGACTAGTATGCGGGCCTCGAGATCCAATCCCGAGTCACGTTAGCCTCTTGTGCAGGACCCGGAAGGCGAGGGATTTACAGCGAGAGCCCCCCCTGGCACCCAAGCGTCCTCCTGCTCCAAGTAGAGCTCAACGGAAAGACCTCTCGCGGCGGGTTCGGTCCACGTTCCCGGCGCGGTCAACAACCCCCTTAGTTAGGGTGAGGCAGGCAGTCGGGGGTAACTGAAGCTGCCTCTCCCTTCAGGCCTTCAACCTCAAGCATTAGATATCATTTCATCCTTTAGTTCTTTGAGCAAACAATGCAAACAGTGTTACAAGCACAATCAATTCCAGTGGTCGTTTATTTGGCCAACTGTCAAGGAGTGAATCCTTCTCTCCGAATGCATCCAACATTCGATCCGGGATCAATTGCGACTTGGCAAGATCCCCAAGGGTTTGTTTGTTCACCCTTTTGTCCTTGTGTTAGGGCCATACCCTGTTAACCCAACTTAACCAATACCTTAGGTTTTATTAACAGTAAATCCTGGCGACCATGTCACTTTAATTTATTGATTGATCATTTGCTTCCAAGCAAATACCTAACTTCCCTTTACTTGGCAATTTTTCCCAAGAAATGTGATATAACAGGATGACTACTCATCCTCTTGCAAGTTAAACTTGCGTAAGAACTTGCCAACCTCATTTCAAGAAATGGCAAAACTCTCTTGTGAACTAACCACAAGTCTATGCGACGTTGCAACTTATGGCACAAGTGTCGCATCTATTCCATGAGATCATTTCACCCATTGAATGGCGTTTTCTGGTCACGAAATTATCTCCAGACGAGAGGCAGGGTTTAGGGTGTCTTCTTACCCAACCCATTTCTAATTACACTAGGTCAACAACGTTCGGTCCTAGGAATTCCAACTCAATCCGAGTTTCATCATTTGAACGAGTGATCCTTAGGGTAGAAACCTTAGATCGTTTTATGCATGAGTGTCCAATTGTACCCTACATTCCATGAATGTGGGTAGGATCTTTGTTTTAAGGGTTCATCTTGGTAACAGGTGCGTGAAACTAGGTCAAGTCCTTAATGTGCTAAACCCTAGCTAGCACTTGGAGTATATTGTATCGATTTAACCATCCTAAATAAGTCCTTTGCGGTTTAGGTATTTTGGGTAAACCCATTTACTTGTCTTACGACAAGGACGAGCCATTCCTAAAGATATTGTCTTGATCAAAGAGGGGAAAAACTAGTTGCATTACGTCATAATTCATGTAAGCACGCGATTCATTTCCTCTAGATTCGCAATCCCTAATTTTTCTTGTTAAGACCAAGCACGTGATAAAATTCGCATAACTTCCATTGGTCCTACTAGGGCATGCATTCACGACTCATGCTACTAAGCTTTTAAGTTTTTATGTTAAACAAACCATGCAGCCTTTCCCTAACTTCATTTTTGAATGAAATATTCGTACGCCTTGATTGAGCATTACGCAATTTCGACTTGTAATGATAGTCATTAGTTGTTCTAGATCCATTACTTTGCAATGCACTGAAGCAACTTGCTATAGACATCTTTCATTCATTCCATTGAAACATACAAATGACCGATCTTCGATCATGTGTTACTTCCTTTAAAATAGCCAAAGTATTTCAATCGCAAAAGTGCATCCTAGTTCCATAAATTAACCATGCATAATTGCAATACTTTGACATGAATAAAAAATAGGAAGAAAACCTGGACTTGTGGGTTCGGTGAAATATCCACATGAATATTCGGAGATGATCCTCCTTGGCTCGCAGTCTTATGATTTTTGGCCTTCTCCCTTGTACGCGCAAATCCCTTTGAGGTATGGCTCCTTGACTTGTGGAATTTGGATTTGGAAGGTCTTAGGGTTCGGAGCTTGGGCCTTATTTCTTTCGGCAAAGAGGGATTCGTGAGAGGGTTCTTGCGAAAACCTTGCGGAAACAGAGGCTTGAGAGATTCTTCTCCTTGAAATTCCGGCTAGGAATGGTTTTATGTGCTTTGCGGAAATGGGGACTTATGAACTTCTCCTTCCTTTCATAGAAGTTCCGGGGATAAAGATCTTTGTGGAGAGGGAGTGTGGGGGGAAAATTTGGAGATGGGTTTATGGGGGAAATCGAGTGGGAAGGGTTTAGAGAAACTCCTCTTCTTCTTACAAGAACCGAGGCTAGGGCTTTAGTAGCTTCCTTTGCTTCAAAGCCGGGAGGGATGGGCTTATTGAGAAACTAATGGAAAAGGCTTTAAAATCGGGGGTAAAGATTTGCTTGTGGTGGATGCTATGGGAAGGGGACTTAAATCCCGGGGTACAATGGTCTTATGGAGATCCGATAGGAAGGGACTTTAAAAAAAAAAAACCCGGGGATAATATGGGCTTTATGGGGAAATCCACGGGAAGGGGTTTTAAAAACCCAAGGTAAAATGGGCTTGTGGTTGATCCCAATAGGAAGGGGGACTTAAAGAAGCCCCCTTAGAAGCTTCCTAGAGAAGCTTCTAAGAAGCTTCAGGGAACTACGTGGCGTGGAGATAAAGGATTTGGGAGGCTTTTGACGGCGTTCTGGTCCTACTCCACGGCAGGGCCCTCCTCCTCGGATGGCATTGTGGTTCTCCCCTCCTTCACGGCCGCCTTCCTTCACGCCCCCCCCCCCTCCTTCACGGTCGCCTTCTCCTTCACGGCCCCTTCTTCACGGCCGTCTCCTTCACGACCCCTTCTTTATGGCCGCCTCCTTCACGGCTGCCTTCTCTTCATGGCCGCCTCTTTCACGGCCATCTTCTCTTCACGGCTGCCTTCCTTCGCGGCTTCCTCCTTCACTCCCCTTACTCCCCAATCTATGGCGTCTGATTGTTCACGGCCTTTTTCTCCTCATTAGTGTTTTCGCTCTTACTCTCTCATAGCCCTCTCCTCTTCTACGGCCAACCTCCTCCTTCATGACGAATAGTCTCCACAGCTTGTCGCCTTCGTCCTCTCACCTCTCAAGCAGCCTGTCGCAGCATTTCCCCCCCCCCCCCCCCCCTTCAACACCTTAGAAGGTGTTTTTATAGTTTGGGGGGGAGAGAGGACCTCCCCCCTACGTGGCCCCTCGCATGGCCTCTTCCCCTCCACCTCTTAAATTGCCATAATAGCCCATCCCCTTCCCTCAGCCACGCATCGGCTGGGGGAAGGTAAATATTAAGAAAAATAAATTGCAACAATTTTATCCCAACATTATCCTCTTGACCTCCTCCCAATAGGGAGTTTACCTATGGTTATGCGAGTCATTTAAACCTCGGTCCCGTTTTGCCAGTGGAGAGGTCATGATTCCTCGGTCCCGATTTACCAATGCAGAGTACTTCTTTTCTCGCGTACGATCATAAATCAACTACCGGAAATGGAGATAATCTTTTCACGAATTTACGATGTGCGGGAGGTTGGTCTAGTAATATTTCAAACGGAAATATTACATTCTCTCCCCCTTGGAGGAATCAAGATGTCCTCATCTCGAGATGAATTGGGGATATTTATGGTTGAGAGTGCTTTCATCCACCCAAGTGGTATCCTCCTCGGGATAATCTTTCCACTGTACGAGGCATTCTCTCAAGGTTCTGGATCTCTGTTGTCTCTCCCTAACATCTAAGATTCTGTCAGGCCGTAGCTCAAGGAATCCTAGTCTAGGCATTACAATTTGTTGGTCATCAAGTACATGGCTATTATTAGGTACATATTTCTTCAAGAGGCTGATATGGAATACATTATGAACCTTTAGGTTCTTAGGAAGTTGCAGTCTATAAGCATTAGGTCCTAGGCACTTGAGGATCTTGTATGACCCACAATACCTTGGACTTAGCTTCTTGCAATCTCCTAAGGATAGAGAACTCTTCTTTGCCCATATGCGAATGAAGACCATTTCTCCTTCCTTGAAGATTCTATCTTGACGCTTTAAATTCGCATATGCCTTCTGTCTATCCTTGGCAGCTTGGATGTCCTGTCTTATTTGGTCATCCATCTCTTCCAACATCTGCCTTGAAGCTTCAACCCTCAAGGTTGGATCTGAGAAGTTTAGGGAACTTCGATAGTCATGATCATACAATGCCTGGAAAGGGATCATCTGAATACCTTGTTGATAAGAAGTATTGTAGGCAAATTCAACTGAAGGCAAGTATTGAATCCACCTTTTTGGCTCACGACAGCAGTGTGCCCTAAGCATGTCCTTAATGACTTGATTTATTTGCTCCGTTTGGTCATCAGTTTGGGGATGGTAAGCTGTATATAAATAGAGTTGAGTCCCAATAGCTTCAAAGATAGCTCTCGAGAAGTGTGATGTGAAGAGAGAATCATGATCACTAATGATTCTTATAGGTAACCCATGTAGCTTGTATATCTCCTTGATAAACAACCTTGCAATGTTTGAGGCTTTATAGTTTGTCTTTACCAGAATAAGTTATGCAACCTTAGTCAACATGTCAACCACAACCATGATGGAGTGGTATCCTCCCTAAACTTGGGGTAGGCCAATTAACCAAGTCCATACTGATGAATTCCCATTCATTTGGGGAACGTCAAGTGATTGCAACTTCCCTGGCATTTTGACATGTTTGTCTTTGATACGTTGACAAGACAAACACTCAGTAAAATATTTGAGAATGTCACCATTAAGCCTCTCCCAGTGGTAGCTTTTCCTAACTGTAATGAGAGTCTTGGCATAGCCAGGATGTCCTGAGAAAGGGGAATTATGAGCTTCCCACAATATCTTCTACTTAAGTGACTGGCTTGCAGGTATACATACTCTCGTCCTATAGTAGACAAGTCCATTGTTGACAGAGAGTTCATGATACTTAGCCTCTAGCTTTTGTTCCTAGTCCTCGATAGAGATTTCCCTTAGCATCCTTTGATAGGCTAGATCATGGCATCCTTCCTCTCTAGCTAGCTCAAGTATGGGGTTGTTCGGCATTGACACCTTTGTGGCTAGAGATCTAGCTATTGATGGATTTTAGAGAATTAAGGAATGCCTTGCGACTGAGTGCATCAGCAACTACATACTCCTTTCCAGTTCGGTACTTGATCTTAAGGTCACACTCCTCCAGCACTTCAATCCACTAACATTGCCTCATGTTGAGCTTGTTCTAGGTAAAGTTCCACTTGAGACTTTTTATGATCAGTCACTAGTGTAAACTTGTTACCCAGCAGGTAGTGTCTCCAAAGCTTGACAACTAAAAGTTCAAGATCATGGGTAGCATAATTCTTTTCATGGCTCTTCAGTTTCTTGAAGATTAGGCTATAGGATGACTTTTCTACATAAGCATGCTAGTATCAGTTACTACCTCTACTCCTTACTGTGGTCTAGAAGTTTTAGGATCGGTGCTAATACCAAACTTTTCTTCAACCTATCAAAGCTAGTTTGTTCGGTAGTTGACCATGCAATGGACGTTTGCTTCTTCAATAATTCTATCAAAGGTGCTGCAATCAAAGCATAGTTTTTGATGAAGACCCTATACCAGCTTGTCGATCCAAGAAAGCTGCATATTTCTTTGATAGTTGTTGGTATTTGGCCATCCTAGAACATTTCTGAATTAGGCCGGTTCCACTGAGATTCCTTCTGCTGATATGATGAATCCCAAATAACCAATCTGACGTTTGAGGAATGCACATTTCGTCATCTTAGCATACAGCTTGTGTGATCTCCTTGTCTCAAGGAAAATCCGAAGTTGGGGTTCATGATCTCCTTCCTATTTGGAACAGACCAGAGTTTCATCAAAGAAGACGAGCACGAAGTTATCAAGATATGATCTAAAAATATCCTGCATTAACCTATTGAATGTGGCAGGCATATTCGTAAGCCCTAATGACATAACTAGAACTCAAAGTGTCCATATCTAGTGTTGAAGGTCGTCTTTGGGATATCTTCTTCCTTGATTCTTATCTGATAGTAACCAGACCTAAGATAATCTTGGAGAAGATCTTGGCACCCTGAAGACTATCAAGAAGCTCATCTATTCTAGGAATATGATATTTGTTCTTGACTGTTGATTGATTCAACTCTCTGTAATCAATACATAGCCGAAGTGTTCCATCTTTCTTTTTCTGGAACAGTACTGGTGCTTCCCATGGTGAACTGCTAGGACGGATGTAGCCCTAATCTAGTAGCTGCTTGAGTTGTTCCTTCAACTCAATTGCTTCCGATATAGACATTCTATAGGGTCTCTTCGCAATTGGTGCAGCTCCTATTACTAGCTTGATCTCATGATCTACTTCTCTTTGAAGCGGGAGTCCTGTTAACTCTTCAGAAACTACGTCCACGTATTCCTTCAGCCAAGTGACCAAATCACTTTACTTCTTTATCAATATTCACAGTCAAGACAATCGGGAGAAAAAAAAAAAGTTTTATTACATTCATATCAACATAGCCCTTTCGAGGTACAATTATTTCTTGGGGCGATGGAACAAGTTGATACATTAATTCGAGGAGAATCAGATATTGTTGCATTCAGCTACAGGAACTGAGTAGTAGTACGAATTGGGGCCATCGATTTTCAGGAATCGATAGTTCATTGGAAGATTAGGGTATCTTTTCCTTCGATATCCATTCTTCTCATGACGCCCCAAAACCTTGATTCGGTTGGCAGGGATTCTTTGAATCACTTCCACGTACACATACTTATTCTGGTTAACCCTTCGACCTCCGACCTGTAGGGTCGCGTTTGCATGAGCCTCAACAAAGACGAATAGCTTCACGATCTTCAAATCCTCCATCCACTTGATTCTCTTCAAGTTAATTTGAAGATACGTAGGTCGATGGGCAGCTATGTAATAGATCCCAGAAACACCCATCCATCTCCGTTCCATGTACACAGGCGATGGATTGTAAATGCGGTCTAGGATGTTCATCATCTCAACCCTTTGTCGATAATCCGTGGAATGCATCGCGGTCATAAACATGACTCGGAACACTAAGAACTTGTTCCATGCTTCATAATTCTGCAAGACAGCATTGAAAGTAAGGAAATGTTTGGGACAGTAACATTTGCTTTACTTCGTCTTATTAAAATTTCCTAAAAACAAGTCCTTTGTTGGTTTGCTCTGATACCAACTGTAACGTGTCCCCTAGAATCATCCCGGACACGTCTTAGCAGTCCATCGAAAAGGATATCAAGAAAGCTCCGCCCGGCACTCCCATGGAATGTTACGGGACTTGCGATCTAGGTCTTCCCGCGTCTGCCACGTAGCGGAAGTATCCTGGCCGTTCCCACTTAGGATCGACCTGAATTTGGGTTTTCCTGTTTGGTCATTAGCTAGCAGCAACTAGCGTCAGACCCGAGCAAACTACTTTACACAGAAATGCTAGATCCGAAGCGGATTCACGCTACACTTGGTTCAAGGAGAATGGGAAACGAGAGGGATGCAAAACTCAACCTCTCTGCCATAAGGCATAATCCCATTCCGTTCCCCTAAAACAGCGCAAATCGAGTAAAACATAATTCTAGGTCATTGCTTTCGATGATCCTTCCGCTGTTCTTCGAGATTTTTGAGAAAAGTTCCCGGCTAACCGGGACCACTCAACTGTAGGACGGACCCATGGCCCATCCTCCGCACTTTCCTCAGATTTGTTTTAGTTATGTAATTATCTAACACATTAATTTGACATATAACAATCAGCTTCTTTAATTACTCCTGTTAAGCACTGGTTCCTTCACGTAATCTTATCACGTGACATAGAAAAACAATATCAGCCAAATTCTTTATTATTATTTCATCATTTTATCTTTGAAATACAAGGAGTTCCGCCCGTAGGCTTATCCATAATCTACCCGAAGGCTATCTAGTAATCCGCCAGGGATCACTATTCCAAGCTTCTGCCCGTAGACTAGTATGCGGGCCTCGAGATCCAATCCCGAGTCACGTTAGCCTCTTGTGCAGGACCCGGAAGGCGAGGGATTTACAGCGAGAGCCCCCCCTGGCACCCAAGCGTCCTCCTGCTCCAAGTAGAGCTCAACGGAAAGACCTCTCGCAGCGGGTTCGGTCCACGTTCCCGGCACGGTCAACAACCCCCTTAGTTAGGGTCAGGCAGGCAGTCGGGGATAACTGAAGCTGCCTCTCCCTTCAGGCCTTCAACCTGAAGCATTAGATATCATTTCATCCTTTAGTTCTTTGAGCAAACAATGCAAACAATGTTACAAGCACAATCAATTCCAGTGGTCGTTTATTTGGCCAACTGTCAAGGAGTGAATCCTTCTCTCCGAATGCATCCAGCATTCGATCCGGGATCAATTGCGACTTGGCAAGATCCCCAAGGGTTTGTTTGTTCACCCTTTTGTCCTTGGGTTAGGGCCATACCCTGTTAACCCAACTTAACCAATACCTTAGGTTTTATTAACAGTAAATCCTGGCGACCATGTCACTTTAATTTATTTATTGATCATTTGCTTCCAAGAAAGTACCTAACTTCCCTTTACTTGGCAATTTTTCCCAAGAAATGTGATATAACAGGATGACTACTCATCCTCTTGCAAGTTAAACTTGCGCAAGAACTTGCCAACCTCATTTCAAGAAATGGCAAAACTCTCTTGTGAACTAACCACAAGTCTATGCGACGTTGCAACTTATGGCACAAGTGTCGCATCTATTCCATGAGATCATTTCACCCATTGAATGGTGTTTTCTGGTCACGAAATTATCTCCAGACGAGAGGCAGGGTTTAGGGTGTCTTCTTACCCAACCCATTCCTAATTACACTAGGCCAACAACGTTCGGTCCTAGGAATTCCAACTCAATCCGAGTTTCATCATTTGAACGAGTGATCCTTAGGGTAGAAACCTTAGATCGTTTTATGCATGAGCGTCCAATTGTACCCTACATTCCATGAATGTGGTTAGGATCTTTGTTTTCAGGGTTCGTCTTGGTAACAGGTGCATGAAACTAGGTCAAGTCCTTAATGTGCTAAACCCTAGCTAGCACTTGGAGTATATTGTATCGATTTAACCATCCTAAATAAGTCCTTTGCGGTTTAGGTATTTTGGGTAAACCCATTTACTTGTCTTACGACAAGGACGAGCCATTCCTAAAGATATTGTCTTGATCAAAGAGGGGAAAAACTAGTTGCATTACGTCATAATTCATGTAAGCACGCGATTCATTTCCTCTAGATTCGCAATCCCTAATTTTTCTTGTTAAGACCAAGCACGTGATAAAATTCGCATAACTTCCATTGGTCCTACTAGGGCATGCATTCACGACTCATGCTACTAAGCTTTTAAGTTTTTATGTTAAACAAACCATGCAGCCTTTCCCTAACTTCATTTTTGAATGAAATATTCGTACGCCCTGATTGAGCATTACGCAATCTTGACTTTGTAATGATAGTCATTAGTTGTTCTAGATCCATTACTTTGCAATGCACTGAAGCAACTTGCTATAGACATCTTTCATTCATTCCATTGAAACATACAAATGACCGATCTTCGATCATGTGTTACTTCCTTTAAAATAGCCAAAGTATTTCAATCGCAAAAGTGCATCCTAGTTCCATAAATCAACCATGCATAATTGCAATACTTTGACATGAATAAAAAATAGGAAGAAAACCTGGACTTGTGGGTTCGGTGAAATATCCACATGAATATTCGGAGATGATCCTCCTTGGCTCGCAGTCTTATGATTTTTGGCCTTCTCCCTTGTACGCGCAAATCCCTTTGAGGTATGGCTCCTCGACTTGTGGAATTTGGATTTGGAAGGTCTTAGGGTTCGGAGCTTGGGCCTTATTTCTTTCGGCAAAGAGGGATTCGTGAGAGGGTTCTTGCGAAAGCCTTGCGGAAACAGAGGCTTGAGAGATTCTTCTCCTTGAAATTCCGGCTAGGAATGGTTTTATGTGCTTTGCGGAAATGGGGACTTATGAACTTCTCCTTCCTTTCATAGAAGTTCCGGGGATAAAGATCTTTGTGGAGAGGGAGTGTGGGGGGAAAATTTGGAGATGGGTTTATGGGGGAAATCGAGTGGGAAGGGTTTAGAGAAACTCCTCTTCTTCTTACAAGAACCGGGGCTAGGGCTTTAGTAGCTTCCTTTGCTTCAAAGCCGGGAGGGATGGGCTTATTGAGAAACTAATGGAAAAGGCTTTAAAATCGGGGGTAAAGATTTGCTTGTGGTGGATGCTATGGGAAGGGGACTTAAATCCCGGAGTACAATGGTCTTATGGAGATCCGATAGGAAGGGACTTTTTTTTTTAAAAAAAACCCGGGGATAATATGGGCTTGTGGTTGATCCCAATAGGAAGGGGGACTTAAAGAAGCCCCCTTAGAAGCTTCCTAGAGAAGCTTCTAAGAAGCTTCAGGGAACTACGTGGCGTGGAGATAAAGGATTTGGGAGGCTTTTGACGGCGTTCTGGTCCTACTCCACGGCAGGGCCCTCCTCCTCGGATGGCATTGTGGTTCTCCCCTCCTTCACGGCCGCCTTCCTTCACGGCCCCCCCCCCTCCTTCACGGTCGCCTTCTCCTTCACGGCCCCTTCTTCACGGCCGTCTCCTTCACGACCCCTTCTTTATGGCCGCCTCCTTCACGGCTGCCTTCTCTTCATGGCCGCCTCTTTCACGGCCATCTTCTCTTCACGGCTGCCTTCCTTCACGGCTTCCTCCTTCACTCCCCTTACTCCCCAATCTACAGCGTCTGATTGTTCACGGCCTTTTTCTCCTCGTCAGTGTTTTCGCTCTTACTCTCTCATAGCCCTCTCCTCTTCTACGGCCGACCTCCTCCTTCATGACAAATAGTCTCCACAGCTTGTCGCCTTTGTCCTCTCACCTCTCAAGCAGCCTGTCGCAGCATTTTTTTTTCCCCCCCTTCAACACCTTAGAAGGTGTTTTTATAGTTTGGGGGGGAGAGACGACCTCCCCCCTATGTGGCCCCTCGCATGGCCTCTTCCCCTCCACCTCTTAAATTGCCATAATAGCCCATCCCCTTCCCTCAGCCACGCATCGGCTGGGGGACGGTAAATATTAAAAAAAATAAATTGCAACAATTTTATCCCAACATTATCCTCTTTACCTCCTCCCAAGAGGGAGTTTACCTATGGTTATGCGGGTTATTTAAACCTTGGTCCCGTTTTGCCAGTGGAGAGGTCATGATTCCTCGGTCCCGATTTACCAATGCGGAGTACTCCTTTTCTCGCGTACGATCATAAATCAACTACCGAAAATGGATATAATCTTTTCACGAATTTACGATGTGCGGGAGGTTGGTCTAGTAATATTTCAAACGAAAATATTACAGGAAAGAAGGGATAAATTTTTAAAAAAATCCATATATCCATAAATTTCCTCTTGACCTCCTCCCAAGAGGAGGTTCACACAAAAATATGCGGGTTTCATTGACTTTGGTCTCGTTTATGCCAATGGAGATTGTACAATTGCACCGTCCGTATATTCAATGCTGGCATTGTCATTGCATGCGATTCACGTGTGCATGTAATATATTTCAGTAGAAATATTACAAAATTGGTAGTGGTGGAGACTCTCTTGGGCAGCAGTACAATGCTCTAGAAAATGTTATTGGAGAAAGGGGCAGTGACATAATTATTGTTGGTCGAGGGATTCTGAAGGCAAGTGATCCTTTAGCTGCTGCTCATACTTATCGTCTACAAATGGGTAGGTAATCTTGTGTAAGCCCCGCGTGGGAGTCGAGAATCTGCTACTACTATGAGGGGCCGCTTTTCTGTATGAAAAGATGCATGTTGTATGCAAAAGGGGGGGAGAAAAAAACAACAGCTTGCTGAGTGATTGGGGATAGACATTAGAAGAGCCACATTGGGGGAGAGAGAGAGAGAGGAAGGTAGCAGAGGTGCTTGTTCCTGGGATAGAAGGATTGCATCTACAAAGAAGGGGACACCCAACAAAAGAGACGTTTACTTCGTTGCACCAGATGGAGAGGAATTAAAGTCAAAGTGTGCACTGGAGCAATATCTAAAAAAACATCCTAGTGGTCCAGCTGCATCTGAGTTTGATTGGGGTTTAGGTGAGACTCCAACGAGAAGGTCTTCAAGGCTTAGCTCGAAGACAAGGCCTTCTCCTGATACTCTAGAAACAGGGTCAGGTGGAAAGCGGCCTAGACGGAAGGCCAAAGAGAAAGAGGATATAAAAGATGAAGAGATGGTCGGAACCTGAACCAGTAGTTGACATCCCATCGACTAAAGTGAAGAAGGATGAGGCAAAGGAAGGTGTTGATAAGACCAAAGAGGTGAAGACTATTGAAGATGTTTCTGCACCCACTATAGATGGGAAAGAGGAACAGGACTAGAGAGAGGCATTCAAAGCGGACACAAGCGATTTCAAGCTAAATTTAGAGGTGGGAGCTTACAGGACAGAGGACCTGCAGCCTTATGTTCTGAATGTTGTGAAGAAGGCAAAAAAGCTTATGTTAGAGAAGGGTGAGAACAAAGAATATCTTCCGATTGAGGGGTTAACAACTTTCAACAAAGTCGCTGCAGTGTTACTTCTTGGAGCTAATAATCCAGTGATCAAAGAAGGAAGAGTGGCTACAGTTCAGTCACTCTCAGGAACAGGGCCTCTTCAGCTTGCAGCAGCCTTCATCCAATGATACCTACCTAGACCAAAAGTGCTTATTTCTTCTCCAACTTGGAGAAACCACAAGAATATTTTGAATGATGCTGGTGTTCTATGGTCAGAGTATAGATACTTTGATCCAAAGACAGTTGGTCTAGATTTTGATGGGATGATATCCAATATTAAGGTTGCTCCTGCAAGTTCAATCATTTTGTTGCATGGCTGTGCACACAATCCCATAGGAATTGATCCTATTCCAGAGCAATAGGAGATCATTGCTGATGTTATTCAAGAGAAAGGTCACACTGATTTCTTTGATGTGGCCTATCAGGGCTTTGCCAATGGCAGTCTTGATGATGATGCCAGTTTCGTAAGACGATTTGCTACTCGTGGGATGGAGTTGTTTATTTCGCAGTCCTACAGTAAGAACCTTGGATTATATGCTGAGCGGATTGGAGCCACAAATGTCATTACATCTTCACCCAAAGTTGCTAGTGCAAGCTAGTTTGGCTTTTTATTCGTCCTCAGTTATTGGCAGAAATAAAAACAGAGACTTGACATCATTTTCTCATCTTGCTTATTCACTTGATTGATCTTCTATCTTGGAATTTCTCAAGGACCTCTGTGGTCGCAACTTTGCTTTCGAAAACCCTTCAACATCTTTGGTGAACCCAACGTGAAAGCATCACATTTTAAAAAAATTCAGAATGGGAGATACTTCAGCATCAATTTCAGCCTCTTCTACGATTCCTACTTTGTCCTCTACTTCGACTCCATCATCGACTACATCATCTTTGGCAAGGACTATATCCACTATTACCCAAAGAAGAAAAGAGGGATATTTAAAATCTTGTGCAAAGCAAAGATATTCTAAATGGTTACAAACTAGACAAAGAGATGGAAAAAGATGGGTTTCAAGAAACCCTTAACATCTTTTTGTCTGACTTTGCAGAAGAGTCTTTAGTTTCAGGGAATTCACTAGGTCCTCTAAGGGGATCCTTTTGTCCACATATTTTCTTATCCTTATCTTATCCAAAATTTCATCCTTACATCCCCCCCTTAAAAGGATTCCATAGGAGATTTGCATAGAAATAAAAGATTACATTCAATTCAACAATTCAACAAGATATTTTCCCCTCCCCATCACAGTAGCATGCAAAGGATTTGCATGGCAATTTTATGCTTCAAGTGGGGAATTGATTTGGTGAGGAAACCAGCAACATTATTACATGATGGTACATATTGAATGACGATATGGGAATTTTCAACTAATTCACATACAAAATGATATCTCATACCAATATGATGGAGTTAAAAACTTAATTTAGGGCCTTGAATGACTAAGATTGATGCTTTGTTGTTGGTGAAGATGGGAATTTGTTGAGGCCGATATCCAAAGCTGATATCTTCCTAGAGTTTCTTAAGGTAAATTATTTCCTAGGTAGCCATAATGCATGCCACATATTCTGCTTCCGAGTAGAAAGTGGTACCGAAGTGTTGCTGTTTGGTGCTCCATGAGATGGGACCTCCTTCTAGAGTAATGATAAAACCAATGATAGATCTTTGGGTAGCAAGATCACCACCCCAATCTGCATTTGAATATTCTCTTGAAAGCAAATCATTGTTGTCTTTTATAGAATATATTCCCACATTAGATGTTTCCTTGAGATAGTGTAAGACCTATTTGAGCTACTTTCAATGTTCATAAGTGGGCTGATGCATGGATTTGGAAAGAATATGTCCTGCATAAGACAAATTTGGACGGGTACAAGTAATTAGATATTGAAGATATCCAAGTGCTTCCATATAAGAGATAGTCTCCATTTCACGAGCCTGCTTGGTTGAAAGAGAATGAGATGAGGATGGATTTAGTTGGAGATTCTGGGCAAGTGGAGTGACAATGGGATTATAGTGGAGCATGGCGTAACATGAGAGAATAGACATAATGTAGGTATGTTGATGCATTTTGATAGATGTGGGTGACTATTCAATTTCAATGCCAATATAGTAATGCATGGGACCATAATCTATGATAGCAAACTGTGAAGATATGATAGATCTAGCTTTGGACATGGCATGAGGAGAGTTGGTAAGAATGGGAATGTCATCAACATAGAGACCTAGGATAATGAGGGTTTTTCCTTGAAGAATAATATAAATGTGATTGTCAGTGTCAAGTTGGCAAAATCCATGGTGTATTAAGTGAGAATGAATGTGAGTGTACCATTGCCTTAGTGCCTATTTCAAGCCATAAAGAGCTTTATGCAATAAATAGACATGAGTAGGAAACTTTGGATCAACAAAGTTTGGGGGTTGAGACATATAGATTTTCTCATCTGAGTGACCATGTAACTCGGGGGGTTCACTATATATATATCCTCTATATAGCTTGCGTTCATTGCCTATTTATAAATATCCTAATCTTTGAATTTTTCTTGAATAAAACACAACCCTTTTCTATTCAATCTATAAGTAACCCCTTTATATGACACCCTTCTGTATGTAAAAAATGTATAAAAATGGTATTTAGAAAACCCCTTATTTTGAACTCACGTTATATATACATATATTCATGAGTGAACCGCCCCCCCCCCCCCCCCCCCCCCCCCGAGCCATGTAAGAAGGTAGTTTTGACATCAACATGATGAAGAATTAATTTGAAATGATCAGCCATGGAGAGTAATACCCATATGGAGGTTAAAAACAGTATGGGAGAAAATGTACTTCTGTAATGGATAACTTCAATTTCTTTGAAACCTCAAGCTACAAGTCAGGCTTCATACTTGTCAATAGAGCCATTTGGTTTGAGCTTTTTGCGAAGTACCCATTTACAAATTCTCTAAGAGGAAGGGGAACCAATGTCTAGGTGTTGTTGTGAATAAGAGCCTTGTATTCTTTGAGCATTGTAGTTTACCATTGAGAGGCTTCATGACTCTAAAGTGCTTGATTGACGAAAGGGTAGTTGGGTGGCTTTGGAATGGTGGTTGGAGGTGAATCGTGAATCTTGGCCTAGAGATGAAGGTCATGTAAAATTTTATAGCAAGGAGTTGGTTGGGCGTGAACTTCATTAGTGTCGAAGTCGGAAGAGCTTAAGAGAGTAATGGGCATTGAAGGGGAACCTTGAGATAGAGGCCCAAGAGTGGTGACAATGAGAGAAATAGGGGAATATTTACTTGAAGTGGATGACATTGTTGTTATGCAAGCACACCTTCGAAGTTTGGAGGATGCGGGATCAGTGTGACCTTCACTAGATAATGATGGAGCTAATTTTTGAGAAGAGGAAGTATTGAGAGGGACTAACTTGGTTGTAGAATAGTGGAGATGTAAGAGTGGTAGGATAGGAGTTTGTTGCTGCTTAAGTAGTTCTTGAGTTGTGGATAGTGAGCTGGAAATGGCAGGGAGAGAGAGAGTATCATTCACATAGTGTTGCTGAGCTGGAGTAGTAGCAAGGTGGATATTGAATGGTGTTTTCTACTAACATGGTTGCTGATCATTCAGATATGGTGACTTGGTTGTAGGCGATTGCTGCAGTTGTTGCATGGTAGGAGGAGTAGGTGCATTTTTAGCTAATGTGGTATTCAAAGCTTGTGTGATTGAAGCTACAGAGGAAGGCACCAATTTTTCAATGTTTGGTTTGGATGATGAGTTGGATATTAAACCATTAAGGTTAGATTTCACAATATTTGGGGCTTGTCCATATGTGGCATATGGTGTGGACTATTCTATATGGGATAAGGGATATGACAATGGTGAAGAACATGAATGGAGAGAAACAAGAAGAGAAGATTGTGTAGAAGATATAGTGGGCCTAGATTGAGCAGTGTCAAATGTTAAATTGGATGATGTGCTAGCATATGGGACAATGGGATAAAGTGTTAGAGATTGAGGTTGTGTGGTGGTAGAGCCTACAAGAAAGAGATTTATTTCATAAAATATGGTGCTTCTGCCATAAATAAAGGCCTTGTTCTATGGATCATGAAATTCATAGGTTTTATGACCATGGGGCTCACCATATCCCGTAAAAATTAATTGTCTGGCTCTGGGAGAGAATTTGAATTTGTGATCCTTGTTGACAAGAAAGGAAGTGCATCCAAAGACCTTTAGATGTGATAGGTCAAGAGGGTGGCCAAACCACAATCCATAAGGTGTGTTACTAGGTAGAGAGTTTGAGTACAACCTATTTTGAAGATACGTTGTTGTAGCAATTGCTTACTCCCAATATTCTTTTCCTAGATGAGATAGTGATAGCATAGCTCTTGTGGCATTTAGTAGAGTACGAATCTTGATTTCAGCAACTCCATTTTGCTATGGATGATGTGGTATGGTAAGCTCATGTTGAATGCCAAAGGCCTTGCAATAATCTTTGAACTCATTTGATGTATATTCTCCTCCATTCTCTGCACGAAGAGCATTGAGTTGTAACTTGTGCTTATTTTCAACAGCTTCCTTATATTCTTGGAACTTGGAGAAGACTTGTAACTTCCTTGTGAGAAAATATACAACAATATATCTTGAATAATCATCAATAAGCACCATAAAATATTTTTCTCCACTGAGAGATACATGATTGATAGGACCAAAATGTTGGAGTGTACTAATTGAAGAGGTTGAGTCATAATGGAATAGGATTTGGAGTAAGGAAGATTTGTGGCTATACTTAGAGCACAAGCTTGACAAAATGGAAGTTGGGAGAGGTTGAGTCGTAATGGAGTAGGATTTGGGATCAGGAAGATTTGTGGCTATACTGAGAGCACAAGCTTGACAAAATGGAAGTTGGGAGAGGGAAGGTGGAATGCTACATACAAGTTTCTTGTGAATAAGTTGTTGGATAACATTTTGAGAGGCGTGACCAAGTCTATAGTGCCATATGAGGGTTTTTTGTGGTGTATTTGTGAGTGAAGTGGAGTTAGCTGAAGCATTTGAAGAAGGTTGTAGAAGTGAATAGCCAAGTGTATAAAGCTGACCTAGTTTGGGGTAGTTGGGTTTGAGAGAATGTGAGAGTAGCTGTAAGATGTAGTGGTCTTTGTAGAAGTGACTAGTGAGAGAGGATTGAAAAGTGAGGTCACTGATACTCAAGAGATTTTTCATAGAATTTATGTACCTTGATTATGTGATTGGAGGGAAGCTCCACTTGAATGGTGTCATAGCCCTGAGCTTGTTGAATGCTATTGTTCCCCATGGAAACACTGAGTGGAGTAGACATCTCTTTGAACTCGACTAACTATTCCTTATGAAAAGTTATATGGTGAGTAGCTCCAAAGTCTAGAAACCATGTATATTCTTCTTTAGAGTTTGAAGAAGGTGCCCAAACACTTGTGGCTAGGCTGATGATAGTTTCTAGTTGCTCTTCCATGTCATAATTGCCGATGCTAACAAAGTGAGCTTGACCTTTTGAGAGATGTTTGTTGAATCTATTTTCTTGATGACAGTCCTTTTCAATATTACCTTGTCATTTGCAAAAATTACATATGAGATGATAATGAGGGTTTCTTGTTAAGGATAGGGATTGAAACAACTAGTAAGAGTTGGGATTATGTTGAGGATTACCAAGAATTCCTTTGAAGTTAGATCGAGGAGAAAACTTGGGATTTTGATGAAGGGGTTGAGCTCTTTTGTGAAGATGTTTTGGGTTATAGGTAGTTATGGATAGAGCCCTGAATTCTTTATTAGAAGAAGTAGAAAGAGTATCTCTCATGACTTGCTCTTGCTTGATTCTATTAATAAGTGGCTAAAGCTTGAGTTTATTAGTGGAGGTTTGAGTAGTGGTAAAAGATCTCCAAGATAGAGGCAAGGAAGAGAGGAGAAACATGGCTTGTAACTCTTCTGAGATGATTAAACCAGATATTATGGTTTCATCTAGCAGGGATTGCCGCTGTTCTAAGAACTTAGTGTTAGACTAATCTTCATGCATAGTGGTAGTAGATAGTTTTCTAAAAATGGTCATTTGATTAAAAAAATCAGTGTGTTCATATGCATTGTTGAAGAAATCCTAAATACCTTTTACAGTGGGTATTGTTTGTGTTGAGATGACAAGCTCAACACATGCGGACATTAATGATGGACTGCCTGGTTAGATGGGTCCACACGTCTACACTTAGCACGTCAATGGTCATTATGACTCTCACATGGCCACTGCTCATTACTTATTATATTCAAGTTGTTACACCTATTTACAGCTGGCATAGTTATAGCACCAGTCGACTAGTGTAGTCGGTTATGCATTGTTTGACTTAGTAGCCCACTTTCCTTTATGTTGTATCTTATTTATACTTTGTGTACATTGTAAAGAGTGTGGAAGAAGAAGAAGAAACCAGCAAGAAAACGTTTTGGCCTCCATCTCTCTTCTTGTCTCTTGAGTGAGCTTCTACTTGTGCATTCTGTGTGTGTTAAGCGTAGCATCTTGAGCAAGTCCCCCCACCACGCGATTCTTGACAGTTTCTACTAGTTTTACTTGTCGATGTCCACAGTGGACAAGTATTTCCATTTTCACAGCTACATCTCTTTGCAACCAATCTTCTTTGTCTGCTCCTTCTTATTCAAGAAGGCTGTCTTCCTTGCCATTGATAATATTCCATAGGTTTGCTTGAGATAGGTAAAAAGTTCCATCCTTAACTTCCATACTTGATAGTTGCTTCCATTGAGTTTGTTGATTTTGATGTGTCAATTATAGGAGGTAGTGGCACTCACGAGAGCCATTGGAGTAATGAGAGTAAAGGAGGACTAATAGTTTGTGATTTTGAGGAGAATGTGATAAGCTAGAAAAATAGGACCTGGTGCTCTAATACCATGTAGCGAAACCCAAGAATTTGTAGATAAGAGGATGATGTGCACAATAAGAGAAAGAGATAGAGACGATATAGAAAATGGAGTGAACTAGAGTTATGCATTTCATTGCCAGTAGCTGTATATATAGATGGTACATTAAATGAGTAGGTGAGCTTCTTCTCTAAATATCTGAGACATTTAAAAAGTGGATATCTATGGGATCCTTTTTTCCACATATTTTCTTATCCTTATCTTATCCAAACTTTTATCCTTACAGAGCCAAGGCCTTGGGGGGTCACTCATAAATATATGTATATATAACATGAGTTCAAAATAAGGGGTTTTTAAAATATAATTTTAATAAAATTTTACGTACAGAATGGTGTCATATAAAGGGGTTACTTACGGATTGAATAAAAAAGGGTTGTAATTTATTTTTTAAAAATCACATATTAGGATATTTTTAAATAGGCCATGAACGCACTGCACTTTACATAGAGGATATATATATAGTGAACCCCCCGAGGCCAAGGCCTTCCCATGAGACATGCATGGCAATCTTTTTCTTCATGCTTCATATTCAAAATGACTAAAGAATCCAAGAATTGAATTGTAGAAATTTTTGAAAGCATAGAGCATTTGATATTGAGCAGTCTCACTCTTTGCTGATTTGCCATTCTTACAAGGAATGGAGCTAGTTCCCAATCCATCAATTCCAATTCTTTATAGGTCATCAAGGTGATGATGTTGACACCCATCAAGCATGTTTTGGATCATTTGGTCCTTGCATCAAATAGGGATTATCAAAATTGTCAGATCAAACAATGGGTCTACTGGTAATGACTCCCACTAGATTCACTAAACTGTGACCTTTAGAGCATTTGTAGTCATAACACTACTTCAGTCTCTACTAACACTAGTTGATTTGTCTAGACTATCTTTACTAGGTGGTCCTTGAAAGTTATTACAAGATTTAAAGATCTGCTAATGAAACAATGATATTCATTAGCCCATTCAGTTGGTTCTTCAGATGAGTCTAGAATGGCCAAAATGTCTGGCATGTTCGCTTTCATCTTACAGAATCAGAATCAAATTTTTGGCTCCTATTGTCCCAGGGATTAGCTTCCAAGGTCTTAACATGTCACTATGCAAGATTATCTTCTAGATTATTTTCCTATGGTTTACTAGGACAAACTTCTGATGTATATCTCTTCTGCTTACTAGGGTAAACTATTGGTGGATGCTTACCTTTATCCATTCTAGGATGAACACTTGGATGTTTAACTCCACTAGTGTGTTGTGGATCCTCCTTCACATCTTGCTTGTTTTTCTTTTGCTTCGAGGTTGGTACTTCCTATCTAGTCCCCTACTGTGGCTTTGACTTTGCAGTGTTCAGGATTATGGCCGTGTTCTTTGAATTTGTGAATTCCACCATGAACTTGAGTGTGGATTTATCTTCACCCTTGATTGTGGGTTGAACTTGTAAGGTTTATGCACCCCACTGCCAACTATACTACTGAGAATGCATTACACTATGGCTTCCATGCATGCCTTTTGAGGCTTTATCATCTCAACCATCATTTTTCTACAAAGGATTCCATCTTACCATTGAACTTTGTGAACATGGTTCAGGTTGACTAGAACTCACGACCATGCATATTATTTCACAGTGGTTTTACCATCTCTCCATTTGGCCACTTGGTGGTAGACTTTCTCTTGTTTTTCTCACAAAGGACTAGTGGGTTTTAATGCTACTTCCTTGTAAGTTATTTTAGACTAGTTTACTACATGGACATCTAGCTCTGATAGCTCCTTGATTTCCTTATGTTAGCTCCGGGAATGGTAGCCTAGACATTGCCCTTGCCATTTCTAGGCATCATGTACCTGATCTTTGGGACACTCCAATCTCTAATAGCTTTCCATATAAAAAAACAATGTTTAGAATGATAAAAATTTTCATCGGCCTCTTCCTCCCCTACCACACATGTCATAGCCACTGCTAAGGTAACTAGTACTCTTTATTTTTGTAAGGTACACTATGTGTTTGAGCATGATTAGCCTAAATGGTGTTTCATTGGCTAGACAAGGTTGCTTTGGTACCTTGGCACCCTCTTGAACAGGCCATTTGATATCCACCATTGTACCAATAATAGTCTCTTCTATGAGTGGCTATATTAAAATACTACACCAACATTGATTTAGGCTACATTCAGCCTCTATACATGGCCTGGATTATTGCATTGTGTGCACCATACATTCTTGACCTCATTTTTGTGAGTGCCCTTCAAGGGTTTCTTGCCATTTTACTTCCTCTTAGATTTGGTGGGATTTTTCTTCTCCTCATCTTGAGAGTCATCTTTCTCATTGCTAATTTTTGCTTCCAAATTTAAATTAGAATTTGAATCACTAGTGGCATCATCCTAGTTCTTTTGGGCCAACTTTGTGGATTTCTTTCCTCTTTCAAACTTTTCTTTTGATAATTTTTTTAAAAATCTAAGGGATTTCTTGTAAAAGGGGTCTATGATATTTCCAAAAAACACATCAAATGAAAAATCTTTTTGAATCATTGGCTTATTGAAGGCTTGGACATATAGGGTGTTTAGTATTTTATCCCATGGTTGAGCATTTGGGTAAATTCTACTTGTTAGGATGGTGAACTTGGTCGTGCAAGCATGGATTGATTTATCCCCTTGCTTAAGGCTGCAAAGTTGTTCAAGTTTCTATGCATATATTAATTGGTTGGGCTAAAATCTATTTTGGAATGTGATTAGTGTGGCATTCTAGGTGGGCCATCCATGCTCTACCACCACGAGCTAGGTTGCAGCATTTTTTCACATCAAAGATTTGAATACAATGACTTTGTGAGGCTCATTGACCTAGCTAGGGAATTTGATAGTGTAAGTGACATCAAACTAGTATATGCAAGCATTACAATCCTCATGAGAAGATCTAGAGAACTTTAGGAATGGAATGTTGGATTGGTGTGCCATTCTATTAAGAATTGAAAATCAAGGGGGGAGGGGTATATAAGTGGGATAACAATTGGATGAGTAGAAGTAAAGAAATGACCCACTAGCTTCAATGGAGTAATAGGAGTGATTGGTGAGAGTGTGGATTTTCTTCCATTCCTAGGATTGGAACATAAATGACACTTTTGTAGTGGCTAAGGGGACTATGTCATGTGGCAAGCATCATCATTGAGGATAGAGGGAGCTTCAAGAGATCGTACCATTTGGTGCTATTCAATCTTGGACTGCCATGCTTGGCACAGAGCCGGAATTTCATCTTGCGGATGGAGCCCCAAGGAAAAGGGTTCTTTACTACAAGAAAATCTATCTTGTAACATCAACAACCATCTTTTTCATCTTTTATATGATCTCAACAAACAAAACAACACCAGGAACAAGAAATCTTCAGGCAACTTCATAAAAACAATCTTCCACTGCTTTATCTTCAATAAAATTCATAGTGCTCTTCATTTTCTTCATATAATTCATCAACCAACAAAGAGAACACAAAATAAACACCACTTTGAATGGAAAAAATCACATATGATTCATCGTCATTGTCTTCATAATTTTCTCTCTCAGTCTCTCATAGAAAGATACATTGTTTGGCATAGAATTGGCTATCTTTGACTCTCTCTTTCTCTCTCTATCAATAGTACATAATATCCTCACTACAATGCTCAATAATCACTCATATTAATCCTTCTTTGGTCGTGGATGCCCCTTTTAAAAGATGTGTCTAATATAAAAGGTCACGAGAGCCACTACAGTGACTCTTCATAGCTCATTGCTGTCACTTTACTTCTGTCTTCTCTTAAATCTTCAGCAGCTACTTATTCCACTTCCTTGAGATCTTTTGATATCTTTCCAAGGCTAGAAAACTTTCCCAAAATCACACATAGATTCTACAAAACACTTATAGAAGCATACAGAATAGGACAGAATAGAAATAGAGTAGGAATAGAGGCTCTACAGAAGCTCAAAGAGGGTTACAGAAGGTCAACAGAAAACATCAGAACCTCATAACTCATACTAAAACCATTATAAACTACCAAAAAACCATTCAATGAGATTTTAAAAGACCCCAACCTTCATCAATCATCAATCCATACTTCATAAAGAAGAAAATCAGAACAAAATAGAAGCTAAAAAGAAGGCATCAAAACCAATCACCTCAACAGAACCTATTAGAACATCACAAAACCTCATATTTCTACTAAGAATCATCATGAGATTTCAATTCATAATCAATAAAATCCAAAACACTCTCAAACACTTACAAAAAATCTAATCATCACTCAAAATCCATCAAAAATCAACCATTCAAGCCTCAAAGATAACAAAAATCAACCAAAAAATTTAGTCATTTTAGCATTCAATATATCCCCACACTAAATAAGTAAGTGTCCCCACTATCTAAGAAAACGGTAATACAAGCTCATTAAGAGCTCAACTCGATCTTCTTTAGTATCTTCAATAATCCACCCAACCACAACCCCAACTTGTCACTTGTATCTAAGAAAGAATACAACTAAAGGAAAACACCTTTATCCATTAACACATCTTATAAAGAATCAAAAGTCATAACAAATCTGTAAAGGATATAAGAGGTTCTTTAGCTTTGCATCATAGGCTTTCCATCCACCATCACCATCAATGCTAATAGTCCAAAAGAGAGCTCTCGAACAAATCCAATATTCAACCTCCATGAACTCATCACATAGAATTAACATAGCACAAACACAAAACAACCATCTAAATGGCACCTCCAAAAGAGAGATATATCATTAAAAATCATAGAAGATACATCCAGGGGTATCATTGAAGATGATCCCTCTTGAAAGCTTGATGATTACGAAAATAATCCATGGTTAAGGATTCATCTACAAAAGATTTTGGAGGATTTTGAAAGAATTGAAGGCAACACATACTTTCTAGCAAAACAAGGTAGGCAAACAAAGGGCATGAAAATATAGGACATCCAGTTTGTTCGGAATCAATGTTCACATTGACATTCATACATAACTTTGGAATGGCCTTTTGATCATTATGGGAATGCCTATGCATATATGCTAGGTACCAAGCAAAGTTGGCTATCAATTTCACTGAAGGATCTAGAGATTGTGAATATTGTTGGTGGGAAAAATGGATATAATTTTGGTACTCTTGACTAGGAGTTGTCGAATCCCTTGGAATTAATAGCCAAATAATCTATGGTCTAGTAAAAGAATCAGTTAAGCTCTATCATCTTCTTTTTGGAATCTTCTGATCAAATCCTTCATACCCACTAACCAACTGAGGGGGTTGAGAAATAGAAGTGGTAGGAAATGGAAGAGGAATGGGTAAAAGATGATGAAGAGATGGGTAGGCAAAATCATAAAATGAGGAATAAGCTAAAGAAGGATTAGCAAAAAATTTAGGAGAATTAGTTCAGAAATGTGTTAATTGATAAGCAGGAAAAGTAGAAGGAATATGGATAGATGGGGAAGGACAAGGCGGAGAAGGGAAAAATACTCGATCTTCAATGAAAGAACAATAGGTAAAGATTGGAATTTAAGGAGCACCCTGAGGTTGGAAAAGGAGAGGTAAGATGGCTACTAAGTTGGATTGATAAAGGGAAAAATAAGCATCATATTGATGGGCCATTTGTTGATAATAAAATAAGCTAGGAATGGAGGGACCTAAAGAAGGTTGTTGATGGTAGGCATCAAAGAAGGATGAATCAAAGGGATGGTTCTTGGAAAGATAAGCTAAAAGATCCACCCTCAATTGATTAGCATTCTGCACATGAGTAGAGGCTTTATTCTGTTGGTGGTTCAAGACTATAGAATCAATCATTGTATACCATAAAGTGTCAAGGAAAGTAGTCACTTTAGAAGAATAGCATCGGAACATTTCATCTATCCTTAACTCCAAATTTTTTATATACAAGGTAGCTTGTAAGACCACATCCTCTACATACCAAGTCAGATCTTCATCATTTGGAATCAACAAATCACCTCATAAATACATATAAGACATCATTATTGTATCCGAAGTCACATAATCTTCAAAGACCATATGGACTACTTCTGTCAACAAATCAAAAGACCAGGCTCTACTCCAACCATCCTTTGTAAGAGGCAGATCCATCGTCGAGAGCTTAATATAGAAGGCCAACTTCTATCGAGCTAATAGTGAATAAAAAAGAAATGGTCGGGAGGAACATACTCCTGAAATTGCTCAAATGAAGACCATAATAAGTCCATCATGGAGTGCAGTCTTTCCACTTTAGCTTGGAACAACGGACATACCGTGGCTTGTTGTTGGAGAATGGTCAAGTCCGCAGGGGTCAAAGAAGAAACTAGTTGCCCACCAAGACGACTCGGTGTAGAAGAACGTGATTGGATCAATTGCTTGTCAAGTTGTTGAATTTGGATTCTGCTATGTTCTAAGGTGGTATTTTCTATCTTAAGATCCTTTGTTTGGGCGGCTAGCAAAGCCTGAAGCTCTTGAGATTCCTTCAACAATCTATCTCATTCCTCAGTCACATTAACCACTTGGGTGGTAGTGTCAACCAACTAAGTATGCAAACTAGAAATGTTAATTTTTTGAGCGTCAATGATCTTAGTATGTTGCTCCATTTGGGTACAAAGATTAAAAAAGCATTCATGAGCAGAAGCTAGCTCTGCAATTTCTTTTGTAAGCTCTTCCTTGGTTTTTTGGACTTCGTCATAGCAAGAGGAATAGAGTTGCTAGATACAGGCTATAGTCCCCACGGAGAGCTCAATAGAACGTTGAAAATCTTGACATAGGAAGGGAATTGCATCTCCAGCTCTACCAAGTGTTATACTGAAGGGATGGAGATCTCCAGAGCACCCTCACGATGTGCTCTGAAAAGATTTCGTGTTGTGAGGAAAGCTGGTAGGTGACTACTAGATTGATCAGGAATGGAGACTGGAGGAGGAGCTGGGGTTGATTTAGCCACTCGTTTTAAGTGTTTGCTTTGAACTACCATAAGAGGGATAGGGACAAGATCCTCAATGATGACATCAGAGTGTTCAATAGGGGGAGGATCTTCTGGTGGAGCAACTATCAAGGTAGGAACTTCCTTTGAAGGGGCCGCATATGCCAAAAAGACAAAAAGGTAGGAACTAAATGTAACATTAGTTACATTACCCCTTGTGGCTCTGATAAAGTGTTGATCCATTTTTGACAAAGGTAGGAATTGCAATCAATTTTTATGCATTTCAACACCATTATAGAAGTTGTAAACAACTCCTTTGAAAGAGTTAATTAGAGGGTGTCTTGGCAGGCATAAACGTGTCCTGAATCAACTAGCATAGCTACTTCCACACAGGATCGGAGATCATGGAGACATTGATGCCAGAAGTAGTAAGAACCTTCTTGAGACCAACACATCTTGTGTCTGCTTCTGCAACAATTTAAGGATATCCTCATTTGAGAAAAGTTATCACCTTTGATAAGACCAAACCTTTTACTGTAAGAGGCTAGAAACTCATCACAAGTATCAATATTCTCCGGGATGAGTGGTAGTGAGAGTGCAATGAAGTTAGCTAAGCCTGCTCTACCAATAAGTTCAGACTCTAGCAATAAAGAATAATCGTGAGACACCAATGGGACTTATTGAACTGGAGAATGAGCTTGAGGTGTCATTCGGATTGATTACACACACCACACACACAGACAATCATAGTGAATGCTTGCAAAACAACAGAATAACCAGAAAGAAGAGATTGATGAGAATAGAGAGATTGACGAAAATAGACACACATAGACGTTACTGACCGATTGACCACCCCAAACAATCCACATCCTAGAAAAAATTTTGACATGACCTCTACACATATGCGACCAAAAGCTTTATGTGATGCAAGACAAACAAACACCATGAAGCCCTGTATCAGGCAGAAAAGAAAACTACAGACTGTGCTTGTAATCATTTCATAGCAACCAAACCATAATACAACAACAACCCACTCATAATATAACCAAAACTTCGGTAAGCAATTATAACTCGAAATACAGCATGTGCCCATCCCACAAAGTACATTTATTGAAAATGGAAAAAAGTGCAGTGAGGGGAATTAGTTTTAATGAATGGTTTGTTTTAAGATTTTTTTAAAAAAAATGGGTAAAATTTTATTAGGTGTTAAACCTTAAAAAGAAAATGGAGATTCCTTCTAAAAGTGTTAATTATAAATTATTAGGGTAAAGCAGTGCTTTCTTCGTGTCCTAGAGACCAAAGTCTCTAAACGAAAATTCATTGATTAAAAATTAAGTGTGTGTTTAGCACTTTTTGTGTAGTGCATGCACTTGTGATGATAGATTTATTTTTAAATAAACTTAGATGTGTCTGTAGCACACAAAGCACCTGTTAAGTGAATGGGTGGTTTATTTTATTTTATTAGAAAAATGTGTGTTTGAAGCGAGCGCATGTGAAAAAGTGGGTGATTAAAATTAATTTTAATAATTAACCATGGTTATGGGGTGACAAAAAATAAATAAAGCAAGAAATATAAAAAATAAATACCTGGTAGGGATGTGTATGCAAGAAATTGAGGGCTCACGGATTAGTCCCAAGATGCAATGAGTTTTTTAAAAAAAACAAAAGCCACTAACTCGAAAAAAATAGAATACCTTATTTTTTAAAAAAAGATATATCAATGCAAGAATACAGTGGTTCTATTTAATTTGGTTAGTTGTGATTAGTGTTTGTGTGTTATGATTATATTATTATTAATGTATTTTGTTTTAATATGTTTAAAAATAATAATAACAAGTTTTCTGCAATCAACCCTAAGTAGGAATTTCACCATCCAATTTCAACAATGTGTCTGTATTTTTCAACATTTTTAGCTTATTTTTGGAGTGTAAAATGAAATTTCTATGAATTTAGGTTTAAAAAATTTGCCCTTACAATAATATTTTATCCATTGGTATAATATTTTCAGTATATGAAATATTCCAAAAATATTCAAATGATTTGGTGGGATTTTTTGATACTTTTTTGAAATTATTTCTACTTTTTATTTATTTTTTAAATAAATTTATTCAATTTTAATAAATTTTAAAAGGACTTTGAATATTCTTATTTTTTGCAATTAATTTTCTACAATTACTACCAGAAAAATAATGCAAAAAACTTTCCAAGTTGTCAAAGTCTAGCTATTTTTTGGGTTCTTTATTGGATTTATATGATTTTTTAAAATGTGTTTAAGTGTTTTTAGGTGTTTTCTCGAGTTTTAACGGGTTTTTAGAAAATAAAAAAAGGGAGATACCCGGGCTGCGTGTGAACATCTCTGTGTGAACAAATGGGTATGCACCACTACATGAACAAGATCAGACACGCATTCGCCACTACAAGGATATGAGCGTATAGCGACGCTCATTAGCGACAAGAAATAGCGGCGTCGCTATTTGTGTCGCTATTAGCATCGCATTTGTAGCGCTAATAGCGATGTAAATAGTGACGGTACCCATACAAAAAAAACACGGGCCGAAATCCGAGCGCGTCATTTTTCGCGCATTTACGAAAGAGAGAGCGAAAGGGAGAGCGAGCATCTTGCTGAGAGGGAGAGAAAGAGAGAAAGAGGGCTTCTCATCGCCGCCACCGCCGCCATTTGTGAAGAAGAGGAGGAGGTGTACGAGGGCGAAGAGGAGTCGCCGTCGTGAAGAGGAGCCGCCAAACCCTTCTTCGAGCCTTTACGGTGAGTGCATTGTCCATTCTTGCTTTGCTTTTGTGTTTTCTCTCTCTTTTACTTGTTTTTTGTATAGTTCGTGTGTATTGAGAGAGGGAGAGGAAATGAGAGAGAAAGAGAGGGAGAGGGGGAGGGGGAGGGAGAGAAAATGAGGGAGGGAGAGGGAGTTTTCTCTCTCTCTTTTACTTGTTTTTGGTATAATTCGTGTGTATTGAGAGAGGGAGAGGAAATGAGAGAGAAAGAGAGCGAGAGGGAGAGGGAGAGGGAGGGAGAGGAAATGAGGTATAATTCGTGTGTATTGAGGGAGAGGGCAAGGGAGAGAGAGGGAGAGAGAAAGAGAGGGAGAGGGAGAGGGGGAGGGAGAGGGAGAGAAAATGAGAGAGGGAGAGGGAGTTTTCTCTCTCTTTTTTACTTGTTTTTGGTATATTTCATGTGTATTGAGAGAGGGAGAGGAAATGAGAGAGAAAGAGAGGGAGAGGGAGGAAGAGGAAATGAGAGAGGGAGAGGGAGAGGGAGAGGGAGAGGGAGAGGGAGGGAGAGAGAAAGAGAGGGGGAGGGAGAGGAAAAGAGAGAAAAAACACTAAACATAATAGGGAAAGAGAGAAAGACAGGGTGAGGGTGAGGGAGGAGGGAGAAAAAAATGAGAGGAGAGGAGAGAGAAAAAGAGAGAAAAGATGTTAAACATAATAGGGAAAGATCATTGTAGTCATAGTCGTGGTCGTGGTCGTGGTCGTGGTCGTGGTCGTAGTCATGGTCGTGATCGTTAAAGAAAATGAGAGAGGGGGAGGAAGAGAAAAAAGAAGAAGGAACGAAAGAGAGGGAATAAACATACAGCATAATAAAGAAAGAGAAAAAGAGAGACAGATGAAAGGAGAGGAGATAATGAATGGATAAAAAACAAAGAGAGAGTGGTGGCGAGGTCCAGTGCAACACCACGAGACGGGAAACACTCCGACATATATATGTTAATTTGTGGGTGGGTGGCTAGAGACTTTACATACATTAATTTTTGCCGAGTTACAAGAGAATAAATCCCTTCCCAAACAATTTAAGAAAGAAAATAAGAATGATAACAAAAACAAATTGTTTGTCGTAATGTAGACAAAATGAAAAACGATGAAAATCTTATTGTTCAAGATCGCGAGGCGTATCTTAATCAGCATGTCCCATGTCCTTGCTCTCAATGCAAGCTAGCAATTAGATGAAAATGTCGATTGTCTATAGAACACGTACGATGCTTCGGCGAGTTTCAATTTGAGATCATTGATCAGGCGATCTTGGATTTTCAGCAAACGGTAAGAAAAGTTAATATCAATCATGCATTGTACTCGCAAGCTAATTGAATACCATATACATGACTGGCATAAGATATGTCATCTTTTTACTACGGATGGATTGTAATTGGCGTGTGCATTTTGCTATTTGGAGTGTAGCCATTATTCATAATACTTTCTCATTTGTGACAGTTTGTACTACTGATCACGATCGTAGGATGCCTTACTCCAAAAATACGCTGGGCCATTTACAAGCTGTCAACTCTAGTGCAATGGATCTCATAGAAGGAGATTAAGATGTCCTCTAGTGGATCCGTGAGGTGGGGAGCAGTGGAGACGGTCTATCTCTTTGAGAAATATCTGCCTACCAGCATGCTCACGATACAAATCCACCTTCTTATGCATCTTGTAGATACAAATCCGTCTGTCTCATACGCGACGGATGTTCTTCTTGGAGCGCTTCATGAAACATTGAAAGGCTTTGTGCGACAACGAGCTCGACCAGAAGGTAGCATAGTTAAAGGTTGGTTGGTGTCTGAGGCACGAGTGCATATTTCACAATGGCTACCAATGTTGGATCCAGACAACAAAATGCTATGGTCCCAGAAGGATGATGATAGATTGATTGGAGATGTGGTGGTTGAAAATGGGGTAAAAAAAAAGAATGAATGCTGCAATGGAGGAGAAGGTGAATCGCTTTTGTATGTTGCATTATGCCTCTATGGAGACATGGCTCGCCAGGTACCAAATCGCTAGGCAAGATCGAGAGAAAGTGCGTTCTGAATTTCGACGTAGTACGCGCCATCAACCGATTCGATATCCCCAGCGCATGGAGGAGATGCTGCGGTTCATGTCAACGTGATGGCTACATGGAGCTTTGACCGTAGCATCTCGCGAAGGGCGGAGGTCTCAATTGAGGAGTTGGAATTCTCGAGGGGATGTAGTCCAAAGGTGATGGCGTGTTTAGGATTTGTCGTATCTATATTTTATATGCGACAACTAATTTGAGTATTTCAATGCACAATACAAAATATATAGTGCAGCGTGGTCACATGGACGGCATTTTTGCATGGAGCGTATTGACAAAAAGCGCTCCACAATGAACTGTGGTATCATGGCAAGGTTTGAGCAGGAGAGCCGACGATGAGCAATGGATCCAAACACGGTTATAGATAAGATGGAGTATTTTGGGAACTTGCAAAGTATTGTTACGGTAGATTACCGTAGCTTCTCCATGATACTATTCGATGTGCAGTGGCTCAAAGTGGTACTTGAAGGAGCTGGAGCAATAGTTGGATGAGGTCCATCTAGATTTCTCGAAATAGATTCTTTAAAAAAAATGGATGGATTTGCATGACACCTTTCCCATTGTGAACATGTGCATGAACTCATTTGTTTGTTAATTGTATTACAACATAGTACTTGTCAGAATAGTTTAATCTCTATTGTACGTGTTTGTGAATAGGTAATCTTCTATCCAAACCCCTGACAACCTCAATGGTGGTATGTTATACCTTTAGCTCCCCGAAGTGCGAGAGTATATGATCAAATCGATGTTCCGAGCATAGATGAAGGCAATATGCAAATAGAGGGGTCGATATTGCAAGGGGTGGAGGCCACCGAAAGCTTGGAGCATGTAGAGGAGCCAGCATTGGCTAACAATGATGGAAATACAAGATTCCAAGAATTCATTGAGAACGATTTGGACTCATCCTTTTGTGGTGACATGTTTATCAACCTTGCGGAGTTGTGTTAGGAGATTAACATGGAACTATAGGATACTTCATACTTGGAGCATCCACTTACTCAATTCGTTGACTAATTGTAAGGGTACATAATATATGCATTTTAAGTGAGATCATTTTTTTAGAATTTATATTACCGTGCTTTGTATCATTTAAATTGATTATGCTAACATCACTTAGTGTCTGCGCAGGTGACCTTTTCAGGATGAGTCAAGGGATGAGTGATAAGGGGTTGCAGGATATCTTCATGTACATGTCTCCAGATCAGATGGCGAGATTCAAAGACATGGCAGACCAAGAGTTATCTCGGACATTGTCAGGCCACTCTATTAGATCTACTTCGGCGTGATCAAATGCTTCAGCTTCGAGCAAACGAGGTCGACGCTCCAGACTTGGGTTACAGGAAGGGAATGCTTCAGGGTCAAGGGATGCTATAAAGATATGGAGGCAATGAGCCCGGGGTCAGCATGGGATACATGTGCGACTCCTCGCTCTCGTGGCGGTTCCAGGGAGCGTGGCTGAGGTGGTTGATGTGGAGGCACGAGGTGTCTCCGTCTCGTCATTCTGCTGGAGTTGTGTCACCTCCAGGATTTGTCACATCTGTAGGGATGTCTACTCCAGTTACTCCAGCTTTTGCTCAGTCGTCTGCAAGTGGCACCCCTATGGGTGCTACACTGATAGATACTACCCCGATCGGTACACCGAAGGTACATGGGTCTCTTGGATATGCCCAAGAGCGTGGATGCAGGTAGGAGAGGACCCATCTTAGGCATACCCTAGAGGGATATGCCTATCTTTTCTATGATAGGTTAGGAGCCATCATCATGAATGATGAGGAGAGGAGGGTGATGGCTCGCATGAGAGAGTTGTGCCAACAAGGTTTTCGACACAAGGTCTTAGATCATTGGAAAACATACCGAAGGGGAGCAAGGACTAAATAGTAGTATCTTTGCATGAGGAGTTTCCGGTTCCAGCCATAGCAGATAGATTTTCTACATGCTGGATGATGGACTGCATGTGTGCATATATGTCACACAGACGATCGAACGCACGCAAGGCACTCAAGAGTGGGGCCGCAAAGCCCGAGTAGCTAGATGCGGACGACTGGCGCCGAATGAGGGACGAGGCTATAGATTCTCTAGGACGTTGGAGTCAGCAGCGCCAGGCGATGAGGGCACGACTAGAGGTCGGAGTAGTCCATCATCTTGGGAGTGGAGCGGCCACAAGACATATCTGGAGGACTTTGTAAGTTTTTCTTTTGTTTTGCTTGCTTATTTTTTGCAATATCCTTTATACTGACAATCATGTTTCTAACAGTTAGTTTTTTTTTTTGCAGCACTCCATTACAAATCGCTATCTGACCAACCTTGAGACTCGATATGCAGAGAGGCATGGTCTCAGTGCATTGATCGACCGATTGTATAGACGTGGTGGCCCTGTAAGTCACTCATCTTTCTTGTCTGTAGTTACCATGTTTAATTAGAATGCATTATTGTATGGTGGACTAATGTGTAGTTGTTTCTTTTTTTGCAGAGTCTGTTCGATGCTCCTTTGCGGTAGGACGATCTTTCGAATGGCGAGGATATGTAGCTCACCCTTGGATCCCCTGAGCTCACACACCCTTCTTTTTTGGTCACATAATCTGTGTAGACATTTTCTATGTAGTAGTGATATCTTGTCATGATTGTACCAGTTGCTTTCATTATGTGATCATGTATTTATTTCATGTATCAGTAATATGATTTAAGTACACTTTGTTTTTGTTTACACAAGCATTGTACATAGTGCAGAAACTATCTGCCCTGCCACAAATTTTTTTTCCTTGTTAGCGTCGCTATTAGCATCATAAATTTACCTCCATGCATCGTTATTTGCATCGTTATTTGCATCGGTATTTGCATCACAAAATGCGACGCTAATACCGATGCAAACAGTGATGCTAATAATGACGCTTTTTGCGACGACAGGGGCAAATTTTGTTATTTACATTTTTGTCGCTTTTAACGTCAGTATAAGGCCTATATCTTGTAGTGCTTGTGCATGAACACATACAAGAAACTCCCGGACACGGCACAACTCAGACACGCATGCACGAGGTCACAAATACGAGCAACCATGTGTTCGATGAATGTGAATGAGTGTGGGTTAAAGGGAGGCCGCAGCGGGATAATGGGGAGAGGGGGAAAGGGGGTTAGGGAAAAGAGGGGGGTTTGGCGGGGTTGCAAGGTGGAAAGGTGGGAAGGGGGAGTATGGGGAGGTGGGTGTATGGGGGGAAAGGGCGGCTTGGTAGGGGTGGGGGGAAAGGGTGGGAATAGGGGGCTTGGGGGGGGGGTGTGGGAAAAGAGTGGGAATGGGGGGCTTAGGGTGGGTGTGTGGAGGGGAGGAGGGCCAAGGAGACAGTGGAGAGGCAGAGGTAGCGGCAGCTGCAAGGTAGAAGAAGAAGAAGAAGAAGAAGAAGAGGAGGAGGGAGGAAGCAGGAGAAGAGAAAGAAGGAGAAGAAAGAAGAAGAAGAAGGAGGAGAAGAGAGAAGAGGGGGAGGAGAGAGAAGAAGGAGAGGAGATGGAAGAAGGAGAAGAAGAAGGAAAGAAAGAGGGAGTGCAGGAGCAGGGACAGAGGGGAGAGAGAGGGAGCGGTTAGGAGAGAGAAGAAGAAAGAAAGAGAGAGAAAGAAGAGGAGAGAGAAGAGGGAGAAGGAGAGGGGAAGGGAACCGTCCGGGAGCGGGGATTTAATTTTTAATTTAAAAATAAAAAATAAGATTAATAATAATAATAATGATAAAAAGAAAAACAAGGGAGCCCCCTCTCGTCCCGCGCATATGCGCGGGGCAGGGATAAAAAAATTTGCAGTGGTGAGACCCAAAGATGGCCTCGACATCGGCACGGGGGTGAACGATGCGACGGACGCAACAGAGGATGGGTAAATTAAAAAAGCGGATGTTCATGCACAACACGAGAGGTGCGTTTACTTGGAAAAACAAGAAAATTTTAATAAAATCCAAACCGTGCATCGGAATGAAAATGCCCTAAAAATGAAAAATGTGCCAGAAGGCAGAGGGAAGACAATGGAAAAATGCAACAGGAGTCCGGGGAGACTGCATAGCATTCACATGTAAAAAATGTGAAAATCTAGTCCAAAAATACATACATGGATTAATATAAGAGAATCCACTCTCTGAAATGCAAGGCACAAAGAAGGAAAAATGTGCAAAATAACATGCATGACAAACCTATTATGTTAAAACACTGTTCCAACTGAGATAGGATGCATTCACATGGGAAAAATACAAAAACAAACTCAAAAATTAATATAGAAAGATCCAAGGACTGGAACAAAGGGCAGTAAAAGGGAAAAATGTCCAAGAGAAGGGATTCACAGGGCGGTCACATCAAAACTCATGTCCGGGGGAATGAGGAGGGGTTCACATGCAAAAAACACAAAAAAGACACCTAAAATCACATTTAAAATTTAATAACTAAAAATCCAGCAAGCAAAATAGGGTGGAGAAAAAATGAAAAATGTGGGGAGAGATTGGCAGGACACGGTTGTCAGGCTGAACTAGAATTCCGGTGAAAATAGGGCATGTTCACATGGAAAAATATTTTTAAAAAACGCACGAAACTGTCTTGAAAACTTGCAAAAATTAATAACCGATGAACCGTGCTTCAGAATGATAGGGTATAAAAAGAAAAAATATCGTACGGAAGGTGGAGGGCAGGGTTGTCATGTCAGATTGTTGTTTCGAAGCAAAAAGAATGTGTTCATATGGAAACACGTCCAATTAATGGAAAATGGTTCAAAAATTAATATCTCAAGAATCGTCTGGCAGAACAGGGGTTGGTAAAAATGAAAAATGGTTAGTTCAAAGCGATGAACATGGATGGAAGGTTGGATTCAGTTTGCAATGAATGTAGGGCGCATTCACATGAAAAACTTCAAAATAAGGGATAAAGCGAAAGAGAGAAGGAACGACCCCACGAATGGGGTGAAAGTGAAAGGGTGGGTAGGGAAGGGAATCCATCAGGGTAAAATCGGGTCATGGCATAGATGCATGATCAAATTGAGGCATATACAGAGGGGTATGCATCATAGATACTGTCAAAGGGTATCAATCAAGCGAATAAGCAAGATGAGAAAATGATATCAAGTCTCTGTTTTTATTTCTGCTAATAACTGAGGACGAATAGAAAGCCAAATTAGCTTGTAGTGGCAACTTCGAGTGAAGATGTAATGACATTTGTGGCTCCAATCCGCTCAGCATATAATCCAAGGTTCTTACTATAGGACTGCGAAATAAACAACTCCATCCCAGGAGCAGCAAATCATCTTATGGAATTGGCATCATCATCAAGACTGCCACTGGCAAAGCCCTGATAGGCCACATTAAAAAAAGTAGTGTGACCTTTCTCTTGAATAACATCAGCAATGATCTCCTATTGCTCTAGAGTAGGATCAATTCCTGTGGGATTGTGTGCACAGCCATGTAACAGAATGATTGAACCTGCAGGAGTAGCCTTAATATCGAATATCATCCCATCAAAATCTAGACCAACTGTCTTTGGATCAAAGTATCTATACTTTGACCATGGAACACCAGCATCATTCAAAATATTCTTGTGGTTTCTCCAAGTTGGAGAAGAAATAAGCACGTTTGCTCCAGGTAGGTATCGCTGGATGAAGGCCGCTGCAAGCTGAAGAGACCTTGTTCCTGAGAGCGACTGAACTGTGGCCACTCTTCCTTGTTTGATCACTGGATTATAAGCTCCAAGAAGTAACTCTGCAGTGACTTTGTTGAAAGCTGTTAACCCCTCAATCGGAAGATATTCTTTGTTCTCATCCTTCTCTAGCATAAGATTTTGTGCCTTCTTCACAACATTCAAAACATAAGGCTGTAGGTCCTCTGTCCTGTAAGCTCCCACCTCTAAATTTAGCTTGAAATCGCTTGTGTCCGCTTTGAATGCCTCTCTCTAGTCCTATTCCTCTTTCCCATCTATAATGGGTGCAGAAACATCGTCAATAGTCTTCACCTCTTCGGTCTTATCAACACCTTCCTTCGCCTCGTCCTTCTTCACTTTAGTCGATGGGATGTCAACTACCAGTTTAGGTTCCGACCATCTCTTCATCTTTCGTATCCTTTTCCTCTTTGGCCTTCCGTCTAGGCCGCTTTCCACTTAACCCTGTTTCTGGAGTATCAGGAGAAGGCCTTGTCTTCGAGCTAAGCCTTGAAGACCTTCTCGTTGGAGTCTCACCTAAACCCCAATCAAACTTAGATGCAACTGGACCACCAGGATGCTTTTTTAGATATTGCTCCAGTACATGCTCTGACTTTAATTTCTCTCCATCTGGTGCAATGAAGTAAACGTTTCTTTTGCTGGGCGTCCCCTTCTTTGTAGACGCAATCCTTCTAACCCAGGAACAAGCACCTCTGCTACCTTCCCCTCTCTCTCCCAATGTGGCTCTTCTGATGTCTGTCCCCAATCACTCAGCAAGCTATTGTTTTTTTCTCCCCCCCTTTTGCATACAACATGCAGCTTTTCATACAGAAAAGCGACCCCTCACAATAGCAGCAGATTTCTGACTCCCACATGGGGCTTACGCAAGATTGTCTGCCCATTTGCAGACGATAAGTATGAGTAGCAGCTAAATGATCACTTGCCTTCAGAATCCCTCGACCAACAATAATTATGTCACTGCCCCTTTCTCCAATAACATTTTCTAGAGCATTGTACTACTGCCCAAGAGAGTCTCCACCACTGCTAATTTGTACTCCGGAAGTCATATGTATCAAAGTAGGATTCCCTGGCCCCGTAGGCCATGCTGCAGGATTTATTGAAATAAAACCAATAACAAAATCAGGATGATCTACAGCTATCTTTGCTGTAGCTGGTGTATAATCACCCTTAGCTAATGTTCCATTGGAACTCATCTCTACCAAAAGAAGTAATCCACGATGGTGTGGTAGACCCTTGAGCTTTAGCCCATGCACAATACCGGGGCCTGGTATCACATGAGCATTAACAATGTCTACCTTTCCAGCTATGTCAATAACCAACTTTATAGCATTATCTACTTTATTGGCTTTGCATAGTCCAAGAGTAACCATACCCATAGTGAGACTATCTGGATGCATTTGTACTTTCTGCATTTAGTTGTACATTTCCAATGCATCATCAAATCTTTGTGCCTTGATGAGAAAGTCAATAACACAATTGCACATGAAGCTAGCAGGCTCACAACCTAGATCACTCATGCGATCAAATAGTTGCAAAGCCTCCTAAATGTGTTCTTGTTGGGTATATCCTCCAATCAAAGAGCTCCATGTCACAACATCTCAATTGGGTAGTGTATCAAAAATAACATGCGCATCTGGTAGGTTTCTATACTTGGCGTACATGCCAACTAGAGCATTACAGATAAGTTTCTCTTGCTCCAACCCCCTCTCCACTATACTGCCCACACAGAACAAAATACAAACACAATGACTAAGTATGCACAAAGTAATAAATGTCATACACACAAACTTTTTGGTGGATTCCACACCTCGGATGCGCAGCAGTACGATGTTACGCGAGTGGTGATCGAGAGCAAATCTCACTCACAATCCGATAACGAGACGTTAAGGAGTGCCGGTTGGGGTAATTGACTTTGTTGAATGCACAACACAACTTAAAAAATTCAATTATTCGATCATATACCACAAGCCACACAAAAACAAAACAAAGCCTCTTATAGCTCAAAAAAATTTAAAACTCGTATGTGGATAGAGCAGCACACAACCACACAATGGAAATACCAATAATTTGAAAACAAAACCAAGAGGAATATATTCTCGTACCTTAACAACCTTAAGCCGACACTTGGCGCTTCGACATCTAAATGCTCCAACTTTCAAATTAACATGACAAGAGCTCACTCTAACATGCGACCCTCCACTCTCCTCTTTCACATAATACAATTATAATCAAGGGGGAAGGCCATTATCTCTCCATTCTCGTCTCCTTATATAGTTTCCTATCCACACTCACGCACATTAGGCTTTTTGCTTTCAGCTTTTGGCTTTTGCTTTTCTACTACTTTTCACTATTTTCGTTTTTTCTGCTCTAAGCCTATTTGCAACTTGTTTGGATCATAACTTCGTCATTTGAACTCCGAATATAGTTATTTGGATACTCAAAACGATTGGAACGCATCTAATCGACAAGCTAACACGGGCAGAATTACGAAAATCCATCAATTCATAAATTTTATCATTTTTTCTCCATCTTTTATCTTGGACGACTTATTTCTTTCCTTGGTCTATTGTTCTTGTAATTGCACACTTTCAGTCAGCACATATGTCCTCTTTTTCTTCAAAAAATTCTCGCTGACGATGTAAAACATACAATCTTTTCCTTTGATCCTCGAGTCTTCAAAATAAGCATTCTCTGGATATAAACCTGTTTTTTATGTAATGTGCCATAGCAAGAATATGCTATGAAAGAGAACTTTGTGCGTAGTCATTCATGATTTGAAAAAATATGCAATTTTGGATCCATGATATGCAACCAATCAAACAATGCTCACATAAAAAATAGGGATGCACTGAAGATATTTGTGCCTAGCCTATCTAGAGGTGATTGTGCGTCATGCAAAATGCAAATAAAATTTCTTATTAATTTAAAATTCCTTATCCTCACCTCTCAACTCTCATAAGAATATATGATATACTCTGCTCCACCCATCCAAAATCTCACAATCACTCTAGAAAATGATGGTCCTCAAGATGTTGACCAGATAAGAACAACCCATCTCACAATTGGTGGTGTCCTTCACGACCCTTTAACTCTCCCAACCACCTTACACTCTCAACCAGAGATTCCTAACTTTGTGATGAACATCCCAAAAATCGTGCGTGCAAGAAATGTACGTGCTCAATGACATGTGCTCTCTCATGTGCGCGTGCATCTAAGATTTACTTCATATAGTTGCAGCGGACCTCATGCCATGCTAGTGCTCAATGATGGTGCAAAATGTGCATAATCCCAACCCATGGCATGGAAATATTTGATAGAAGTAGGAGACGACCCCCAAGTGCAGTGCATCAACAAGTGTAACGTGAAGTGCTCGTGAATCCATAATCCCTGTGATGTGCAAAAGTCTCGACAAGAAAACATACCTAGCTCCTCAATGTTCAGTAGAGCTATTGACAAAAACAAGCTTCATCCTATTCAAAAAAATACCAAACTCGACCAAGGCTATCAAGTTTCACACTCAACAAATCAAACAAAAAGATAGAAGCAAATCCTAAGCTAGACAAACACAATAAATCGAATTACAAAACAACAAAACAAACTGTCACACAACAACTCGCACCAAAAAATCAAACCTAACTACAATTTGACTAGGGGATTTCAGTTTTCAGAAAAACACTTGACATATTTATCCCTCCCCCTAGTCTGCAAACATTCATGTGCAGCAGTTGCTTTCATAAAATGATGCAACATCTATGAGCCAATAAAAAATCAAATCCAATAATCTTTCCACAATCTTCTCAACAAACACAAATGGCACATTTCTCTCAAACAACTCCTTTACAGGTAGACAAAACTCATCCATGAAATTCTCATCAAAATCCTTGAGACAATCCTCTCCATCTAAGGAAAATACATCATCCTCCAAATTCTTCAAATCCCAGCCATAATAAAAAATCTTCATATCCCACCCATCCTCCCTAGGAAAAACCATGTTATTTCTAGAGTCTCTAAATAAAGTTTTGACCCTTTCTTTGTTGCCAATGTCAAATTCATCCACTAATTCATCTACAACTTCTCCTAAAGATACTATGCAAGGATCTCCCAACTCAATATCCAAATCAAACACAACAAAAGGAGTCAACTCTGGACTCATAACACCACAATAACCAACAACATCCACAAATGGGGTCACTTCATCATCAACAATACAAGACTCCATCGAGTCTTTCACACACAAAGAGTGGTAAACACCTTCCATAGTATCCTCATAAGCAACCTCACAAGAAACATCATCATTAAAAATAACATCTTCACAATACAACAATTTTGGGTCTAAAACCTCAACCAAAGACTCCTTAACTACCAAAGCCTTAACCACCTCCTCACAAACCTCTTCCAACTCTATTTTCTTGGTTTTAAATCTCTCTTACCTCAAATTTTCAATTCTTTTCAAAGCCTTACTCAAATTCTCTCTTACATCCTCATCAATGTCACTCTCAAGATCCTCAAAACCCCAATCAAAATCATTACAAACAACATCAAAACCTTCAGGAGAACTCAAAGAAACTAAAAGACTATTAGATGAAGTTTTCTCTTTGACATTGTTGCCTAAACCAACCAAACAATTATCCACACAACTATCAAGAAGCATGAGGTTAGGTCTACTCAAAACAACATCATCAACATCACAAATGAAAACCTCTCCAGGGCTACTCAAACCATCAACAACCAACTCACAAGACTCAACTGAGTCAACAACACCAACACCAAAATCACAACAAGAGTCAGAACCTAAAACCTTAATACTCTCTTGATCAACAAACTCATAACCAAACTCACAACAAATCTCCACAAACTCATTAGGCAACAAATTCGAACCCTTAACTTCATCTTGAAAACTTACCGTTTCTAAGCCCTTCCCATCATGGTTTTCCAACAGACTCAAAAAATCATCCTTTATTCTCTCTTCATCTTTCAAGCAATCAGATCCATCTATACTATCACCAAGGCAAACAAGCTCACGCTCTAAATTTTCTTTACTCTCTGTAACATTGCCATGACTTTTAAAACTTTCATCACACCTTCCCTCATCAGAAATATCAAAACTTTCTTGACTCTCATCCTCTCCCAAGGAACATGAGAACTCTTTGTCCTTAAAACAATCTGGTCTCTCATTTCCTTCTTTACAACTCAGATCCAACTCTAGCTCATCTTTATAGTCCTCAAGCTCCAAAGTATCATCAATCAATCCCTCTTCTTTAGTTAAATTACTAATCATTGGACTAGAAGTATCCGTGGTCAATGGGTATGAATTCACACTCCTAGACTCTTCACTCCAATCAGTCAAACAAGTATTTTTCTCCTCAACCACCCTAGGGAGTTTCTCCTCATATACTTCAATTGATTTCTTACAAGTCAACTCATCTCTTCTAAATAGAGAATATAGTATATCTCTCTCAGGATAGACATAACTAATTATTTTCTCCTCAAAAACATTTCTCTCAACTTGCATTGAACTCAATCTTCCCTTTGGTTCATCAAACCCTAACTCTTTTTTTCTTTTGGTCTTCCTCTCTTGATATTGAGCTATCTTCACCGCTTCCTCAAAAGTCTTAGGGTTTTTTACCTCTAATTTCACTCTCCAGTCTTCTAATTTCAACCCATTTACAAAATACATTATCTTCAATATAATTGGGGCTATCTCACCTTCTAACAATGTTAAACTCCATCGATTCTATAATCTTTCAAACTCCCTAGCAAAATCCTCAACACATTGATCATCTTTTTGAACACAAGTTTCTATTTTTGCCCATATCTCACTTTGACATTCTCTTTTTTTAAACCTAGATAGAAAAGCATTTTTAATGGTCTCATAGTCCAAATTTGTATCTTAAATTTTAAGCTTCTCTCAAAGTTAAGCAACCAATTTCGTGCTTCTCCCTGCAATTGATACCTAAGAACTTCGAGTTTATCCTTAGGGTCAGTCACTCTCTCTATCAAACAACACATCTCTATTTTTCTAAAAATCTTTCGGGATCTTCAGTATGATTACCATGGAACTTAGGAAATTCATCAGCCATTTTCAACAATCACAAGAAATCAAAACAAACTCACATTCAAAATAACAACAATGTCAATTTTGGCACTCCTCAGTGGGGGCACCAAAAAAGAGATATTACGTGAGCGGTGATCGAGGGCAAGTCTCACTCACAACCCAATAACAAGACGTTAAGGAGTGCCAGTTGGGGTAATTGACTTTGTCGAATGCACAACACAACTTAAAAAATTCAATTATTCGATCATATACCACAAGCCACACAAAAACAAAACAAAGCCTCTTATAGCTCAAAAAAATTTAAAACTCGTATGTGGATAAAGCATCACACAACCACACAATGGAAATACCAATAATTTGAAAACAAACCAAGAGGAATATATTCTTGTACCTTAACAACCTTAAGCCGACATTTGGCGCTTCGACATCCAAATGCTCCAACTTTCAAATTAGCATGACAAGAGCTCACTCTAACATGCGACCTTCCACTCTCCTCTTTCACATAATACAATTATAATCAAGGGGGAAGGCCCTTATCTCTCCATTCTCGTCTCCTTATATAGTTTCCTATCCACACTCACACACATTAGGCTTTTTGCTTTCAGCTTTTGGCTTTTGCTTTTCTACTACTTTTCACTATTTTCGTTTTTTCTGCTCTAAGCCTATTTGCAACTTGTTTGGATCATAACTTTGTCATTTGAACTCCGAATATAGTTGTTTGGGTACTCAAAACGATTGGAATACATCTGATCGACAAGCTAGCGCGAGCAGAATTACGAAAATCCATCAAAACTGAAAAAAAATACTGATTTTCGTAAATCGTATAATTTTTTCTCCATCTTTTATCTTGGACGACTTATTCCCTTCCTTGGTCTATTGTTCTTGTAATTGCATACACTTTTAGCACATATGTCCTCTTTTTCTTCAAGAAATACTCGGTGACAATGTAAAACGTAGAATCTTTTCCTTTGATTCTCGAGTCTTCAAAATAAGCATTCTCTGGATATGAACTTGTTTTTTATGCAATGTGCCATAGCAGGAATATGCTATGAAAGAGAAATTTGTGTGCAGTCATTCATGATTTGAAAAAATATGCAATTTTGGATCATAATATGCAACCAATCAAACAATGCTCACATAAAAAATATGGATGCACTGAAGATATTTGTGCCTAGCCTATCTAGAGGTGATTGTGCGTCATGCAAAATGCAAATAAAATTTCTTATTAATTTAAAATTCCTTATCCTCATCTCTCAACTCTCATAAGAAGATATGATATACTTTGCTCCACCCATCCAAAATCTCACAATCACTCTAGAAAATAATGGTCCTCAAGATGTTGACCGGATCAAAACAACCCATCTCACAATTGGTGGTGTCCTTCACGACCCTCTAACTCTCCCAACCACCTTACACTCTCAACCAGAGATTCATAACTTTGTGATAAGCATCCCAAAAATCGTGCGTGCAAGAAATGTGCGTGCTCAATGACAGGTGCTCTCTCATGTGCACGTGCATCTAAGATTTACTTCATATAGTTACAGCGGACCTCATGCCGTGCTAGTGCTCAATGATGGTGCAATGCATAATCCCAACCCAATGCATGGAAATATTTGATAGAAGCAGGAGACGACCCCCGAGTGCAGTGCATCAACAAGTGCAATGTGAAGTGCTCGTGAACCCATAATCCCTGTGATGTGCAAAAATCTCAATAAGAAAGCATACCTAGCTCCTCAATGTTTAGTAGCTATTGACAAAAACAAGCTTTATCCTGTTCAAAAAAATACCAAGCTCGACCAAGGCTATCAAGTTTCACACTCAACAAATCAAACAAAAAGACAAAAGCAAATCCTAAGCTAGACAAACACAATAAATCGAATTACAAAACAACAAAACAAACTATCACACAACAACTAAACTAGTAAAAAATCAAACCTAACTACAATTTGACTAGGGGATTTCAATTTTCAGAAAAACACTTGACAACCACATCCACCCCCTCTGATCCTACACATCCTCTGGATGGGCCAACTACCCATGATCATTATTTCCAAGATCCACATACAAATCAATCTCTTCATTGTCTATTTTCAGTATATCAGCAAGGTTATCTGTCATATCATCTATCTCTTCTACTGGAGTTTCTTCTCATTGCTCTTCTCTTGTAAATTCTTCCAATGCATAATCCTCATCATCTCTTTTCTTGAAAATCTTGATTCTTTTTCCTGCAATGGGCACTCTAAGCACTGTCCCATCCAATTCTGTCAGCTCATATGTTGCATTGTCAAAGACATGTCTGACTATGTACGGCCCAAACTATCTTTTCACCATCTTTCGAAGTGCAGTATGTTGATTTTCAAGGCTACTATCAAAGACTAATACCCTGTCTCCCTCTTCTATTGCTCTAGGCCGCAAGCGATGCCTGCCGTCAAACCTGTCCTTATTTCTAAGTCTAGCAGCCTTCAACCTGTCAATAGCTAGCTGAATATCCTCTGGTCTTCTCTCCAACTGCTAGATTTGAAGAGCTAAGAGCTCCTCTCTCATCAAATTCTCCTGCCAAGGTAACACAGACCAAGTCAAAGCACAAGTCTCTATCGGCATAACTAGTTTCTGGCCATACATCAACTTTGCGGGCATATATTCTATGGTAACATTGTGAGTCGTATGATCAGCCCACAAAGAAAATGGTAGAAGTCTCGACCATTCTCCAATCCATCCTTTGCATGCTTTGGCTAATGCTTTCACTATCGGTGGATGCCCTCTTTCACTTTTTCCATTTCCCTCTGGATTATATGCTGTGGTTAGAGCCAACTTGATTCCTAATTGAGAGAAAAACTCCCTAGCTTCATCTGCATCTAATTCACTGCGATTTGTAGTGATCTTGCCCACACAGCCATACCTGCAGAAAATTTCTTCCAATAAGAACTTACACATTGCACTAGTGGTCTTCGTTCTCAAAGGTCTGCCCTCAACATGGTTGGTAAGATCCTCTCTAGCCAAAACAATATATCTCATATGCCATAGACTCATCGGCATAGTAACCAAGTCAATAACCCACTTATAATGAATGCATAGCGGATAGGTTGGATGAAGCTCATCTCGATGACGCACTACGGAATACATCTGACAGTCTCTGCAAGTCTCTACAAAGTGAAAAACATCTCTGTACATGCCTTTCCACCAATATTTTTCCTTGATTTTCTCATAAGTAGCCCACACTCCTCTATGACTAGCCCAAGGACTCTCATGAAACTCTCTCATCACCTGTAACTGAGTCTCTTTATTGTAGACAACCCACAAGGGTAATCCACCTCTTTTCTCCGGGTGCTTCCAAAGAAATCCGTCCTTGAGAAAATAACCATAGGCTTTTCTTCTGATCTTCTTGAATTCTTCATCTGCCCATTCATCTCTTTTGCTTAATGTACTAAGGTACTTGCCAATTTGCAACCAGTCTCCAACATAGAGTTCTTCAATGAAAGCCACAATATCATAGACATGGCAAACATGATCAACCATAGCGACTGAAATTTTTGCATAATCCTCTTCTACAAGTAGTGTCTCCTCATCATCATATCTAGTTCTAGACATCATATTTTCCACTGGATTATCATTCCCTACTATGTGTTTAAATTCTGGATTTAATGACTTGATGTATGCGATCCATCTTAGCATAGCTATATCCGGAGTAGAGCAACTCGTAATCATACCTATCAATGGCAAGAAATCTGTCTCTACCACAACTAAGGCTCCAATAAAATACTCCTTGTCACACTTGAGAGCCGTAAAAATTCCTAGTAATTCCCTCTTGATTTGCGGATACCTCCTCTGTCTCTTGTTTAGGACTTTCGCCCCAAACCGAATAGCGTACCTGTTTCCATCTGCATCATCTTGACCCACAGCCCAACCTATGCCAATTGGACTAGTGTCAACTGTCAATACAATAGGCCTTCCACAATTATAATCCGCTTTCCTAAGAGTAGGAGCAATCTGCAATAACTTCTTCAATTTCCACATGGCTCTAGTGTGGCTCTCATCCCAATAAAATTTCTACCCCTTTCGAAGCAGCTGATATAAACAATCTGCTATGTGTGCAAAATAGGGTATCCAAATCATGTAAAACACACAGGCTCCAATAAATCTCTGTACCTCTGAAGTGGTAGAACAATACTCCATAATCTTTCCTATAGCATCCACCTTCGCAGGTGAAGGTTTCCTGCCATAATATCCACACATATGTCCAACAATGACAACCTCATTTACTCCAAAAACAAATATTTGCCCTGATAGTGTCAAGTTCACTTCTTCTAACATGGACAAAATCTTTTCACAAGCTGCAATATGATCAGCCACAAAGTATCTACATCCCTGCTCATTTAGACTCTCATTCTTCTCTTCTTCTGCACACCCCTTAATGGACACATCATCCAAGAAAGGCACGGTAAGCTTAGGTATGTACTCACAAAGGACCTTATGCATGGCATTCATCATATGCGCAACAGAATTAATGGCACCTTGAGGCAAGGTACACATCATGACAAGCCCAATAGGAGTTCTCATAGTGGTTATGTCCCTGCTTTCCAAGGCCAGCTGAAACTGATCATATCTCGAATACAAGTCACCTAAAGAATAGATGGCGCATCCAGCAAATGCTTCTGCAAACTCATCTACAACTAGACCTATACCAACATTCCTGATAGTAACTTTGTTTACTGGCTGCATGTCCTATATAAATCTGAGAGTACCATTCTTCTTTGGAACCGTAAACCACCTATTTGAATATGGTGCAGATGACGGCTTTAGGATTCTTATCTAGATTTTCTCATTCAACAAGTCAACTAGCTTTGGTAGGTGTGCCCTAGGCACTCGAATAGGTCGGAGGTTCCATGGAATATGAGGAATAGTAAAGATCACCATAGGGGCAACAACATCTGGATTCACACATTCAATCTCATGTGAGAAGAAAGCAAAGCCCCTTCCATGTCGCTCAAGCATATCCTGAAAGCATTGCTTCTCTGAGGGTAGTAAGAAATCACCATTTCCAATTTTTAATTCAGCAAGAGTCTCTGCTGAAAATTTATGGCTCATATGCTCTGATTCCTCAAAATTGGCTGCTTGGTAGCCCTCTCTATTTGTTGCTTATCACTGTCAAATGGAAGCGGTCCAGCTACCGGCTTCACCTTCTTATCCATAGTCTTTTATTTCGTGTCAACCCTGGCTTCATTATGATCCTCTGCACTACTCAAATCATGCTATAAATCAGCAATTCTGCCCTTTGGTGGGGCTGAATATCCTCAGCCCTCTGTTCTTTGGACTGCATAGGAACAACCCTAAACTCTAGATGCTGAAATATTTCAGCAGTAAACTCTATTGGTTGAAAGTCTTCAGCCCTCTGTGTCTTTGTAGGCTGATCATAATCAGCCAGAAACTCTGTTTGCTGAATTTCTTCAGCACTCAATACTTTTTGCCGAGTCACCTCAGCCTCTGACTCTATTTGTGACACAAAAATCTGAAATTTCATGAAACATGTCCAGGGTCTGCACTCATACATTACTATGACAACTCTACATATCAATTTTCAGCATATTTTCCATCTCTGTCATCGTATCTGCACAAACCATACTATCATACATCCCATCTATATGCTCATCATCCTCTAAAATACCTGCATTTTTCAAATCTTTCTCCTTCCTACATATGTACTACTTGGCAGCTCTAGGCAACTTAGAAATCTTCTGATAACTCATAGAATTGTTTGCTGAAATTCCAACAAAATTGGAGGAGAAAACACTGCTACTAGGAGGCGAGAACTCCAATCTCCTCTGCTCTATACCACCGTCATCTCGCGGTGTCGTACTGCTGCGCATCCGAGGTGTGAAATCCACCAAAAAGTTGTGTGTGTGACATTTGTTATTTTGCATTTTTGTTCTACGTCGGAAGTATAGTAGAGAGGGGTTGGAGCAAGAGGAACTTATTTGTAATGCTCTAGTTGGCATGTATGCCAAGTATGGAAACCTACCATATGCTGATGCTTGCAAAAATATTCGTCTAGGCATATTTATTGAGAATACCATGATCTCTATGTACGGCAAGTGTGGAAGCATTGCGAAAGTAGAGATTGTGTTTGATGGCTTATCAAGTCCGGATGTTGTCTCGTGGACTGCAATGCTCACCACTTATGTAGAACTAGACCAGGAAGAGAAGGCTCTTCAGTTTTACAGACAAATGCAAGAGGAAGGTGTCATCCCAGACCAACAGACATTCAAGCATGTGGCATTCTAACACAGAAGGATAAAGCCATGGTTGAGATAGGACAATTGAAAAGTGCGATAGCACTGATCATAGAGCAAGCATTGCATTCGGATGCACAAAGGGAAGGGTTGTGTTCTGATGTGTTCCTTGGTAACACTCTTGTGAAGTTGTATGACAAGTGTGGAAGCATTGTTGAAGCAGAGAATGTCTTTATTGGGTTATCAAGGCGAGACTTAGTATCATGGAACTCAATGCTTATAGCATATGTGGAGCAAGAGTAAGTGGAAAAGACTGTATTTTTGTATAGACAGATGCTTGATGAAGATGTGGAAGTATGGCTGAAGCAGAGAACGTGTTTCAAGTATTGTGAAAGCTAGACATTGTGTCATGGAGTGCCATGCTCTTAGCATATGTTGAGAAGGGTGAAGGAAAGAAGGCCTTGCTCTTGTACAAACAGATGCAAGATGAAGGTATCCTTCCAGATCAGCAGTCATCTGTGATTGCCATTCAAGCATGTGTGTGCTGTCAAGAGTACGATGAGGACCCTTTTATAAGAAACACTCTCCTCCGAGCATATGGGAGTTGTGCAAGTATGTTGGATGCTCAAAATGTCTTATATACAAAGGAGCCCAGTATTTTATATCAATGACCCGAGAGTATGGCATCACTCTAGTTGCAAAGCACTATGGGGTAATGATAGATCTCCTTGCACAGGCAGGAGAGTTTGGTAGAATGAGACTTCTATTATTGCAAATGCCAGTGCAGACTAACTGGTCCATCTGGATGTGCGTTTTGGGAGAATGCCATAAATATGGCAATGTGAGGGTAGAAGAGGGGCTAATGCGTCCTTGTTTCACAGCAAAACTTGGGGGACTTTACTATGGAGGGAGTGCTCAATTGGGAGTGGCTAGGCCGCTCTTTTGGTAAAAAAGGGGGCTGCTTTTCTGGGGCATGTTGTTTGGCTGGGGAAGAAAAAAAAGCAACGAATGGAAAAATAGAGGGGAAGCTGAGTACTTTCCAGATGGAATAGATGTTCGATGCTGGCATCGATGGCAACAGGTTTTGAATCCTGATCTTGTAAAAGGGCACATGGATAAAGAAGCATTGAGACTGTTAGTCAACAAGATGGATGTAATGGGGCAAAGTTTGTCCGAGGTGAAACAGAACATGATGATATTGGCAGCACAACTCTAACTAAGGGCAACTCTTCTATTCCTGAAAGACAAAGATCTACAGTTTCATTGCTCACACTGAACACTCTAATGAGATTATTGAGGATGGTGTTGCAAACAGTGCAAAGCCTTTGGAGAAGAAGCCATTGAATGAAGCTAGGCCAAAAGCCGGGGACTCTGTTTCAGGGCACCATGACAATGAAGCAGTTGCAAAGGAAGCCGATCAGCAACAAGTAAAGAACCATGACAATTCTGCAGCACATGATATCAAATCCGGCATAAAACCTGATAACAGTGCTCACGATAATGCTAAAAGTGCTCGAGTTTTAGAAGAGGGAGATGCTTTTGGGGATCTGAAGCTGATGCTAGGGGTGCAGAGTTGAGGGGAGCCAATTGAGGCCTGCAACAAGCGGAGGGAAGGACAAAGAATATAGTGGCTTGTGAAGCTTCAAGAAGGAGTGCAACTTAGCCATAAATGGCAGGCCGCAGAAAAAGGGAAGGCACAAGAAGAAGGGGAGCTTCACTGGACGAGGGCCTTCAAAAACAGATCGGTTTTGATCAAAGGGAACCATCACCTAAATCGAGAAACTGACACAACATCGCCAAGAGGACATGCTTCCAATTCTCTAATACTTGACAATGGACTACTAGAAAATGCAGATTGAGAGTAGATCAAGAGCAATATCTCTAGATCTAAATTTAGCAAGGTAGCAGACTAATAGATGTCTACAAGTAGCAGCAGAGCAGAAGAGGAATCAAGTGTGGCTCTAAACAGTGTTGGAAGAAAATATGTATTCCATGGCTGAAAAACAATCAGCAAACAACCTGTAGAGTGTTCCTCTCTGAAATAGCAAGAGTGTAATCTTCAGCAGACAGATTATCTTGGTGCTTCTTATACAGTACTGATCAACAGACAACTTGTAGAGTATCTCTTTCTGAAATAGCAAGAAGGGACGTGAAGGACTTCAGTTTTTGAGCAGCCAGTTTATAAACCAGATTTGTTTTTTTTATGAAGCTGAAGCTGTTGATGTTGAACAGGGTTGTAATCAAACGGGTGAAGTGTAGCTAGTATTGCATACATTCAGGTCTATTTGCCACATTCAAGAGACCAAAAGGCTTGAATAAATTGATTATAGGGCCATTATCCAAAATTGAGGTGACCTTCTTTCAAATTGAATCGTGATCTTGCTTGATTGATCTTCTATCCTGAAATTAGTCAAGGTCCTCTGTGGTCATGACTTTGCTTTTGAAAACCCTTCGACAATGGAACAACGGTACCTAATGAAAACCTGAATCCCTCACAGTGGGCAAAGGCGCATCTCGAAGAGTATCCCTATCTCTAGCATGATTTACACACACAGTCATAAACTGGACTGCTCTCATACCATCTTTACTGCGAATCCGTGCATGATTTACACACACAGTCATAAATTGGACTGCTCTCATACCATCTTTACTACGAATTCGTGCATAAGCAGATCCATCATCCATTACTTTCGTCTCCATGCGCATCTCTGTGATGAATGGCTATCCTAGGATTATGGGGTAAGAGCATGAATCCTACACAAAGAAATGGAAATCCTCCTCTACATCTCCAATAGAATTCCTGACACTGGGAGAGGCACCATACAAATCACTTGCAGTGTTGTTGGCAGCTCTCATACGCCACCCATGCTCTGCATCCATAGGCCATCTATTACTTTCATAAACTCCACGAACTATGAGATTGATCTCTGAACCATGATCCACCAAAGCAACATAAGGCACCTATTTCTCTTCAATTTTTACCATTGTTTTTGTAGTTTCCCTAGCCCAATGACTCCGTGAAAATGACTACGCGGTACCAAGATAGGCTCATCAGTTTCAGCATAATGCATAGGCTGAACTCTCTTCTCTATCCTACAGAAAAATAGAAGCATTCTCAACCATAATCTCATCCTCATCCTCATCCAACTCCCAATCAAAACTCCCTGTGTATTAGTAGTAGGCAATGTATGTCTTTTCCTCTTTAGGATTTCTTGGAACTAATCTTGAAACTCTCTTTTCGAGATGCCCAAAACCTCAGAAATAGTAAAAGTCACCTCACTGCCAAGTATCTTATCATTAAAGATTTTCTTCATGTCCGTAGATGTCTCAATATCGGACATTAATCTAAATCTTGGCTGATTTCTCTGTCTAGGCTCCTGTCTCTTTTCTTTCTTTTGAGCATCCTCCATTTGTCGTTCTAGCCCTGGTCTCAAAGACAGCCTTGCAGTAGGTGGAGTAACAAACTCACCCCCTCTAGTCTTTTTAGCTGCATTTGGATTCTCTTCATATCTCTTACGCTTCTCCTCAACAAGTACATTTGCTCCCTGAAACTTAGCCAAGTAGGCATAAATAGTGTACCTTCAATAGGCGAATCCCAACCTGTCTCAGATCTGATGCTAGAACCTACACTAGTCAAAACAATCTGTTGAATTTTCCCCTTGTTTGTCCTCTCTAAAGCATAGGTCCATAATGCTGACTGACTCTCTGAACCTTTCTCAATATAGACTCCATACGCAGAAGCATCTCCTCTAGCTGCCACATAAGAAGTACGCGCAGCCATATCATCTACTAATTTCTTCATTCCACCTTTCCCAAAATTGGTAGCAAGCGGAGCTTCTATTTCAGTCAACCAAATCTTGCCATCTTCTCCCCAAAATACCAAATTCTTCCTCCTTGCATCTTGAAAAGATTCACAATCCCTGCAATGCTGATGATCCATACTATCACATCAAATACATCTTCGATCTCTCCTAGGTGCACTAGGAGCACTAGAAGAAATAGTAGGCATAGTGGAAGCAAACTTCTCTTTCAAATTTTCCACCGATTCTGCTTTAACTGACTCTAGTGTCAAATCCATTATGCCTTTGATTATGTCATCAAGAAAGGAAGGAACCAAAGGAGTGGATGATTTTGGAGCACAAGGAGGCGGCATTATTCTTGGAATAGGAGGATTAGAAACAGTATGCACTAGCATAGGTCAAGTAACTGGCTAAGGAAGAGAAGAAATGACAATGGTAGAAGCAGACATAGGAGCAAAAGACAGCGTCGGTGTCATGGATCCATTCTGTAGGCGGGTCTTCCATATCCATTCTGTCAGTGGTAGAAGCAGACATAGGAGTAGAAGACATCGTCAGTGTCATGGATCCATTCTATAGGCGGGTCTTCCATATCCGCCTCTCGGTCAAAGTCGAGACTGCATCCTGGGCATCTTGCCAATCTGTTTTAAGACCCATAGGCTTCGTGCGATCCTCAAGAAGCACTCCTAATTCTTCCTAAAGAGCAAGATCTGCAGCTTACAAGAAAAGCTCAACTTTCTCAACATCCAATGCTCTTTGTTCAATGGCATCAAGTTGACTATACCTCTCTTCAAATTCTCGTATCAATTCTGAAGCAGCTAGACCTTTGTTTGGCATGTAGACCCACTCTCCGAATGACTGCCGTGTAGCCATCCCAAAGTCCTCAAGAAAACACTCCTCTTTCAGGGCCTTCTTAAAATCTTGCCAATGCGAATTTTGAAGGAAAAGATCAGTCACTTTTACCCTCAAGGTGGGTGTGACAAGGCGAAGAAAATATTTAATCATAAGTCCTGTCGGTACTCCAAAAAATCCCATCTTAATCTCATACGTCTTCAAATAAGCCGATACATTACGACCATCAAATAGCTTCTTTTCATTCTGAACCGCTTCAATCGCCTTAGTCGTGCTGATTGCATTCTCTTGCTCCGAATATAGTTGCCTTTGCTGAGACAACTGTTGTTGATGTAATTGTTCTGTATAGCTTCTGTTTTGTTCTAATTGTCTTCTGTATGAAGCATGGATTGATGATTGATAAAGATTGAGATCTTTTGGAAGCCTATTGAATATTTTTTGATAGTTTGGAATGGTTTGATTATGAGTTATGAGGTTCTAATGACCCTCTGTAGACCTTTTGTAGAGCCTCTGTCTCTGCTCTGTCTCTGTACTGTAACTGTACTGTAGCTGCTCTGGTACTGTACTGTACTTTTCTGTAGACCTTCTGTAAGTGTTTTGTAGAATGTATGTGTGACTTTGGGAAAGTTTTCTAACTTTTGGAAAGGATGAATCTAAGTTCAAAAGAGCTAAAACAAATGGAAGAAGCAGTTGCTGAAGGCTGAAGAGAAGACTGAGTGATAGTGACAGTAGTGAACTGTGAAAAGACATTGTAGTGGCTTTGGTGACTCTTCATATCAGACATACCTCTTGAGAGGTGCATCCACGACATAACAAGGATTATTGAGAGTTATTATGAGAGTATTGTAGTGAGGAGATGATGTACTATTGATAGAGAGAGAGAGAGAGAGAGAGAGAGAGAGAGAGAGCAAGAGATAGCCAAATCTATCAAAACAGTGTAACTGTATATGAGAGATTGAGAGAGAACTATGAAGACATTGAAGATGAATATTGTGTGATTGATTTCCATTCAAAGATCGTGTATCCTTTTTGTTCTATTGATAGATTCTATGAAGATGTTGAAGATTATGGTTGATTCTATCAAATTTGTGGGAGATATCTACTATGATGTTGCGTGAAGATTTTGTTGTTTTCTTTGTTTTGGTTATCAAAAGAATGAAATAAAATCTTGTTGATGTTGCAAGATAGATTTTCTTGCAAGAGAATCCCCTTTTCCTTGGTGTTCCTCTTAGGGCTCCATGTTTTTGGTGCACAACCGGGGAAACTTGCCATCAACAAGCATCAGAAGAGGCTGAAAATGAAAGAAATGGCATTACCAAGAAGAGGAGAATTCAATGGATGTTTGCAAAGTTCCTTCTTCCACTGAAGAGTTGGAGATTCTCATTATCAAAGCCACTTTCCAAAATACGTTCATCCCACAATGGCGGAAACATATCACCATCATGATGCATGCTCTATGTGGTGGACTGTTTCCTCTTCCTGTTGAAGTAGCAGAAACTTGCATCTTGGTGGCAAATTGTTTCGGAACAAACTGAAGAGCAAAAACAGGGAGAATGACCATCCATGGAAGATTTGGCATTCATTGAGAAGTTTCTAGATATCATCAAGTGGAATTGTGAAGAAGCTTCAGGAGTCGTGGTCTGTGGAGGTTCACGAAAACAAGAAGGAAAAGAGTTGGAATTTGTTCGTGGATGCTCAATAGCAAGATATGTGGCATGCTTGGTGCATTGATAATCTTCTGTTTTTCTAATTAGGACCCCACTAGAAGTTGGTAGACAGAGTGTTTTTCACAACATACACTGTTGAAACCCTCAAAAGCTGGCACTTTTATAATGACACAACAATGATCCTAACAAGAATGAGTTTTGATACTTTCAGAATGGAATATCTTCCCCTCTGTAGTGGTTTGAAAGACGAATTTAGAGATGTTGAAAAGAAGGAAGTAGAAGAGATGTTGGCCAGAGAATCCATCAAAGACTAAAGCCCCCTCTGATATTATCCTGTTGAATCCAGACCAACTGGTTGCAGCCAACCCCCTGATGAATGATGCAATAAAGAGGCAAGTGTTAGAATGAGTATAGAGGTACGCGACAAGAGAGAAGGCAAAAATCAAAGCTAAGAACAAGCTTGCAGCAAAAGTCTCCTTTAACACCCTAAAAGCACTCTTTACAGAAGTCCCCATGGCGACTTAAGGTCCCCTTCCTAGTCAAATTCATCCTGGAAATATTGATGACCGGCCAGCAAATGTAGTCCCATTGCCAATTTTTAAGGGAGAGTATAATGAAGACCCTAATCTTCATGTAGCAGAATTCATGGTAGCATGTGTGGCTAACAATGCCAGAACCCCTAAGCATTGGTTAGCAATATTCCGCGCCACTTTCAAGGGCGCGGCGTTTTAGTGTTATGAGAGACAAGCAGCAAGAACTTTTGGCACATGGGACGACCTAAAGTTGGCCTTCCTTACTAAATTTAGGCGTGAAGGTTTTGAAGAGCAGATGTGAGAGGAGTTCATGAACCTAAGTCAGTCCTCTGGAGAAAGAGTAGAAGCTTATGTCTCGCTAATGGAATCCATCCTACAGAGATGGACTAACCATCATTTGGACGAAGGAATCCTGAAATGAGTGTTCCTTAGGGGTCTACAACCAGAAGTTCGCAAGTTCGTGGAATTGAGAAGACCAGTCAATTTGCAAGCTGCAGTGGAAGGTGCAAGACTGTATGATGAAGTTGAAGCAAGGATGTCAATGACTCCAGGAAGAGGAGTCTTACCTCCTCCCATGCCTAGAATTGTATACCCACCAAATGCAGTCCCAGGGACAGTTCCCTACCCCTATCCCCAGATGCAAATAGTGCCGCAGTATAATGCACCTAATCCACTGTGGTCACCAGACGACAGTGCCTCAAATGATGTTCAACCACAACAACAGTGGCCTCAAACAGTTCCTCCAATGGTGACTCAACAATAGTGGAATCCTACCAACTAGAATCAACAACCCCAAGTCTCACCAGGAGCTCTGAATCAGAGCCAGAATAGAGGACCCTCTCCATTGACCCAACCAGTGTATGCAGTAATTACATAAGCTTCCCAAAATCCCACTATAAGTACTTCAGGAGGTGAAAATCTGAAGGATTACTTATCCAACTCAGTTGCAAGTATAAAGAAAGAGCTTCTGGATGTGATTACAGAGTAGCTACAGATGCTAAAGGTGAATACCGCCAATATATCCACTCCTACGACAGTTGGAAGAAATGTGATGTGCTCTAATACATTATGTGAAAAGTGTCATCAAGCGGGACATTTAGCCACTGAATGTACCCGAAAACCAACCATTCCTGGGGCATTCTGTTCCTACTATTTGCATAAGAACCATATAGAAGATATTGGACCAAAGCCTAGAGATTTTGGTCCTAATTTTGGTCCAAGGAGGTTTCCCTCTCAAAGTTACAGAGGACGACAATCTGGCAGTGGTTAGAGATCAGAGGGTGAATGTTATAGGTGTGGAGAAAAGAGATATATCTCCCCAAATTGTCCAAAACCTAGATGATCTATGGATTACAAGCCCTTATGCAGTCGATGCAAAGGTGAAGGCCACACTGCAAAGGACTGTCCAAGCCCAGCCCCTGTAAAGGCCAATGGCATTGATAGCCAACAGAAGGCACAAGAGCCTGCCTCCAATTTGGTAGAGTTGGAAGTTTCCACTGTTATGCGTGCCAAGAAGAAGGAACCAATGGTTTAGAATGAAAATAATTTTCTGCCAAGATTGTGAAGTTCAACCTGCCAACAGAGGGACAAAGCAGTACAGAACAGAACAGTGCAGTACAGAGCACTATAGTGCCACAGAGAGTCCTAGAGACAGTCCTAAAGACAGGACCAAAGGTCCAGGAGATAGATGATACAAAAGCACTTCCAGAAACAGAAGAAGTGCCGATGCTGCAATTATTAGAAGAAAAATGAAAAATGAAAATGGGTGTAGCCCCATTCCCCAGCCGGCTAGAGAAGCCTATGGATCCTATCAAAGATTATGATTTGGTCAAAGACCAAGACACTTTTAAACCAAACTTAACATTCCGGTAGTTGCTAATGTTATTTCCTAGCTGCCGAAAGAAATTTTAAAGCATCTTGACAAGAAGACGTGGACTAAGGATCGCTCCTTCAACAACGACCAAGACCAATAAGGCCCTCGAGCCTGTAAAGGAAGTATATGTGGCTAATGCCTTCCTAGATCCTGGAACCCCAGAGATTAGTGTATGGATAGAAGGATGCTTTATTTCAGATGCATTGATTGATGGAGGATCATCAGTAAACATAATGATGGATGTGACAATGAAGGACTTAGGGTTGCAAGGAATTCAACCTACACAGTGGCTTATTAGATTGGTAGAACAAAGCAGAGTCAAACCGTTGGGGCATCCTCCCATACGTAAAAACAACCCTTGCAGGAAGAGATTATTGGCTGACATATCTGGTGGTCAAACCAAATTCTTATGGGACCTCATACCCTCTGTTGTTGGGAAGACCTTGGCTTTTTGAAGCAAGAGCTAGGACGGATTGGTTCAAAGAAACCCTAACCCTAGGTAGAGGACCCAACAAAGCGGTGTTAAAGCTATATGGATCGCAAAAAGGCAATGGATCCACATCCATCGAAGTCATAACTGACTCCTCCAAGGAGGTAACAGATGGTACATCAGGAGATGAAGAGGCTGTTAAGCATATCTTTCCCAAGAAAACAGAGGCACAGTCCCTAACAGTGGGCACTATAAGGCAACTGTTAAGGAAAGTAAAATCCTTGTCCATGGGAGAATACCTCTTGCCTCAACTAGAATTAACTTCTGAAATCACCTCTCATAGTGAAATAGAAGCATGGATGTACTATTCTCCCTGTTACATGAGTCGTAGAAACAGAGTAGAGACAGTACAATTACAAAGCAGATACAGAGCAGAGACAGTACAGTTACACAGCAGAGGCAGAACAGAGACAGAGCGGATACAGAGACAGTCACAGAGACAGACACAGAGCCAGAGCCAAAGCCATGACAGAAGCAGAAGCAGATGCAGAGGCAGAAGAACTATTCTTCTCTTACAGAGCCTCTACAAAAGCAGAGACAAAGCCTCAAGAGGAAGAGGATGAAAATGATGAGGAAGAAAATGAAGCAGGTTATGAAAGTGCAGATGAATAATTTCCTCTGATAGAGGATGATCCTCTTGATGTCCCTACAAAGATCTCAAAGGCCGAAGATCTCAGGGTGTTGGATGGAATGACCATGGTTCCATTTGGGTTGGCCAATGGACCACAAAGTATGCAGAATCTGTATAAGCAATGGATTAAAAGCATAAAAATTAAGTTCACCATTGGCTTCTGTCGCCCTAACTATTTAATCTAGAGAAAAGATGATGATGATTCCCCTTGTCAACAGAAGCCAAAGCCCTCAGAGCCCCGGCCTTTAGAAGGTCCGTGCTATGTGACATTCCTGGACGCATCCTCTAAATATGAATACCTAAGTCCATAAGAAATTACTACTCACACAGAAGCAAACAAAGCTCTGATACCCTTCCAACAACCTCAATAGACAAACGAGTCATCTGTTCAGAAGGAGGACATTGGTTCTAGCGAAACATCAGATGAGGATACTACTCTCTTGAAAGAGTCATACCTCTATCTAGAAGAAATCCGTGGAACATTTATCTACGAAGTGGAAGGTGAAAGACAAGTAACGTTCTTGGATACTGACGGTACTGAACGTCACCTAGAAGTGGGTCTCAATCTTCCAAAAGAAGAACTAGTGTTCCTGCGAGACCTACTCAAAGAGAACTTAGACCTGTTTGCTTGGTCATACAAAGACCTAAAGGGGATTGATCCCATAGTATGTCAACATCACATTGACCTAGAGCCTGATGCCAAACCTGTAAGGCAAAGACAAAGGCGTATGAATCCTAATTATTCTGCTCTGATGAAGGTTGAATTTTTGAAACTTCTTGAAGCAGAGTTCATTTATCATGTGGCTAACAGTGAATGGGTTTCGCCCATTGTGGTAGTACCCAAGAAGAATGGGAAACTTTGAATATGTGTCAACTTTCGAAAGCTCAATTCGAAGACGAAGAAGGATCATTTTTCCATCCCTTTTATAGACCAACTGTTGGACATAGTGGCAGGCCATGAGCTGTATTTCCTCTTGGATGGATTCAGCGGATATAACCAAGTCCGAATCACAAAAGAGGACCAATCCAAAACAACCTTCACCACAGAATGGGGGACCTATGCCTACAGAGTGATGCCATTTGGGCTCTATAATGCTCCTGCCACCTTCCAATGAGTAATGATGGCCGCCTTCAAGAATCATCTTCATGATTTCATCTAGGTGTATCTTGATGACTTTTGTGTCTATAGTTTGATCCGTGAGCACTGGGGACACCTAGAGCAATGTTTTGACAGATGTCGAGAGTATGGGATCTCTCTCAACCCTGACAAATGTGTCTTTGGCATCTCCTCAGGAGCTCTTTTGGGCCACATTGTCTCGGCACAAGGGATTGCAATAGACCTGGCAAAGATTGAAAAGATTGCCACTTTAATAGCACCAACAAACCTCAAGCAATTAAGAGGATTTCTTGGACATGTGGGCTACTACAGAAGATTTATTGCACATTTTGCAACCAAGGCAACCCCTCTGCACAAGATTCTAAGAAAAGATGCAGATTTTCTTTGGACTGATGACTATGAAGAAGCCTTTAATACCCTAAAATAGTGCCTTATCCAAGCACCTATCTTACAACCTCCTGGATTGGAGGAAGAAGTTCCATGTGCACACAGATGCATCAATTGAAGGGCTAGGTGTTGTCCTATGTCAAAAGGGCCCCTCTAAATTAGATCAACTGATATATTATGCAAGCCAAAAGGCCACTGAAGGGAACGGAACTATATAGTGACAGAGCTTGAGTGCTTGGCAATGGTGTTTGCACTGGAGAAGTTTTGACACTATTTATTGCCAACGCATTTCAAGTTCTACGTGGATCATGAAGCCCTGTTCTTCCTAATGAACAAAGTAGATGTTAAAGGATGGCTGATGAGATGGTTACTCCTATTCCAGGAGTTTGACTTTGAAGTGATCACTAAGCCTGGCCATTCCCATGTCCTAACCGATCATCTATCACGGATCCCTCAAACAGAAGAAGAGGAACAGGATGATCCAGGCCTTCCTGATGCTTCTTTGTTTCTAGTTGAAACAGTTACTCCCTAGTATGCAAACATAGCCAACCTCCTGGCAACTCAGCAGTATCCTTCTGGCATCTCAAGCCATGAGAAAAAAAGGCTTCTGTTAGAATCAGCCCCCTACACTTTGCTAGGCGGTGCACTGTACAAGAGAGGCAAAGATGAAGTGTTACGAAGCTGTGTTGCAGTGGATGAAATCACCATAGTATTGAGAGCATGCCATGACGAACCGTGTGGTGGACACTTCGCAGGAGAAGCGACAGCCAAGAAGGCTCTGTTAGCAGGATACTGGTGGGCCGACCCTCCACAAGGATGCATACGATTACTATAAGAGATGTGATGCTTGTCAGCGAATGGGAAAACCCACCAAAACAAGTGCCATGCCACTGCAACCCATTCTTCCCCTAAAGTCATTCGAGAAGTGGGGGATTGATTTCATGGGTCCCATTGATCCACCTACCAGACAGAAGCATAACAGATACATCTTAGTATGTACAGATTATGTCACAAAGTGGTGTGAAGCTAAAGCCTTGAAGCGGGACGATGGTTACAGCATAGCCTTGTTCATGTACGAAAACATTATCACCCGTTTTGGCAGTCCCCTTGAGCTGGTAAGTGACAGAGGTACTCATTTCCTTAACAAAATCATGGAGGAGTTGACAGAGCTGTATAAGATCCGCTATCGTAAGTCCACTCCCTATTACCCCAAAGCCAACGGCCAAGTTGAAGTCACCAATCGCATCCTTTGTTCTATCCCAACAAGAACGATTGCCCCACATCGTCGGGACTGGTGCGATGGACTTACAAAGGCTCTTTGGATATACAGAACCTCTCATAAGGCAGCTACAGGATAGACCCCTTTTCAGCTAGTGTATGGTACAGAAGTTGTCTTCCCTCTTGAGCTGGAATTGCCCTCTTTGCGAGTGGCAATCAAAGAACGCTTGGGAGATAATGAGTCATTGCAATGCCGCCTCCTGCACTTGGAATGCTTGGATAAGATACGGCCGATGGCCCTACAGTGCATGGAAACCACTCAGGCGCGACGCAAGGCCTATCATGATAGTTTCATCAAGTACAAGGAGTTCAAAGAAGGTGATCTTGTCCTAGCCTATGATTCAAGATTCGGCAAGTTTCCTGGAAAGCTTCAACAACGGTGGATGTGCCCATACAAGGTACTTGTTGTCAATCCTAACGGCTCTGTTTAGGTACAGACAGTTGATGCCTCCGATAATCCTTTCCTCATCAATGGCTATCGCTTGAAAAAATACTTCCCTCCCTAGGGATCTTGACAATCACAATCGACCTATCCTTTCTCTTTTGGGCGTCGCATTGTCCTTCTCGTCGTGCTTCTGATAGCCCTTATGATTCTCCTCATGAGGCGGTCTCGTTTTGCTAACCCCTCGCAGAAACATCTCAACCCGACCTTGTTCTCTTCTCATCTGATCCAACAATGGTAGCGAGGTTGATCCTGACACATGGTATTTCTACCATTCTCTTTCTTAATGAAAGAAAAAGAAAAAAACAAAGACGAAAAAAAAGGAAAAATGAAAAACAACAACAACAATACAAAAACAAAAAGAAAAAAAAAACTATTATGGGAGAAAAGGAAGAAATTCCCTATCATAATAGGTCTCGTTCCAAGAAAAGGTGGAAACACCCTTGGGCGAGAAGCTGACTGTGGAAAATGTGGTAACACCCCACAGTTCAGGTTAGCTGACTCACCAGCAGAACCTCCATAGAAAGTAATTTGAAGCCACCTCCCTTGGTGCAGTGTCTCTGCAATATCAGTCTGTCTGTCCTTCTTAATAGACGACCTTTCTTACAAATCATTGAAGTACGAGACTTGTTGGCTGCCTCCCTAGGTACATCTCGTCTTCAAGATCCTGATGACAACAATAGCCGCCATGATCTTCATCACCCATCCTTTGAGTGATGTGAGCTTTCATCCTAAAAGGATGGGGACGTGAGTATGGGCTGCCCTCTATATCTATCAGAGCGTGAGACAGAGGGTGGGGTGAGTGACCAGTTTTTCCCTTCAAATCAAATGAGAGGTGAGATGTGTGAATGGAGTGTTGCACACACGGGATGGACCTCTCAATACACAATGCACGATTTGTTTTTGTGTACTGCACCATAAGGCTCCCTGGCCTTCCTTCTTGCACTGTATGTCGGCACAAGGTGGGATGCACAGTTGCACCATCAATTGCGCACAAGGCATACAACCTCTGCACAAGTGACGGTAAGGATTACATCAATGGGTTGCCCTCTGGATCTTTCAACAGAGCGTGAGATAGAGGGTGGGCTGAGTGTGACTGGAGTTTCTTCAATCAATTATTGAGAGGTGAGGATTGAGGAACCTTACGACCATTGGGGTCAGGTACGTTCTCGTTTCCCTATGCACCCACGGACTGGGTTTCTGCCATCAGCACAAGATACGTCACTCTGTTCTGTACACTGCACTACAAGGCTCCCTGGCCTTCCTCCTTGCACTTATGCTAGATGAGGTTGGACGCACTGCGGCACCATCAATTGTGCACCATGGCATACTCTCTTTGCACCATTCCCTTGTCGATTCTTAAATCGGGTGTGAGCTATAGGTTTCATCATTATTTCCTCGAGTGATGTTAGTAATGGGGCGAGTGACTGCTCTTTCAATCCATTTGCGAGATCGTGAGTTGAGCGTAATATCCCTCGCCATCACCGAATTTCCTGCGATTCCTTCAACCAGCTATCTCCTTGGGTGCTACTGCATGGTCCCTGCCACAAAGGATGAAGGATATGTGCTGTGAAGCACACTTTGTTACCTCCTGCAACAGCCGGCAATGACACAAGACGCAACCTCAATACTCGGCATTCCTCCTCGATAATATGGGCCAAGTTCTTCTAACCCTACACCTTCTATTTCTTAGTGACAGTCATGTCTTAAGTGTGGGGACATTCGTGGTTGGTTTGATGTGTGGTACTAGGTCCTTGTTATTCGGTTTTCCCTTATTGCTAAGGTCTTAAGTGTGGGGACGCTTCCCTGTGCGTCTATGTTGTATACCCTCAGGCATATACCCTGTTCTAATTATGCATCTATGCCCTGACTTCATTTTACCCTGATAGGGCCCCTTCCCCACTCTTCCATTCTATTTCACCCTATCCCTGGGGTTGTTTCTTGATTGTTTGCCCTTATTTTTTGTTTTGTGATTTGTCCATGTAAACGCACCCTAGATTCACTGGAATCCTAATCCAACCTTACAGACCTATTCATCCCTTTGAACTGCCTATTTTTCCTTTTTATCAACCCATGTTCCGATAAACGGTTCTCAAGTTATTAATTTTTGAAGCGATTCGCGTAAATTGGACAGATTTCCATGTGAATGCGTCTTTATTTCTTCAAAACCCTAGTCTGATGTGCTAGCCCTATCCTACCCATTCCTCTTGACATTTTTTCTTTTTACTCCATGTCATTCCGATATATGGTTCATCCGTTATTAATTTTTGTGGGTTTTCAGGTCCTTTTCGTACCTATTTTTCACATTTTTCCATGTGAACGTGCCCTATTTTCACCGGAATTCCAGTTTAATTTGACAAATGTGTCCTACCAGCCTTTCCCCAAATTTTTCATTTTTCCTCCCCCTCTTCTCACTGTTGAATTTTTCGTTATTAAATTTTTCGAGAGTTTTCGGATGCGTTTTTTGTGTTTTCTCCATGTGAACCCCTCCTAATTTCCCCCAAACTGAGTTTTTATGTGCCAGCCTTGTGTATCCCTTTCTTTTGGACATTTTTCATTTTTATTGTCCTCGAATCCGGTGCACGGTTCTTCCTGTATTCATTTTTGAGTCCCTTTTCAAGCCCATTTTTGGGGTTTTTTCCATGTGACCGCATCTTATCTCGCTTGAAACTATGTTTTATTGTGAAAGTGTTGTTGGCAACCTTGTTCTGCACACTTTTCCTTCTTTCTGCATTTCATTTCGATGCACAAATTTTTTTATATTAATACTCGTATGTGTTTTTAGGTTTTTTTTTGTGTTTTTCCCATGTGAACACCCTGATTTTGCCCCGGACCCGATGTTGCATGTTTCTACCAATTTCCCCTCATCTCTCGGCATATTTCTCCTTTTTACGGATTTTCGAATCAACGAACGGTTTGAATTTTATTAATTTTTATATTTTTTTCGTGTGATCGTGTTTCTCATATCGCGCGTGAATGCACTTGTTTTTGGTTTTACGTGCCTCGGGACGCCCCCGTGGCATTCGTGGCTTGCGCGTCACAGTCCCTGCCCGACCCCATCACTGCAAATTTTTTTACTCCCACCCCGCACATGCGCACGGGATGGGGATGCGTTTTTGCCCACCCATTTTCCATTTTTTTCTTTTATTTTTCTTTTTTCATTAAACAACAAAAATAGAAAAAAAGAAAAAACCCCACCTCTAAAAAGAAAAAAAAAAGAAACAACAAGGACACAAAACGAAGAAGAAAGAAAGAAAAAACAATAGAATACATAATCATAATAATACATAAATTAAAAAAATATTTAAAAAAAAGAAACAACAGCATAACACCCAAAAAAAAAAGACAACACAGAAAGAACACAAAGAAAAAAAAAGCTTTAAAAAAAAGAAAAAAAGAAACAAAAGCACGAAAGACAAAAAAAAAGAAAAAAAAATACATACTTGTTTGCCATTGTCGTCCCCGCGTCCTTGCCTCTTCCTCCTCCCCCCCTTTTCCCTTCCTTCCTCTTCCTCCTCCCCTCCTCTCTATCCCCTTCTTCTCCTCTCCTTCCCCTTCTTCTTCTTCTCCTTCTCCTCCTTCTCTCCCCCCGAGGACCGCCGACGCCATCCTGAGATGCCGTCGTCACCTCTCGCGGATCGCGCCGTCGCCACGTGGAACACCGCCATCACACCACCCTGTGCTACCTCGCCACCTTGAGACGCCGCCGTCGTCTCTGCTACCGCCACCAGTGCCTGTCACCGCCCTTTTCGCCGCCGTCAGCGCCTGTAGTCGCCCGCAGACGTTGCGTCGCCAGCGAGCACCTTCTCCCTCCTACTCCTACTCCTCCTCCTCCTCCACCACCACCACCAGTCTTCTCCTCCTCCAACCACCCTACCCCCTCTGGTTAGTTTCTAACCCTAGTTAAAATAACTAACCTAACACTAGTTAGGAACTAACCTCACACTAGTTAGCAACTAAACTAACCTTAGTTAGTTCCCACTAACCCTAGCTAACTAACCCTAGTTAGTCCCCCACTAATCCTAGTTAATTGACCCCTCACCCTAATTAGCCTCACTCACCCTTAGTTAGTCTACATTAACCCTAGTTAGCTGACTCACCGTTGGTTAAATTAACTAACCAATAGTTAATTAACCTAACCTCTAGTTAGCCTAACTTCACACTAGTTAGTCTGACCTAATTACAGTTAGCCTCCCTAACCCTAGCTAGATTAACTTACCTTTAGTTAGACTCCTAACCCTAGTTAGACTTACTGAACCTAAGTAACCAGGCCTAACTAGACTTACCAGACTTAACCTACCCAACTAGACTAACCTAGTTAGCCTGACTAACTAGATTAACCTAATTTCCTAGACTTAACCTAAGTAACCTAATTTACCAGACTTAATCTAACTAACTTAATTGATTTACTCAACTACATTAACTTAATTGACTTTCTCAGACTAAGCTCACTTAATTCACATAATCTACTCAGTTAGCCCCCGTTCCTGCCTTTTCTCCTCCGTTATTTTCCCATTGTGTACGAGTGTGCTAGCGGGCGTTCACGCGCGAGAACACGCTTCTGACTTCTTCGTGTGGTGGAGTATTGCAGTCCGCCGTTCACATGCAGTCATCCTTCGATGTTCACACGCAGCGCGGGTATCGCCTTTTATTTTCCAACCCACAAATATATAAAAATAAATAAATAAACCCATAAAAAAAATCTAAAAATTCATTTAAAATTAAAAAAATTATATTTTTTAAATTTTTTTGAATATTGCTAAAATTATTTGGAATATTTTTAAAGTGGAAATTTTAAAAATTTGCAAAAAAAATAAAATTTTGAAAATTTCTTCAAAATTACATGAAAAATGAGTAAAATTCATTAAAAATTAGTAAAAATTCAAAAATAAATCCCAAAAAAATCCAAAAAATTCCACAAATCCCCTTGTCCTTTTGCCACTAAATTCTCATTAAAAAATGTTTCAATAAAAGGAAAAATATTATTTGAAGCCAAAAATCCTAAATTTAATACTTCACTTTATAAAAAATCATTTTAAATTTAAAAAAATTAGCTAAAAATCATGGATGAATTAACACACATTGTTGACATTTGCTAAATGACTGAAAATTCACTCTTACACTTCATAACATATTCATGCGTCATATATCTTGATTTAATTATTTAAGAAAAAAAAACAAATAAACCAAACCAAACAATATACACAAAACAAACATACCTAAAATACAAATGAAAAAAAAACCATAAAAATAAAATAATAAAAATCATAAAAATAAAATAAAAATCAACAAAAACACTAAGGTGCTTTATTTTTTTTCAGTTAGTGGTGTTTGTTTTTGTTTAACTGGATTCATTGCATTTGGGACTACTCCGTGCGCCTTCAGTCCATTGTATATACACCCCTACGAGGTATTTATTTTGTGAGCTTTATTTATTTTCATTATCCCTTAACCACATTTAATTGCTAAAATGAACTATATTCACCCACCTTTTTACATGCATTTGCGCTAAACACACAATTTCTAATAAAAATCAACCAGCCATTCACTTTGCACGCACTACATGCGCTTATGAGGCACCTTAATTTTTATTAAAAATGAACTAGTCGTCACAAAAAAGCACGCGCTGGTAAAAAAGCGCTCCACATCACTATTAATTTTTAATTAATGAATTTGCATTTAGAAACCCCAGTTTGGGAATCATAGTCTGGGTTTCGATAAAGTACCAATCAACCCTAATAAATTGTAATTAAGATTTTAAGAAGGAACCGCCATTTTCTTATTAAGGTTTATAACCTAATAAAATGTCACCCATTGTTAATAATTTCTTAAAATGAACCCTTCATTAAAACAATTTCCCCTCACTACACTTTTTTTCCCTTTTAATAAAGAGGCTTTGTGGGATGGGCGCATAAAGTCCTCTTAGTTGAAATTGTTGGTCAAGGTTATGGTCAGGTCCTGATGTACATCTTTATGGTATTATGGTTTGTTTATGTGCTACGATTACGGGTATGTTTTGTAGTTTTCTTTCTTTCTTGCCTGATACAGGGTTTTGGGTGCATGTTTGTTGCATCGCATGAAGTTTTTGGTCGCATATGTGTAGAGGTCATGCCAAATTTTTTCTAGGATGTGGGTTGTTTGGGGTGGTAAATGGGTTAGTTACGTCTATGTGTGTGTCCTTCTTTTGATTGATCTCTTTTTTATAGCCCTTTGGTTGTTTTGCAGGCATTCTTTGTGATTGTTTGTATTGTGGTGTGTGTGTTTTCCATCTGAATGGCGCCTCACGCTCCTCCTCCTATCTAGTATGTCACGCTAGTCAGTAGGGATTGTCAAGATTGTGGGAGAGAAGGAAGGAGTCTCTCTTGAAGCTTTTTTGCTTGCACAATGGGGGAAGACACACAAGGGTGGAGGCTGAAAACAGTTTTCCTCTTCTTAGTTGTGTAAGCCAAAAGAACTCAAGTACAAAGAAATAGAAGAACCCTCTATATGGGTCTCAAACCAAACTCAACTAACTAAGGTGGCATACTAACTGAGCCACGAACTAGAGTAGATAAGGATAGCTATCATGTAGCTATTATTCATGGGCGGTGTACCAACCGCGTCTGCAACTGACAAGTCGGTGACATAAATACACAACGGTCACCCTGGCATATCACGAGTGGAGCTCGATATCTCAACACTTCCCCTCGAGCTCAATCCCAATTCCTGCACACCAAGCAGGTCTCTGAACTTGCGCAGCTTCTCTGCGCCCAATGCCTTCGTGAATATGTCAGCTACTTGATCCTCTGTGCTGACATAAACTAGATCAATAAGACCTAGTAAAACCCTCTCTCGCACATAGTGATAATGCACCTCAATGTGCTTTGTTCTAGCATGATAGACTAGGTTATTTGCCAAGTGTATACTACTCATGTTGTCACAATAAATGACAACTGGTCCATCTGTAGACTAATGCATATCATAAAGTAGCTTATGCAACCAAGCTACCTCACATGCAGCCATTGCTGCACCCCTGTACTCAGCCTCTGTGCTCGACAAGGCAACTGTAGGCTGTTTCTTGCTGCTCCAAGTGACTGTAGCACTCCCAAAAGAGAACACATATCCACTGGTAGATCGTCTATCAGAAATACTACCAGCCCAATCAGCATCAGTGTATCCATGCAACTGTATTTGAACCCCAGTCTCATAAAATAGTCCATACTGCAATGTGGACTTCACATACCTGAGTATGTGTCTAGCCGCATCCAAATGTGGTTTCCTTGGAGCCTGCATAAACTGACTTACCAATCCAACAGCATAGCTCAAATCTGGCCTGGTAATAGTCATATAAATCAAACTTCCTACTATGCGTCTGTACATAGTAGGGTCTTCTAGAAGCTCACCTGCATCTGTGCTCAGCTTCACATTCTGCTCCAAAGGAACTGAAATAGGCTTACAGCCTGTCATCCCATATTTGGACAGCATGTCCAATCCATACTGCCTCTGCAAGAGCTGTATCCCACTTGGTGATCTAATCACCTCAATGCCCAAGAAATAACGCAGCTCTCCCAAATCCTTCATCTCAAACTTCTGCTTCAATAGCATTTTCACATGAAGGATATCTTCATCACTGTCACCTGTCATAATCAAATCATCAACATAAATGACAAGTAGCATAATACCATTCTCTGTTTTCCTCACATAAAGTGAGAAATCTGCCTTGGAAATCTGAAAGCCAATAGTGACAAGATACTGTCCTATCTTGTCAGACCATGCTCTAGGTGCTTGCTTCAAGCCATACAAGGCTTTCTTTAACCTGCAAACAAACTCAGGATGAACAGCATGCACATAACCTGGTGGCTACTCCATATAGACCTATTCTTGCAAATCACCATGCAAGAAGGCATTCTTTACATCCATCTGATGTAAAGACCATCCCTTTGATGCAGCCATAGCAATGACTGATCTTACGGTTGCCATCCTTGCAACCGGACTGAATGTTTCTTCATAGTCAATGCCATATGTTTGTGCATACCCCTTGACTACTAATCTTGCCTTGTATCTGTTCACAGAACCATCAGCATTGTGCTTCACCTTATAAACCCACTTATAGCCAATTGCATTCTTACCTTTAGGCAAAGGTACCAATTCCCATGTAGCATTTGCTTCCAAGGCATCCATTTCTTCATCCATGGCTTTCTCCCATTTTCCTTTTCCCATGGCTTCCTCAAAAGAAGTGGGTTCTGGTTCGTGTATCACTTTAACCATATATGCATAGTGAATGGCTGTAAATCCATCATATTTCAGCCTATCCACAGGATACCTAGCTCTCGCAGACCTGCGCAAAGTAGGTTCACTCCCAGGTGCTCTCAAAACATCCCTGGTCTTCCTTACTCCAGGTGTAACAATAGAAGGAATACCCAACTCATCATCAATGCTCTGTTCTGAGCCACTGGATTCACCATCCACATAAGAGTGACCTGCATTCACATCAAACATGGGCTGATCAACCTTCTCTTTTCCTTTTCGTGATACCTGCATACCACTATCTGCATTGCTTTGAGAAGATTCTCCTGATCTCAATCTGCCTATCCACGGCGAAGAATGTGAACCACTGCTAGAGGACGCTCCAGGTCCACTAATATTTTGTGACTGCTGCTGTGAATTCTGTGCAGCATTACCATTTTGTGCATCTACATCATCAATCACATTTACTGGTTTATACCAGCTACTCATCTTATCAAAAACAGCATCTCTGCTCACTGTAAACTTACGAGTAGAAGGGTTATAGCATCTATACCCTTTTTGCTGTAGAGAGTAACCAATAAAGATGCACTTCTCAGCTTTTGGATCCAACTTGGATCTCAACTCATCTGGCACATGTACATAGGCAATGCAACCAAAAATTTTCAAATGAGAAATATCTGGTTTCCTACCAGTATACCTCTCCTCTGGAGTCATTCCATGTATTGCTGTAGTGGGAGTCCTGTTCATTATGTAGACTGCTGTAGCAACTGCTTCAGCCCAATAAAAATCTGGCAAGTCTTTTTCATTGAGCATGGCACGAGCTACCTCTCCAATATGCCTGTTTTTCCTTTCTGCAATTCCATTTTGTTGTGGGGTATGACTGCATGAATATTGCTGCTTTATGCCATGCTCCTGCAGGAACCTTGCAAACTCATTTGAGAGGTACTCTCCCCCTCCATTTGACCTTAGGCATTTTATCTGCAGGCCTGTTTCTTTTTCAACCATCACTTTAAGAGTTTTGAAATGCCCAAAAACTTCACTTTTCTTTTTCATAAAATACACCCAAACTTTTCTGCTATAGTCATCAATAAAACTGACAAAATAATGACAGCCTCCAAGAGATGCAGCTTTAGTTGTCCACACATCAGAGTGGATTAATTCCAATGGCTTCTTACTCTCTTGAACATGTCTAGGAAATGGTTTCCTTACCTGTTTTTCAAATTGACAGGCTTCACATACCTTATGCATTTCTGCAACCTTGAATTTCGGCAAACCTGCAACAATATTTTGGGCCTGCATTGATTTAAGTCGCTGTACATTAACATGACCAATGCGTTTATGCCAGATATCAATATCTGCAACTACACCGGTCCCATGTGCAAACATTGCTGTACTCAATTCAGACATGTCTACATCCAATGTAAACATTCTGCCCTTCTTCTTTCCTTTTGCTATCAAGCGACCTTTATTTTTCATATCCTCAACAAAGCATCCATGAGGATTAAATCTGACCTGCAAGCCCTGTTCAACCATTTGACCAACAGAAACCAGATTCTTGGTGATATTCGGGACATGAAATACATCGGACAGGTATTTCTTTTTCCCATCCTGCATAGACAAGGGAATTTTTCCAATCTGCACAATAGGATGTGCAGTATCATCACCAGTCTCCACAAAACCTGGTTTTTCCATTTTCCTTGCATCCTCCATCCATTCTGCATGACCTGTCATGTGGTTTGATGCACCTGAGTCAACATACCATACATCATTGCTTTCTTTTGCACTTGTCACTGAATTTTTCATGTGCTGCACCATAAACAAGTGCTCATTTCTGTCATCACCCTGTCTACTAGAAGATGCATAATTTCCTTGTTGCAGTTTTCCATTCATGATGTCATTCTGCTTTTTATAGCAGTCTTTAGCCATATGACCCATTTTACCACAGTAGTAGCATTCAACATTACTGTTTGCATTTTGGCCTCTTTGCCATCCACCACGACCTCTTTGGCTCCCCCTGCCTCTAGAGTTACCACGTCCTCCTCCATAGGACTGGTTTTCTTGAGTTTGCTGCATATTTTGATTTCTACCACGGCCTCCATATCGGCCTCCTCTACCTCTGCCTCTACCTCTTCCAGCATTTGAGTAGAAGACAGCTTTTTTTGAAGTTCCTCCTGAAGAAGATGCACCACCATTTCTCTGTTCCTCAAAAATTAGAAAAGCAATCAACTCCTCAAAATCAGGAAATCTTTCACGAACTGAAATGGATGTCCGAAACTGTGCATAATCCTTTCCTAGACCATTCAAGGTCACAGAAACTAAATCATCATCTTCCACTGGTGACCCAATGGAAGCAAGTGCATCTACAATCTTCTTCACCTTCATGTGGTAGTCGTTGATGCTCATATTTTCTCTTTGCACATTGTGCAACTCTTGCTTGAGCTGCATTTTCCTGGCTTGCGTATTTGTGCTATACATTTTTGACAAAGTATCCCATGCCTCCTTTGGCGTACTTGCATCCTAAATATGCACAATCATAGAGTCTGAAATGCTGATAGACAGCTAGTACATAACTTTCCTGGCTCTCTCATGCCATGCTTTGAATGCCTGCATTTGCTGTTGATTGGGAACATCAGGAAGAACTGGTTCTTCTTCAGTTCCTGCAACAAATTTCCAATATCCTTTTCCCATAAGGAAATTTGTCATTCTAAACTTCCATGCTTGGAAGTTGTTCTTGTCAAGCTTTTCAGTGACAATCTGTGAGAGAGAATCAGACGCCATTACAGAACACTGCGAAAAATTCTGTCACTGCAAAAACTCAGCTTCACCCTCACAAGGGCAAATCTGCAAAACTGGCGAAAGTGGTATTTCACCACACAGTCACTTCCTAGTGACGATTTTGCATCAACAGGCAACAGGGATGATTCTGTAACTCCCAATGTCTCTGTGCACAAGCATACGATGCGATTTCTACAGTAACTTTTCACTGACCTGTAGAACAGTGGTTGCACAGCATAAAACATGGCTTTTTCATGAGTGCGTGCAGAAAACTTCCACCTCCAAAACAGGCCCCGAAATGGCCTCAAATCAAAAGAACAGGGTCGCCATGAGCTAAAGCTCTCCCCCGGAGCATATACTGCCCTCTTACTTCACCGCGAAGGGCGTCTCAACCTGAGACAATGCACTCCTGCACTTTCCGGCTGTGCTACCTGCAGAGATCTGCTCCCAAAACAGAAAATGAAAGCAACACTGCTCCTCTTACCAGAACACCGCGAGCTTGGCTTGCTTTCTTGAGCTCCTTACCATGAACAAGGCTCTGATACCATGTCAAGATTGTGGGAGAGAAGGAAGGAGTCTTGCTTGAAGCTTTCTTGCTTGCACAATGGGGGAAGACACACAAGGGTGGAGGCTGAAAACAGTTTTCCTCTTCTTAGTTGTGTAAGCCAAAAGAACTCAAGTACAAAGAAATAGAAGAACCCTCTATATGGGTCTCAAACCAAACTCAACTAACTAAGGTGGCATACTAACTGAGCCATGAACTAGAGTAGATAAGGATAGCTATCATGTAGCTATTATTCATGGGCGGTGTACCAACCGCGTCTGCAACTGACAAGTCGGTGACATAAATACACAACGGTCACCCTGGCATATCACGAGTGGAGCTCGATATCTCAACAGGGATTATTATTCCCTACTGGCTTTTGAGCCTATAGCGAAAGCAAGACTTGTGACTTTCGTGGCTGCTTCATTCCCACTGATTCCAGATGATCCATCCTTGTGTGATGAGTTCCTTGCATCATACAGCAAGAAGTTAGGCCTGGTTCATGGTGCTTCCATGGTGTTGACACCCCGAGGGTTAGAGAAGGATTTGTCTCTTCCCTACAAAGGAGAGCCCTTTGTTACAGCTAGACAATTATTCTCCAATGATGAGATTTTCAAGCTGTTACAGAAGAAGACCAAAGAGATTCTCGATGTCAAGAAAGTGATAAACACTTCAAGAGTATCTTTTTCCATGATCCACTGATCCTCTTTGGAAGTTAGTCTACCAGTTTCTCCAAGACAGGTTTATACCTACCAAAACACCATCCCATTACTTGTCCAAAGAGCTCTTTACAGCTTCTAGGATGGTGTTAAAAGGGGTGGCTATTGATTGGAGTACTTACATGCTTACAAAGATGGACCAACATTTTATCAAAATAACCAAAGGAAATGTTACAAATGTCACCTATGGATCCTACATGTATGCTTTCTTGACATACTCAGGCCTAAAGAAGGGTGTGCTACCACCTCCTCCATCTGATCTAGTACCTCCTCCACCACCTTCAAAAGAGTCAAAACCTATTGACATAGAGGATATTGATTCCCCTTCTCCACTGGTCATTCAGTGGAAGCGCTTGAAGCGTGTGGCAGATAAAATTCCTTTAGTTATTCCTTCAATCACAATTCCTGCTACATCTAGCAGTGACATCCCTGCTTACCTCACATGTAACAATTTGTTCAAAGCACATAGAGAGGGTTCCTTGGACATATCAGTCCCTTCACTGAACAGTTTAGTATCAGGAGATGCCATTCCATTCCTCTATAAAGACATCCAGAGTTCGATTGAACTTTCAGTGATAGCTTGTGCTCAAGAGTTGTATCCTTCTTTCTATGAAGAACTATTGCAGTCCAAAGACCAGTTGCATAAGGCAACCTTAGAGTTAGTCTCTGCTAAAGACACACTTCCATATCTGTTTAAGAAGATGGAGCAACAAACCCAAATGATTAAGTCTCAAAGAGAAGAGATATCTTCTTTGAAGATTCAGTTAATAGAAGCTCAATCAGAGGTCACTAAAGTCTCAGAGGAGAAGGAGAGAATGCCCAAAGAAGCTCAAAAGTTTCAGACCCTTTTAGATGCAAAACTCTCAGTCTTACAGACTGCTCATAACACAGTGGAATCACAAGCTTCCCAAATTAAGCATTGCAAGACCAACTAACGCAGTCACGGTTTGTTCCTCCAAGCCCCAATGTTCCTATGATTCCTTCTATCTCTAAGCAAGACTTGGCAGTTCTCCAGAGACAAGCCATGTTGTGTCCTTTGTTCCAAGATAAAGTGGAAAGATTGCAGTCCAGGATGGATTTGCTATGGTCTACATTTTAGCACTTTCGAGAATATGTTCCTCCGGACACTATCAGTTGCAGAAGTTGGCCTTTTATATGAAGCTTTTAATGATGGATCTTCCTATTCCAGAGGATGGTTGGAGTGGGGCTTGGTCTCCTGAGCTATTGACAAAAGTGGTTCGTATGGTGTTTGAAGATTCTGTGACGACGGATACCATATTGCTGTCATACATGTATCTACGGGGAGATCTGTTGATTTCAAATGAAGTAGATATGGCTTGGTATGTGGGGGATGTGGTTTTGCAAGCTATTTTATATGTCAACTATTTAGAGTTGCGGATATATGACATGTTCCAGTGTTACTCCTCGAAAGTGGCTACTTGCTCTGACAATTCTTGGCACTCAATGATTGATTCTGTGATCCTGAATCAACATCAGAACATAGCTTCTACCTATGTATAGAGCACTAACCAACTGAGGGTGAATCTCTTAGCTCATCTTTCCAAAAACCATCCATTTGATTTAACCTTTTTTTATGCCTACCAGAGAATATCTATCTTAGGTCCCTCTGTTCCTAGCCTATTGTACTAACCTCAATCTTTTCCTCAAATTCCCATATTTACCTATTGCTCTTTTATCGAAGATAGAGTATTTTTTCCTTCTCCACCATGTCCTTCGCCATCTATCCATATACCTTCTATTGTTCCTGTTTATCAATTAACACATTTTCTAACTGATTCACTTAAATTTTTAGCCACTCCTTTATCTCATTCCTCCTTTTATGGTTTTGCCTACCCATCTCTTCATCCTCTTTTACTTATTCCACTTCCATCTCTTGCCACTTCTATTTCTCAACCCCCTTAGTTGGTTAGTGAATACGAAGGGTTTGATCATCAGATTCCAAGAAGAAGAGGATGGAGCTTGACTGATTCTCTTTCAGGATCTCAGATTAACTGGCCAATCATTCCAGGGGATTGGACAGCTGCCAGTTAAGCATACCAGAACTACTTTTTTTTTGCTCACCAATATTCACAATCTCTAGATCCTTCAGTGAGATTGACAGCTCATTTTGCTTGGTATCTAGCATATATGCATAGGCATTCCCATGATGATCAAAAGGCCATTCCAAAGCTTTGTATGAATATCAATGTGAACATTAATTCCCACCAGTTGGATGTCCTATATTTTCATGCCCTATGTCTACCTAGCAGATACCTTGTTTTTCTAGAAAGGATGTGCTGCCTACAATTATTTCAAAATCCTCCAAAGACATTTATGGATGAGTCATTCTCCATGGATCGTTTTCGAAACCACCAAGCCTTCAAAAGGGATCATCTTCATTGATACATTTCCAATGCATTTTGGATGATTTTTAATGATAGATATATATCTCTTGTTGGAGGTGTCATTCAGATGGTTGTGTTAGTGTTTGTGTGTGTTGTAATAATTGTATGTGATGAGTTCATGCAGATTGAGAATAATTTGTTCGAGAGTTCTTTTCAAATGATTGATGGTGGATGGAAAGCCTATGGTGGAAAGGTGAAGAGAACCTCTTATAACCTTTACAAATTTGTTATGACTTTTAAATGATTAATCGGATGAGTTAATGAATAATGAGGTTTTCCTTTAGTAGTATTTTTCTATCAGATACAGGCAATAAGTTGGGGTCGTGCTTTGGTGAGACTATTGAAGATCCGGACGGAAGATCAAAATTGACCTCTTTAGTGAACTTATATTATTCTTTTCCTTAGGTTGCAAGGATGCTTTCTTTCTAAGTGTGGGGATATGTTGAGAGTGGAAAAATATTGAAATTTTGACTGATTTTTGTTGTTTCTGAGGTTTGAATGATTGATTTTTGATGGATTTAGAGTGATGTATGGTTGATAATGGAAGTATTTGAGAGTGTTTTGGATGATATTGATTATGTTTTGGAAGTTCATGATGATTCTCAGTGGAGATATGAAGCTCTATGATATTCTGTTGAGGTTCTAATTGGTTCTGTATACCTTCTGTATAGCTTTTGTTTTGTTCTGATTGTCTTCTGTATGAAGCGTGGATTGATGATTGATGAAGATTGAGATCTTTTGGAAGCCTATTGAATATTTTTTGATAGTTTGGAATGGTTTGAGTATCAGTTATGAGGTTCTAGTGACCCTCTATAGACCTTCTGTAGGGCCTCTGTCTCTGCTCTGTCTCTGTACTGTAACTGTACTGTAGCTGCTCTGGTACTGTACTGTACTGTTCTGTAGACCTTTTGTAATTGTTCTATAGAATTTATGTGTGACTTTGGGAAATTTTTCTAACTTTTGGAAAGGATGAATCTAAGTTCAAAAGAGCTAAAACAAATGGAAGAAACAGCTGCTGAAGACTGAGTGATAGTGACAATAGTGAACTGTGAAAAGACACTGTAGTGGATCCGGTGACTCTTCATATCAGACATACCTCTTTCTTAGGAGATGCATCCACAACCTAAGAAGGATTATTGAGAGTTATTATGAGAGTATTGTAGTGAGGAGATGATGTACTATTGAGAGAGAGAGAGAGAGAGAGAGAGAGAGAGAGAGAGAGAGAGAGAGAGAGAGAGAGAGAGAGAGAGAGAGAGAGCCAAATCTATCAAAACAGTGTAACTATATACGAGAGATTGAGAGAGAACTATGAAGACATTGAAGATGAATATTATGTGATTGATTTCCATTCAAAGATGGTGTATTATTTTGTGTTATTTGTTCTATTGATGGATTCTATAAAGATGTTGAAGATTATGGTTGATTCTATCAAATCCGTGGGAGATATCTACTATGATGATGCGTGAAGATTTGCTGTGTTCTTTGTTTTGATTATCAAAAGAATTAAATAAAAGCTTGTTGATGTTACAAGATAGATTTTCTTGCAAGAGAATCCCCTTTTCCTTGGTGTTCCTCTTGGGGCTCCATGTTTTATGTGGATTACTTAGCCTTGGTTTATCTTGTTAAGTAATAAAATGTGACAAGAAGATTAGCAAGGTGGATCCTATTGCTGCAAGAATTTGAGTACAAAGTGAGATATCACCCAAGAGCTCGACACGTGATTTTTGACTTTCTATCCTAACTAAATTTTGGCAAGGGACCAATTGATGTGGATGATGAATTCCTAGATACCCACTTACTTGTAGCAGCAACAAGCTAAACCACCTAATCCACCATTGACATGGTATGAGGAAGTATTGACCTTCTTAGAGACCAGAGTGCCGTCAAAGGTATGAGGAAATATTGAACTTCTTAGAGACCAGAGTGCCTCCACCCTATCTCGAAAAGGATCAATGGAAATGACTAGCTCTTTGAAGCTAGCATTTTGAGGCCATTATGGGCCAACTATATCATCACATCTTATCCAAAGTACTAGAGATCTTAGTTCTACAAATGGAGAAGTCTACAATTATAGAGGAAGCTCACCAAGAGATTACCAATGGCCATTTCGTTGCGGAGGTGACTACCATCTGAAAAATCCACCAAGCTACATTGTGGTGGCTAGCCATGCATGATTATGCATGTAAGTGGGTACATATCAGTCGCCACATCAGCCAATCCTTGCCTTGGATTACTATAGTAGCATACACTAGAAGAAAGTACATCCTGATAGCAATGGACTACTATACCAAATGGATAGAAGCATGGGCTCTCTCAAACAACACCGCCAAATCAAATTCCAAATTCTTATTCAAAGGCATATTCACTTGGTATGGTATTCCCATTGAGTTGGTGGTCAGTGAGAGTATACACATTTTGTTAATAAGGTCATCAAGAAATTGACTTCCATTTTTCTTATTGTGCAAAAGAACTTATCACCCCAGCCATTAGTAGAGTCTACAAACAAAGTACTCTATAAAATTTTAACTAAATTGGTAGATCAAATCGCAAAGACTTAGACCCCAAGATTTTGGCTGCATTATGGGTCTACTACACTTCCTTCAAGGTTGTTAGTGGAACGACAACTTAGAAATTGGCATTCTGTCTAGAAGCAATCCCCTGAGTATGTAGTACACATGAATATCATGGTACAAGGATAGCTCATCCAAGAGGAATCTTTTTTCTTTCAGATGGAAGCCCTCACCTAGCTAGAAGAAGACCAAATCTATAGTGCTTACATCTTATCTCAGGGGGTTCACTATATATATATCCTCTATATAAGGTGCGTTCATGGCCTATTTATAAATATCCTAATCTGTGAATTTTTCTTGAATAAAACACAACCCTTTTCTATTCAATTTGTAAGTAACCCCTTTATATTACACCCTTCTTTATGTAAAAAATGTATCAAAATGGTGTTTTAAAAACCCCTTATTTTGCACTCACATTATATATACATATATTTATGAGTGACCCCCCCGAGCATCTTATCCAAAGTCTATAGTGCTTACATCTTATCCAAAGTCTCACCTAGCTATAAGAAGACCAAATCTATAGTGCTTACATCTTATCCAAAGTCTAAGCATGGCAAAAGCATTAAGTTAATAGGCTTTTCAAGAAAAAAACTCTTTCGAAAGGGCCAACTCATCCTATTCTTCAAGACTTGGATGGGCAAACTCTCACGTAAGTTGAAATTTTGATGGAGTGGTCCCTTTTAGGTGTTCCATGATTTTGGTATTAACTCTTTCTACCTAACTAATTTACATGGCAAGTTGCTACCAAAACCTATCAATGGATTCTAGTTGCATGATTATCATGCCGATGGCTTCCAGTTTGCATTGTCCATAGAGCTAGAGTCCCCTCCACCTTCACTATTGCATCCTTGACACTTCACCCCACTACTTGCCTACCTTTGAATCAACTAGGAACTAGTAGTTGCTATTCGTAGTGATGTGGCATGCATTTATCAATCCCACTTATTTGATGATAAACCCAAGGGTAGCATGGTGTCTTGGGAAGCGCATTTTCATCATGCTCTTTTATGTCCTATTGTATTGATGTGGTGAACATGCATTGGCCACAACACATTCTCATTAACTCAATGGTCTTTAAATAAAGATTCTTCCTCTCATCACCCTTATTTGCCATCTTGCACTTCTGATCATCGCCTTGTTTTACCACCCTTGTTTCACTTCTTTGACATTCTTTGGGTATCCACCTTCTTAGTTCTCTCTTCCATAGCTTCCTTCCAACGCACAACTAAGGAAGTTTTCCCTCCTAGCCCAGAAACTCTCGCTAAAGTACATCCTCAGATTGACTCACTACAACTCATTACCACTTCATCAGCATGCCATGGAGCACTACCCTAGCTGACCCCAATACAAAGTCTATCTTGGAGTAGTTGTCTCAAGCTCCACCATCCGCTTTGAGGGTCACAAGTACACCCTATCCACCAAGCATATCCAAGAGAAGCTGTGTTTTCCTAGCCATGGCGACCCCGACCCTCCACTACTCTCCATCTCAGCCATCAAAGAGGTTTTCAGCCCACTTGTTCACAAAGAACACTGGTTGAGCAATCTCCTCAAACCATACAAATAGAAGCAAGATACCTTGAAGTTCTTTGTTGAAGCCTGTATTTGCATGCCAAGGTGTTCAATGTATCCAAAAAGGTTGCTTCTCTCTTGTTCTCTCTTTTTGCTCTTCCTATCACTTGGACCCATGTCTTTTGCAATCGCCTCTTTGTAAATACAAAACACCTAGCCCACATGATGGCTAGCACAAAAACCATGAAGGTAATGTGCAACCAAAATTTTACTCCTCTTTCCTCCGCCTACTCTCCTCACCCAAGCCTATCAAATTTCGTTGGAACCTCACACAAGCCCATTCCTAACCCTCATCAAGACCAGGTGGAGTAGCACCCTAAAGAACAAGTCCTCAAAAAAGGGGACCAAATAGATCCAAAATTTCCAAGCTAACCCCCGAGCATGACCAACCACCCCCTACAAAAGTTTATCCCCTTAACTAGCACAAGAAGTCCACCTCTGCCCTTAGCCTCTCCATCCTTTGCCTTTTATCAATAAAGAACTGAGTGGGGTCACACCATCAAGAGTAGGGTACAAGAACTAGAGAGGAAGGATGTCATCCTCCAAGCATGCACCATAGGTGTGAAGCACTTGAATGGTGTGACCCCACTCAACCTAGAGACCATCGAAGAACTCCAATGTGACTATAAGAAGGAGTGGCTCAATTGCTGGGAGAAGCTTAGCAAGAAGTCTAGGGTGCCATGATGGACTTGTACTCCAAGCTCCTGCCCCTACTTGATAAACCGGATGAGCCAAGTCTACCCCATCTGCCCAACCTCAAACAACCACCACTTCACCTCTTCCCTACTAGTAGCAAGGCAAGAGTTCCCCTATTAGTTCTACCACGTTTCACTCACACTACTAGATTTGTTATCAAGTTCAAACTAGTGGCCCTATGTCCCAAACTGGTCTTCCCACTCTCCAAATCCTCATAGATCGGCCATCCAAGGATCAAGGGATAGCACCCAAGTAGATTGTGTCTTTGCATTCAGGGAAAGAGAAGGAGCTTGCTAGAGAAGAGCCTCCCACTACCATGAGTGACGAGGATATGTCGCTAAAAGGCCATGACTGTGGACTTCTTCGACTTCTCTATCGGTACTAGCTCTACAAATCCAAAGTGGTAGATGATGGTAGAGCACTACCAAGCAGTGGAGCAATGAAACATCAAGGTGGAGGAGTGGATTGAGGTCCTACAATAGCCAATGCTACACTTGAACTAGGGGGCATTGGAAGGCAGAGTCCAACCTTCTCTAGCAACACATTCTAGAGGAATAGTAGGTGAGAGTGGCCCAAGAAGTGAAGAAGGCTAGCATTTCTTGTCCCAATCAAGATTCAATAGACCCATCCCCTCCACCAAAATGTCGCCAGAGTGCTCATCTCTAGCCATGAGCCAAAGCCAGGAACAAACACACATGGATCAGGGAGAAGAATCCCCAAATCCTAATGATCCAAACAAGGATCACAAACATAGAGATCCTAACCCTAATCATCCATTCTCTCAAGACCCCTCTACTCCCACCCATGATATCATGAAGTTGGCCATTATTAACTAGCTCTATGCCTTCTTGGCTAAGTTTGAAGCCCTATCACTAAAGCCTTGGTGCACTGCATCCATGCACTCTTGAGTGGCAACTCCATACAGAAAAATCAACTAGATGGTTTGCAAGACCATCTCTCCATAATCACATTCGAGCGTGACTAGCTCCAATAGCAAATCTAGTTAGGAGTAATATACTTGGAGATGCTCGTTAAGCTCATATTCAACCATGTGCTGCAGCCATTGAAGGAAGAAAAAAATGAAATGGAGGCCATTGAAGGAAAGAAAACAAGATGAGAAAGGACATCATCTTCTTGGGGGAGGGGATTTTGAGGGGTGCCATCAAGAAGTTGAGAGGGAGAGAGAAAAGACAACATGGACAATCGACCTGAACTTGCAGATGTTGGAGATCATCAATGCAACCATTGGGGGGGCTCATCAATGCCATCATTGCCGCCATTTTTCTTCACATTGCCCTTTTCATTGAGCACTTCTATTGCTAAATGACAAAGAAGAAAAGGAAGGAAACTTCCTGATCATCGCCACTTCAAAAGATTATTACCATTTCCACTACCAAATTTATCATTACCACCATCACTATCCTTCTCTTCATCACCTACCCCATGTCCATGCATATCATTGTGATTTTCTTGTCTTCCCCTACCTCTTCACTCATGCATCTACTCCATTCAAATTGATCATTTCTATTGGCCACTATCAAAATTATCATTCATTTACATCATTTAGATCATGACACCTGCTTTCTTGATGTCCTTGTCGGTACACGATAGAGAAGAGAAGAATATATATTTCTTTCCTTCTTTCAAACTTTAGTTTAAAGGTTTAATTTAAAGAACAATAAACATCAAATTCAGATGGTTCAAACAAAGTGAGGGACATGCATTGGGTAGAGAGGGAAGCAAATGTTGAGGGACCAAGGTGATAAACCAATATTTCGTTGTTGGACTACGGAGGCAAACCTTAAAGATGCAACTACGAAACTCGTAAACTTTTCAAGTAAGTGCGATATTTTTTTATGAATGAAGGAACATAAAATTTTCAATTTATCAAGTAAAATGTTTTTAAATCTATGCATTAAAACTAATATGCATCCTCTATACTCTATATGATTTTTATATATTTTTTAGAAATTTCTAAAATAAAAAATAAGAAAAATGTATCAAATTAAGTATAAATAGACCTTTAAAAATTCATGAAAAAATACATAAATCATATTAGCTAAATTTGATATTTTTCTTATGTTTATGATACTAAAATAAAGCAATAAATTTTCTTAGAATTTTTAAAATATATTTAATATTTTTAAAAAATCTATAAGATTAAGTTTATTAAGCAAGAATTATGGTTTTCATTGTATAAAAATAATGAAAATGGTAATCAATTTTTAAAGTCAAATTATGCACCTAAATTGTTGAAGAAATAATATGTAGTTATTTCTTAGTGCGCAAGTGTGTGTTCACATTGGGATTAAAGGTTTGGGAAAATGTCTAAAATGAGTCATACATTTTATTTAGAAGATTTCACTTATAAGTAAGCAAAAGCAAAATACTCTAATGATTCAAAGCATCTCATATGGTTATTTGAAATTAATTTTGTCAAAGACATAAAACTAGTGGCATGAGGGCAAGCCTTAAAAAGTGACAAAGAAATATAAAAAATCATTAATTTGAATTGTTCAACATTTTAACAAGATGAGAGGAGGGTTAATACAATAAATTATTAATTAGGAAAAAAACTATGGGTTTAAAATGAACTTTATATGGAGTGTACGATAGTGAGAAATGAAATTTTCTTTACTTCTTTGCTATTTAGTTTAACGAATAAAAAGAATAACGTTTCTATATTGAGATTTTGAATAAAGTAATTATTTTATCATTAAATGTGCAACATTAGGATATTCTTTACAGAGAGGGGCAATGTTTTCAAAGGGAATTAAAACTTATGGGTTTTTTTGAACAATAGGTTGATTTCTTTGAATACTTTGCTTTTAAATAAATAAAATGAATTAGTTATGAAGGTGGAGAAAGAAAGTTAAAAATGAACTTAAATGGTGTACGAGTGTAAAAAGAAATTCAAACAATAAACTCTTGGATAAACTGTCATTAAGACAAAAAGGAGCAAATTATGAGGAGCCACCCCTATAAGATGGGGGAAGTTATTGTTAGCTTACGGTTTGAAATCTAGTGGCTATATAGAGACCTAGCTCTGAGTGATTGTGAAAAGTGATGTAAATGGAAACCCAATAGATTTTCTTAGTTTATGGATATTGTGTAATGTTGGTTGGACTACTACAAAAGAGAGTGTCATTAATACTTGGAAGTCTAGTTATAGTTAAAAAAATTAGTCATAAATTCCACCTATCTAGTCTAATAACTCTTAGGAGTTGGCTTGAAAACCCACATCAAAGTGGCTTAGCCTTGGCTAGTACTTTTTGGTACATTTGACAGGAGCAAAGTGTACTTGAATGGGTGGTGAATCTCCCTAGGACACTTAAATCATGGGTACAATTTTGTGAAATTAATGAGTGAATATGATGTCTCTTTCTTAAGGGACTATTTTTCGAATTTGCCCAAGATTTCCAAAGGCAAGTATTAAATTTGTGCAAGAGATACAAAGTCAATGTTGGGGGTAAAGGTGCCTCTACCTAGACGCCCATGTATTACTTGTCAAGAATCGAAGTCAAACAGTGTATAATCGACTACACTAATCGATTGGCACTATATCTTTGCCAGGTGTAGGTAGGTGTAACAAACTAAATATAATAAGTGATGAGTTAGTGGCCATGTGAGTATCATAATGACTACCAACATGCGGACTCATCTAGCCAGGCAGTCCATCATCAATGTCCGCACTTATTGAGCTTCCCACCTCAACACTCCCCCTCAAGCTCAATTCTATCTCTGCAACTCCAAGTAAGCTTCGGAACTTTCAAAGCTTCTATGCACCCAATGCCTTTGTGAAAATGTCAGCTATTTGATCTTGTGTGCTAACATATACCAAGTCAATCTCTGTTGCAAGTACCTTTTCTCTCACAAAGTGGTAGTGCACCTCAATGTGTTTTGTCCTAGCATGGAACATTGGATTCCTAGCTAGCTGTATGCTACTCATGTTGTCACAATGAATGACAATTGGACCATCTCCCTACACGTCCAAATCACCTAATAACTTTTGCAGCCATACCAGCTGCCATAGCAGCACCTCTATACTCAGCCTCTGTACTCGATAAAGCAATTGTAGGTTACTTTTTGTTGCTCCATGTAACTGGTGCACTACCAAGGAAAAACATGAATCCACTCGTAGATCTTCTGTTTGACATGCTACCAGCCCAATCTGCATCTGTGTATCCAAAGACTTGAACATCCTTACCTGCCTCATAAAAAAGTCCATAATGTAAAGTGGACTTCACATACCTCAATATACGTCTAACTACATCCAAATGAGGCTTCCTAGGCATCTGCATAAACTGGCTGACAAGGCCAACATCATAGCTCAAGTATGGCCTTGTGATAGTCATGTAAATCAAACTCCCTACTATCCTCCTGAACATAGTAGGGTCTTCTATCTCATCCCCAAGGTCAGCACTCAACTTTACATTTTTCTCCAATGGTACTGAAAGAGGCTTACATGTTGTCATACCATACTTGGATAACATATCCAAGCCATACTGCCTTTGGGATAGCCATATACCATCATCACATCTAATCACCTCAATATCAAGAAAGTATCTCAGCTCACCCAAATCTTTCATCTCAAACTTCTTCTTCAAGAAGTCTTTAACTTCAGCAATCCCAGTGTCACTGTCACATGTAAAAATCAAGTCATCCACATAGATGACTATGATGACCAAACCTGCATCTCCCTTTTTCACATAAAGTGAGTGATCAACATCAGAAATACAAAATCCAATATTGACAAGATACTCTCCAATCTTGTTAGACCATGCTCTAGGTGCTTGCTTCAGCCCATAGAGCATCTTCTTTAACCTGCACACATATGTGGGATGCTCTAAATCCTCATAACCTACTAGCTACTCTAGATACACTTCTTCTTTCCATTCACCATGAAAGAAGGCATTCTTAACATCCATTTGCTGCAAACTCCAACCTTTGGCTACTGCTAAGGCAATCACATACCTTATAGTTGCCATCCTAGCAACTGGACTGAATGTCTCTTCCTAATCTATGCCATATGTTTGAGCATAGCCTTTTAGCCTAGCCTTATACCTGCTAACTGAACCATTTGCATTATGCTTGACTTTGTAAACCCACTTATAGCCAATAGCTTTCTTACCCTTAGATAAGGGTACCAAATCCCAAGTCTTATTGGCTTCTAATGATGCAGCCATCTCCTCATCCATTCCTGCATCCCAATGAGCATGATCAACATCATCCTCAAAACAAGTGGGCTCAACATCCTCAACTAGTTTCACCATATAAGCATAATGGTGAGGTGCATAACCTTCAAAACCAAATCTTTTAACAGGGTATCTGACCCTGTTAGATCTACGTATCACCGGATCACTCAATGGAGCCTTTACATTACTATGAGCTCTTTGTACACCTAGTGTCCTGACTGAAGCAATGCTAAGCTCATCATACAAACTCTCCAAACCACTAGAATCTCCATTAAATCCCAAATGATTGGTAGTTGCATCATTACCATCCAGCACTTTCTTCTTTCCTTTGTCCTTCCCTACAACACTTATAGATCTACCTGAAGATGTGGGGCTACTCCTTAGTCTCTCAGAACAAGGGCTCACTGTAGGTGTAGTACCAGATGATGTTTCTGGTCCACTAAGACTTTGTGATTCTTGTTTATCTTTCTACACATAGCTGTCCTGATCATTATCATCATCCAAAACATCACCAGCTGGTGTATACCAACTTCCCATCATCAAAGATAACATCCCTGCTCACTCTGAACTCACCTGTGAGACAGAGTTATAACAACGATAGCCTTTCTGCTCTAAAGAGTATCTAATAAAAACACATTTTTCTACCTTTGGATCAAGCTTCTTCCGTAGCTCATCTGGCACATGAACGTATGCAACACTGCCAAATACCTTCAAGTGCAATACATCAGGCTTCTTGCCAGTAAAGCATTCCTCAGGAGTCATCCCATGAACTGCAGTTGTGGGAGTTCTGTTCATAATGTAAACAACAGTATGGACAGGCTCAGACCAAAAACATTTGGGCATATTCTTTTCAGCCATTAATGCCCGTGCAACTTCTGCAATATACCTGTTTTTTCTTTTTGCAACACCATTTTGCTGTGGGGTATACCTGCAAGTAAATTGCCTCTTTATCCCATGAGTCCTCAAGAAGCCACTGAACTCATTAGAGAGGTACTCTCCCCCTCCTTCTGATCTCAAGCACTTCACTTTTAAGCATGTTTCTGTTTCAATAGCTGCCTTAAAATATTTGAAGTACTCAAACACATCACTCTTTTCCTTCATGAACTATACCCATAGCTTCCTTGAATAGTCATCAATAAATGTGGCAAAGTATTTGCTGCCACCAAGAGATACATTTTGTGTGGGCCCCCAAACATCTATATGCACTACATCAAGTATTTTTCTACTCACTTCTCTGTCATGTGAGAAGGGTTGTCTTGCCTGCTTATCAAACTGGCATGCTTCACAGACTTTATGCCATTCTACAACTCTAAAAGAAGACAACCCTGTAACCAATCCTCTGGACTACATTAATTTCAGCATTTGCACATTTGCATGTCCAATACGTTTATGCCATATTTCAATATCTGCAACTACTCCTTTTTCTTTAGCATACATAGCAGCATCCATTACAAGAATTCCAGCATCTAAAGTGAACATTCGGCCAACTCTACTTCCTTTCGTGACCAACCTACACTTATCATTAAATTTTTCTACAAAACAACATTTTGCATTGAATCAGACCTGCAATCCCTACTCTCCATTTGGCCAACAGACACTAGATTCTTTGTAATTGAAGGCACATGTAATACATCTGTCAGACTCTTTGTCTGGACATCATACAAGGACAAGGGAACCTTTCCAATGTGTGAAATTGGCTGGCATGACCCATTTGCACATAACCTAGATTTTGTAAGTCCTGCATCTCTCCAAACCATTCAACATGACTAGTCATGTGATTAGATGCACCTGAATCAACATACCATACATCATTATATGTCCCCTTTCCTGTAAGTGCATTCATCATATGCTGCATAACAAACAGATGCTCATTTTCTTCTTCATTCTGTCGTGAATACGATGCATAGTTTCCTTGCTGCAATTTACCATTGCAAGTATCATCCTTCTTAGCATAAAAATTTGCTGCAATATGTCTTGTTTTGCCACAATAATGGCAAACAATAGTAGAATTTCCAGAGCCTCTGTTCTGCCATCCACCTCTTCCTTTAGAGCTCCCCCTGCCTCTAAAGTTTCCTCTGCCTCTAGAAACCTACATTTCACCAAATTGTTGATTGAACCTGTTTTGCTGGTTATCATCAGCACGTCCCATACCATGGCCTCTCGAAGAGGATATACCACATCCCCTTCCTGAACTCAAGTAAAATGCTTGGACATGTTCACCATTTCTTTCAGATGAATCACCCTGCATATTGATCTCTTTAGTAATCATGAGAAAGAATAGCTCATCAAAATCTGGAAATGGCTTCCGTACATATACTGAAGTAACAAATGATTTCCATGCCTTCTCATTGTTAAGGCCACTCAAAGTGGATGAAACCAAATCATCATCATTGGGCATTGCATCAATCGCTGCTAAAGCATCTGTAATGCTCCTCACCTTCAACACATACTCATTGATAGACATTTTTCCTTTCTTCAAGGCATTCAACTCTTGCTTGAGTTGAATCTTTTGTGCCTTTGTATTTACTGAAAACATGCTCTCAAAAATTTTCCAAGCTACATGTGAAGTTTCTGCATTCCTGATATGTCCCAGCATAGTATTATCAATGACTGCAAATAGCCAGTACATCACCTTTTTGTCTTTTGCATTACACTCTTTCCATGCTTTTAACTCATCTGCAGTCAGAGGGATACCCAGCTCTGGCTCCTTTTTTGTTCCTGAAATAAACTTATAAAGGCTCTTTCCAATGAGAAAGTTCGTCACATGAAACTTCCATGAAGGGTATTTGTTCTTGTCGAGCTTCTTAATAATGGGATTTCCACTATTCTATGCCATTATCACAAAGAAGGATACAACGTTGCAAGCTAGTCTTCTGCAATCTTTCACAACACGTACATAGCAATACACCAAGCAAATTTTTTCACTGATTGCTCAATAGTACATGTAATCTACAACCTATTTGTAGATAAACCTTATGTTTGCTTCTTGAAAACACCTAAAGACCATTTTCTTTGTAAAAACAATTATTACCGTGTCTTGCGGGTTTTTCCATTAAATTTGGCACGTCCCACGATTGATTTCCAACCATGAATTTGTCAAGATTGTGGGAGAGAAGGAAGGAGTCTCGCTTGAAGCTTTCTTGCTTGCACAATGGGGGAAGACACACAAGGGTGGAGGCTGAAAACAGTTTTCCTCTTCTTAGTTGTGTAAGCCAAAAGAACTCAAGTACAAAGAAATAGAAGAACCCTATATATGGGTCTCAAGCCAAACTCAACTAACTAAGGTGGCATACTAACTGAGCCACGAACTAGAGTAGATAAGGATAGCTATCATGTAGCTATTATTCATGGGCGGTGTACCAACCGCGTTTGCAACTGACAAGTCGGTGACATAAATACACAATGGTCACCCCGGCGTATCACGAGTGGAGCTCGATATCTCAACACTCCCCCTCGAGCTCAATCCCAATTCCTGCACACCAAGCAGGCCTCTGAACTTGCGCAGCTTCTCTGCGCCCAATGCCTTCGTGAATATGTCAGCTACCTGATCCTCAGTGCTGACATAAACTAGATCAATAAGACCTAGTAAAACCCTCTCTCGCACATAGTGATAATGCACCTCAATGTGCTTTGTTCTAGCATGATAGACTGGGTTATTTGCCAAGTGTATCCTACTCATGTTGTCACAATAAATGACAACTGGTCCATCTGTAGACTGATGCATATCATACAGTAGCTTATGCAACCAAGCTACCTCACATGCAGCCATTGCTGCACCCCTGTACTCAGCCTCTGTGCTCGATAAGGCAACTGTAGGCTGTTTCTTGCTGCTCCAAGTGACTGTAGCACTCCCAAAAGAGAACACATATCCACTGGTAGATCGTCTATCAAAAATACTACCAGCCCAATCAGCATCAGTGTATCCATGCAACTGTATCTGAACCCCAGTCTCATAAAATAGTCCATACTGCAATGTGGACTTCACATACCTGAGTATGCGTCTAGCCTCATCCAAATGTGGTTTCCTTGGAGCCTGCATAAACTGACTTACCAATCCAACAACATAGCTCAAATCTGGACTGGTAATAGTCATATAAATCAAACTTCCTACTATGCGTCTGTACATAGTAGGGTCTTCTAGAAGCTCACCTGCATCTGTGCTCAGCTTCACATTCTGCTCCAAAGGAACTGAAATAGGCTTACAGCCTGTCATCCCATATTTGGACAGTATGTCCAATCCATACTTCCTTTGCAAGAGCTGAATCCCACTTGGCGATCTAATCACCTCAATGCCCAAGAAATAATGCAGCTCTCCCAAATCCTTCATCTCAAACTTCTGCTTCAATAGCATCTTCACATGAAGGATATCTTCATCACTGTCACCTGTCATAATCAAATCATCAACATAAATGACAAGTAGCATAATACCTTTCTCTGTTTTTCTCACATAAAGTGAGAAATCTGCCTTGGAAATCTGAAAGCCAATAGTAACAAGATACTGTCCTATCTTGTCAGACCATGCTCTAGGTGCTTGCTTCAAGCCATACAAGGCTTTCTTCAACCTGCAAACAAACTCAGGATGAACAGCATGCACATAACCTGGTGGTTGCTCCATATAGACCTCTTCTTGCAAATCACCATGCAAGAAGGCATTCTTTACATCCATCTGATGTAAAGACCATCCCTTTGATGCAGCCATAGCAATGACTGCTCTTACGGTTGCCATCCTTACAACCGGACTGAATGTTTCTTCATAGTCAATGCCATATGTTTGTGCATACCCCTTGACTACTAATCTTGCCTTGTATCTATTCACAGAACCATCTGCATTGTGCTTCACCTTATAAACCCACTTACAGCCAATTGCATTCTTACCTTTAGGCAAAGGTACTAACTCCCATGTAGCATTTGCTTCCAAGGCATCCATTTCTTCATCCATGGCTTTCTCCCATTTTTCTTTTCCCATGGCTTCCTCAAAAGAAGTGGGTTCTGGTTCCTGTATCACTTTAACCATATATGCATAGTGAATGGCTGTAAATCCATCATATTTCAGCCTATCCACAGGATACCTAGCTCTCGTAGACCTGCGCAAAGTAGGTTCACTCCCAGGTGCTCTCAAAACATCCCTGGTCTTCCTTACTCCAGGTGTAACAATAGAAGGAATACCCAACTCATCATCAATGCTCTGTTCTGAGCCACTGGATTCACCATCCGCATAAGAGTGACCTGCATTCACATCAAACATGGGCTGATCAACCTTCTCTTTTCATTTTCGTGATACCTGCATACCACTATCTGCATTACTTTGAGAAGATTCTCCTGAGCTCAATCTGCCTGTCCATGGCGAAGAATGTGAAACACTACTAGAGGACGCTCCAGGTCCACTAATATTTTGTGACTGCTGCTGTGAATTTTGTGCAGCATTACCATTTTGTGCATCTACATCATCAATCACATTTACTGGTTTATACCAGCTACTCATCTCATCAAAAACAACATCTCTGCTCACTGTAAACTTACGAGTAGAAGGGTTATAGCATCTATACCCTTTTTGCTGCAGAGAATAACCAATAAAGATGCACTTCTCAGCTTTTGGATCCAACTTGGATCTCAACTCATCTGGCACATGTACATAGGCAATGCAACCAAAAATTTTCAAATGAGAAATATCTGGTTTCCTACCAGTATACCTCTCCTCTGGAGTCATTCCATGTATTGCTGTAGTGGGAGTGTTGTTCATTATGTAGGCTGCTGTAGCAACTACTTCAGCCCAATAAAAATCTGGCAAGTCTTTTTCATTGAGCATGGCACGAGATACCTCTCCAATATGCCTGTTTTTCCTTTCTGCAATTCCATTTTGTTGTGGGGTATGACTGCATGAATATTGCTGCTTTATGCCATGCTCCTGCAGGAACCTTGCAAACTCATTTGAGAGGTACTCTCCCCCTCCATCTGACCTTAGGCATTTTATCTGCAGGCCTGTTTCTTTTTCAACCATCGCTTTAAGAGTTTTGAAATGCCCAAAAACTTCACTTTTCTTTTTCATAAAATACACCCAAACTTTTCTGCTATAGTCATCAATAAAACTGACAAAATAATGACAGCCTCCAAGAGATGCAGCTTTAGTAGTCCACACATCAGAGTGGATTAATTCCAATGGCTTCTCACTCTCTTGAACATGTCTAGGAAATGGTTTCCTTGCCTATGTTCCAAACTGACAGGCTTCACATACCTTATGCATTTCTGCAACCTTGAATTTCGGCAAACCTGCAACAATATTTTGGGCCTGCATTGATTTAAGTCGCTATACATTAACATGACCAATGCGTTTATGCCATATATCAATATCTGCAACTACACCGGTCCCATATGCAAACATTGCTGCACTCAATTCAGACATGTCTGCATCCAATGTAAACATTCTGCCCTTCTTCTTTCCTTTTGCTATCAAGCGACCTTTATTTTTCATATCCTCAACAAAGCATCCATGAGGATTAAATCTGACCTGCAAGCCCTGCTCAACCATTTGACCGACAGAAACCAGATTCTTGGTGATATTCAGGACATGAAATATATCGGACAGGTATTTCTTTTTCCCATCCTGCATAGACAAGGGAATTTTTCCAATCTGCACAATAGGATGTGCAATATCATCACCAGTCTCCACAAATCCTGGTTTTTCCATTTTCCTTGCATCCTCCATCCATTCTGCATGACCTGTCATGTGGTTTGATGCACCTGAGTCAACATACCATACATCGTTGCTTTCTTATGCACTTGTCACAGAATTGTTCATGTGCTGCACCATAAACAGATGCTCATTTCTGTCATCACCCTGTCTACTAGAGGATGCATAATTTCCTTGTTGCAGTTTTCCATTCATGATGTCATTCTGCTTTTTATAGCAGTCTTTAGCCATATGACCCATTTTACCACAATAGTAGCATTCAACATTACTGTTTGCATTTTGGCCTCTTTGCTATCCACCACGACCTCTTTGGCTCCCCCTGCCTCTAGAGTTACCAAGTCCTCCTCCATAGGACTGGTTTTCTTGAGTTTGCTGCATATTCTGATTTCTGCCATGGCTTCCAAATCGGCCTCCTCTACCTCTACCTCTACCTCTTCCAGCATTTGAGTAGAAGACAGCTTCTTTTGAAGTTCCTCCTGAAGAAGATGCACCACCATTTCTTTGCTCCTCAGAAATTAGAAGAGCAATCAGCTCCTCAAAATCAGGAAATCTTTCACGAACTGAAATGGATGTCCGAAACTGTGCATAATCCTTTCCTAGACCATTCAAGGTCACGGAAACCAAATCATCATCTTCCACTGGCAACCCAATGGAAGCAAGTGCATCTGCAATCTTCTTCACCTTCATGTGGTAGTCGTTGATGCTCATACTTTCTCTTTGCACATTATGCAACTCTTGCTTGAGCTGCATTTTCCTGGCTTGCGTATTTGTGCTATACATTTTTGACAAAGTATCCCATGCCTCCTTTGGCGTACTTGCATCCTGAATATGCACAATCATCGAGTCTGAAATACTGATAGATAGCCAATACATAACTTTCCTGGCTCTCTCATGCCATGTTTTGAATGCCTGCATTTGCTGTTGATTGGGAACATCAGGAAGAATTGGTTCTTCTTCATTTCCTGCAACAAATTCCCAATATCCTTTTCCCATAAGGAAATTCGTCATTCTAAACTTCCATGCTTGGAAGTTGTTCTTGTCAAGCTTTTCAGTGATAATCTGTGAAAGAGAATCAGATGCCATTACAGAAGACTGCAAAAAATTCTGTCACTGCAAAAACCACAGCTTCACCCTCACAAGGAAAAATCTGCAAAACTGGCGAAAGTGATATTTGACCACACAGTCACTTCCTAGTGACGATTTTTCATCAATAGGCAACAGGGATGATTCTGTAACTCCCAATGTCTCTGCGCACAAGCATACAAAGCAATTTTTACAGTAACTATTCACCGACCTGTAGAATAGTGGCTGCACAGCATAAAACTGGGCCTTTTCCTGAGTGCGTGCAGAAAACTTCCGCCTCCAAAACAGGCCCCGAAATGGCCTCAAATCAAAAAAACAAGGTCGCCACGGGCTAAAGCCCTTACCCGCAGCATATACTGCCCTCTTGCTTCACCGCGAAGGGCGTCTCAACCTGAGACAATACACTCCTGCACTTTCCGGCTGTGCTACCTGCAGAGATCTGCTCCCAAAACAGAAAATGAAAGCAACACTTCTCCTCTTACCAGAACACCGTGAGCTTGGCTTGCTTTCTTGAGCTCCTTACCACGAACAAGGCTCTGATACCATGTCAAGATTGTGGGAGAGAAGGAAGGAGTCTCGCTTGAAGCTTTCTTGCTTGCGCAATGGGGGAAGACACACAAGGGTGGAGGCTGAAAACAGTTTTCCTCTTCTTAGTTGTGTAAGCCAAAAGAACTCAAGTACAAAGAAATAGAAGAACCCTATATATGGGTCTCAAGCCAAACTCAACTAACTAAGGTGGCATACTAACTGAGCCACGAACTAGAGTAGATAAGGATAGCTATCATGTAGCTATTATTCATGGGCGGTGTACCAACCGCGTTTGCAACTGACAAGTCGGTGACATAAATACACAACGGTCACCCTGGCGTATCACGAGTGGAGCTCGATATCTCAACAGAATTATGCTTGGAATGAGCAATCTACAATGATTTGGCATTGCCCTTCAGTCTCGTCAAGAATCGGCATCCATCCGGCCATCCATTTCCATTCTACTCTTCTACGCACGAACGGGGGTTAAGAGGAGAGAGAGGGAGGAGAGAGAAAGACTGATTTCTCTCTCTCTCTACAGTCCACCATAGCGGGAGTGGAGACCGGTGATACGAAGTGTAGGCTAGAGGTAGAAGCTCGGCCTGATCATCTTCATGGCTTGTGTATGAAGCCTCATCATGATTAGGGGGGGGGGGGTGCGATTTTTTCGGCGGCTGAGAAACAGCCGCTGCCCCCCCCTCCCCCCTACATCACGTTTTTTGGAAGGGGGGGGGGGGGGGGGGTGCCAAAGGTCACCCCCCCTCCCTTACACCTCTTGGGATTTCCCAATTTGCACCCCCCTTTGGGCACCCCGGCCGGTTTCAGGCCATCTTCCGCGTACGAACTCCGATCATCCGTCTGAAAATTTCTATGAACTCATCTCAACATCCCCCACTGATCGGCAGCTCCACTGACTGGCACAGGCGCACAGAAAAATTATGAAAATTCTCGGAGTGTCGTACGGGCGCCCGTCAAGCACTTGACGCTTAAAATCGTCCTACGGCGAGCTGCCGCCTTCGTGGTTGAGCATTTTTCCCCGCATTTCCACATTTTTCTCCTATTTTTAGGCACGTTCTGGGGCCTAAAATCCATCCTTCATTGGCGACCACGGGATAGGACGACTCAGTCCATCGAATCCACGTACATATCTGCACATAAACAACCAAAGAAGCATCACACTAATACAAAACAAATATATAATAAAACTCAGCACAATGCTCCCCCTACCCCTGGACAGAACCAAGGCATGACATCCACAAGGAATAGGTCTAGCATCATCTAATAGAAGATCCGAAGTGAGTCACTAACCAACTGCTCCAACACAGCCAAACTAAAAAACCTATCAAAGAGGTTGCCCTAAGTGGTAGTCTGAACTACTTACCAACGAAAGACAACACAACTAGGAGCTCCTACAAGGCGAGTACTCCTATAGCCTGATCAAAGAATATGTTCTTTCAGTACATTTCTTCTTTTAGAGTTTTTATTTTATTGACATACTTGGGCATGTAAAAAGGAGGGAGCTGAGCGTAGTGACCCAAGGAGAACAGGGCATCGGTCTCAGGACCTGTCTCGGCACCCAAGAACCTACCAAGCCCTCGCAAGGCGACACTTAATCCTTTTCTAACGCTCACTTTTATTTTCACTCCAACCTTCCTTGTTTTGGTATTTCATTTGGTTTGCAGCAAGAAGCCACCCCTAGGAAGACAAGGTATCGGCCCCGGGTCTGACTCGTCCCCAGGAACCTACCAGGCCCTCGCAAGGCAATGATCAACTGCTTATATATTTTCATTCCTTTTCTTTGCTTTGATAGCGGTTAGAACCCCTTTTTACACACCTTCGTATTTATATTCATTTGTTAGGATAGTCAGGGTTTCTTGGCATCATTATCATTATCTTCTGGCAGGCTTCTCTAACTGCCTCACTACATACAAGAACTCCTAGAATGGCTACCTAGCAGGCTAGTAGAACAGGGCCATTAGGGCTTCCTTCTAAAATAGGTCTTTCGATGCCTGACAATGTCTTTATAGGAGGCAATGACTACTTCGACCTCCCTCAAACATACTTAGCCTAAACCTGGGACTTCATGCATTGGTTGCCGGTCCCCAACAAAATGTACCCCCTTGACAAGTACAAATACAAATATAATAGGAAAGAAAGATACTCGTAAAGGAGAAGTATCACCTGGATTGGCCACAAGAAGATTCCATCGATGCCGCGACAAAGGCTTCCTCCAAGCTTCACCAAAGTCCACGAACCACGAAATCTGTCGAGCACAACACTAAAACAAAAAACCCAATTAAACGCACCCACACAAACAGGGAAATGGCCCTCTTGGCCTAATGAAATCATACATGTCTTTGCTACAAAACTGAATCGGCCCTCTTGGCCTAATGAAATCAAACAATACTAAGCATAACATCCTCCTGGAAACAACCATGATAGTCATCAAAGCATACCATTCCCAGGGGAACAAAGGCTCGTAGCCCTAAACTAGGTGCATTAAATTATGACCTATCCCTCCTGCGTATACCGCAAGAGGTGTTCGCATCACATGTCGACTAACCATTCTGTGGGTACATGATAATAAAGGCAGATGAGTCTCGCTTACCCTTTGCATCACCCAAAGCAACCATCGTCTGCCAAAAAGGACATGTTCAGAAAGCATACCCCACAACCCACCAGGTCCTGTCTCACCATCAATAGATATATCGGGACAAGGGCCACAATTAAAGAAGAGGTCTTCTTCATACGCAAAATTAGCCAAAGAATCGGCAAACTGATTCCAATTCCTTGGAATCAGCTGAAAAGACACTCTATCAAATTCGTCTAGCAGAGCTATGAAAGTACGATGGTACATGCAAAGGATGGGGTTTCGTACCATGTACGTCCCATTGAGTTGATTTAAAACCAACTCAGAGTCCCCTTTCACCAACAACTGGCGGATACCACCCTTCTTGGCAATATTCAAACCCATAATCAGAGCTTTGTATTCTGCCATATTATTGGTAAAATTCGCCCCAAGATAAGTAGCTAACTTCATGACAATGCGTCGTCGAGGGTCTCGGATGACAACTCCTACACTTCCTTTTTTGCATGGACCCCTGGACACCCCATCAAAGTACAAGGTGTACGTCCATAAAGGGTTTACATATCCTGCCATCCTGAACTCTACTCGTAATTATGGTAATCAAAATTCAGCATATTCAACGGGTGGACTGTAGGCTCCATCCCTCCATCGTCATTGAATTCAACAGGGATGCTCGTCAAAATTTGTAGGCAGTGATGGCAAAAGACCTTGATCTCCCAAATAAATGTCCCGCCTTCTTGCTCAATTACCTTGTATCCTTTGCTCCACCAAATGAGCTTTCCTTGATGATACCTTTGTTCCAAATATGGGTGTTCTAAATAAGGGATCAGACGACCCATCAACTCCTTTCACGATTTCCTTGCAGATCTTTGATCGATCTCGCCTAGACCTGCAAGGTAGTCATAGCATTAGTGCAATCAGAAATAATAAGGTTTAATCTTATTAAGATTAACCTTATTTTTAAATTCTACCCCCTCCAGGTTAGCTAACAAGACTATGGATTTATTCTTTCCTATTCTAACGATCCTATAAGGCCCATCCCATTTGGGTTCTAGCTTGCCTGGAAATAATTCATGTCGTGCGTCATAATACAGAACAAGCTGTCCTTTCTTGAAGGTGTATTTCTTGGCTTTGATGTCGTGCAGCTGCTTCATTCGGCGCTTTGCCACTTCTTGGTGCAATAAGCTCTGCAACTTAAGCTCATCTAAATGTGCCAGTGTCGTCAAGCACTCAAAAAGTGCGTCTTTATCGCTCAAAGAATGATTGATAGCAAACCGAATAGTTGGCAGCTCAATCTCTAAAGGCAAGACACACTCCTCCCCATATACTAACTTGAATGGGGTATGGCCAGTGGCTCGTTTGAAGGTCGTATTATAGGCCCACACTGCCACGTATAACTTTTTATCCCAATCTCGTTTCTTTTCCGACACGATTTTGGACAGGATGCCCACAAGCTGCTTGTTGGTACTTTCAACCTAACCATTGGCTTGCGGATTATATGGGGTTGTCTTGTTATGCTTGATTTGCCACATCTCTGTCAAACCTTTGATCACCTTATTCAAGAAATGGGTTCCGCGGTCCGACACTAATTCTTTCGGCGGACCAAACCGGCATATTATCTGCTCTAAAAGGAAACTAGCAGTTTCTTTAGCATCATCTTTCCTTGTTGCACGTGCTTCTGACCACTTTGTGAAGTAGTCAGTTGCGACAATGATGTACCTCTTTTGCGTAGTCGACGATGGAGTAATAGGATCCACAAAGTCTATTCCCCACTTCTCAAATGGAAGTATCGCCATAATAGGGGCGAGTGGTCGTTTCCCATTCTCTCGACTATCATGTCGTTGGCAAATATCGCATCTCTTAACATACGCAAACGCATCCTGGAAGATGGCACGCCACCAATAACGTGCTCTTAAAGCCTTTTGTGTTGTAAGCCGTCCAGCAAAATGGCCACCGCAAGCAGAATCATGGCACTCTTCCAAAATGAATGGCACCTCGTCAGGCATCACACACCGGCGATAGATGTCATCAACCCCTTGCCGATATAATGTACATGCGATCAAGGCAAACTTTAATGCTTGCTGCTTAAGTTTCATTTTCTCAGCCTTAGATAATTCAAATCCCGCCTCTCCCGTCGATAAATAATGCGTTATTGCAGCATACCAGGAGGGAATAGATGCCGTATCTATTTTAAATAACAACTCCATGTCACTACCTTCAGCCAGAGATTCTTTCGGCTCCCCAAAGTCCACTAGACATTCCATAATGCCTTCCAACCTTGGTGGCTTACTCTTGATTTCATAATCGAATTCTTGCAAAGTGATTAACCACTTTGCTAGACGATCAGGCGGCTGTAGCTTGTTCATCAATGATCAAAGCCCCTCCGCCTTCGTATAAAGCACGACTTTCTCATAGAGAATGTAATGCCTGAACTTCTTGGTCCCAAAGACCATCGCTAGACACAATTTCTCCATGTAGGTGTAATTGATTTCGGATGCCCCCAGCTTCCGACTAGCAAAAGCAATCGGGTGGTACCACTTCTCTTCCCAAATTTGGGCTAAACAATAGAGCTGATACTATACATGGTGGCTGTTGAAAATATATAAAACACCTCACCTCTTTTAGGTGCTTTTAAAACGGGCGCTCTTGCTAGCTCTTGTTTCACATCCTCGAATGCTACCTTACAAGGATCACCCCATACAAACGAACAGCTAAAGGACAATAAATTTGTAAGCGGCAACGTTCTTTCTGCTAAGGCGTTGATGAATCTTCGGTAGTAACCAACCGAAGACAGAAATCTATGAACTTCCTTCGGAGTGCGTGGTGGACCCATGGTGATCCGGGTTTTTTACAACCCGGATTATTACCACAAAATTTGGCCAAAGCCCCTATCAAGAGCTTACCATATCACTTTAGGTTTACTCTTCAAGCACTAGGTATGCTACATTGCTTCTCGATTATGATAACTCTAGCAAATGGGGGGAACAAGTTCTTAGAAGGCATGTCAATGTAAAGGGTAAATGGGATGGTTATCTTAGTGAAGATGAAAATGGATTACACCTAGGAGTTGAGTGAATGCATAGATTTTTCAAAGGACTAGCCTCCAACTACATATGGGCTCCGTCTGCATCACTAAGATTTGGAATCTATCACCATCATTAGAGGACACCTCACCCTTGCACACAAGTCAATATCCACATCATGGTGTCATTTGGATCTTGCACAAAAGCTTACAAGCATGGATCCCTTTTGTCACATGCTTATATGTATTTATATACATATGGGATACTAAAGTCAAAGCAGCTTTTGGAAGCCCTTTTTTATAATCTCAATAACTCCCAAGAAAAAGCGAATTTCAAGAAAATTCCCGAGCAGGCCGATCGGTTTCGATCTGGTCTACAAAGTTGCAGGAGAAACTTTTTCCAAATTCCTCACGGATTTGAAGTTACGAAGGCGCAGACTGCTGGCTATATGCAATTTTCTTCTCTCTTTCACCACACCAACTTTCCACTCTATCTTTCTTGTAAATATATTATAATAATGTGCTTTGGGCACCCACCTCTTGTAATCTAGCTCCATTTCTCTATTTTGTCTACCACCACCCTTGGCTTCTTGCATGATGATCAAGGTGGGGACTTGTCCCATCCACTACTCTCCATATTTTCAAAGATGCCATACATCATCTAGGATTATGTTAATCAAGAAGATTAGCTTAATCTAATCCCTCATGAAGGCTATATAAAGAGCCCATGGAGAATGAAGAAGGAGGAGGGGGGAGGAGGGAGAATGACAAGTCCATGAGAGCACTCTACAATACCCTCATCTCTTTGAGGTAAGCTATGAGTGAGTTCTTTTATTATGTAGTATAATGGCAAGCTTCCTCTACCTCTTCTCCTATTATCTCCCTCTCTTCTCATCTTCTCATTCCATGTAGCATAATGACGAGCTTCTTCTACCTCTTCTCCTCTTGTCTCCCTCTCCTCTCATCTCTCTCTCTTATATTCCAATGTGGTGTCTAGCACATATATTCTCTCTTGTAAATTTGTGTCTTGGCTCTCTTGATTCTCTTTGAGAATAGGGATGTCCTAGCCCATCCTCTCTTTGGCTAGGTGGTGCCCCTCTTTAGTTCTCTTAGTGAGGATTGGAGGTTGGATGGGTAAGAGGCAACCCGTTCATCATTTCAGCCCTCAATGGCAACTATAACTTTAACCTTCTCGGGGTCTGTCGCAATTCCTACCGAACTGACCACATGACCCAACAACAGCCCATAAGGTACTCCAAAAATACACTTCCGTGGGTTTAAGGCGATGCAGAATTGTCTACAGCGCTCGAAGCATTTTCTTAAAATGATCAACTGCCTCACTCTCACGGTGGCGGCCCCTAAGTCATCAATAAATACCTTCAACTCTTCAGGGGATATGTCACCGAATGTCTTATCCGCTGTTCGTTGCCACGAACTAGGCGCATTGCATAAACCAAAGGCCATCACATGGTATGCAAAAGTACCAAATACAGTAATGAAAGTTGTTTTCAACTTGTCCTCTTCTGCAATTGCCATTTGGTTATATCCTGCAAAGCAATCCATAAACGAATATATCTCCCTACCCGCTAATTGATCGAAAATCTGGTCAATAAATGGTAACGGGTAGTAGTCCTTAACTGTCTGCTTATTCAGCTCTCTAAAGTCTACACATAAATGGATTTGATTATTCTTCTTTTTCCTAATCACAACTGGCGAACACCATTCCGTGTGTTGCACAGGAAAAATCAAACCCGCTTTTCGAAGCTTCTGTAACTCTTCAAACAGGCCGTCCCTCAATTCAAAAGGCATACGCCTTACTTTCTACCATACAGGACGACTGCCCTCTTTCAACGGAATTGTATGAACAGCAAGACTAGGAGGAATGCCTCTCAACTCATCATAACTCCAGGCAAAGATATCACGGAATTCCTGGATCAAGGCCACATAGTCCTCCCTTTCTGCTGTGCTGAGCATAGAACCTAATCCGCGAATCATCAAGCGTACCAAGGTCTAGCTCGATAACATCTGCATCTCTTATACGCTCTTGGCCCTCTATCGGCTCGTTCAAAGTGATTTGATAGATGTCTTCCGTGGTGGATCCCTCTTTCGACTCATCACTCGATGATGTCTCACTAGCAGATAAATCTTCTAATGTCTCCAATTCTGTAGAAGATAGAGGAGCTCTCTCACTCTGTGGGGACTCAGGATAAGCATCAACCACCACACGCTGGGCACCTCTGCCGAATATTAGCCGACCGGCAGGTATATCTACTTGGCAATCCGCTTGCAAGATCCAAGGTCATCCGAGTAATACTTGGTAACTTGGCCGCCCTGCAAAACGAATCACCCTAAAGTCTAACATGCATTCTACATTTGCAACAGTAACATGGACCTTAGTAATGCAGCCTTCTGGCTGTCTCAAACTATCATCTGCCATTCTGAGAATTGTGGAGGTATCTTTCTGGATCGCAAGACCCAACCTTTCCATCAGCTCAGAACTCATAATGTTAACAGATGATCCTGTGCCGACAATGGCATAATCTACTAATATCCCATCGACATAGGCTGCAACCCTTGGGCAATGCTTCTCAGCATGCTCGAACCAGTCATCACCAACTCGTGCAATACCCAAAGGTTCTACAATATACCCGGTACGTAGGATCTTTCTAAATTCCTTACGTACTCCTGGGGAAAGCTTAATAAGCTGTAAGAGATTCACATCCGGCTTGACTTCGCAAAGAGAGCTCGCCAAATCGAATTCATGATAGCTTGATAGAGCTCGCTTTTCACGCCAAACCATCCGCTCTTTAGGCCGCTGAACTGGCTTTATTGCCTCTTTCTTAACTTTCACCTTCTTCTTTGGTGGTTCCTTATCGGCTTTACTTTCTACGGGCTTCAAAGGTCCCCCTTCCATGGCAGGATCCAAAACTTGCATTCCTTTGTCGCCTTGTTTAGGGTTTTCGTCGACAGGCTTATCCTTATCGGCTTCTCTACCCTTTTTACCTCTTGTAAGAACAGCTCGTAAATTAGAGGTTTCAGCATCGTTAACGCGTACAGCCTCAATCAAACTGACCCCACTACCACTTGGTAGCTCCTCTACCGTAGTCTTTGGTTGTTGGAGTATTTGTTTAGGCCCATCTTCTCGCTGGGAATCATTTCCTTGGGCACGATGATTAACAGGCCCTGGTTGCCGACTACCACGTTGGAGGGAACTGATCTTACTCCAGCAAGTAGCTGCTAAATGGCCAGATTTCCCACAGATGTCGCACTTAACATTTGGGCAATTCCTTGGATAGTGCTGCCCACCACACCATTTGCAACTAAACCTCGAAGGTGCACCCTCCTCTGGGTATCTACTTCCTATCAAATTTTGTTGTTTTTTAAGGAAGTTGACATCAACGGCTATTTGTCAATACTGTTCCGTAATCATGTCGGTATAATGCTTCATCATGTCCTTAACCTCGCCAAGAACATTGGAAGAACTCGACTCATAGCCTTGGTCATTACCATGTCGTTCAATCGGCCTAACAATTCGATTAGGCACAGGTTGTTGAGCCACAGGCATGGTATTAGAATTAACCGCCTGGCCTCCACCATTTGGAGCCATTTGACTACCCGTAGGCATCGACATACTAGGGGGAGCTGGTAATAAAGGGACATTCTGCATCATGTTCCCTCTCCCATTAGGGTTAGCCATTGCTATCCCTTGGCCACTACTGCCATTGGCCATTGCCATATTATTTTCCAATACTAAACCCATGTTCGAATTACCTCGAGAAGCATAGGCTGCTTGTAGTCAGGATTCCACCTCTTGTGCTCGTGTAATGGCAGTATCTATATCCCCCAAGGGGACACTACTCAACTGCAATTGGATATTAAAGTCCAAACCATGTAGGAAATATTGCAATTGGGCAGCTGCGGGGATAGGAATAGAGGTGTCCAACTTACGGAAAACCTCTTTTATCTTCTTCGCATAAGCACGAATATCCTCGTGTGGATCTTGGCGGGTCACATTGAGTACACGCAACCAATATTGCCCACCCCTTTCAGGGGCAAACACCCTACGAAAAGCTCCATAAAATGCATCAATGTTCAATATGGTTCCGGCTTCTAAACCATGATACCATATAGCGGCTCTTCCTTTGAGAGTCATGTTGAAGAACATCATTAAATGTCCTTCTTCTTGGATGCGACAATTAAACATCAGCTTTTGAAACTCCCTAATGTGGAGTTCCGCATCTTCCTCAACTAGCCCATTAAAAATGGGTAGCGGATAACCTAGAGCCGGCAAATCCGTCGTTCCTGCTAGAATTGCAATAGGCTGCGCCATGATGCGGATTGGATTTGTACTAAGAATAGGGGACGGTGGGGTTACACTTCCCGCAATTGATGTGGACTGGCTTATGGCAGGAAGGGGAGCACTAGAGCTTCCACCTTCTCCTAACTTGCTGCTTGTGGTCCTAAGACCACTAGATCCACTCCCTCGTAAGGGTTCAGCACCGCTACGCTTAGGGGAATATCTCCTAAAAATTTCAGCACGTCGCCTAGCTCTTTCGTCTCTTTCTTACTTTCGGATTTCTGCTAGACGATGCTTATCAATAAATAACGGATCAATCTCAGTATCCTTTGGCATAAACTGCTAATTGGTCCCTAAACAACCAGGATTCGAGAACCGCCACTTTTAAGCGGCTCCCGACAGACGCACCACTGATGGACCTAAAAACGGGCCGGCACTGGCTCATGCACTAGCCGGACCTCGTTACTACGCACAAGACAACCCCTCGGCCTCGCAGCCAGGAGCGTCTATCAAAATCTCTGCCTCCCTAAACATTGCGTTTGTAATACGTTGTAGTCCAACTGATCCTAACCCAATATTACTCCTCAGAGGGAGTCCCTTTCACATAGCTAGAAGGCTCGAATCACATACACATGGGGTTCCTCCTACGGCTGAATGCCGTCAACCCTGTGCGACTCTCCTACACCTTGGGGATTGGCCCCTCGATGCGTCGCTCAACACTTAGACATTCCGCACAAACGTCGCTCAAGGTACCAAATAAACGTGTCCAGGAATGTACCATTGTCCTTACTTGATTTCCCCTCTAGGATCCCACGACTAGTCTACAGCATGGGTATCTCACTGCCTCTCAACGTAGGTCATGTCCTCATAAACCAATTGCAATGCATGTCTAGGAGCTGATCACTGATACTTTTAAATTATTTTCATGCTCTATGCAGTTGGTGGATGTCTAGTGCTCAAACATTTAGCAAAACAGTATCGTACACAAGTGCAAAAACATTCTTTTAATGGTTTCCAACTACCGTTCGCACTTCGTTGCTTGGGCCTAGCACCGAGGTGATCCTTGTGCTACTAAGCTCTTAATCTTAATTATCATCCGTCCTAAATGCTATGCATAGAAATCAGCAACTTTTCCATCATCTCACACGGCATTTAGACATATTTCAACTCATCTACCCTTCCCCGTTTAAATATTGCATCGTTGCATAGGTTTATAGGGTATTCTACCATCATTTTATATATAAAAAGCGGGAAAACACACACTAGAACAAGAAAGTGGGGTTGAACTGAGGAAAATCCTCATGCTTCAGTCCCCACAAACATCCACAAACATTGCTCTTATTTATCCTTATTTTTGGAACCCAAAATATATTTTTTCCCTATTTTTAGGGTTTTTTCCACCATTTTCTTGTAATTTTTCCCATTTTCTCCCATTTTTCAATTTCTGAAAATTAAGTTCAATTTATGGGCTATGGCCCTTAGTTCATTTCAGCAGAAAAAGAACTTTAGTAGGTGTGGATTAATTTATTGCATCATTTTTAGCCCAAAAAACCCTATTTTCCTTCATTTTTATGGTTTTTCGTGTCTCGGTTTTCTATTTTCTGCTATCCCACACATGTTTTTCTGATTTTTAAATGATGAACAGCCAGAAAACAGCTCAAAGCACGACATACTCAAAACTCAATCCATATGAATACATTTTTATCAACCGAATTTGCATCAAAAGACCATTTTCTTTGTAAAAACAATTATTATCGTGTCTTGCGGGTTTTTCCATTAAATTTGGCACGTCCCACGATTGATTTCCAGCCATGAATTCTGCTTGGAATCAGCAATCTACAATGATTTGGCATTGCCCTTCAGTCTCGTCAAGAATCGGCATCCATCCGGCCATCCATTTCCATTCTACTCTTCTACGCACGAACGGGGGTTAAGAGGAGAGAGAGGGAGGAGAGAGAAAGACTGATTTTCTCTCTCTCTCTATAGTCCACCATTGCGGGAGTGGAGACCGGTGATACGAAGCGTAGACTAGAGGCAGAAGCCCGGCCTGATCATCTTCATGGCTTGTGTATGAAGCCTCATCATGATTGGGGGGGGCGCGATTTTTTCGGCGGCTGAGAAACAGCCGCCACCCCCCCCCCCCCCCCCCCCCCCCTACATCACGTTTTTTGGAAGGGGGGGGGGGGGGGGGGGGGTGCCAAAGGTCACCCCCCCTCCCTTACACCTCTTGAGATTACCCAATTTGGGCCCCCCTTTGGGCACCCCGACCGGTTTCGGGCCATCTTCCGCGTACGGACTCCGATCATCCGTCTGAAAATTTCTATGAACTCGTCTCGACATCCCGCACTGACCGGTAGCTCCACTGACTGGCACAGGCGCACGGAAAATTTATGAAAATTCTCGGAGTGTCGTACGGGTGCCTGTCAAGCACTTGACGCTTAAAATCGTCCTACGGCGAGCTGCCGCCTTAGTGGTTGAGCATTTTTCCCCGCATTTCCACATTTTTCTCCTATTTTTAGGCACGTTCCGGGGCCTAAAATCCATCCTTCATGCGTGTCTTTGGATGTGAGGCATTCTGCCATGTGCCCAAAGACAAACACAATAAGCTAGATCCTAAAAGTGTCAAATGCATTTTCATTGGCTATGGAGATGCAGAAGAGATGGGTTACCATCTCTAGGATCCACAGGTGCAGAAAGTGGTCCCAGCCATGATATCATCTTTCATGAAGAAAAAATGCATATGCACCTTGAGAAAGTGGTTGAGGTATGCAAAGTTATCTTTCAAGAGGAGCCACTTGCTCCCATTCTTCCTACTCCACAGCCAGCTAGACAGGGTGCAGGATCACGTGATGCTCATGGCCCCGATGTTAGACATGCTAATGTTAGACAAGATGTCGGTCAGGCAGCATAGCCTAGGTTGAGACATTCTACTAGAGATAGACGACATCCTGACCATTTTGCACCCTCTATGGATTATGTACTAGTTACAGATGTATGAGAGACTCTCACTTATGATGAGGCTATGCACAGGGGTGATTGTCACTCTTGGGAGATGGCTATGCAGTCTGAGCTTGACTCATTGCATAAGAATCAAACTTGGGATTTGGTTTCCTTGCCTCAGGGTAAGAAGACTTTGCCTTGCAAGTGGGTGTACAAGCTGAAAAGTACCCCTGGACACCCGAAGCCGACATACAAGGCTCAATTGGTTGCTAAGGATTTTAAGTAGGAGCATGCTGTTGACTTTGATGAAATCTTTTCTCCTATGGTCAAGATGATCATCCTACACTAAGTCTTGGCCTTGGTTGCATAGCTTGACCTGGACTTGTACCAAATGGATGTCAAGACGAATTTTTTACATGGGGACTTGCATGATGAGATTTACATGGAGCAGCCTAAGGACTTTGCAGACCTTGGCAGGGAACACCTAGTGTGCAAGCTAAGAAGAGTCTATATGGCTTGAATCACAAACCTAGGGAATGGTACCATAAGTTTTATGTATTCATGCAGTCACAGGGCTATAGCCGCAGTGCTATGGATTCTTGCTTGTACATGAAGCAAGCCTGTGATGCTTCTTTACTGATTTTGGTACTCTATGTGGATTACATGCTTTTAGCAGGGACAGCTCATGAGGAGCTAGATGCTCTTAAGGCTCAACTCAAAAAAAGCTTTGAGATGAAAGATTTGGGACATGCCTCTCATATACTTGGTATGCGCATTACGCACGTGTGGGAGATTTCGCTCAACCGCCAAGACCCACGGACCGCTTATTGTTTCAAGCGTTCCAAGCGAGCTCTAATGGCTATCTCTCACCTAGCAGACACACCGTCGATCCTATGAGTGTAGTGAGCTTACCTTAGTGCCAATACGAGTTGTCTCCTCTCTTCTACACATCGATAGCTCCACGATCCTAGATGCTAGCTCAAGCATCCTCAAGCCTCCTCCATCTCCTCCATAGTTGCGTGAGGAAAGAGAAGAAGAAGAAGAGGAGATGGTGAAGAGCTTCACCCTCTTGATCCCTCACTCTCACACACACTTACTCCCTCACACTCTCACACTCCCTCTCTCAAGAGCACACACAAGCAAGAAGGTGAGAAGGAGAGAAGAGGAAGAAGACTCCTTTTGCCACACACCAAAGAATGATCTCTCATTCACTTTTTGAACTTAATATATACAAACCCTAAAATCCCATGGGCACCCATTCCTTTTTTACATGGCCAACCATTATAGCAAGGTCCTTTTTCCATTTTCCTCTTTTGGCCTCGTGCCTCTAGCCTACACCCATCTAATATTTTACAATGGGCACAGGAGGGAGCCTGACGCTCTTTTACAAAGATTTTTTGAGTTTTTAAAGGTGCCTTTTCTTTTATGGTTTCTCTTTCTTCCCCGATCCATCTTTAGGGGCCGCTTGCATGTCTTCGCTCTTTTTCTTCATCTTCCTTGCTTTCGCCATCTTGGCTTCGCCATCTTGACTTGGGGTTAACATTACCCCCCTCCTAGACGGGTGCGAGTCCCATGGCACTTTTGGCGTGAGTGTAAGGTTGAGGGTAGCATGGAGACTCAGAGGTTTGTGGCAACTCAAGAATGATGGTCGTCGAAGCAGCACAGTGGATTGCATGGGTGAACGAGGGCCTCTGAAGTTGGTGGTTGGGCGAAGTGGTGTACTTGAAGAAGAATGTGTAGTGCTCTAACTAGGGGGGTGACTGTTGTCAGGTGTTGGTGCGGGGTGCTCGTGCTAGTGAAATGGGGAAGTGGGTCAGACTCGGGTGATGTCCCACACTTGAGGACCCCATTTGTGCCAAGGGGGAGTGGTGCTAGTGGCTTAGGGTGATAGGTCGAACCATAGAGAAGTGTTACTTCCCTAGGTGTGTCCTACCGTTGATGTGCCCTAAGCGTGATGTGGGGGGATAAAAAAGGGCTAGGGGGTTAGGAGTGGAGCCAACCAATTGAGGTCACTGAACACGCCTAACTTAAGGACCCCTAGGTGCAGTGTTTTTTTTTTTTGCCACATTGCGGGATAGTATTACATGAGGAGCAAAATAGCCAAGGCTAGCTTTTATCGTCAGAATGAGGAGGGGAGGGCAGGCAGATGGATTTGCGTAAAAATTGATGGCTCTGCATGTACCCTTTCAAGTTCATGCAGACATGGAGAGAGGTGGTGGATAGGAAGGGATGGCTACACCTAGTGAGTTGGCTATCGCTCATATCCTCTAGGAGCGCTAGGCAAAATGAAGGTAGAAGGCTAGCCCGCATCATTAAGCGGGTCATGGCGCAACTATCGATAGAGTTAGGATCAAAAAAGAGAGGAGGCAAGCCACTTTCTTGCGGTGTCGGGTCTTGTCTAAGTAAGAGTTTAAGGAGCCTGAGGTAATTACAAGTGGTTATGAATGCGGGGTCTGGGCAGGAGGAGACTCACACAAGAAAACGTGTCATGGAGGCAGGCAGGCTTCCTAGGTCAAAGAGTAGAGTGTTTTCAAAGGAAGTGGTGTTCTTTCCTCAAAGCCGAGGGTGTCTGCCTCCTGGGGGGTGAGGCCGGCCAGTAGTAGATACTTCCGCTGCTCCTCTAGGCCCAGCCTTACCTCCGCAGGTTGGGGTGGCATCTGCAGCCCTGTGTGTAGAGCTCTGCGTGCAATGCTTAATTTCTTCTTTACCACCTCCAATAGCTTCGCTCCCTCTGGTTGAGTTGTATCTGGTAGCGTATTGAGGAAGGCTTGTTTGTTGGACGGTGAAGGCTGTTTGGATGGCACCCGCTTTGCTTTTTGCTAAGATTTTTTTCTTCTCCACCAAGGCGAGGTGCCGCGCCAGAGCCTTCACCCGTGCCTCGCTCTGCGTAGCTCCTTCCTCGGCCCTTTTGCTCATGCCTTCCATGCTCTCCCCCTGCTTTTGAGCTAGGGCTACGAGCTTCTGCTGGGCCTTAAGCGCTCTGCTTCCCCATCATCTGCTCAATGGTAGCGGTCTTTGACTCCAGTTCCTTATGCTTCAACTCCAGTTCCTTATATTACATCAGGAGGAGTTTGTACTCCCACTACATCTACACGAGTTCCTAGTTCTCGTCCTCCAGTTGTTGCTTGTAACTCTCTTCCTTATTTTCTTTGGCCTTCAGCTCTTACTTGAGTTCAAAGATTTGGCGTTGCTGCATGGCAATGATGCGGATTTTTTCTAATTAGAAAGCTGCCACTGACTCTTTTTTCGCCATCAACTCAGCCCACAGCCGTCCTTTTCTCCTCCTTAGCCCTCTCCAATTGGGAGAGCAGCTCAGCGACGTATTCATGGTAACCGACTAGCGGCATCATTATTGTGTGGGTGGGGGTGGTTGAGGCCTCCATGCACGGGTGGTTTTGATCCTGCCTTGATTTAGCATCTGCAGCCGACCTTTTTGGTCCCATGGTCATCATCTCTGTGCTTTTCCCTTGGGCCATTTCCTTGCTGATGAAGTGGACACTTCCAAGCTGGTGGGGATGCTAGGGGTGGGCATAGTGGTTTCAGCAGGGGGCGCCATGAGGGTGGGGATGGGATGCAGGGGTGCTTTGTCTTTGCCTTCTGGAGCTGCGGGGGGCGCAGATTCTGGGGCCTGCATGCTGGAGCTAGGCCTCTCTTCCTTGGGCTAAATTCCAGGCTTCGAGATCATCTGCCCTTCACTGCTGCTCGATTGATCGGTGGGTAGCTTCTGCCAAGTCCTCCTCCTCCTTTCTTCGTAACTCCTCGTCCTCCTCCATGACTCTTCTTTTTCTTTCCTCCTCGGCCTTTTTGCATTCTTCCTCTAGTTTGTCTTTTTCCTCCTGCTCTTCTTTTCTTTTCCTTTCAGTTTCCTGCTTAGATGCCTTTTTAGCCTGCCTTACTTGTTCTGTTGTCTCTTCTTCTTCCTGCTTCTTCTTCCTTTCTCTCTCCTCAGCCTCCTTGAGGGATTGTCGTTTCGCTTTCTCCAAGTCCTCCCTCTCCTTTCTACGGCCTTCATCCTGTTTCTTCTTCTTCTACACTGCTCTCTTCTTAGTCTCCTTAACCTGCTTTTTGCTCTTTTGTTCTTCCCCTTCTTCCTCTATCTCCATCCTATCGCTAGACCTATCCTGGTTGAAGAGCACCCTGCCACGGCACAAATAGAACCACGAACGGGCTAGGTAGAGGCTGCAAATACATTACTGGCCACAAAAACTTGCAAGAAAACTCTCATTCTCACCAAGAATCCATATCCTCAAGACACACAAGAGGAAGGCACACAAGAAATTGAACAATTCTTCCATCCTCACCCTCTTCCTCTTCCTCACTCTCCATTAGATTTTGCAAAGGAGCACAAGAGAGAAAAGCAAGAACAAGAAATATGAGAGTTGTGCCAAAATGGGAGAGGAAGAAATGAACCGTGAGAGGAGAAGATAAAGGAAGAGAGAGGGTGTAACCACCTCAACCTCCCACCTCCCCAAATCCCACAGATGCAACCACCTCCTTTTCCTTTCTTGAATTATGAAATTCAAATTTGCATACATTGGCTAAGGTCTAAGGACCTTTCAATTTTTGGAATGAGACAAAAGGTGTTTGACCTTTCCTTTTCCTAGGAATATTTTATAGTGTGTCTCTTTTGGACTACACATTTTACATTGCTTCATATTTGATTTTAACAAAGGGGTACATTTGCAAAGTATCAATTTAACAAAAGATGTTTCCATGTGAGCACATTTTGGTGCCTTTATTTGCACTGATTTCCTGGTCATCATTTCCTCCCACACTTAAGTGTGAAGCGTCCCCGCGAACAAATTTGAAGAAGAACCACAATCAGCTCTTGGAAAAATCTTCATCTTCATCTTCGTCTTTGGTCTTCATTGTCTTTGAATTGTCATTGGATTTGGATAGGAAAATAATCACAAAAATACACACACAACTAGGACGTTGAAGCCTAGGTTTAAACACATGCCAAATAAAACTACAAGAAAATACCCAAAAGATAGGGCTCTTAAACAACTTGAGCACAAGAACAAGGTCACACTCAAGTTAGAATGAAAGATAACCATACTATGAAGCTCATAAGGAAATCCCAAAAAAAGATATTACATGTAAGCACACCCTTATGAAGGATTTTAAAATAGAGTTCTCCCACCCGAAAAAAATGTGTTTGAGAAAAGGAAAGGGAAGTTGGCTTTGTAGAATATAAAACAAATAGAAATAGAAAAGAGTCTTGCATTTATTTTGGAGAAAGTTGCTATTGGTGTGAAGGGTATGTAAGAGAAGATATGCATGTGAATGAGCTTTAAGAAAGGTTTTCTTCATATGGATTTGAAATCTTGGCTTTATTATGGTTGTAAAATGTCAAAATAAAAGAAATTGCAGGATAGGATAAGGTCAAGAATTCGTCGCCGTTACTGGCATAAACGTGTCTTCGCAGCGGCCACAGGCACACGAACCACTCCATCATCAAAGGGATGGGCCGAGATGATTGTGATGGATGATGAAGGAGCTTCTGTCTGCGTAGTACAGCCGTGGGTTGACAAGCGAGGGTTGAGAAAAGGGAGAAGGTGAAGAATTGAATGGCTGCCGCATTACGAATAATGATGGGTCTGGAAGTGCTGCAAGGTAGAGAGGAAGAATAGGTTGATTGGTGGGGAAGGAAGTCGCCCATTTCCCATCTGGTTAGAACCTCCTTTCAAATGTGCCAGTTTCATGCGAAGGGGTCATGTGGAAGACGCGTCAAGGCTCCTGTATCCTCCTCCTCTGGTCAGCGATCGTGCTTCTTCTTCTCACTCTTGTGCTTCTTATTTCATCCTTCTCCTCCTTGCGCCCTTATTCTCATTCAGCCTGCGATTCCTTCATCCTGACAATAACTCTGACCTACACTGTCATTTTTTACAACATCACCTTCGTAGTAGTAGGATAGCTTCAGGCTCCAATTGCATCGATTCCATCGAACTATGAGAACAGCATGGAGAACAATCTTCATTAACTTGACAACTTCTTTGAAAGCACCACAAAATCACTTGAGCCGTCTTCTTATCTTCTTTATTTTCTCATCAGATCTTCATTTCCTTACATTTCTTGGATTCATTGATGCTCTTATCAGGTAGATGATCAAGCATGAGACTTTGTTGAAAGGAAAGATCTTGAAGCCCTCAAGCCTTGTCATTGCATAAATAAGACTTCTAAACCCTTCTTCCTTGCAAACTCCATAGCCACCTCAATTTCCCGGCCAGTGCACCAAATGAAGAGCACCCTGCCACGGCACAAATAGAACCACGAACCGGCTAGGTAGAGGTTGCAAATACATTGCTGGCCACAAAAACTTGCAAGAAAACTCTCATTCTCACCAAGAATCCATATCCTCAAGACACACAAGAGGAAGGCACACAAGAAATTGAACAATTCTTCCATCCTCACCCTCTTCCTCTTCCTCACTCTCCATTAGATTTTGCAAAGGAGCACAAGAGAGAAAAGCAAGAACAAGAAATATGAGAGTTGTGCCAAAATGGGAGAGGAAGAAATGAACCGTGAGAGGAGAAGATAAAGGAAGAGAGAGGGTGTAACCACCTCAACCTCCCACCTCCCCAAATCCCACGGATGCAACCACCTCCTTTTCCTTTCTTGAATTATGAAATTCAAATTTGCATACATTGGCTAAGGTCTAAGGACCTTTCAATATTTGGAATGAGACAAAAGGTGTTTGACCTTTCCTTTTCCTAGGAATATTTTATAGTGTGTCTCTTTTGGACTACACATTTTACATTGCTTCATATTTGATTTTAACAAAGGGGTACATTTGCAAAGTATCAATTTAACAAAAGATGTTTCCATGTGAGCACATTTTGGTGCCTTTATTTGCACTGATTTCCTGGTCATCACTGGTGTTGATGGGGCGGTGATTGGGTCGTGTTTCTCCCTCCCCCTCTTCTGCTTCCTTTACGGCCTCTTGGATAAGCGCCCTTAAAATGCCCCCATATGCAATGTATGAGGCTTTGGAGGAAGCCCTTTTTCTTTCTGTAGCCTTCGACATTGATGATTCTCCTCCTACTGTGACAGGCTTCCTAATGCTAGAGCTCGGGCTGCCTGATCGATAGTCTTGCGCACGTAGCCGTTCCAGTCGACTTCATGGAGGGTCTGGGCCACTACATTTTCTAGGATTGGTACACTGATCCTGTGCATCAGCGCGTTATAGCGCTGGATGGAGAAGAGCACATGTACGAGCTTTGCTTGTAGTCTAGTCTCTATGCTAGATATTGATGCCATCGTTCGTCAACACCTCCTCCTTCCTCATCCCTAGCATGGCATACACGTCCCTCTTTTGGTTTTTCTCCACCTTCGGTTCTAGCCCCAGTGCCTTCTCCACCAAGGCTGGGGTTAGATGGACCAACACCTGCTTAGCATTTTGTCCCCTCCCCACTGTAATAGTGCCGCACTCTCCATCGAGATTGTAGGTCCTGAGGAATTCCACACAGCTCATGTGCTCAGTTTCTCGTGAGAAACTTTCCAGGTACTTTTTAAGGTTGCAACTTTCCACGATGCTCTCAGCTACCTCTTCTTTGGCCACTAGTTCTTCCAAATTGTGGATAGTCCAGAATTTCAGTTGATTATAGGCACGGTTCTCTAGGTTGATGTTGTACTACGTTCTTTCTTCCTCTGTGAAGGGGAGTCGATGGGCTCAGTCCTGCTGTGACATCTTTTATTCATGTCATAACCGTAATTTTCGTTAGTGCTTACGACATAGTAATCGCTAAAACATAAAAAACTTTATGCTTCTGAATGAACTCATTAAAGTCTAGTGCAAGTTCACTTTTCAGACTTGACTTTCTGCCTTTTAACTCAAAGTTTTTGTGTCCTCTTTCCTAACCCATCCATTTTTCCCAATGTATGTCTACATACTTCGTGGCTTGATTTGCTTTATTACTTCTGATCTGATTCACCTTACCCCTTTCCCTTTTAGTCTGAGAAGAATCCTTCCTAGGATGAGGGTTAGAAGGTGTAGGTATTTTGGCATGGTCGGCTACTTGTGAAGGAGCCATGTATAGAAATTGGGGTTGCATTCGAGATGGGCTTTGCGGTCCAGGTTAGAGGGTTTAATCCCCACTTGAGTGATGTATGTGAGAACATTAGTTAGGAAGTAGCTCGAGTTGACTCGGCTAGCGATGTGTAACTCTTCTTCAGTCAATAGACGATTGAGGTAGGGGTGTCCCTTGATGTTTTCTTCTATAGGACGGCCTCGCAACATGGTCAGCACTCGATAAGATGTCGGTGAGACGTAGGTGGGGTCGTACTCTGCCGTTTTGATAGTGCATTGCTGCTCCGTGTTGTTCATTACTCGGCATCCTTCGACTTCCCATTACAGTCTAAGATCGTACCAATGCCTTAGGAGCTGGGATTTCTTCTCAGCTAGCTTTGAAAACTCTACCACTTCTTGGTTAGTGATGGCAGAGGTGGTTCCCTGATCATACGACATGATGAGGTGCTGTTTGATTGCTTGCCCTTTTGAGATCTCACCACTGAGCAACTTAGCAACGGAGGCAAGGGCTTTTGCAAATGTAAATTCAAATGTTCCCCAAGAACAAGGCATCGTTTGAACTTCAACTGCGAAGGATTCATCCAATAGGCCTAAGTTGAGGCAATCCTAGCTCAGAGCTAGCGATACAAAAGTAGCGTCCAGTCGTTTAATGCAATCCACCACATCATCCCCTATTTCCTTAGCTAAATCAGCTACTAGTGAGAGAAAGGATTTCCGCTCGTAAGAGGGCCTAAGGCTTGCGGGTGGTTGGGGCTTGGTAGGACTTGAGCCTTTGACTACGGAGAGTTGCTGTGGTAGGACTTTAGGAGCTTGCGATTGGGCACTGGGACAGAAGCTAGGTTAGCAGCAGCCTCGCGTGATGTCCTCGAACGTTTCCTGCTTGTAATGATGCCCGAACTGGCGGTTGTTGATTGGTCTGACCGGCTTGGTTGATTCGCGTTGGTTCACGCATGGATGGACTTGATGATTGCAAACTAGGGAAGCTCTGCGGCTCGTGGTTTCGAGCTCTTATGGTTTTCGAGATGATCGAGCTTGAGGTTGGCGTGCAAATGGTGCCTCTGGCCACATGGGCCTTAGGTATCCATAGCCAAGCATTGCCCTCATAGTAGCCTTGTGCGTGCAAGAGAGCCTTGGGGACCCAACTCTGGCTAATTACATATCTATTCCTGTGGCTACGTTTAGGCCTCCTAGGTTTAGAGTTTCTAGTCTTCTGAGGGTAGGAGCGTGGACTCCTTGGCAGCTGTTGTGATTGTTTAGACACCCATTGGAGGAGGGATTGTGGGGCCTTAGCTTGGGTTGGTATGGGTAGCGGGCAATGAGACTCGGGAAGTGGCGGCCATATTCCACCCCCCTCAGAATTGCCTACGGGTGTTTCTATCGGTGACTGGGTGGCCCGGGATGAGGTCACACAGCCCTTGCTGAAAGCTGTAACAATGCGAACGTTGCCTATTGCTAGGTGGATGCGCTGCGATGCTTAGTCGACATTGCAGTGGGTCTACTTTTTGAAGGTGCCCCCTAGCAATGACTTTGTGCCTAAGTTTTTAGCATTTGGCAGCATGTAGAAAAGCATTGGAACAGTCTCAAACTCGATAGAAATGGCTACCTTGCACTTGCCGAGTAGTGCATAGGAATGAGCCCTATATGGGCTTAATTTTGCAGTGGTGGGTTGAAGTTGTGGCTGGCCAAGTTGAGTCCAATGATCGTAGGTCACGACGTTGAAATCTGCTCCCTCGTTGATCAAGGTGGTGAAAGCACGTGTGTTTGGCCGTGACCGTGATATGAAGGTATGCGGGTTCCACAGCTTCCTCGTCCTCGTCATCGATTTTAGTGATTGTGGCTACTCGGACCTTGACAGGCGGTTCTAACATCGGTGGTTCATGCAAAAGATGCATGGGAGGGTAGTACTTCTTGACACGGCCACCATTGAAAAAGCCTATTCCTTCACCATTTAAGGTCTTGAGTTCGACATTGCTTGTTCGGTTGATTGCACGAGCCTTGAATGGTCCAAGACCTCTAAATTTCATCTTCTGCTTATACCCTTTAACTGAGTAGAGGAGCACTAAGTCACCCTGTTCAAACTCGCGCTACTTGACGTGCTTATCAAACCAACTCTTGCGTCGGGCTTTTTCGCAGATCAGTGAAGAAGACGAGTCTTTGAGAGACGTTTGAGCTCAACTAGTCATTGCGTCCATGCCTCCTTTCCTTCCCATCGCTCTTGAAGCGCTATTCTTAGGCTAGGGACGAAGAACTCTACCAGTAGAATCGCTTCCGTGCCATATGTCAGCCTGAAGGGGGTTTGACTGACAGCCGTTTTATAGGCGGTTTGGTAAGCCCATAGAGCTGCCATCAACTTATTGTCCTAGTCGCTGCATGAAGCAGAAACGACCTTGGTTAGGACATTGATGAGAACCTTGTTCGTTGATTTGGCCTGGCCGTTTGCTTGAGGGTAGTATGGCGAGGATTTGTGATGGATGATGAGAAAGGTGGACAGGAGGTGTGCGATCACTTCATTGATGAAGTGCGTGCCTTGGTCACTGACCAATTCGATGGGGCAACCGAATCGTGAGATTACTTGCTCCCATAAGAACTTAGCCATCTTTCTAGCGTCTTTTTTTGTGTGGCTCGTGCTTTTGCCCACTTAGTGAGGTAGTCAGTGGGCCACAATGATGTAATTGGCCTACGAATACTGTGCTGCAAGACTGATGGGCCCAATGAAATCAATTCTCCATTTTTTGAAGGGTTGTCGAGCAATAACTAGGATTAATTCCATTTGATCCTTGTGAATTGGGACCTTTGTCCACTAGCACTTGTCACAGTGCTTTTTAAATCGTGCTGCGTCGTGGAAAAGCGTGGGCCACCACAGTTGAGACTGCAATACTTTTTGTGCTATCATGTCTTCACAAAAGTGCCCCCTGGCAATGCCATCGTGCGCTTTTGAGAGCACATCGTGCATCTCATATTCGCACACGCATCTGCGCAACAATCCGTCTTGCCCCAGCCTGTAGAGTTGGCCAATCAGCTGATAGGGCTGGATCTTAAGGATTAATCGCCTAAGCTAGGCTTTTTCTATTGGTTGGTCTAGTAGTCTGTGCTCAAGCACTTGGACTATGTCATCTACCCAATACGGTGTTAGATCAGTCTTAAACAGGTCTCTCTCGCTGGAGAGGTTAAATAGATGGGCGTCGGGCAGTTCATCAATAACACCTTGTCCAGGGGCTTCTCTGGTGGGAACGCGCGACATGTGATCAGCCATGTAATGCTGCTTTCCCTTTCATACCACTACGGAGAAGTCAAACTCTAAAAGCAGAAGGAGCCATCGAGCTATGCGTCGTGTAGCACAAGGTTTGTTTACTAGATATAGCAAGGCTTGATGGTCCACAAAAAAGGTGAAGGGCGTGGCCAAGAGGTAATGACGGAACTTCTTCATTGCGAATACCATGGCTAGTCCTTCTCTTTCTGTCGTTGAGTAATTCATTTCCGTCTCACTGAGTTGTTTGCTAGCAAAGCTCACTGGATAGTCTAAATTGTGTTCGCCAGGCTGGCACAACACTACCCCCACGGCAAACTTAGAGGCATCGATATGCATGTGGAAGGTGATGGTCCAATCTGGGGCTCATAGGATTGGTATTGTGATTAGAGCCTTATTCAACTCTTCGTAGGCCCTTTGGCATGCTTCAGTCCATTCGAAGACTATAAGCAGCTTGTACAATGGTCTGGCAATCAACTCATAATTGAGTACAAACCGCCAATAGTACCCGGTATGGCCTAGGAAGCATTGAACTCCTTTGTAGTTGCTTGGGGGTGGTAGGTCAACAATGACCCTGAACTTCCAGAAGTCAGTGGCAATGCCGTTCTTTGACACCACGTGCCCTAGAATGCATCCATGCTTCACCCAAAACTGGCACTTTAAGGGGTTCAAGGAGAGATAGTATAAATGACACCGCTTAAAGACTGCTCGGAGTTTGTCTAAGTGTTTGACCCATGTCGAGTGGACACAGAGGTCGTCGACAAATACTTCTAACTCCTTGCGAAGTATGTCCTTAAAGATGGTGCACATGAGGCATTGGAAAGTGGCAAGGGCATTAGTTAACCTGAAGGGCATGACTATGTACGCAAAGACACCCCACTCAGTGGGGTGAAGGCACTCTTATGCTTGTCAGCAGGGTGCACTTGCACCTGGTTGTATCCTGAGAAGCTGTCTAGGAAACTATAGGCTTCCTTGCCTGCCACTCTCTCCAGCATGTGCTCTGTGTACGGCAACGGATAATTGTCCCTCTTGGTGGCAGCGTTCACCTTCTTGTAATTGACGCACACTCGAATTTTTCCATTTTTCTTCATCACGATGACTATGGGCGATACCCAGTCTGTGTGCTCAATTTCATAAATGAATCCTGCTCTCATTAGCTTATCAATCTTCTCCTTGACAGCATGAGCATGTTTAGGATTCATAGGGTACGGTTGCTGCTTGACCGGTCCTGCGTCTGGCGACATGGGTATGTTGTGGGTCACGACACTTGGGTCCACCCCCTTAAGCTCTCCTAAGGACTAGTCAAGCATGTCTATGTACTCTCACAAGAGAGCGACAAGACTCATTTCTTCTTCATTAGTCAAATTGTCAACAACGAAGACTTGGTCAGGGTGGTTCCCCCTCTTGGGCTGGTCCCTCGATTGGTTCATTTGTTTGTGCTTGATGTTTGGCACCTAACAGCACTACCACCCTATCCCCCTTTTTGAATTTCGTGAATCGTTTAGGGAGGTCCTACGGATTCCGCTATTCTTTCGTTCGATCCTCCCTGGGTTGTTTTGCCTTCTCCTGTCTCAATCGCCTGTACCTCAGGTGGACCGGTAGGTCCCCCTTAGTGCATTTGGTTATGGGCGGCCTAGGGATCTCTGGGTCACTCTCTGAGCTAACCTCTGATTCAGAGTCGAATTCCCCCCCTTTGCTAGAAGAGGTGGTTTCTCCTGGTAGGCACAGTTTAGATGGTGATTCAGTTCTCAACATTGACCTCATTCCTGGCTGGGCTAGTCCCGCTTGCTCGAGGTCTATGGCTCCTACGTGTTCCAACTAGGTGTGGTCACATTCCACGCTCATGAATCCTTCTTCCCTCCAAAATATGCTCCTTCTATGCGGCTTAGAGTCTGCCCGTATTTGCTCTATTTCTTAACCTTCCGTGTCGTATTCCACAGTATCTACCTCTCCCTTACTTTCATCGCTGAAGGACTAGCAGTCTTCGTATTCGTCGTTTGAATTTCCTTCATCAGACAGCTTGTCATCTCCTAGGACTCGGTCTATCCTTGGTCGTTGGTTAGGCACCAGGGCCCAGTTATACATGAGGTTTAAGTCATGCACTCTGGTCCATTGCCACTTGGGTTCATCTAGGAGATCCTGGAGTGGTTTGAGATTTGCGGCTCGATTGTTAGCTAGCTTGTCCAATAGATACCCCAGTATCTCTTGGAGTTCCCTTTTGTTGGTTGGAACGTGGGGGTTGACGGGCTTCGGCTCCCCTTGAAGGCTTCCTGACGTCATGTAGACTGGCACAGAGGGTGTGTCGTCAGCCTTACCAATTGTTTTCATGGCTTGCTCATATGCTTCGTGATCAGAGAACAGAAGGTCGATTGTAGCCAAGACATGCATCCAATCCCGCTCATCCTCTAGGCATGGGATATACCTGGTCAAGGGCCCGTAGGACTTCTTGGCCTGAGTATTGCCCTTGAGCATAGTAGAGATGGCATCTAAGTCGACTAATGAAGTCTTCCAGGTATCCATCTCTAATCTCATGACGTCTATCCTATTGCCAAGGAAGATTAAGCCGTTACCCCAATCTTCGATGACCCTAGTGTTGCGCATCTAGGGGCAGCCTAATAGGATGTCATAGTCCACTCCCTTCATGACTATAAAGTCAACGGAGAATTGGACACCTGCAATCCTCACTGGCCAATTCTTAAGCACCCCGAATGGCTTAACTCTCATACCATTTGCTAGTGTGACATTAAACCTAGCAGTCTCAACAGGTGGGTTTCCCCAAGTTTGAAGCACTATGTAGCTAAGCATGCTAACCATGGCCCCCGTGTCTATGATTCCCTTCCTCATTGTGTCACCTAGGGCTAAAACTGGCAAGACTGCATGCATCTTGGAGCCTTCCCAAAAGGCATTGACATGCAAGGACTTAGGCGCAGTGTGCAGTGTCAGACTCAGTATTTGCGTTTCTGCCTCATGGTCCTGAGGGTCTGTCGTGACCTGCTCTTGCGTCCCTTCAACCCACTGCTTAAGGCCCTGCCATAGGGTGGAGTGCTGCCTAAACATATCTCCCAGGCTGAGTGTTACAGGGGTAGTCACCAGTGTGGTGAGGAGATCATTGGGTGTTTGGATTGTCCTGACCAATGGGTGTTTGTCTCTCTCTCTCTTAACCTGGATTGGGTGTTCGTCTCTCTCTCTTAACCTAGATTGTCCTAACCAATGGCCGTGACTGTGAACCGTGGCCCTGTGGCAGCATCGAGGCTTGGCCTTAACGGCACCTCTTGTGGTGCAGTTGCTTCCCTTAACTTGGGCTATGGTAGTGAGTTCGGCGTACTTATGCTGGAGAGGTCATCGATCCCATCCTCCATGATGGGCTCAGCATCCTGTAGGTATTCTTGGGCTTCCTTTACCCATTCCCTCACCTTCTCTATGGCCTCTAATTGTCGCTTCAGTTGTGGGTACTCCCCTATCTTAGCACTTCCCTTTTCGGCCGTCATAGGGGCTGACGTCTCTACTTTTGCGTCAGAGACCTTCTTTCCAGTGGGCAGAGTTGTAACACTCTCAGTCTTTAGTGCAATTTTAGCTTCTGACTTCCTCTTCCCCCACCTACGGCTCTTCTTCCCTATCAAGGCTGCATCCAGATTGCTAGGTCCTGGCAAAGAGATGCCAGCCTGCTTCATTTGGGCACGGGTCATGACCCGCAACGGGATAGGTGTGGCCTCCCCGTCGTGGTTCTCGACACCAAATAGCCCCAATGGGACAGACGGCTCATTGGTTGAACCAGGTGACGGCTTCCTCCTTGGGCAATCGACGAAAAGATGAGTGATTCCGCACTCAGTGCACCTTTGGTCGGCCTTATCTCTATTTTGTTGCTCCCTCTCAGGGCAGCGGGACAAGACATGACCTGGGTGGCCACAGGTTCAATAGGTAATTGGGTCCTGTGCCTGCCCTCGTAGGCCCTTACCTCGTTCTCTTTCCAATGCCATCACCGGGACTGGTCGATAGTCCATGAGGACAGCGTTACCCTCGTCGTCCTACGAAACATAAGGGCATATGTAAGCTTCCTCCTCGTTTGGTTCTTCCACATAGTGGACAAGAGTGTCACTCAGTGGGTGGGTTACGTAAGGACCAGACAGCTTAGGAATGCCTGTAGGATTTATCTCCATCCTGGGAATAGTTGGGTTAATATCGTTGGGCACGGGAAGGGCCAATGGGGCTCCCCTTTTGAAGAATAGATGCGGCCTACTCGCTAGGTAAGGTTGGCCGTATGGTTGTGAGTACGAAAGTCTCCATGGCAGTCTACAATGTGCGACATCATGTCCGAACCTATCGGAGTTGGCACAAGGTCGTGACCCAGGGTCCTGACACTCGGATGGCAAGTGGTTTTCGCCACAATATACGCATTGGATGTGTGGACGCATTCTTGAAACTTGGCTAGTTCCATTCTAACATCAACCAAGTCTTGATTCGTTTTGGTGGCTTTTCCCTTATCCTGGGCGGGTGGTGATGATCGCTCACTCGAGGCCAGCAGCCTCTCTGAGCTTTGCGAAGTGGTCTCTTCTACGTTCACGCTCCTGGAGCTCTGCTCCTTCAACTGATCGTCCACTCGGATGGCCTCCTCAAAGACCCTGTCTCGCAAATCCCGCTGCAAGCTCGAGTTGCCTGCCAAAGCCTTGTATAGCTCCTCGTTCTGAATCCCGTTGATGAATATAGCCGACACTGCTCTTTCATCGAGTGCTCTCCAGTAGGGATTCTCTTAAAGAGACTACGTACATGGGTTATGTAGTCACGAATGTCCTCCTTCTCTTTCTACTTGACATTCATCAAGCATACGAGTAGATTGTCGGAGTATCCGGGCTCGGAAAATCTCTTGATGAAGAGATCCTTGAGGCCATCGAAGTTGGTTTGCTCCGCGTTATCTAAGCTCGTATACCACGTCCTACCCTTATCGCCCAAGCAAAGTGCAAACGCTTGCGAGCATTGAGTTAGGTCGTTGAGGCCATTGGCTTCGCAGACTTGCTCGAACTACTCGACAAAGCTGTAGGGATGTTGGTATTTATCGAGTTGCTTGGCAACAATAGGGATTTTAGCCTGGCTCTTTGAGCCTTGGTTTGCTCCTGACCCTGCGAGAGCAGCGATGTCGCTAGAGCCATGGCACTTTACTCTGCATCCATGTTATCAAGCAGTCGCTTCATCAAAAGCTCACTCAACGTTAAGTCTACCTCTAGTGCCCTCTCATGGTCCGTTCGATTCCTGCCAGCCAAGTTCAGTACACGCTGCACCTCTCGCAGCTCCATGCTTTGCCTTGGGTTCCTAGCCTACTGATCCCTGTTGTACTCAGCCATGCTTTGTAATGCCTTGCGGGCCAGCTTTCTCTCCTCTTCTAGATCTGCAATGATAGCCTCTGTCGTTCTACCGCGGTGCTCATACCGAGCATGAGCGTCATAACTACTAACCAGGTGCTGAATCGCATCTGGAAAGGCTCCTAAGTCGAGTTCCTTGTTGTATGTTTGATCTGAACTTTCCTCTGCCATTGTCGAGTTGCGTGCTCCACCAAGCTATCAATTAGGTTCAGTAAGCTCGGTAGATCCACTCGTCGGTGTCCCTTGCTTGGTTCTACCTCTGATTGTTGACGGTTTCTCTCTGTATTGGGTTTTCTTCTATTGGTGGATTCCTTGAGTGGTTTATCTGGGTGAGTTTATTCACTTATTTAATGCCGTACTCAATTCATGGCCACTCAATGTGTCTTCCTCGTGCATTTGTGCACAACCAGGCTTTCCATTTCCTTGAGTGTACTTCAAGTGCAAAAATTCAGGGTGAGTGCAGCAACCACTCCTAGTCATCTTACGCACTCTCGCGTTGTTTTGGGCCAAATAGGCTTGTGGGTCACTTCCTGGCCGTCTTGTTAGGGTTTAGGGTTTCCCTAAAATGTTGCCTTGTTTGGCTCTGGTCACAGATCAGGCCTTACAGCTCAGCGGATTGTGTCTAGGCCTCTAGGTCTCGCAACTGCCCACTCCTAGCTACTAAGTAGCAACGCCCTCCTACTTTGCCTATTCCGCTTGCCAGAATCAAGTTCTGAGCACCCTATGGGTTTTCGATAGTCTGAGCTGTTGAGTCCTAGCTAGCTCAGGCCAATTTTTTGAAAATCTGGTAAAAATCTACACTAGGCTCAACTAGTCTGAATTGCAGGGTCCGAATGGGTTACTCGGACGAGCCGAGGCACATGGGCCGAGGGCCGCATCCGGGGATTGGGACAGGGTGGACTCGGACGGAGTCACTCGGACGGGGTCACTCAGACAAGGTTATTCGGGCGGGCCAAGGCAAGTGGGCCGAGGGCCGAGGTTGTTCACGGTCCAAATTATAGACTCGGATGGGCTGATTAGGGTTTTGGTCGGATGGGCCGAATTTGACACGTGGCCGAGGGCCGATTCTGGGACTCGGCCCAGGAGTGGTCACTCGGACGGGCCAAGCGCGGTGCACATAAATAGCAGAAAATGGGTTTCATCGTCTCTCGTGCTTCACTCAATCATACCAGGCATAACCTTCTAGATCTGACCTAGGGGAGCAAGAGAAGAGATTCATATACTTGGATGGAGTGACGGGCTTGTCGTTGGTGCGATCGAATCGAATTGGCCGGTAGCTCTCTCTCTCTCTCTTTCACACTGAACTGTTGCAAATGAGTGTTTCCTTGGCCTTTTGGCTCTTATACCCCTTCTTGGGTATGGTGTTGACGCCCCCAATCACTCAGTTACCAGTCTTAAGCATCGCAAGCGAGCTTTTTGCCCTTTTTGCATGATTTTTTGCCCTGTTTGCCCTATTTTGCAATAGTAAACCCTACTCTTCTCCGATGTGATTTCCTAATCCTATCCTACTCTAAATGAAACACGAATCGAAAACAAAATACTGAAGTGATTTCTCCATGTTTCCTAATCATCAAACAAACAAAATAACCCAAAATACTTACTTATTTTGAAGATCAAAAACACCCAAACTTCCTACCTATCTCAAGCTCCGGTTCGGGGATGAATCCCTTACTTCGATGCTCGATATGAGGCGCGCAAGTGCTCAAGCTTGAATCCGTGGTCCCGGCAACGGAACCAAAATGTGGGAGCTTTTGCTCAATCGCCAAGACCCACGGACCACTTATTGTTTCAAGCGTTCCAAGCGAGCTCTAATGGCTATCTCTCATCTAGCCGATGCGCCGTCGATCCTATGAGTGTAGTGAGCTTACCTTGGTGCCAATACGAGTTGCCTCCTCTCTTCTACACATCGGTAGCTCCACGATCCTAGATGCTAGCTCAATCATCCTCAAGCCTCCTCCATCTCCAAGCTCCATCCTCCATAGTCGCGCGCACGAGAAGAGAGAAGGGAAGAGAAGAAGAAGAAGAGGAGATGGTGAAGAGCTTCACCCTCTTGATCCCTCACTCTCACACACACTCACTCCCTCACACTCTCACACTCCCTCTCTCAAGAGCACACACAAGCAAGAATGTGAGAAGGAGAGAAGAGGAAGAAGACTCCTTTTGCCACACACCAAAGAATGATCTCTCATTCACTTTTTGAACTTAATATATACAAACCCTAAAATCCCATGGGCACCCATCCCTTTTTTACATGACCGGCCATTATGGCAAGGTCCTTTTTCCATTTTCCTCTTTTAGCCTCGTGCCTCTAGCCTACACCCGTCTAATATTTTACAATGGGCACAGGAGGGAGCCTGACGCTCTTTTACAAAGATTTTTCGAGTTTTTAAAGGCGCCTTTTCTTTTATGGTTTCTCTTTCTGCTCCAGTCCATCTTTAGGGGCCGCTTGCGTGTCTTCGCTCTTTTTATTCATCTTCCTTGCTTTCGCCATCTTGGCTTTGCCATCTTGACTTGGGGTTAACAGCATGATAGATCTTAGAGACTAATCTATCTATCACAGAGGGAGTACATTCATAAAGTCTTTGAGCGCTTCCATATGCAGGATGTTAAGCCTATTAGTTGTCCATTACCTTCTCATGTGAAGTTTTCACAGGTCGATTGTCCGCAGACATATGAGCAGAGGGCTGAGATGGCTAAGATTCCCTATGCATCAGCCGTGGGTAGTCTTATGTATGCCATGATAGCCACCCGTCCATATATAGCTATTGCAGTAGTTGGGGTTGTGGCATGTTATATGGCTACACCTGGCAAGAAACATTTGGAATTCCATAAAGGGTATCATGAGGTACCTGAAGGGCATAACAAATATGTATATTTGTTGTAGTAGCTAGGATACAGGAATCGTAGGGTACATTGACTCTGATTATGCAAGACATACATATAGTAGGAAGTCCATGTCTGGCTATGTGTTCACTTATGTTGGAGGGACTATCTCTTAGATGTCTAGGGCGCAGAAGTGTATAGCCCTTTCTATTACAGAGGCCATGTATATTGCAGCCACAAAGGCTTGCAAGGAGGCTATCTGGTTAGGCCATTTGATTGCAGACCTTGGTATGACAGATGATATGCTTACACTGCATTCGGATTCTATGACTGCCATTTAGTTGGCCTAGAATCTCTGGTCTTCCATGCGAAGACATAACATATTAAGGTGAGGTATCACTTCATTCGCGAGGTTGTTGAGGATAGGTCTATTGACCTTGTCAAGATTCCAACTGAGCAAAATCTTGTAGACTTGCTCATGAAGAGCCTTACTACAAGGCGCTTTGCCTTCCTCAAAAGATTGATGGGCATCGGATGAGATAACATCTTTTTCCTCATCTAGTTGTACATGTGTGCATGTTGTACTGTCTTTTATTTTCTTTTATCTCTCACTGGGGTAGATTCGCCTCTAAGTGGGAGGTTGTTGGGAGTAAAGGTGCCTCTGCCTAGCCGCCCGTGTATTACAACACTGAGAGTACCCGCCACTATACACTGCAGGTGGCAAGTGCCCATCACAGTCACTTATTCTTTATTCTTTTAGTGACACTTTGAATAAAGGAAGGCCCGGCCACACATTGTGGCTATTGAAGTTCCCACTTTGAGTTTCACTCTGTCTCTTGCTATTGCTCTCCATCTGCCATAGCTCTCACCGCTAAACTTCTTCCTCTTGGGTTCCACTTCCCTTTTAATCAATTCAGGGAGTTAAATGTTTTAAGCCACAATTGACTGTAGATGTTGAACAACTATCTTCTTAGAGTTGGGGGTATAATGACTACATGCAAAAAACCATTGTTTTCACAGTGGTACATTTTGGATTGATAGATGAAATTGAAATAAATATGATTAGCGTGTCATACCACTTTGATTGGTATTATCGCATAGCTTATTGGACATTTCGAAGGGCTGAGTGGGATGATGTGTTGCCTTGGATACATGTATTAGAGACTTGAAAATTACTTTTGATGCAAAAGACATGAGAGAGGTTGCAAAAAATTTAAGTCTAATTCTTGAAGAGGAGGAAAAACTTCCTTATGGAGAAGTAGACCCAAAATTACCAACTATTCTCAAACTATTGAGCATGTACACAACCACAAAAGCCCTAACTTTGGAGTGTTAGAGAAAATGCATAAATAAAAAGAAATTGCTAAGGATGATACTATTAGGTACTAAACTAGTGGTGGATGAATTTGAAGAAGAAGTGACGAAGACAACAAAATGAAGCTTGAGACCAACAAGCAAAAGAACGAGCAACTTGGCAAGAAGCTTGGCGACTAGAGGGGCTAGAAAGGGTGAATGCATTACTAAATTTGTTGACTGGCTCTCACCCAGCACACCCTTTTGAACCTTTATTAAATCAAATATTTTGACCATATAAAAGCAAAGGTTGAAGCCCTTATGTGTTGCATGTATTCTAGGCAAGATTCCTAAGGTTTTTAAAGTAAAAGAACATATGCAATGGCTTTTATAGCTCCAAGCCAAGAATTTACAATGGTAAAAATATATATCAATGAAGTACAACTTAGATACAATATCACAAATATTTTTGATAAAGTGAATAACTTGTCGATGTAGAGTCCATATCCTTTTAGCCTTTTTGATGACAAAATTTGAGGCTATCATTCCTCCCACACTTAAATTGGTGAGCTCCTGTGAATTGAAGAACCATAGTAAACTTCCATTGTAATCTTCAAGAAAAACTTCATATCCTTCTTCTCATTTCTTCACACTTCTATGAATCATTGGTCTACTTCATCAACAACCACTATCTCTTCACATCAATTTTTTTCTTGATTTCAAACACCCATCACGGACTAATATACTGATAAGGATGAATACCACAATGCTTTGATTTTGGGAGACACACTATCTCCGTGAAGAAGAAACATTGGAAATCCACCAGTTTGACACCGAAAAGGTGAAAACTCGCAAAAGATCTTCAAAGTAGCACTCCCACTTCATCAAATTTAACTTTGATGTTCTCCCACCCGCTGCTGCATCCAAATGCTTTGGCTTTCTTTTATATGTATGGCATATGAACTGGCATACCAAATGGGTTAATTAACCTTAGAGGCTTTTATTTTCATTTTCTTTTAACCTTATCTTTTCCTTCGGTTGCTCGTATATGGGCATATAGATTTCCATCCAATCTTCTTTAAAGGGGTGTAGCGATGGGTAGGGATGATGACCTTGCAGAGTTGCAAGCACCCTCCGCTCACCCCATGGACCGTTAAGGGCTAGAATTTGGGCTTCCCCATGTCCACATCTCTTGTGCCTCTGTCTTCTGCGCTTGCGACGGCCATAGGCGTGTTTTGCTGCTTCATCCTTTTCCTTCATTTTTGCGCCTTTGTTTTCGTGAACAGATTAATCTTCTTCTTCTTTGTTGTGGAAGGAAAGATGAATAGGTCTCCTTCAATCCGCGATAGAAGACGAAAGAAGAATAGATTGTCACTTTGAAGCTGTTTCTTGCTTCCTCTTCTCCTACTTCTTCATCTTCTTTTGTTCAATATCTCAAGGAAAATCCCTCTCCTGCCATACACATCCTTCTGGTGCATTACTGAATAGCAATTAAAAGCATACTTGCATTCCTTGCTCAAGCATCAAGGTGTAGTTTTGTTTCATCTGCAGTTGGACCAAAAAACTGGATAGGACCTGGATTGCAGAATCGATCTTTGAAAGCCCACTCTTGCCTTATGGAGGCAAACTTCTTGAAAGGTGTGCCATGGAGTTCAATCATGTCAGTTTCACCAGGATGTAAGAGGGAACCAGTAGCATAGCTGAAGGCATACTGGCATCAAAGTTTGTAGGCATGCCACATCTTCCTTCATATCTGAAAAAGTGTGATTGGCCCTTGAAACTCCCTTTATAAGAGCATGCATTCTTGCGTCATTGAAGCTCTGTCTCCACCATACTTATAAACATCTTTTCAATTTCAATTTTTGCAACCTGGACAGTTCCATGGGGATCTCTTTCAAGTACAAACTGCTCCTGGATGTTCTGCTGAATGAAATCAATCATACCCTTAGGAATAAGAATAACACCATACAAATTTCCATGCTCTGCCAATTTGATAATGACATCAGTTATGGGAAAAAAAAAATTTGTCATGCCGTGTGGAAGGGAAGAAAGGGAAGGCCATCTGTTGAGAACAAATCTGCATACAACTCCCTACTCTTTACTTCACAGAATCCATGGCTAGCCCGGTCCCGGCAACGGAACCAAAAATGACTGGCTCTCACCCAGCACTCTAACAAGCATAAAACGAGGGAACCGAGCAGCAAAGTATATGCTTGGAGCTTTGCTCCTCACCAAAAAACCTGCAAACACGCCTCTATTGCCATGAATACACACACACGAAAGACTCAAGACACACCCTCACCAATTAAGAAACAAGATCAGGAGGCTCCTCCTCTTCCTCTACACACTCAAGATCCATAGTTGCAGCACAAAAGAAGAGCAAGAAGAAGGATGGACAAAGAGATTTTGGAAAAGAGGGAAGAGGGAAGTTAAAGAGGCACCACAATCTGCCATGCTCCAACCTCCTCAACCACTTTTTTCCAAGAAACCCAATTGCACCCTTTTGAACCTTTATTAAATCAAATATTTTGACCATACAAAAGCAAAGGTTGAAGCCCTTATGTGTTGCATGTATTCTAGGCAAGATTCCTAAGGTTTTTAAAATAAAAGAACATATGCAATGGCTTTTATAGCTCCAAGCCAAGCATTTACAATGGTAAAAATATATATCAATGAAGTACGACTTAGATACAATATCACAAATATTTTTTATAAAGTGAATAACTTGTCGATGTAGAGTCCATATGCTTTTAGCCTTTTTGATGACAAAATTTGAGGCTATCATTTGTACATAGATGCAACGTCTAGCTCAAACAAGGAGCTTCTTGGACCTAACATAACATTTGATAGAACACCTTCAAAAGAAAGTGAAATAGATTTGTATCATGGGGACCGAGTGCTTTAAGCATCGATAGTCCCACTAGGGGAGTAGGCAAAGCAAGAGTATAGAAAGTGAGACCAACACCATGATAGTGAGTAACAAATCTTTATTTAGTTGGGATTTAGAATATCCTTTTGGGTTAAACCAACTATTTAAAGAGCCAAATGAACAATTTTGGATAGAGCAAGTGTCTAATTTGGGATTACAAGTCTTGTTTCATATCCCATGTCAAAGAGAGCAATTAAGGAATGCGTATGAGTTGGGATTAAGATACCTACTCAAGGAGTCCAAGGAATCTGTGTGGTTCAACCTTACTCAAGATTTTGGGCTAGGGACATTATTCAAAGAAGTGATGGCTCGCAACCCTGTAAGACTAGTCGATTTCACCCAATTTGGGGGACTATGGGATGAAGATACCGAGGCACATATGCAAAGGTTTAGGTGACTTGCATAGACAATGAGATAGTGGATGATGATCAAAATATTCATATCTTTCTAGCAACATTAAAAGATAAAGCAATAAGGTGGTACAACAACCTGGATGCTCAAAATAAAGGGGCATATGCTGCCTTGACACGAGTATGTTTAGAAAAATTTTGATAGCAAGGTTTCCAAGATCAGTTAGCTCTTTAATTGGATTATCTATCCCAAGGAGCAACCAAAAGTGTTGAGCATTACATTGAGCATATGGAAATGATTATTCAAAAGATGAATCCAGCCCCAGATGAGAACCTACACAAAAGCATAAGTTTATTGATGCCAAGGTCCATTAATATGATAGCTTACAAATTCCAACTACTCTAGTGGATGCTAAAACACACGTTAGATGGTGGGAAGAGGTGCAATTTAGCCATCAATGAAGGAAGGATCTATTCAAAGAACCTCAAATGGAATACCCTACCAGTACTTTAAGGGGATCTCTAAGAATGTGTCATATGTGACCATTCCCCTAAATCTATCTACAATGGCAAGTTTCAATGTGGCAAGCATACCTTTGAATCCATACACCTCAATCTCAATTTACATGATGCAAACATGCATCTTGTTTATGCCTCAAACTCAATCCACTTTAGATAAAGCAAAAGTAGCAAAAATTATCGCAAAGTCCCTCGAAAAATTAAAAGAGCAAATAATGGGTGTGGTCTAAGTGCCATTAAAGAAATTTATTTCATAACAACACAAGCTACACTAAAACCATTAAAAACCATCAAGAATCGTTCAATAAGCTTCCAAGCACTCTCAAACTCCATCAATCATCATTCCATCTTCTCATACAAAAAGAAACAGAGTAAAATAGAAGCTAAACAGACTCAATCAGACACTAACAAGACATCAATAGAACATGTCAAAGCATCACATTTCCACTAAAAACTATCATGAGCTTCTCAAACTTATTCAACCTTATCCAAAATACTCTCATACACTTCCAAACCAGCTAATCATCATATAAAATCCATCAAAAATCAACCATTCAATCCACAAAAAATAACAAAAATCAGCCAAAAAATCAAGTCATTGCAACCCTCAATATATCCCCACACTTAATCAAGGAGCGTCCTCACGACCTTAGAAAAAAGAGAATAAAAGTTCAAAATATATCTCAACTTGATCTTCCTCACTAGCTTTACAAAACACAATCCAACCACGTACCCAACTCATAACCTATATCTAAGAAAGAATTGCAATGAAAGGAAAACACATTTATCCATTAACAAAGCTTTGAAAAGAAAAGTGTGACAAACTTTTAAATGATATAAGAGGTTTGTTTTCTTTCACCATAAGCATCTATCCTTCAAATAGAGTCACGAATCACCATCAATCAACTTCTCAATCAACTCCATCTTCATCTTCAACTCCACATAAGAAGGATAAAACACCACATATACATCATAGAACATATACAAAACTCACGTAGACACAAGATAATGTAGTCTAAATGGCACATACTCCCAAAAGATGAAAAGCAAGGTGAAAGATTTTCATTAAAAGAATCAATACATCCAAGAGAGTGTCCACAGGCTATGTAGGATGAATATATTTTTTCTTGAACTTCATACTCAGCTTGAGACATTCCAGACTCTTGTTATCATCCGCAAAATGTAGAGGCACATTTTGGAGAAACTGTAAACAACACATCCTTTCCAACAAGATAAGAAAATTGGTAGGAAAAGCTTGTGCAAAATAATATGGGATATCCATCTAAGCAACAGTCACATCCTCATTCGGATTAATAATCAAGTTTGGAATAATCTTTTGAGTATTTAAGTGAGATTGCTGATGCATAAAAGAAAGATACCAACAAAAATTAGACACCAAGCATATTAAAGTATCCTCAGAACAAGCAAGTGCTCTAGCAAATTGAAGAGAAGAAGTAGAACATTATGCATATGTGTCCAAGGAAACATGAATGATATGCCAATTAAACATTGTTCTTATCAACGAATCATTCAATGTCCACTACTATTGATGGAGGATATCATTGTTATACCTATGAGTATCCATCACTAGTTGTGGAGGAAGATTAAGATAATCAGATGGAGATGGCAAAGGGATAATAGGAGAACATTGAAGAGGGGGCTAAGATAAATCATAGAATGAAGATATTTGAAGGGATAATGAGGGTGGAAAAGAAGGGAAAGAAATTAAAATTTTCTAAAAGGATTATGCTAGAAAAATAGAAGGAATAGGTGGAACAATATTAGTAGGTTCAATAGGAGTAGGTGAGGATATATGATCAGCAATAAATGGGCATGTAGTCAAAACTAGATTTTGAGGGGAAAATGCAAGGGTAAAATATGAGAGAGGTATACTATCTGGATTAGGTTAGAGGATGGCAATATACAAGGGTAATCAATAAGAAATTAAGGAATAAGATAGGATATCATGAGTATCATATGGATAGATGGAACATCCAAAATCAAAAGATAAAAAGAAATCCTTAGTAAATAAAAGATTGTTAGCATTTTGGTTCAACACTTGGGATTGCAATGGCTGAATATCTAACTTGTGAAAAACACTCCGTTGACGGTGAGGATCCAGGAACATCATCCTCCAAAGGAGGATGCCAAGCATAACCTTTACACCACAATGTTTGATGATATTAATTCTTTAAGCCATCAATCAAAGTCATTTTAGTTGAATGGACATACATGACTGCTTGCAAAATCACATCTTCTACATACATATTTATGTATTCCTCAGCAGGGATATGCATATATCCTCAAAGATACATAAAAGATAATAGTTGAGCATCATGAGAAATCAAGTCATCAATAACTCTATCAAACACTCCTTTGAGTAAATCTACTTGCCACATGTTTTGCCACCCATCCTTTGGAGGTTCTAAGTCCACATTACTCAAGCACTAGATGTATAACATAAATTGTTATTGTTGTTGATATTGAATTCAAAAGGATGATGGAGGTGACACCAATTCAACATAATGGGAAAAATCTTCATGAATACAATTCATACACTGATGAAGTCACTCTACCTTGGTAGAAAATCCATCACATAGTTTAGCCTTCTGTTGCAAATGATCTAGCTCTCTTCCTTAGACAACAAATAAGACATCATTGGGACTGGAGGAGTGATATAAAGAGTAGCGACTTTTTTATTAAGTTCTTCAATAAACTTCTTTTATGACTCTACAGTTTCTTGGGAATGCTGCAATTGGCCCTCACATATAACAAGCTTATGATCTAATTCTATCATTTCCTCAAGAGTGACATTTTTCTCCTTGGTCAAGGACACATTATATTCCTGTAAAGTGGCAACCTTACCTTCTAACTCCTTAATAATGGCCTTCTAGGAATCCATCAAAGCTATAGCTGCAATCATTTGTGTATGGATATCACTCAAAGTAGTCTTTTCAGAAGCTAAATCCTCTAGAGCTTTGCTAAGTTGACTGGTTAAAGAATCCACCTTGTCTTGCAAAGAGGTATACACTCCCATATAGATTGTCTAAAGATAGGGAGTCATGGAAGTCTCCAAATCAAATTCAACCCCAGAAACTAGTTGCGACAACATAGATCTTGAAAGAACTGTAGGAATCTGCGAATCTAGTTGTCCTTCTTGTTGTGTTGTAAAGAGGTTGGGACAAGACAAGAACGAGGGAAGGGAGCTACCAAATACCTCAAGTATCAGAATTTGTACCACAATAAGGGTTGAAATAGGGAGAGGATCAAAAGGACCCTGTGTAAGATGCTTCTTTCGAATGATTCGGGAAAGGGGTAGATATGCTAAATCTTAATGTATTTCCATAGGAGGAGAAGGAACAAATGGAAACTACTGCAGAAGTGCAACAAGATCAAGCACAGGAATGCCACCTGGGGGAGGTGCCAATTGAATGATCTCCTATGGAAAAATCCCATAGAAAACAGTACTAAGTTGACCTTTCATGACATGCTCAAAATATTGATCCATTTTAGCCAACAAGAAGGTTTCCAATTAATCTTAAACCCCTCCAAAATCTTGATAGAGACAAAGACTTTGATGCATGCTTGCCCAACAAAAAGTAGTCTTGAAGGAATTGGCATAATTGCTTTCATAAGAGAGAGGAAATATGTGCCACTAATACTCATGAACTAGTGATAACCTTGTTTACTACCAAAGGAGAAGAGGTTTCCTTTTGCAACAAGGCAAGGATCTCTATAGTGGATAATAAATGATTGCCACTAGGCACACAAGGGAAGTTGCAAAAGGTAGGAAAAAGGCTTCATTGATAGTAATAAACCAAGCCTGAAAGCTTCTTGTAAGTCTCCAGAAAAGAGCAACAGAGCTTCACATCTACTAAAGGGAACTTCAAGGCCACAAAGAGATAAAGACATGTCTTTCAAATAGAGTCAACATCCAAAAGAAGAGAATAATATGGTACACGCTACATCACAAGTGGGGGAGTGGAAGAAGATGCCATTTAGATCACATTGGAGTATCCACACACACACAAAACCAAAAAAATGAGAAAGGATCCTTGAAAAACCCTCAAATACCACCACTAAGATAGATAACAAGGAAGCAAAAATAACAACAAAAAACTGATAGGACTAGACTAGACCTCCCCAAGCATTCCACATCCTATGAAAAAATTGACTTGACCTAAGCAAATATGCGACCGAAAGCTTCATGCTATGTATACATACAAGCACCAGAAACCCCGTAATCAAACACTCAAAAGAAAATAAACTTCCACACATACCGTATCCCAGACACAATATAGAAATTATGACTAAACCATAGACTCAGACCATCAAAATAAATATAGATGGACAAGACCTTTGTCTTTGACCAAGGAATCCCAATCTCCGTAAGTATATGGCGTATACCGATGGTGCGATGAAGTGGGTGGGTGAAAACTACATGACTCATTTTTATTAGATGACCAATTAAGCATTAACTTAGTCCATTAATGCATGGTGAGTCGTATTCATATCCTAACCCCTACTACTTAGATTGACTTGACTAGACTAGACTAGGGATCTCTACAAATAGAATTCATTTTTAAAAAGTTATATGATCTATGGTGCAAAGTGCATGTATGCGTGACTTTAGGAGGTTCATTACTATTTACAAATTAAATGTATGTATAGTGCATGTGTGTATGCACTGTAAATGGATTTCAAATTACCAAATTTAGTGGGTTATGGTGCTATGTGCCCATGCAATGACGGAGTTTCTTTTATACATTAACAACCGCTTCTTTTTAATTAGAAATTTAGGATGTACATTCTATTTATTTTGTGGGTACAATGGTCGGTTGATTTTAATTACAATTACATATGTGTGTACAATGCATGTGAAGGAGGGAAAAAGAAAAAGAACCTGGCAGTGTGTAGACACTCACAAGGTCTAATGGGCAAAATCCCACTTCCAAACAAGCCAAAGAATAGGAAAATCCTTGTATAAAAATAACAGAAAGTTAGTCTCCTGTAAGATACAAAAAACCAAATACTATACCAAAAAAAAAGAACGGGGACAAAGAGAGGTGTTCGTGTTTTGTTTTAATTTTTTCATATATTCGTGTTTATGTGTTTTAAGTTGGATTGTGTTTCTTTTGTTTTAAATAAATGGGAATACCCAAATGGCAACAAAAATATTAGGAATATGAAAGGAATTTTGTAGGAAATTTATGCATTGAAATAGCTATTTTTGTAATTTTTCTCATTTTCTCGTTTTCTCATTGTTTAATTTGTTTTTTTCAAATAATTCATTTTAAATATTTTTTAAATTTAATATATTTTTGACTCATCATAATGATGATGGAAATTTATTTGGAATTTTTTTCAAATTTTTATTCATTTTTATGATATATTGAAGTTTTTTAAAAAAAATTATAATTTAATATTTTCTATTTTTATTAGTATTTTTTAGTTAATAAAAAATTTCCCAATTTTTCATTATATTTTTATATTTTATATTTTTTTATTCTATTTAAAAAAATTATGTTTTTAAAATAAATTTTTAATGTTTTTATGGTTCTTCGAAATTAAAAATATGTCGAGAATATGGTACTGAGTCATGGATTGTGTTTGGCTGTGTGTGAACAGCTGCAAGCTCTCCACTATGGGCAAAAAACCGCACGCTCATCCTTGCATGTGAACAACTGCTAGCACAATTATCACGCTCGAAACAAAAACCCATGCACACGAACAACACCTTGGAAGGTGACACAAATGGGGCCTGGTGGTCACACACTAGAGAAGGAGGATTTAAAAAAATAGAGAAATGGTAAAAAGAAAGGGTGGGGGTAGGGTGAGTTTTTTTTTCTTGTTTTTGTTTTTGGTGTTTTTTTTTGTTTGTTAAAAAAAAGAGTTTAATGTTTTTTTCTTCTTCTTCTTTTTGTGCTTTTTTTTTTCTTAAAAGTAAATTGGGGTAGGGGGGTTTACCTTATAATGGGCGAGAGGGGGGCGGGGGGGGGGCGGGGCGCATTACAAGGCGCGTGGCAAGGTGGCGTGGGCGTTGTAGGGCACCTTGTCGGGCATGCGGCAAAGGACATGGCCCTACGACAACATAGATGAAGGCTGTGCACATTTTGTGCAGCTTCGCGTGATGATTCTTGTGGTGAGGTGGCGTGGCAACAAAGGTTCGTGTGGTTCTGTAGGCCGGGCACAACGACGACAAAGGCGCACGGAAGAGGAGGGAAGAAGGAAGAGAGGAGGAGGGAGGGAGGGGAGAGGAGAAGAAGAGAAGGAAGAGGGGAGGGAGAAAAGGAGAAGGGGAAGGGAAGGAGGAGATGGAGGAGAAGGGGAAGGGAGGGGTGGAGAAGAAGAGGGGAGGAGGTGGAGGGAGGAGATAGAGGATGAGGGGAAGGTGGGGGAGGGGAAGATGGGGAAGAGTAGGAAGGTGGAAGAAGATGCAGGAGAAGAAGGGGAGGGAGAGAGAAGGTGGAAGAAGATGCAGGAGAAGAAGGGGAGGGAGAGAGACAGGGAGAGAGGAGAGAGAGCGGTGGGGGTCAGGATGGGGACGGTTGGGGGGGAAGGAGTTTTGTTTTTGTTTTTTTTAAATTTATTTTGTTTTTGTTTGGTTGATTTTTTTTAAATTAGGGTCCCCCTACGTCCTACTCACGAATGCGGGCAAGAGGGTAAAAAAAAATTGTGCGGATGGGAATGACCAAACATGATAGAAAATTTGAATGCTTGAATGTGACACCTTGAAGATCAAACACACCGATCAAGGCAAAAACCTTATTGTTGTTGACGCAACACGCGGGGGTGTAAATGTAAAATTAAATAGAAAATATAATTCAAAGAGATTCGGGCATCAGATGAAGATGCTGTAAAAATAAAATTTGGGCAAGGCAATAGGGGGGATGAGATGGACAATGCATTCGGCACGTTCGACAACAAAAAGGGGGGTCCACATGGAAAAATATAAAAAATCAACCATGAAAATTCGCACAAAAATTAATCGCACAAAATCAGTCAATCTCAGAAGGAAATGCAGAATGATGGAAAATCATCCAAAGTAAAGAGGCAAATAGGGTTATCATATCAAAACGTAGTTCTGATGAGAATAGGACCCATTCATATGGAAAAATGGTAAAAACACTGCCAAAAATCCAAACAAAAAATAATTTCTAACAATCTGTAAGTCGAAACACAGGGTAGTAAAATGGAAAATATTCAAAGAATGGGGATCAATAGGGTTATCAAATGAAAATGCAATTTTGGTAGAAGAAAGGCACGTTCACATGGAAAAATTTAAAAATAATAATAACAAAAAATCAGTGGACTGAAACATGATCAAGAAAAAAGAGAAATTGTGCAAAGGAGAAGACTGGACAAGGCTATCAAATCAGAATACAATGTCGAGGAGATTAGGGTAGATTCACATGGAAAAAGAGCCAAAACACCCACGAGGAGACCCGAAAACATGAGAAATTTAATAACGGACAAACCATGTATCGAAATGAAAAGTAGTGAAAAGGAAAAATATAAAGGGTAGGTGTAGGTTGGGGCTCTCACATCATATCATTGTTTCGAAGTAAAAAAGATGCATTCTCATGAAAACATGTCTAATTTACAGAAAACTCTTCAAAAATTAATAGCTCATGAACCATGGCTTGTAACAAGGGTCATAAAAAGGAAAAGTGTCCAATTCAAAGGAATGAACAAGGCTCTAAGGTTAGATTTTAATTTCGGTGAATGTAGGGTGTAGGTGCATTCATAGAAAAACAATAAAATAAAAGAGAAAGACAAACAAACAAGGAATAGCTCCAGGGATGGGGTGAAAATAGGATGGGTGGGTGGGGAAGGGACCCTATCAAGGTAAATTTGGGGTATGGTATACTTCAACGATCAGATAGGGGCATTTCCATAAGGATATGCAAAACAGATGCGTACGAGCACATCCCCACACTTAAGACCTTGATAAATCAGGTTGACTAACCAACAGGGACCTAACACTTGACCACCACCCACACGCATATGTCCCAATCTCATTGACACGTGAAGGGTCGTAATTGTTGGTAGGAGGTACCATGGCTCGACATATCACACTCATCCAACATGGTAAGAACCATGTAGCAACGCCCAAGGAGGTAACGTTGATGAAAAGCTGGTTAAGTTGTCTCGATAGCGAGGTATACAATACTCAATCTCAACAATCACTCATGTTGGAATGATAGATCCGTTGCTTACCCCATGACTCATGTCACTTTATGGATAATAATGGAAACCCATATCTCACCCCCAGTTTAGAAATCAATAAGAGAGATGGTTCAAAGGGAATATGCTAGTGTGCACAATTTGATGGTGCATTAGTGCGTCCCAACAAATCTAGCATTGGTGCAAGAAGGAAGGCCAAGGAGCCTTATCATGCAGTGCACTAAACAAAGTGATGTATGTATTGATTATTGAGGAGGCATGTCCCATGTGTGCACAAGGAAACGAGAACATGCCTTGTGCACAATTAATGGTACAATAGTGCATCCTGCCCTGTGTTGGCATACGGTGCGAGAAGGAAGGCCATGGAGCCTTATAGTACCATGCACATGAACAAATTGTGCTTTGTACATTGAGAGTCCCATCCCATGCATGTAACACTCCATTCACACATCTCATCTCTTTGTTGGATATAGAGGACTAGGATTGGTCACTCACCTCACCCTCTGTCTCACGCTCTGTTGATAAATACAAAGGGTAGCCCATACTCACATCCCCATCCGGTTTAGGATGAAAGCTCATATTACTCAAAGGATTGTTGATAAAGATTTGCTTCGTCGGATTAATAATGTTAACTTGGATCATGAAGAGGCGTACCCACGGAGGTAGCCAACAAGTCTGGTGATTGGATTACATATGAAAGATATCATCTGTTGTTGTTGAAGTCAGATGCACTGATAAAGTTGCATGATACAATGCACCAAGAGAGGCGGCTTTGGAACTACATCCAAGAAGATCAACGAATGATTACGTTATCCTGGACTATGGGGTGTTGCCACCTTTTCCACACCTAGCTTCCCATCCAAGGGTGTGTGCCACCTTTTCTTTAAACGAGACCTATTTGTGACAGGGAAGTTCTTTATTTTCTCTCATAACAATTTTGATTTTTTTCTTTTTTTTCTCTCTTTTTTTTCCTACTCCCAAGGATGTTTCCACCTTTTCTATAAGAATAGATCATCATGACAGGGATCCAAGTCCTTTTCTCCCATGATTTTTATTTTTGTAAAAAAGAAAAATGGCAAGAATACCATGTATCAATACCATCCTCGCCACCTCTACTAGATTAAATGGAAAGGGAACAAAGGAGGTAAGAGAGGTGGCTATGAGGGGCTAGAAGAATGAGGCCACCTTATAAAAATAAGTGGGAGGGCTATCAAGAGAAATAGGCAAAGCCTTACCAATCAACGTGCAAGGAAGGAAGGGACTATCAACAATGATTGTCAAGATCCCCAATGAGGGTAATACTTCTTAAGGCGATAGCCATTAATTATGAAGGGAACATCATAAGCAGACTGTCTGCACTTAGATAGAGCCATTAGGGTTAACATCAAGTACCTTATAGGGCCCCATACAACGCTATTGAAGCTTGCATGGAAACTTGCCGAAACATGAATCATAAGCAAGGACAAGGTCATCTTCCTTAAACTCATTCTGCTTGATGAAGCTATCATGATAGGCCTTTCTTCAAGCTTGCATGGCTTCCATGCACTACAGGGCTTTCTTGGGAGTCTCATCCAGGCATTCCAGGTGCAAGAGACGGTGTTGTAGGGACTCGTCATCTCCCAAGTGTTCTTTGATAGCCATGCAAAAAAAGGGTAACTCTAGTTCAATAGGGAAGATGGCCTCGATAGTACTATACACTAGTTAGAAAGGGGTCTGTCCTGTGCAGTAGCAGCACCTTATGGGAGTTTCTTATATGCCCAGAGGGCCTCTGTAAGTCAATCATCCCAATCATGGTGATGTGAAATAATCAACCTTATCAGAATTGAGAAGAGGATGCAATCCCTAACTTCGACTTAGTCGCCGTTGGCTTTGGGGTAGTAAGAGGTGGACTTGTGATGGCAGATTTTGTATAGCTCTGTCAATTCACCCATAATTTTGTTAAGAAAGTGAGTACATCTATCACTTACTAGCTCTAGGGAATTGCTAAAATGGGTGATGATGTTCTCATATAGGAATAGGGCCATGATGTTGCCATCATCTCGCTTCAAAGCTTTGGCTTCACACCACTTCATCACATAGTTCATATACACAAACCAAAATGTATATGTTATGCTTCTTCCTTTTGGTTGGCATATCAATGGGTCCAATGAAGTCAATTTTCCATTTCTCAAATGGCATTAGGAGAAGGATGGATTGCAGTGGCATAGCGCTGGATTTGGTTGGCTTTCCCATTCTCTGACAAGTATCACAACATTTATATTAGTCATAGGCATCTTTATGGAGGTTGGCCACCAAAATCCCATGAGAAAGGCCTTTCTAGCTGTCACCTCTCCTGCAAAGGGTCCCCCACAGGGCTCGTTGTGGCATGCTTTTAGAATGATCCCAATCTCTCTCCTACAATACAACTTTGGAATATTTCATCTTTGCCTTTCTTGTATAGAGCGCCACCACCTAACAAGGTCGAGGGGGCTAATTCAAACAAAAGCTTCTTCTTCTCATGGCTAGAGATACAAGGAGTATACTATTGCTTTGCCAAGAGATTGGCTATGTCTACATACCATGGGGTTACAATTTTGACTAGAAAAAGGGAAGCATCAAGAGGGTCAAGATCATCCTACTCCTCTTCATCGCTCTGAGGGATCTGCTTGACAGATGATCAGCCAGGACATGGGAGTAACCAAGTTTGGCAACCACTTCAAAGTCGAGCTCTTGGAACAAAAGGAGTCATCTCATCATTCTTCCCTTTACATCTACTTTGTTCATCAGGAAGAATAGGGCCTCATGGTCCACATAGAATTTGAAGTGTTTAGTGTCGAAACTTCTCCAAGGCAAATACCATTGCTAAGCACTCAAGCTTCATCATTGTGTATAGTTCCTTTCTCGATATCAGTTACATTTTGACTTGCGTAATAGATAGGTTAATCCAACTTTGAGAAGTCCTTTTGGCATAGGATTGCACCTAGGCCGTTGATAGATGTATCAGTGTGCACACGGAACTCCTTCATTCAATCAGGAGGTCGCAGGATGGGTGTTGTAATCAGAAATTGTTTCAGAGTGTTGAATGCTTCATCACAATTAGTAGTCCATGTAAACTCTACATCTTTCCTTAGGAGCTTATGCGAGGGGACTGCCTTTGTTGCAAAGTGTGCATTGAACATGGCCAAGAAATCCCCTCAACTGTTTGAGGTTAGTTGGCATTATTAAGGTTGTAATCTTCTCGATCTTGGCAGGGTTTGTTGCTATCCCTTGTGCAGAGATGATGTGGTCGAAAAGAACTCTTGAAGAGACACCAAAGACACATTTGTTGGGGTTAACAAAGATCCCATACTCTCGGTACTTGTCAAAGCACTGCTCCAAGTGTCTCGAATGCTCAGGGATTAAGCTATAGACACAGAAGCTATCTAGGTATACCTCAATAAAATCATATAAATGATTTTGGAATGCAGCCATCATCACTCGTTGGAAGGTTGCAGGAGAGTTACAAAGCCCAAACAATATTACTTTGTAAGCATAGGCTCCCCATTCTATTGTGAAAGTTATTTTGGATTGATTTTGTTTTGCGATCTAGACTTGGTTATATCCACTAAACCCATCTAAGAGGAAATAGAGTTCATGGCTAGCCAATGTGTCTAAGAGTTGGTCTATGAAAGGGATAGGAAAATGATTGTTCTTAGTCTTGGAGTTTAGCTTTCAAAATTCCACACATATTCATAGCTTTCCATTCTTCTTAGATACTACCATGATGGGCAAAACCCATTCACTATTGGCCACTAGATAGATAAACTCAGCTTCAATGAGCTTCAACAAATCGGCTTTCATTAAAGAAACGTAATTTGGATTCATGCAACTTTGTCTTTGCCTCACAAAGCTTGGCATCGGCTCTAGGTCGATGTGATGCTAACACACCATGGGATCAATCCCCTTCAAATTTTTGTAGAACCATGCAAACACATCTAAGTTCTCCTTTAGAAGGTCATGTTGAACCAACAACTCCTCTTCGAAAAGACTAATACCTACCTTCAGTACCATCAACATCCATGAATGTTAATTTCTTTTCACCTTCCACTTCCAAATGAATGTCCCATAGACTGCTTGTGGGTATAGATTTGACTGCTTCAAGGGATTAGTCTCCTCTTCTAATGATCTATTGGAATCGACTTCCTCTTTCAGTGGAGAGTTAACTTGCTCCTTGGGATACTGAAAAGGTATCGTGATTGTTTTGGATTGGGTTTGGAAATTAGATATGTCTTGGGTTGAGGACTCATCTTTTGAGGCTGCATCCAAGAACATCACACACCCAGGGGATCCACTAGGGTTTACTGTATGGTACCACGTGAGTGTAAGGGAGGGGGTTTATTTAAGGGAAGGAATGTACACTTTATAAGGTAAGATCCCATAAATAGGGTGTAGATTAGGGGTATTTTCATATATTTCTTGCACATAGGTGATGTCTCCTTCGTACTACTAGTGAGTCCCTCGTGATCACACGATAGGAACCTTCCAAGTTCTTTTTGGATTGCAAGACTGGTAGTTGTTGGCAAGGTGCATCGTCATCATCCTCTCTTGAGAAGGGTAACTTCACAAAATGAGAGACACTATTGAAGGAAGGATTATTTTTCCTAATCTATTTCTTATGGATATTCTACACATACTACAACTCATTAGCTAGTCCAAAGTGTACTAGAGTCATTATGTTTAACAGCATGGGATCTTCGACTTTTGTAGCCTATGGAACTTCTTCCTCATCTGTATCCTCTATGGGTAGGATAGATTCTTCCAACTCACTTTCATAGTATTTGTTTCACTATCATCTTCGTCCTCTTCAAATTCTATTTCTACCTCTGTAGGGGTTTTATAAGAGAAGAACATATTCTCTTATGTATCCTCTACCTTTCTGCATCTATCCCTACTCTTGTCTCTGTCTTTGTCTTTGTCTTTGTCTTTACTACAACCATGTAACAGGGAGAATAATACATCCATGCTTCTATCTTGCTATTAGAGGTGATTTTTGAAGTCAATTCGAGTTCAGAAAAGAGGTATTTACCCATTAACAAAGACTTTTCTTCTTTTGGGAGTTGGCTTAAAGTCTCACTATCACGGACTATGCTTTTGTTTCCTTGGAAAAGATCTATTGCCTCTTTGTCTTCTGATGTGCCATCTATTACTTCATTGAAATAGTCTATTAAGACTTCAATAAAAGTGGATCCATTACCTTTTTGTGATCCATACAACTTTGGTACCACTTTGTGAGGTCCTCTACCTAGGATTAGGTTTCCTTTGAACCAATCCGTCTGTTCCCTTGCTTCAAAAAGCCACCATCTTCCCAGTAGCAAAGGGTATGAGGTCCCATTAGGTTAGCCAATAATCTCTTCCTGATGCGAGGGTTGTGTTCACATAGACAGAATGTCCAAAGGCTTAATTTTGATTTGTTCTGCCAATCGTTTGATAGGCCATTGTGTAGGCTACATTCCTTGTAAGCCTAAATCCTTCATTGTCACATCCATCATTACGTTCACTGATGAACCTCCATCAATCAATGCATTTGCTAGAAAGCATCCTTCAATTTGCACACCAATCACTAGGGTACTAGGATCCAAAAAGGTGTTAGCTACATCTACTTCTTTTATAGGCTATCGGGCTTTGTTAGACTTGGGGACAATTATAGAAGGTATCCTTAGGCCTCTTCTTATGGTCAGTATGCTTCTGAATTTTTTTTGACAGAGCTAAGAGACAACAAAAAAAACTGCCAGAATGTTAGGCTTGGTTAAAGGTGTTTAGGTCCTTGACCAAGTCATATTCTTTAATAGGATCCATGGGCTTTATCTTCCCTTTTTCTTCTAGAAGCAGCAACATCTACACTTACTCTACTATGGGCGGTACTTTGGTATCCTTCATCTCTTGGACCTTTGGTCATGTCTCTGTATCCTTATGTACTACTCGACGACTCTCTATTGTATGGTTTTGTTGTATATTGTTATGTTTCTCCTTGGAAAGATTGAACTTCACCGTTTTGTTGGAGGGAATGTTCTCTTTTGAAACTATGGGCTCTTTTTTCTTGGCATGGATTATTGTGCAACTTTCAATTCCACCAAATTTGAGGTAGGTTCTTGAGTCTTCTGTTGGGTATCAGGGATAGCTTTCATAGGAGTCGAACTAGAACTAGGATAGTCTTTTGTACTGTGGCCTTCTCCTTTGCATTGATTGCAATAAGGGCTTGTAGTCCATAGACCGTCTAGGGTTTGGACAGTTTGGTGAGATGTGTCCATTTTCTCCACATCTATAACACTCGACTTCTATTCTTTGGCCACAACCAGACTGTCATCCTCTGTAACTTTGAGAGGGGAACCTCCTTGGACTGAAACTAGGACCATATTTTGAGTTGTCATCGTGGATTCCAACAAGTTGAATCTTGCTTGTTTGTCTATATATATATATATATATGTATATATATATACACACATATATATATATATATACATATAAGCATGTGAGAGAGGGGGTCCATGCTTGTAAGATTTTGTGTAAGATCCAAATGACACCATGATATGGATATTGACTTGTGTACAAGGGTGAGGTGTCCTCTAATGATGGTGATAGATTCCAAATCTTGGTGATATAGGTGGAACCCAGGTGTAGGTGGAGGCTAGTTCTCTGAAAAAATCTATGCACTCACTCAACCCCTAGGTGTAATGCATTTCCATCTTCACTAAGATAACCCATCTCTTTTACCCTTTACATTGGCATCCCTCCTAAGAACTTGTTCCCCCACTTACTAGAGTTATCATAACTGAGAAGCAATAATATAGCATACCTAGTGCTTGAAGAGTAAACCCAAAGTGATATGGTAGGGCTCTTGATAGGGGTTTTGGCCAAATTTTGTGGTAGAAATCCGGTTTGTAAAAAACCCGGATCTGGTACTTTTGTAAAAAGTGCAACTAGGGTGTCAAAGGAGCCTTCTATTTCTTGCTAGCTTATTCTCAGCTTTGATTTTTACTTCTCTCTTCACACATACCTCTGGACTTGTTCTAGTGTTTGCCTTTTGATTGCATCATTCATCAAAGAGTTAGCTCCACCCAGTTTGACTATACTCAATAGAATAGAATCAAAGGGGCTTCAGTCTTTGAAGGACTCTCTTGCCAATATTTCTTCTACTTCCTTCTTTTCGACCTCTTTGAATTCACCTTTCATTCCACTATAGAGGGAAATATATTTAGTTCTAAAGGTATCAAAACTCATTCTTCTGAGAATCATTGTGATGCCATTATCATAGTAATGCCAACTTCTAATGGTTTCAACAATGTGTGTTGTGAAGAGTACTTTGTCTACTAGCTTCTAGTGGGTTGCTAATTGGACAAATAGAATGTTGTTAGTGCATCAAGCATCCCATATATCTTGCTATTGAGCATCCACAAATAGATTTCAAATCTTTTTCTTCTTGTTCTTGTGAGCTTCAATGGACCACGACTCCTGAAGCTTCTTCACAGTCTCCCACTTGATGATGTCTAGAAACTCTTGAATGAAAGACAAATCTCCCATGAATGGTCATTCTCTCTGTTTTGCCTCTTTAGCTTGCTTTCAAATAAATTTCCACCAATATGCACATCTCTACTGCTTTAACAAAGAGAGGAAATAGTCCACCACATAGAGCTTGCAACAAGATAGTAATATGTTTCTGCCATTGTGGGATAGACTTTTTATACAAAGTGGCTTTGGCAATGAGAATTTCCAATTCTTCAATGGTTGAAGGAAATTTACAATCATCCATTGAATTCTTCTCCTCTCAACAATACCATTTACTTCATTTTCAGTCCCTTCTAATGCTTGTTGATGGTTATTTTTCCCGATTGCACACCAAAACATGGAGCTCCAAGAGAAACACCAAGAAATTGGAGAATCTACTGTAATAAAATCTATCTTGTATAATCAACAATCATGTTTTTAATTATTTTTGTGACCACAACAAGAAAAAGAACACCAATTTTCTCAAATCTTCACGCGGCTTCATAGAAACAATCTCCCATGGCTCTAACTTGAACAAAATGAATTATACTCTTCATATTTTTCATAGAATTCATCAAGAGACAAACAAAATATGAGAGGATACACCACTTTGAATGAAAATCATCACATAGCATTCTTCTCTCTCTTACATGCTCTTTCTCAATAGTACATTTGAATGATCAAGGATAATCATCTGTAGCCCCTCTTTTGGTCGTGGATACCCCCCTCAAGAGGTGTATCTACTATGAAAGGTCATTAGAGCCACTACAGTGTCCCTTCACAGTTCAATAGTGTCACTATCACTTCAGTTGCTATAAGATCCAAGATACATGCTTGACCTTCTTATATACTTAAAAGATATATGGTGAATATTATGGTGGCGCAGAGAGAGAAAAGATGAGAGAAAAAAAATATGTAGAGAGAAAGAGAGAGATATATAGAGATTGACAACACACTAGGGACTAGAAGATGGGCCACTCCCCCGCCCCCCCTGTGGAGTTATATTATTGACAAGGAGCAAGCTCCTCTATTACACATAAACCAATTCTTAACTTGTAGATCTTGGGAACAAGATCACACTTCCTTTCACGGTAAACAATCAGCTAACACTTGCACAACTTGGAAGTTGAACTTTTTTATCTTTCTTGAGTCTCTCCTTCTCTCCTACATAATATGTGTAGAGCTCTCTTCTTGGTGCTTGATTTTAGCAGAGCTTCCACAGCACTTGTACAACTCGAGGGTTGGCGAGCTTGAACTTGCTCAAATCCTTGCATGGTATACAACCGACAAGAACTTGCACAACTTGGAAGTTGGCTCCTTTGATCTTCTTGATTTCTCTTCTTCTGTCCTACACAATATGTGCTTGATTTTAGCAGAGCTTCCGGAGCACTTTGTGAGATTGGAACCGCCTTTTCTCCTCCTATTGCATGTATGCAAAGTGATGCTTCCTTCACCTCCTCCACACCCGAGGAGGGCCTCCCTTTCATAGGCTTCAAGAATTTCTATTTGAGAGAGACTTGAGTGCAAAGATTGGAAAGGTTGATCTTCATGCAAGATGTGGTTGTTCTAGGACCTACTCTACAGCACCAAATTTGGAATATCTCTTTGTGCCTTGCTTCGATGGAAAAACATCTAACACAAAAGTTGTAGATCTCATCGTTTCCGATAATACTAGTGGACCATTTTTAGAGATCAGCTTTCTATCGCAAGATATTTAAAAAATTGATTCACCATGTTTATTTTAAGAAAAATAGCTTTTAAAACTCTATTCTTAACTTATGGTCCATGCAACCACCTTGAGACATAGATAAGGAGAGTTCATTAGATTGCCTTGGGCTTCAACCTTAAGATTGATTTCCACACAAAAGCTTGTGTCATCTTAGACCTTAGAAAGAGAAAATCACTTCTCTCCTCACTTCTAGAGGATTACATCTCTCGTCTTTCTTAGTGAGAGAATTACCTCTCTCATTTTTCTTAGTGAAAGAATTACTTCTCTCCTTAGTTCATTATGAGAGAAAAACCTTAAAGCTTGACTTGTAAGGGACAGGATAACCCCAAATGAATGCAATGCTCCATTACACACAAGTAAACGTTCCCAAGTATCCCTGGATGCACACATAAATAGATATACACAATGATAATGCAATTCCTCTTCTTAAAACTCAATCCATCTTCATTTATGTGTAACTCTCTTGTTATTGTGTACACTCTTACACTTGGCAAACACTTTCTTTCCCCTTCATAACTTGTACTGTTTGTACCAGATATCCTCGTCACAGTGCTTTGATCACCCTATTAAGTAATACACTAAGAATACTAGTCTCTAAATGGTCTCGTGGCCATGCTAGATTATCATCAACACTTAGAGAAAAGTGAGTCATTAATTTATTGACATAAATTTAGTAAATAGAGAATGCGAAATAAGCAATCAATTTAGTGACATCCCTTTGGCTTCTAAATAGTTGACCTCAATTGTAGAGGGGATACATAGTCCTTAAGAAGATCTGGAAAGTCTTTTAGTTCTCTCTCAGAGTCATAGACTGAGCGTCTAGTAGGGGATAATTCTTAAACTTAACCAAATACTTCTGTAATACCTTACCTGACCTTAGAGTGTTGTCCTAATGGTGTAAAATTCTTTCAGGCACAAGGAACTCTTCTGTTTCTTCTATGTCAGGTAAATCTTCCTTGATTGGTTCCATTGGAGATTCTCCAATATAGGGACGTAGCAAACTTATATGGAAAAAATTAGGAATATTCCAATGACTTGGTAGATCCAAACAAAAAGTCACATCATTTTATCTTATTTGTGATCTTAAAAGGGCTATAATAGTGATTAGAAAGCTTAACAACTTTACCCTTTTGACCTTTCTGCTTCTTCAAGTGAGCCTTCTCAAACTTAAGAAGAACATACTATCTCAACTTGAGATCTAACATATGAGGATGCTTATCAACTTCTCGTTTATGCTTCTCTTGTGCCCTTTGGATAGTAGCTTTTACTTGAGTGAAAGTTGTATCAATATCTCTAACAAACTCATATGTTGCAAAGATCTTATCCTTCGTAAGAAGAATGGGTGGTAAATGAGTCTTACCATAGATGATCTCAAAGGGTGCCTTACTAGTACTAGAGTGTATTGTGTTATTGTATGCAAACTCTACTAAATGCAAATACTTTTCCCATTCTCTTTGATTTATCCACAGACATAGGATTTCAAAAGGTCCAGAACAAAAGAATTAGCACTTTCACTCTACCCATCCGTTTGAGGATGATAAGAGGATAAAAACTTTAACTGAGTCCCGAAGTTCTCAAAGAGAGCTTGCCAAAAGGGGCTAGTCATACGGGGATCTCAGTCACTTATAATGGACTTAGGCATGCCATAATGCTTGAAAATATGAGCAATGAATAGCTTGGACATATGATTGGTTTTGATTGTCTTTTGCACACATATAAATTGTGTTTGCTTACTAAATCTATCAATGATAGTTTAGATTGCATCATTGCCTGCTTGTGTGCGAGGAAGCTCCATGATAAAGTACATGGCTATACTTTTCCAAGGCTCATTGGGAATAGGTAATGGCTTTAGTAGACTAGGTGGTTTATGCCTATCATACTTTACTTTTTGGCATATCTTGCACTTGCAACATATCTTTCAATGTCAGCTCTAAGAGTGGGCCAAAAGAAATATCTTTCCAATGCTTGAGTAATGGATAGAATATCCCTATGTCTAGTATATGGAGATGCATGTGCTTCATCCATTACCTTGTGTTGCAATGGTAATGCTACACAAATTGCTTGATGATGATACAAATAACCATCTCGAAGTGAGTAAGGTGTAATTAATTGACCTAAGTTACGTTGATCATATATGGTAGAGAAGTGGGAATCAGTTGCATACATTTTGGGTAAATCCATGAACTCGTCATGGTAAACATTTGTGATTACATTCACTCGAGGTCACCGTGATAGAGCATCTGCTACCACATTCTTAGTTTCAGATGTGTGAAGGATTTGAAAGTGAAAAATAGATAAGAAATTTCTCTGAGAGCTTCTTCTAAGTCAGGAAGTATCTTAGAATTTAGTGATCTGTTTTAATAACAAAATCTACACCCAGTAAGTAGTGTTTCCATACTTGGAGAGCATGTACCACTACCATAAGCTCTTTCTCATATACTGGAGCATGTAGCTCTTGATCCTTGAGGCATCGACTCTCAAATGCTACTACATGATGCTGTTGGTTAAGCACAGCTCCAATGCAATCCCTAGAAGCATTGCAGTGAACTTCAAAAGGCTTTTGAAGATCTGAAACTATGAGAACTAGTTCTTGAGTCACAAGAAACTTAATTTTTTCGAAGGCTTGTAGTTGCCTTGATCCCTAGTGAAAAGGCATTCACTTCTTAATAAGGTCATGTAGAAGAGGTGCAACATATGCAAAATCTTGTATGAATCTCATGTAGTATGAACATAGGCCCAAGAAACTTCTAACTTCATGTACAAAAGTAGGTGTTGGCCATTCAACAATGGCTCAAATCTTCTCAGGATCCATTCTTACCATATTATGAGAAACAATATGGCCCAAGTAATGAATTTTCAAAATGAAAAATTCACTCTTCTTAGCATTGACCTATAGTCTGGTTGCAAAGCTCTTGAAAAACAATAGATAGATGTTTTTTGTGCTCTTCTTCAGACCATGAAAATATTAGAATGTCATCAAAGAAGACACATGTGAACTTTGAGTGAGGTTTGAAAATTCTCTCCATCATTTGATTGAATGTGGCGAGTGCATTAGTTAAACCAAATGGCATGACTAAGAACTTGTATAGTCAAAACATTGTACAAAAAACTGTCTTATGAATATCTTCAGGTGCTATCCGTATCTAGTGACAGCCGCTCTTGAGATCAATGCAACTAAAGATACTAGTGCCTTGCAACTTATCCAAGATATCATCTATCCTTGGGATAGGAAAATTATTCTTGATTGTGATCTTGTTCAAAGATCTCTAGTCTATGCACATATGGAAAGAATCATCTTTCTTTTGAACAAGTAAGATTGCAAAGCAGTATGGAGAAGAGCTAGGTTGAACTAACCCATTTTCCAACAGTTTGTTTACTTGTTTTAGGGTCTCCTCTTGTTGACTTGCACTTACTCTGTAAGATGGTTGGTTAGGTGGTAAACTGCTTGGGATAAGATCAATTGTGTGATCTTTCGAGCGTTTAGGATGTAACTCTCTTGGGAGTGAATCACCAAAACAATTTTCATATTCTTTAACAAAATCATGTCTGGTTTGATCAATTAAAGAGAGGGGTTCTTTTAAAGCCTAAGACTTAGAAGCATTAGTTGGTATTGTGTGTTCATTTGAGGCATCAAGTTCCCTTGAATCATTAGCTTCTTTTGACTCTCTCACAAAAATCATGTACGGAAAAATAGTTTTCTTCGTATCCTTAGAAATGCTAACATGACTAACCATTGGCACAGGCCAATCTCCACATCAACAATGCATACTATGTTCCGATCCTTGAATTGAAATCCAAGGGTCTTCTTAACAAAATTGGAAAGAGGTCTAATCTTGTAATGCCAAGGCATACCTAAGATAACATCATAGTTACCAATGGGTGCAAGTAGAAAATATTATTGGTCGTGGTAATCACCAATTCTAAGATTTCAACTTCCCCTAGATAGGAGTAGAATTGGTTGTAAGTCCTTCAAAATTTGAACCTGATCCAATTGGTGTTCCCAATCAATCCGGTGGAATTTGTAGCCTTTCAGCAATATCTATTGACACATAATTATCTGTGGACCCTGAATCAAAGAGTATCAAAACTCGTTGATTGTTGAGTGTCCCCCAACCCTTTAAGAGTTATCTCTTCTTCTCTTTTGAATGAGTGTTAGATTGCACATCTTGAATAGAATTTGAGGATGGCGGAGGAGGATCTTTAATCACATTTTCTTCCTTCCTTTTGTGAGGACAATCAAGCTTCATATGCCCTAACTCACCACAAAGAAAGCACCTTCCTTCCTCTTTGTACTTTTGTATCTTAGAGGATCTGACATAATTACACTTCTTCTTATTACCCTCTGGCTTTGAATATTGGTCATGGGTAGAGGTAGGTCTTCTTTGATTAGTTATTTCTCTTGGTTGATCATAGAGCTACTCTTGTCTAGCTCCATAAGAACTCACCTCCAACTTTTGAGATATACCTGGTGTATGCAAACTTTCTGCTATCATGACAGACTCCATCATGTGAAATAATGTTTCATGTGGATACACCTTCATGGTTCTGTGTAAATGAGGGAGTAGGCTAGCTTCAAACTTCCTTTTCTTCTCTTCTTCACTAATATCCATGAAAGCAGTAACCTTGAGAAGAGTAGACCAAAACTGGTCCACATAACTAGTAACCTTCTCATGCTCTTTCTGGCCTAGCCAACAATCCCACTCCTTCTTGATATCATTCTCAAAATCATGAGGCAAGAACTGAGTATAAAACTTCTTCTTGGACTTTCTCAAGTCGTAGGTTTCCTTCCCTCCAAGATGAGAGTCAACCTCCAATTGCTAGTGGTGTCTTTCAAGTGCATGCCTACAGGCCTAAGCTTGGACTTTTCTAAGAAATTACCATCAGAAAAGGCAACTTCAAATTGTCTAACAAAGGCTAATGCCTTAGTAGGATCTCTCTTACCGGAGTAAGAGTCAAACTTTATGTCCTTATCCCCAGACTTGAAAGTCTTAGTCTTCTTAAGCTTGCTCCTCTTATGGTCCCTCTTTGTCTATTTGCGGATTGCACGAGACTTAGAACCAAGAGAGTGAGAACTAGAAGATGATGAGGAGAAGGAGGAACTTGAGTAATCAGTGGAGTAACTAGTTGTTGAGGGAGATGACTTCCTCCTTATCTGCCTCACTTGAGGTGAGGTCTTTTTACTCTTCTTGACCTAAAATTACTTATTCTTTCTAGGAAGCTTCTCAACAATTGGATGCTTTGCACCTTCACCATCAATTGGTGCAATGATGTTTCCTCTAGTATCACCATCTTTTGGAGGATCTGTTCCTTTAGAAGTAGCTTCTTCCCTTCTCTTAAGCTGTCAATCAATTGACATACTTCCGGAATCTCCAACAAGGTACCATACTCTATCAATTGAGCATGTAATTGCTCACTTGTAGGCACTTTATCAATTGCCATCTTTACCTTCTTCTTGCAAGGATCACCTTTACTTTAAGAAAAGAAAAGAGAACTGCTTTGATACCATTGTTAGAAGATTCGAGATACACGCTCGACCTTCTTATATACTTAAAAGATATATGGTGAATATTATGCTGGCTTAAATAGAGGATAGATGAGAGAAAAGAAAGATGTAGAGAGAAAGAGAGAGACATAGAGAGATTGACAACACACTAGGGACTGCAAGATGGGCCAGTTCCCCCCCTTGAGGAGTTATATTATTGACAAGGAGAAAGCTCCCCCATTACACATAAATCAATTCTTAACTTGTAGATCTTGGGAACAAGATCACACTTCCTTGCACAGTAAAAAATTGGCTCACACTTGCACAACTTGGAAGTTGGCACCTTTTGATCCTTCTTGAATCTCTCCTTCTCTCCTACATAATATGTGTAGGGCTCTCTTCTTGGTGCTTGATTTCAACAAAGCTTCCACAACACTTGTCCAACTCAAGGGTTGGTGAGCCTGAACTTGCACAAATCCTTACACATAAACTAGTTCATAACTTATAGATCTTGGGAACAAGACCACGGTTCCTTACACAATATACAACCGGCTAACACTTGCACAACTTAGAAGTTGGCACCTTCTGATCCTTCTTGAGTCTCTCCTTCTCTCCTACACAATATGTGTAGGGCTCTCTTCTTGGTGCCTGATTTTAGCAAAGCTTCTGCAACACTTGTACAACTCGAGGGTTGGCGAGCTTGAACTTACACAGATCCATTCATGGTATACAACTAATAAGGAGCACTTGCACAACTAGAAGGTTGGCTCCTTTGATCTTCTTGATTTTTCTTCTTCTCTCCTACACAATATGTGTAGGGCTCTCTTCTTGGTTCTTGATTTTAGTAGAGCTTGCGCAACACTTTGTGAGACTCGAACTACCTTCTCTCCTCCTCTTACATGTATGCAAAGTGATGCTTCCTTCACCTCCTCCACACCCAAGGAGAGCCTCCCTTTTATAGGCTCCAAGAGCTTCTCTTCTTGGAGAGAGACTTGACTCTACCAAGATTGGAAAGGTTGATATTCATACAAGATGTGGTTGTTCAAGGACCTACTATGTAGCACCAATTTTGGAATATCTCTCTGTGCATTGCTCAGATGGAAAAATGTCTAACATAAAAGTTGTAGATATCGTTGTTTCTAATAATCTGTGTGTGCTATTTTTAGAGGTCAGCTTTCTATCGTGAGATATTTTAATAATGGATTCACCATGTCTATTTTAAGAAAAATAGCTTTTTAAACTCTATTCTTAATTTATAGTCCATACAACCACCTTGAGCCATAGGTAAGGAGAGTTCATTAGATTGCCTTGGGTCACAATCTTAAGATTGACTTCCACAGAAAAGCTTGTGTCATCTTAGATCTTAGAAAGAGAAAATCACTTCTCTCCTTACTTCCAAAGGATCACGTCTCTCGTCTTTCTTAGTGAAATAATTACTTCTCTCCTTAATTCATTAAGAGAGAAAAGACCTTAAACCTTGACTTGTAAGGGATAGGATGACCCCAAATGAATGCAATGCTCATTACACACAAGTAAACATTCCCCGGATGTACACATAGATACATATACACAATGCTAATGCACTTCCTCTTCTTAGAACTCAATCCATCTTCATTTATGTGTAACTCCCTGGTTCTTGTGTACACTCTTACACTTGGCAGACACTTTCTTTCCCCTTCATAACTTGTACTACCTGTACCATATATCCCTGTCACAGTGCTCTATTGATCACCCCATGAAGTGATGGAGTAGCTAGAATACTGGTCTCTAAATGGTCTTATGGCCATGCTAGATCATCATCAACACTTTAAAAAAAGTGAGTCATTAATTTATAGACATAAATTTACTAAATAGAGAATGTGTAATAAGCAATCAATTTAGTGACATGAGTCTTCACTTAAGTCTTTAGCAACTACTTCATCCACTTCTTTTAGCTATTTTGAACTTTTATTCATCTTTTTCCAAAGTTATAAAACTTCCTCAATCTACACATTCATCCAACATAACACTTACAGAGGTATATAGAAGAGGAACAAATAGAGTCTCTAGTGATAGTCAACAAAGGGTTAACAGAAAGTTATCTGAAAGCCTTTAGCTCAATCAAAACCATCAAGAATCATTCAAGAAGCTTCAAGACACTCTCAAAATCCATCAAGTATCATTCCATCCTCTCATATAGAAGGAAACATAACAAAACAAAGGCTCAATAGACTCAATCAGACACTAACATGACATCAAGAGAATATATCAAAACATCATATGTCCACTAAAAACTATCATGAGCTTCTCAAACTTATTCAACCTTATCCAAAACACTATCAAACACTTCTAAAAAAACCTAATCATCATATAAAATCTATCAAAAATCAACCATTGAGTCCACAAAATAACAAAAACCAGCCAAAAAATAAAATCATTTCAATCCTCAACAGAGGTGCTAGGGATTCAATATTGATGCATATCTTGAATCTCCTCAAAGTAAGAGAGTAATTTTATCTTTGACATAATTAGATACATTAGAGGACCCTTTTGGTAGTGAGACTTTATCAAGTGATGAATCAAGAGAGGAATCCACTATAGAAGATGTCTATCAAGTGACTATGAATGAGCTGATAGAAGCTCAAGATAGAATCAGAGATGTGGATGTGATTGAGCTAGATCTCGATACATTGGATGAGCCATAACTGATTAAATTAGGATCTATGCATAGTATATCTATGCATAGTCTAGAAGAGAGGAAGGACTATGTTCTTAAGCGTTTTTGTGGAAATTGAAAACCCCTAGTCAAACTGTAGTTAGCTTTGTTTTTTGTTACCTAAGTTGTTTGTGTGTTTTTTTGTTTTGTCATTTTGTAATTGGTTTTCTTGTGTTTGTCTAGCTTAGGATTTGTTTCTTTCATTTTTTTTAAATTTGTTGAGTGTGAAACTTGATAGCCTTGATCGAGCTTGGTATTTTTTTGGACAAGTTGAAGCTATAGTTTGCTAGTAGCTATCGAACATTGTGGAACAATGTTTGTTTTCTTGTTGAGATTATTGCACATCTCACGGGGATTATGGGTTCATGAACATTTCACGTTGCACTTGTTTGGTTGCCTACACTCGGGGCTACCATACCATGGGTTGGGATTAAGCACGTTTTGCACCATCATTGAGCACTAGCATGGCATGAGGCCCGCTACAACTATATGCAGTAAATTTTCGATGCACACACACTTGAGAGGGCACCTGTCATTGAGCACACACATTTCTTGCATGCACGATATTTGGGATGTTCATCACAAAGTTAGGAGCCTAGGGATGAGTGTGTAAGGTGCTTGGGTAAGTTAAGGGTCATGAAAGACACCGTTGATTGTGAGATGGGTTATTCTTATCTGGTCAACATCTTGAGGACCATCATTTTCTAGAGTGATTGTTGGGTGGTGGAGTGGATTATGACATATTTTCTTACTGAGAGTTCAGAGGTGAGGTTTGCACAATTTCTTCAATGCATGACACACGATCACATGTAGATAGGCTTTGCACAATTTCTTCAATGCATACATTATTTTTGTGTGTAGCATGGAGGATTGATTGGTTGCATACCACGATCCAACATTGCATATTTTTTCAAATCATGAATGATTGGGCACGGAGTTCATTTCAAAAAACCATATTCCTGCTAGGATGTACTGCATAAAAAATAGGTTTATATCCAGAGAATGTTTATTTTGAAGACTCGAGGATTAAAGGAAAATGTCATAAGTTTTACATCGTCAATGAGTATTTCTTGAAGAAAAAGAGGACATGTGTGTTGAAAGTGTGTGCAACTACAAGAACAATAGGCAAAGGAAGGGAATAAGTAGTCCAAGGTAAAAGATGGATAAAAATGATGCGATTAATAAAAATCAATATCTTTCCTATTTTTTATGGGATTTTTCAATTCTGCCCACGCTATCTTGTCGACCAAATGCATTCTGATCATTTTGAGTATCCGAATGACTATATTCGAAGTTCATATGACAAAGCTATGATCCAAACAAATTGCAAACACACATAGGGCAGAAATAATGAAAATAGTGAAAAGTAGTAAAAAAGCCAAAAGCATAAAAGCCTTAAGCCTTTTTAGAAAGCCAAAAGCTGAACGCAAGAAGCCTAATGTATTTGAGAGAACTTGTGAAAACTATATAAGGATGAGGAAAAGAAGAGTTAAGGGCCTTCCCCCTCAAATACAATTGTATCATGTGAGAGAAGAGTGGAGGGTCGCATGTGAGAGGATACTCTTGACATGCTAGTTGTGAAGTCGGAGATTTTGGATGTCAAAGTGCCGAGTGAAAACCCAAATTTATCAAGGTACGAGAATACAATTCACTTGATTTTGTCTTCAAATTTTTGGTGTTTTCAAAAATTGTGTTGGAGTGATGCTCTACCAAAATTTGGATTTTAGTTGTTTGAGTTACAAGAGGCATATTATGTGTTTTTTGGTTTCATGTGTGGTTCGTGTGGTATTTGTCGGAATATTTAAACTTTTTGTGTTGTGTTATGCATCCTACAAAGTCAATTTCCCCAACCGGTACTCCTTAACGTCTCGTTATCGAGTTGTGATTGAGACTTGCTCTCAATCACCGCTCGCATAACAACGTGTCCTTGATCTAAGAATTTTGTGATATTTTTTCTTAAAGCTATGATGAGTGGGGGGGGGGGGGGGGGGTATGGTTGTGTATACTATTCCCTTGAAGGAATGTAGCCATCCTATTCAACAAAAAGTGAGGGCGTATGTCTTTTGAGCTAAGGGACGGACTATTTGAGGAGCTACAAAAATTGCGTAAGGCTGGCCTAATATTTCATGTATAACATAAAAATGACATTTATCACTATATTTGGTACCTTTGCATATCATGTGATGGCTTTTGACTTATGCAATGCGTCAGGTTCTTGGCAATGTACAACTAATAAAATTTTTGGTGATATTTCCCTAAAGGAGCTAAAAATATTTATTGATGACCAAGGAATAGCCACTACAAGGGAGAGACATCTGATTATTTTAAGGAAATGTTTCAAGTAGTGTAGGCTATTCTACATTGCTCTCAACTGAAGGAAATGCGTCTTTGGAGCGCCCTATGGATTTTTGTCGAGGCATGTGGTTAGCTCGGCTAGTATTGCGACCGAACCTAAAAAGAGAAAGGTTATTGTTACTATGAGTCTGCCAAGTACTCCTAAAGAAGTGCATAGCTTTTTGTTGTTAGTCGGATATTGTTGATGATTTATCAATGCGCTAGTTGAGAGAACATTGCCATTGATGAATCTATTTTCCTTTAATTACCTGTTTATTTGGAGTGAGCCATGCCAAGTATCTTTTGAGTATGTGAAGTAGGAATTGGCAAAAGCACCAGTCTTGAAAGCACCTAAAAGGAGTGAGATATTTTATATATTTTTAGCAACTACGATGTATAGTATTAGCTACTATTTAGCCTAGATTTGGGAGGATAAGTGACACAATCCAATTTCATTTACCAGCATAAATTGGGTATTCTGAGATTAATTATACCTACATGGAGAAACTGTCCTGGGATGGTCTTTGCAACGAAGAAATTCATGCACTACATATTGTATAAAAATGTAGTATTTTATACAAAGGCAAAGGGGCTAAGGCTATTGTTGAATGAATAAGTTGCAGCCACCTAATTACCTAGCAAAGTATTTGATCACTTTTTAGGAGTTTGATTATGAAATTAAGAGTAAGCTACCCAAGTTGCAAGGCATCATTGAATGTCTTATTGAATAAGTTGAAGCCACCTAATTGCCTAGCAAAGTAGCTGATCACTTTTTAGGAGTTTGATTGTGAAATTAAGAGTAAGCTACCCAAGTTGCAAGGCATCATTGAATGTCTTGTGGATTTTGGGGAGCCAAAGGAAGTCTTGGTTGAAGGAAGTAACCTCAAGGGTCTATTCAAAATCAATATAGCCTCATTCCATCCTGATATGTTACTATAATGCACTATCTATCCACATGAGAGGCTAGAGCCACTTTGTCAAATGCTAAAAAGAGGAAAATTAGGTAGCAAGCCTTGAAATTTGCCTTGATTGTAGGAACACTATACTGGCAAGGGGTTGATGATGATTATCACTGATGTGTTATGCCTAATGAGGTTTCGTTTATCTTGGAAGAGTGTAATGACTCTCCTTGTGAAGGACACTTTGCTAGATGATTAACTACACACAAAGCTTTGAGAACCGGATATTGGTGGCTATCCATTTTCCTAGATGCATTTTCATATATTAAGAGATGTGATACATGTTATAGACATGATAACAAGAATAGGATGCGCCCACAGACTCCTATCATGGCTATACTACCATTTGAGAAGTTGGACCTTGATTTTGTAGGACCTATATATCCTTCATCAACTACACAAAAGTGTTATATCATTGTGGAAACAGACTATTTTACAAAGTGGTCTGAAGTCTATACTAGAATGAAGGATAATGCCAAGGAAACTGCTAGTTTTATTTTGGAACAGATTGTTTGTTATTTTGGTCCACCTAAGGAGCTTGTGTTTGATCGTAGGACATATTTTTTGAATAAACTGATTGAGGCTATGATGGAAGCTCTATATATTTAACATAATAAGACCATGTGTTACTACCCCCAAGCTAATGGGCAAGTAGAGAGTACTAATAAGTAGCTTGTGGGGATTTTATCCATATTCGAAGAGGTAAATGTGATTGGGATAAGAAGTTGTATGTGACTATTTGGGTTTACAGTACAACATTCAAAAGAGCTACATGCCACACTTCCTTTAAATTAGTACATGGGGAAGAATATGTTCTACCTTTGGAGATTTTCCCCACAATAAGGTTTGCTCTAAATCATTCCTTGGAATACGAGAAAGCATTGCAAGAAAGGTTCATTTCCCTTGCACATCTTGATGAGATTCGGTTACAAGCTTTATTACATCATGAAGTAGGGAAGAACTAAATGAAAATACTGCATGACCTTCAATCTAAGAAGTATAAGTTTGGTAAGGGTCAATTGGTTTTATATTATAATGTCCGTCGTGAGCTCTTCCTAGGCAAGTTGAAACCCAAATGGGATGGTCCTTACAAAATTGTTTGTATAGGCAAGAATAGCTCTACAACCCTTTTAGCAAATTTGCAAGGGGTAGAGTTCAAAACTAAAGTAAATTTCACTAAATTGAAGTCCTATTATGTATAGGGACTGATTTTAAACTTGATGCCTTTGTAGGTCCTTTAGGAACCAACTTAAACTTGCAGAGAGTATCAAGAATATTGGATGGAAAAAATCATTCCTTATCTTGAGCATCCATATTTAAAGAAACATTACCACCAAGGCAAAGTGATCTAGTGGAGCAAGGGTTATCATATTACTGAGTGGCAAGCCGTATCTTTTACATTGAATATTCAATTCTATTGTCATCATTGTCATAGGGTTCTTACTAGCGTGCCTATTGAGTTCAGTGAGAAAGGAGGGATTGTACCTATCTTACACCCTCTCTCAATTAGAGTTTGATTATCATAAGTACGAGTCAATTGATTTTGCCATGGCATGTTACATCAAAGAAGCTTGGGTTTATACATTATATTTTGATGGATATTCTTGAGGACCTAGTAAGCATGCGAGTGTTGTGGTTGTCATAAAAGATCTGCATCGTCGAGTGGTTCTGAAAATGGGAGCATATTTAGGCATTGCTTTTACAAATAACATGGTGGAATACAAGGCCTTGCTTATGGGGTTGAATCTAGGTAGATATGGTGGTATTCAATCATAAGTTATTGGTGAAAGACAACTGGTAGTTAGTGATCAACCAATTGAATGGGACCTATAGTGTAAGAGATCCCATTATAAGAATGTACCATCATGCAACCTTGGATGCCCTTGAGATATTTGATGTAGTGACTTGCCAATTGATTCCCTGACAATGGAATTGCTTTGTAGGTTCCTTGGCTAATTATACCTTTGTTGAAGATGTCTTTCTTAATTGTGGTCCTCTTGAGGGGTTTTTATAATTTCCTCTTGATGTTAATCGAGGGCTACTATGGGGATTTCTTGAAAACATGTCCTATTTTGGTCGCTGATGGTTAGTATGGGTTATGAGCCAGGTAGCGATTGACCATTTTTCTATTCTATCATGGACACATTGGATCATTCAACAACATATTCAAAGGACACCCCTTGCTATTTATGTAGGGAGTTCACTAATAATTTGATGCATCTAGTGTAGGGTCCAAGAAGCCCATCCCCTTGGTCTAGTTTGTGCTTCAATATGATTTATGTGGGAACCAAGGGTTTGTTTTCAACAATAAAATGCTAAATGGTATGCTTTATTGGTTAATATTTTGTTAGACCAAGAGGGTCATTTGTTTTGTAGTGAATTGGTTTATTCCATTAGGCCAAGAGGGCCATATTTTTGTTTGGTGCGGGTGCGGTTGATGGTTTTTATTTTAGTGTTGCACTAAATAGATTCGACAGAGCACTTGGATAGAGCCTCTTGTTGCAGAGAACCTTCTTATGGCCAAGTGCAAGTGATGTCATGATGTCCTTCCTTTAGAAGGACTCTTTATGCTATATTTGTATATATATGTAGTGAATTTTTTTCCTTTTATGGGGGACTGACATTCAAGCCATAAAGTCCTAGGATTAGGTTAGGTGTATCTAGGGAGGTTTGAGCAATTGTCTGCCTCCTATAAAGACATTGTCAAGCACTCTAAAAGTTGTTTTTGAGAGTAGTCCCTATGACCCTGTTCTACTAGCTTGCTAGGTAGTTGTTTTTAGGGATCCCTATTGACTGTGAGATAGATAGAAAAGTCTACCAAATAAAAGAGAACAAATAATGAATAGATCTGAATTATATATAAAATATGGAGGCGTGTAAAAAGGGGTTGTAACCCCTAAAATAAGACAATAACACAAGAAAAAATCGAAGAGTAGATGATCATTGCCTTGCAAAGGCCTAGTAGATTCCTAGGAACAAGTTGATTCCTTGTCTTTCTAGGGGTGGCATTTACCCGAAAAATCAAATAAGGATAGTTGGAGTGAAAATAGAAGTGAGCAGAAGAAAAGGATTTAGTGTCATCTTGTGAGAGCTTAGTAGGTTCTTGGGTACTGAGACACGACCTGAGGCCGATGCCCTATTCTTCTTGTGTCACAATATGCTCAACTCCCTCCTTTTTATATGCTTGAATATAAAATATTGAAGAAAGAATATGGTCAAATGGAAAATCTATGATTTTTTGTAAGACCATGCTATAGCAGTCCTCACCTAGTAGGAGTTTCTAGTCTAGTTATCATAGGTTAGGTAGGCACGTCATACCACCCACTTAGGATGACTCCTTTGGTAGTTATTTTTAGCTGGTCTATATTGGAACAGTTGGTCAATGAGTAGCTTTAGATCTCTATCAAATTATGATGGGTCTATCCCTCATGGACTTCATACTTTGATTTTGTCTAGGGGGTGGATGAGAGCTATGTTTGTGCTTTGTTGTGTATTCTTCTTTGTCACACCTTGATGCTCTTTATGGTTGCTATTTTTGCATATTAGTTTTATGGATTCAAGGGGCTGAGTCACCTTATCATGTGGTGACCACCAATGAGAGTGGATTTTAAAGCTGAAATACAAGTGCAAAAGGACCCCAAGATCCATAAAATAGGCATTTTTGGTGCAAAATGAAACGGTTATGGATCAAGGAGCTAGAGTTTTCCTAGATGCATTTTGATACATGGAATCCAACGCAAGTGTCCATTCATCAATTGAAGTCCATTTAACCCCCCATTTAATGGTAGCAAGGTTTGGCGTTATGAAGTAGCTATTGGATCCAGAAGCTAGAAACTATGTGACGGAAGCTAAGTGATCGATTTTGATGCTAGAAAGTCACCTATTCATCCGAATTGCAATTCCAAGTTCGTTTGCTCCCTCAACTCTGTCGAAACAACTTATGCGCAAGTATGAAAAGCCAAAAATGGAACCAGTTAGTTGGTAGGTTTTTATTAATCATGGATTAGAGCCCAAAAGCCACAAAATACAAATGACATGGAGGAGGGAGGGTGCATTTTTTTTCGGCGCCTCCTTCCCCTAAAATTTTGATTTTTAATTGTTGTCATGATCTCCCTCCTGCTCTTGGGCATGAGATGTATTATTCTTTCACTCTCCAATGCTTCGATCATTGTGCAAAATGGTGTAGTAATTAGTGCGATCAAAATACAGTCTTTCTCTCTTCTGTTTCTCTCTCCTTTTTATTCCTTGTTCATATGGTTGTTTATAAAGAGAGAGGGAGGGCTGATTTAACAAGTCAATGATGACGGATGGTGGTTTAAAAGCATAGTGACACATAGATTAGGTGATTTGGATGCATCAATAGCTAGGAAATAGTATCAGCGGCTCTACTTTCTTGAAATACGAGATGTATGTATGCAATTTTTTTAGTAAGTGATCACTATTTAATTTTTATGATGAATCATTAGTGCATATGATGAAAAAATGATTGCAAATGATTGAAACATATTTTCTAATATATGCAACTTAAAAAATGCATTCATTTTTATTTTTGTATATTAGAAACAATAAAATCATAAAATCTGAAATATGAGATTTAATGAAAAATGGGTTTGTTCTTAGATTTTGGGGTTTAAATGATGTTTATATGATATGAAATTGAATATATTGATAGATCACACTTCACATAAGTTATATTAAAAAAAATAAAAAAAAATATTTATGTTCAAATAAATGAAAAATATTCAAAATAGGAGAAAAATAGTTTTAAGCATAAAAAATTATGAAAAATGGAGAATATTTACGAATGTGTAATGAAGGTGAAGCATGAGGGTTTTTTTAAGTTTTTCTCTAATTATATATTAAACTACATGTTTTAGGGCTTATTTCCATGGAAAATTATCACAAAATTTCCCTACATTTGTGCTATCAATATAGATGTAAATGATAGGGGGTGTGGGACTGAAATGGAAAGATAATTGATTAAATTGCTGATTTCTTTGCATAACTTCGTATATGGGATATGGTTCATATAAGTTTTAAAGGGTTCAGTAGTAGCAAGGTTAGCCCTAGACTGTTTCCTAGCATTGTAGCACGATGCTAGTAGAAAGAAATCACGAAAAGATTGTTTGTGCACTTCACATTGGCTGGTTTTTAGTTAAGTTATTTGAGCACAAAAGGCCATACACTATGCAATCTAAATATGGCATTAGAAGATAAATTCCTAGATGCATTGCAATTTTATGTCTAGGTGATGTGACCAACATTGAGAGTATAAGATTCCCCTTTTCTATAGGGTAGTTCAATATCTTGGGAAAAATAAGGTAAGTGAGTAACATATAGAGTCTCTTGGATCATTATGATTTCATTATGAGAGGACTCAATTACATTCGTGTTCTATGTGTAAGACGGCGCATCATGGGGCTAATCCTTGGGGTGTAGAAGAGCCATAGGAGCCACAACACTCTACTAGGGGGAACTCTTTATGTATGTGAATCAAGTTGTTGAGATCATCTATATGTTTGGATACTCCCTTTGTTGGAGTCGAGAAGGGAACCGTTGGAATGCAATTTATACAAAGGCTTTATTTTTTTAAAGTAGTGTATAGTCACTTGATGCTCCTAGCTGTGAGGCCATGAGGGTGGTTTGGTGAGCGTAGGAGGCTCGTGGGCTAGAGCCTTAGAGTGAGTGTTGGACCCATTTTAGGTCTTGATAGGTCTTTTCCATATAGAAACACAAACATTTCAAGTGCCTTTTAGACACAAGAAAGACCATTCTACCAAAAAAATGTAATAAACAAGTCTAGCAATATGAATGAGAATCCTTCTCTTACATTTATATTTTCTGATTGTACTGTAAAGCTATAAAATACAATTAATGGACAAGCCATTGAAAAATTACAAGTCCCCTAGAGGGTAGGGGCTGAGAGATCGAAAGGGTGAACATGGTGCGGCAAGATTGTCTTGGGTGTGGCAGGATTCTTGTCATTGACATTGAGATTGGGATTCATGACCATGAGGTTGGGGTTGGGTTTGGTCTTGGAAGGATTCACGTGAGATGGCATTCTCCATATCATGCCACAGAGCTTCTAATCTTGACATGCTCATTCCCATCCCCTCATGTCACTCGTTAAGTGGTTCCGACCCACTCTTCACAACCTGCCTTGATTGTATCCATGCTTCAACATTTGCCACGTTGACTTCAAATTTCCATCTAGCATATTTATATGTATGCATTGCCACTAACACTCCTTCATTTTGGTGCTACACCTACACATGTGCTCTCACTTTGTTTGCTCCAGAAACCATCCCCTCCCCATGGTATATATGAGATATAATGAATTGAAGGGTGGTGATCTTGAACTTTGTAACATCAAAATGGGAGTAGCTTCATATATTAATATCTTGGGCTAAAAGAAAAATTATAAACTGTGAGCTTTGATTGGAAAATTTTTTCTTGGATTGTAAAAACCACTCACATTTGGAAGATCAAATATAGTGATGAGGATCTCAAATGTATTGAGGTATGTTCTCCACTCAGAACTCACATCTTGATTAGGATGTTGTGGGACTCACATGATCCACGTGTTCATCTTATCCATAAGTCCTAAATAGTAATAAGGGCCTCCATATAGATAGCAAGCTTGCGTGGAGACCTAGGGACACATGCCCTAAGTTTATTTTTTGACACCTTCAAATAACACCAACTCACCTCAAAGGAGAGATGTAGATACTATCGTGAACTTTTTTTGTCGCCTCTACTAGCATTATTTACAAAGTAAGATACATTTGTCTGAAAATCATATAATATAAGACTCTAGTAATCCCTATTCAATCATCAAACAAGATAAGAATTCCAAAGCATTAGCACCAAAACTAGGATAGAAGAAGCCAATGAACACACAAACAAGCAATGCTCTTGATCAAGCACTTATTACTCATGATAGAAAATAAAAATGATTCGCAAATCATCAATCCTCATGGTCCAAAATCTCCGCAAAATGATGGGGATTGTCTATCATCTTGTAGGGCTCCTAACACTAGTAGATCAAGCCAATGTGTGCAATTGGGCAAGAATGGTGCCTTCAAAGATACAACATAGCTATCAAAAATTGAGGGGAGAGGGGGCGTTAAAAAAGATCATTAGAGCAACATACCTAATGAGATCAAAGATAAATATGTGGATAAAACAAACAATAAGAACTTATTGTTGCAGGACAACGATGATGGAGTCAGTTAACAGCTCTGAATGAGGATAAGAGAGCATGTGAATGTCAACATGGTCAAGCTCAACCCGCATATAATAGCCTCCACGGGGACTTCTATGCCCAATAGTGCATCCATGCACTCATCAAGGATTGCATTGAGCTCTCTTTCAAGAAAACACCCCTACTTTGTCAAAATTGTTGGTGGTTGGAAAGCTCTAGTTGGGTTAACTATAGTAGAGATAGAAGATAGAGACAATGCATAATAAGAGACAAGGGCTGGCAACTGGTGGGTCTTAGTTGGGGACACTTGGGTGTGGGGTTGGGGCTCATGGGGCAGGGGCACTTGAGGAGGCTCAAGCTCGTGGATTGGGGACACTTGGGGCTCAAGGCTCATGGGGTGGGGGCACTTAGGGCTCGGGTTGGGATTGAAGCTAGGGCTCATGATTGAACTAGGGCTAGGGAAAGGGCTCATGGATGGGGACCTCTAGGGCTCCATGCTCATGGGGTGGGAGCCCTTGGACTTGGGGCTCAAGATGGGGCTTGGGGTCATGAGGCTTGTACTGGACCTAGGGCTCTAGCTCAATCTTGGGCAAGTGGGGCTCAAGAAAGCATGCTCGAGCTCGTAAATCTTATTAACACCATATTGGGGAATATGGGAATTTTCCATAAGTTTGGGACACGTGGTCAAATCTTTGGATTTGTCGTAACTTGAACACTATAACTCCAAATTAAGCGCTTTATAGCTCAATAGATTCCATTTTTCAAGCACTTTCCAATGATAGGTCACATCATATAGTTTTGAGAAATTAATGGGCATGTTATTTGGGTGTCACCTTTTTAGTATTCAAAAAATGGGAATTGGGAGATTCCTAAACTCACTAATTTTTGTTTTAGTGGTGGGCTTATGGGGCTTAGCAAGCTGGGTAGGTTGGGCAGGCTCATGGGGCTCGAGGAACTAGGGCTCTATTTGGGAGTTGGGGCTAAGGTGTTGGCCATACTCTTTACAAGAGTTGATGCGATTTGGAGGGCTCTATCCTAGGCTATTGTCCTAGGATGGTTGCTTGCTAGTGCTCCCTATAAGCATGTGTCCCTCTCATATCTATCATGGAATCTTGGCCTATCTCATCATCCATGAAGAGTTGAGATAGTAAGAATTTTCCACATGTAACAATTGGTGATCTCCACGAGATTCAAAAGCCTATTATATTGTAGTGCAAGTGGTGCAACCTATCAAAGTCTTTAGTCATGACCATCACCCTATGGGCATGGGTTGTAAAAAAATATGTGTCTTCAAAAAATTCAATCAGAAAATCTTTGGAAATCTCTTGAAGTGTGAATATTGTCAAGATAGTGTCCATGGCCCAATGATCACAAGTTTTTTGGACCAAATTTTCAAAGTGCCAATGTAGTATTGCATGCTACATTTGCCTCTCTATCCTACATAGCTTGCTAAGAACTATTCAATGAGTTTTATATCTTTTGCACCTTCCATGGGAGGGAGTTGAGCATGCCATGAATGCTAAATCATAAACCCTAAAGAGTGACCATAGAGCCATAGAAACTAGACAAGAATCGACATTGAGTGACATAAGGTGCCCCTTAGCAAAGGATAGCCACGGGCTACTTAGTGGTGACCCTTGATGATAAGGATACTAGACAAGGATCACAATTAAGCAACATAGGATCCCCCTTAGCAAAGGGTAGCCACGGTTGCTTGGTGGTGACCCTCAATGATAAGGATACTAGATGAGGGTCACCACTGAGTGATAGAGGATACCATTAGGCAAAGGGTGGCAACATGCCAGTTGGTGGTGACTCTAAATGACAATGATACTATGACAAATGTGGATCTAGAGCATGGCAGGAGTTATGGAGGATGGAAGATAAAGGCTAGATTCATGTTGACACAAACAATGTGGAGCAACTGTTACACAGATCTTGTGTAGGACACTGACAATGACAGAGATACTAAGTGCAAGTACCAAGCATCATGATATTGTATTCACTTCATGTGAAAGTGATAGTCAAGCACAATGCTTTATAGAAGCTGGGTTGTTCCACTCTCCTCACTGTTGTGCATATGGGATTTAGGATAGCTCTTCCTGGAGCATACATCATTTTTCATTTCTCAACACCCCCCCTCAAATGATGAGTCCCTACGCTTGATGGATTTTGCCCCCCCACATGATAACATGGCCCAGAAGACTAGCTCATAGGTAGCCTAGGCAAGTTAAAGCTTGAGACTTTACATCTTTGGCAAGGGTTTTTACAAAGAAAATCCACTATGGGAACAAATTCTTTAGAACAATCTGTCAGAGTTGTTGATGGTAGCAGAAGCATCTTCTTATTCTTCTTCTTCATTCATGAATTGGTTTTGGTTGTGTTCATTCTGCATCTGTTGTGCTCTTTTCTTATGGAAACATTCACTAGCAATATGGCCAATCTTACCACAATAATGACATGTCATCCGACTTTGGTTTTCAGTGTTGAATCCTCGACCTCTTGCTTTGGGTCCAATAGCTCCTTTAGTGTATAAGAGATTTTCCCTTGAGCTAGTCTCTTTTACATCTTTGCTTTTAAATTTTATTTCTCCATCAAGCAGTAAGTGCTCAATTTCTTTAAGTGAGAGATTGGGAACATTACTTAGTGTTGAAACAAGGTTCTCATACGGTTCATGATCAACAATGGCAAGTAGCATTGCTATTGCCTTATCTTCATCAATGTTCTTTTTAAGAGTTGCTACCTGAGTTTTAAGGCTCTTGAACTTATTGATGTGTACAGTCATAGATGAACTGTCTTTTACATCCAACTTATAAAATTTCATAAGTAATTTTACCTTTGAGCTCTTTGCTTGTGTACCAAAGATTTTGTCAAGTTCTTCCCATGTCTTCTTTGCATCCCTGATGCTGGAAATATGATGTAACACATCATTCGATAGACCCTACGAAATAATACCTAGAGCTTTGTCGTTTATCTTCTTCCATGTCTTTGTTTTAGGCTGGTCTTCTGCAACATCTTCCTCTTTAGCATTGTCATCTACATCATCTTCCTCAAAGAGATCCCAGAGGTATTTCCTCATGAGATGGTACATGGTTTTCACCTTCCAGGTGCTAAAACCTTCACCATTGAATTTAGCTATTTGTTCAATCTCTTCCATGTTGATAAGATTTAATTATCCATTTAAAAAAAGTTGTATTTTAATGTGTCAAGAGACACAAGAAGATCAATGTCAAATTGACACTAGTCGAGTATTAATGGATACTAGTCAGTGCTTGATCTACTTGCTCTCACAAACTTGTGGATGACTTCTGAGATTCCTCGAGCACTTCCAAAACTGTAATGAACTTCAGAGAGTGTTTCTCAGTGATTAAAATCACTATTGATAACTTTAGTGAGAAGAAATAGTGAAAATGTCAAACTTTAAAGCTTTGACTATGGCTGCCCATAAAGATGACAGTTAGGGTTTCACTGATTGTGATAGATAGAGAGAGAATTTTGGGAAGCCCTTTAAGCTTGGATTTATCACTTCAGAGGATTCAAATGCCCCACAAAGATCTGGAGGATTTCACCTTGTGCTAGTTGCTGGATCAAATTGAATCTCTACATGTGCGAATTCAGTGCCCCGGGTGTCATGTAGAGCATAATGTTGACTTTTGATATAACAAGGAGAAGCGTCTTCAGTCAAAGAGAAACTCTCTTGAAGAGAGAAAGGGCTGAGATGCCTTAGTTTCTCACACTACTTCCTCTAAGGTCAGCAAGTATAACAGTCTATAGACACAATCAGGACATCAAGCAACAGTTTGTGCAATGCTGGAGCTATGGTTGCCCAATGTCAATGATTGATGTGCCAAGAGGAGCTCTATAAGAAGACAATCACTTCTCTAGAAGGGAATTTAGAGATATTTGGCCTATGGAGGGAGATATGAGAGCTTCAAGTTGAGAGGGTGGTGCTAACTATGGCTGCGATGGAAGCTTCATTGAAGGTATAGATGCAAATGAGGTTGAAGATGGGGTCTAACACTCAAGCTGAGCTGAGAAGAGATGGAGAGGAGCTAAGCCATGCTCGATTGGGCTCTGATACCATGTGACAAATGTGGATCTAGAGCATGGCAGGAGTTATGGAGAATGGAAGATGAAGGCTAGATTCATGTTGACATAAACAATGGGGAGCAACTCTTACAGAAGTGAATTAGGTTCCAAGATAGATTAGCTTGGACTCATAAAAACAATCTTGTGTAGGCTACTGACAATGATAGAGATACTAAGTGCAAGCACCAAACATCATGATGTTGTATTCATTTCATGTGAAAGTGATAGTCAAGTACAATCCTTTATAGAATTTGGGTTATTCCACTCTCCTTACTGTGCATATGGGATTCAGGACAGCTCTTCCTAGAGCATACATCATTTTTCATTTCTCAACAGATACTGGACGAGGGCAAACACTAGCCACCAACCACTTGACTTGGTGGTAACCTTGATGACAAGAACATTGGTGGACAAGGGTGACCATCAAGCAATAGATATTACCCCTAGGCAAAGGGTAGCCAAGAACTACTTGGTAGTAATATCAAAGACCATAATACTGAATAAGAGTCACCATTAAGTGAAAGAGATTGCCCCTAGGCAAAGGGTATCTAGGAACTTCTTGGAAAATGGTAGCCCTAGGCAAAGAGTGGCAAAAATTGCTTCGCAATGACCATCAATAACCAAAACATTGGATAAGGGTCACCACCAAGTGAAAGAGGCTACCCCTAGGCAACTACCCCTAGGCAAAGGGTAGCCAAGTGACCACTTAGTGGTGACCATCAAAGACCAAAACACTGGACAAGGGTCACGATCAAGCAATAGAGTCTACCCTTGGAAAAAGGTAGTCAAGAACTACTCGGCAATGATCATCAAAGACTAGAACACTAGACTAGAATGACTAGACTAGAACACTAGAACTTCTTGGCCATGACCATCTAAGACCAAAACTCTAAATAAGGGTCATCATCGGAGTGATAGAGATTATCCTTGGGAGAAGGGTAGCCTCAAAGACAAGAACATTGAACATATAGTGATTAGGCCATGACAAAACAAAATAAGGCTTTACTGATCAATAGGTCACAACGGAATTGATGTTAGTGTTGTTATAGAGTTTCTTCTTTTAAGGCACTCTTGCAGTGTTGGTGAGCCCAATGGAGGGTATGAAAGGTTCCACAAATGACTAGTAGACTTATAGTGTTGACAAGTTTGCCATGCCTGGTGGAGACCACTTTGTAAAGTAGTTCATTGTGACAATAGTATACCACTTTCACGTAGTTGATGAAAAGTATATTGGTTCCACAAAATCAATACCCCAATTTTCAAAGGGTAATGTAACCAAAATAGGGTTTAGAGGCCTTTTACAATTTTCCATCACATTGTGTCTTTGACAGACATCACAGTGCTTAACATAATTGAAAGCATATTGGAAAATCGATGGCCACTAATAGCGAGAATCACTAAGAGCTTTTTGGGCAGTAAGCCATTTAGCAAAATGTCCCCCACATGTTGAGTCATGGCACTCCTCAAGAATGAATGGTATCTCATTAGGTGCTATACAACCACAGGGGATTCACTAGTAGTAATAAGGAGACATCACCTGTATGCAAGAAATATATGAAAATACCCCTTATCTACCCCTTATTTATGGGACCTTACCTTATAAAATGTACATTCCTTCCCTTAAATAACCCTCCTCCCTTACACTCACATGGTACCATACGATAAACCCTAGTGGACCCCCCGGGTATACAACGGCGATAAATGTTATCTACTCTCCGATATCAAACACCTGCTATAATTGGTGCAAAACAGAGCACGTGGAAAATCTAGCAAATCAAACATCTCAACTATTAAATATAAATAACATTATAATACAAAAGAGGATTTGAATAACTCAATAGATTGAGAAAAATAAGAGAAAAATCCATGATTGGGCCTAACCTCCCCCATGGTAAAAGCCATTGTTTGCCTAATGAAATATTATAGTTTACATGGATTACTACATTCATATCTTACATATAATTACAAAGAAAATACAAATATCAATTGAAATACAAAGTTTTAAGAGTGAAGAGGTATCATATAACATGCTACAATTACTGAGCGCAGAAAATTTTTCACTCTGAATCTTGACGTTTTGACATCATCATCGCGTTCTAGAGTGTGCCAAAACCCAAAAAAAAAACTCTTGAAGCTCTGAATTCCGATTCTGGATGATGGAGAAATGAAAAAACTATTTTTACCCTGTTCTTCTGTTTTGTGTGCGATCCTATTGCTTTTATAAAGAAAGTTAGAAAAACCTTCTAAATTTAACCACATTAAGAAAATAGCAAGGTATTCCATAAAGAAATCTTATTTTAATAAAAGCATATCTTAAATATCATATTCTAAAATAATCTATATTAAAAATAAATAAATTAATAGTACTAAAGATAATGGTCTAATTATTACTAAATAAGTTTAAACTTATAACTTACAAATAGAGTAATAATTTTAATAATACAATATCATATAAATACATAATATTATATATTATACTTAAGATAACTAATCATAATTATGAAATTTACGCTTGGACTTACGCTAACACCCAGTGCTACCCAAAGCCACCGCTACCTACTCTACACATCAACTGAAGTATTCACAATTGTTTATAAATAAAATAAACAAATAATAGTGAATACTTGGCAGTCTTCAGCTACAAATCAACTTCTCGCACAAAGAATTCACCTTGTGTACGAGTCCCAGCAAATACATATAGTTTTACAGAATCCACCGAAAAACCTCATGGAATCTAACTTGGAATATGCCTCTAGTTTTACGGAATCCACCATGGAATACGCCTCTCCTAGCATAAATAATTAAAAAGCCTAATGCTTTTTTTAATCTTTCTCTTTTCATACTTCGATAAAGCAACCCCAAATCCTCTTGTAGATACATAGTGCATTATAGCTACATACCAAGAAGGGATGGAAGTTGTATCAATCTTGAATAAACATTCAATGTCACTTTCTTTAGCTAGAATTTCCTTTGGCTCCCCAAAATCCACAACACATTCTATTATACCCTGCAACTTTGGTGGCTTGCTCCTAATTTAATAATCAAACTTCTACAAATTGATTAACCACTTTGCTAAAATGTCGGCGGTTGCAACTTATTCATCAACAGACTAAGTTTTTCCACCTTTGTAAAGAATACTACCTTCTCATATAGAATATAGTGCCTAAATTTATTCATCACAAAGACCATTCCAAGGCACAATTTCTCCATGTACGTGTAGTTGACTTCAAATATCCCCAACTTCCTACTAACAAAGGCAATTGGATGATATCATTTCTCTTCCCAAATTTGGGCTAAACATCAGAGCTTACACTATGCACTGTGGCTCCTAAAAATATATAGAAAACTTCGCCTCTTCTAGGTGCTTTTAGAATTGGCACTTTCACTAGTTCCTACTTCTTGATAGGATTCATTCCACTCAAATAGACAGTTAAAAGATAGCAAGTTCATCATCAATGGCAATGTTGTTTTTGCCAATGACTATAACCTTTATCTTTTTAGGGTCAATCACAATACTAGTTGAACTAACCACATGGCCCAGTAACAACCCATAGGGCACACCAAAGATGCACTTCAATGAATTAAGAGCAATGTAGAACTATCTATAATTCTCAAAACATTTCCTTAGAATAATCAGCTGCCTTTTCCTTGTGGTGGCTACCCTCCAGATCATCAATAAAGACTTTTAACTCCTCTGGGGATATGTCACCAAAAGTCTTATTAGTTGTTCGTTGCCAAGAACCAGATGCATTACATAACCCAAAAGCCATCACATAATACACAAAACTACCAAAGACAATGATAAAGGTTGTTTTTAGTTTATCTTCCTCTACAATAGCCATTTGATTATATCTAGCAAAGCAATCCATAAACGAATAAATTTTCCTACCCATTAAGTGATCCAAAATTTGACCAATGAAGGGCAATAGATAGTATTCCTGAACCATATTTTTATTAAGATCCCTAAAATCTATACAAAGACAAATCTGATTATTATTCTTCTTCATGATAACAATTGCAAACACCATTCTATGTGTTGAATTGAAAATATCAAGCCAGCTTTCCATAGTTTTGTTCTTTGAATAGTCCATCCCTTAGTTCAAAAGACATACGCCTCACTTTTTGACGCATAGGGCAGCTTCCTTTCTTTAAGGGGATTGTATAAATAGCCAGGCTAGGAGGAATACCTCTCAACTAATCATAACTCTAGGCAAAGATGTCGTGGAATTCTTGAATCAAGGACACATAGTCCTCTCTTTCCTCCAAACTGAGCATAGACCCTAATTTAATTGGCCGTGAATCATTCATTGTGCCAAGGTCTAACTCAATTACATATGTATCCCTTATCCTCTCCTGAGCTTCTATTGGCTCATTCAAAGTTACTTCGTAAATATCCTCTATAGTAAACCCCTCATTGCATTCATCACGTAATGATGACTCACTAGTAGATGGAGCATCTAACGTATCAAACTCTGACAAAGATAAAGGAACTCTCTCACTTTGAGGAGATTTAGGATACGAATCTACCACTACACGTCTAGCACCTCTGCCAAAGATAAAGCGACTAGTAGGTATATCAAGCTAACAGTCTGCTTGTAAAATCCATGGCTTGCCTAGCAATACTTGATAGCTAGGTTGCCCTACAAACCTAACAACCCTAAAGTCTAGAATACATTCCACATTGGCAATGGTCTCATGGATTTTAGTAATGTAACCTTAAGGTTGTCTTAAACTGTTATCAGCCATTCAGAGGACCATGAAGGTATCTTCTTTTATTTCTAATCTCAACCTCTCCATCAATTCCAAACTCACAATATTGATAGAGGATCCTATGTCCACAATAGCATGGTCCACTAATATTCCATCAACATATGTTTCTATCCTTGGACAATGCTTTTCAACATGTTCAAACCAATCATCTCCTACTTGGACTATGCCCAAGGGTTCAATGATGTACCCCGTGCAAAGAATCTTCTTAAATTCTTTATGCACTCTTGAAGAAAACTTAATCAACTACAAGAGGCTTATATCCAGATTAACTTTGCAAAGGTAACTTGCTAAATCGAATTCATGATAGCTAGCAAGAGCTTGCTTTTCTCACCAAACCATTCTCTCCTTTGGTCTTTGAACCGGCTTTGGTGCCTCTTTCTTGGCTATTTCCTTCTTCCTTGGAAACTTCTTATATCCTTCTTAGGGTCAGCTTTACCATCTACAACTTTTAAAGGTCCACCTTCCATATCAGGATTAAGGACTTACATCCTCTTATCATCTTGCTTAGGGTTTTCCTTGACAGTTTTACCTTGACTTTGTCGACTTCTATACCCTTTTGACCTCTCATAATGACTCTAGATTAGAAGCTTATGTGCCATCAACACAAATAACTTCAATAAGGCTAACCCCACTCCCGCTAAGCATCTCCTCTACCATAGCTTTCCCTCTCTATAGTATTTGCTTTGGTGTCTCTTCTTGTTGAACATTCTTTCCTTGCACTCGATGGTTAACTAGACCTGTTTGTTTACTTCCTTGCTCGAGAGAGCTAATCTTGCTCCAAGAGGTACTAGCTAGATGCCGAATTTTCCACATATGTCACACTTAACATTTATACAATTCCTAGAGAAATATTGATTGCCACACCACTTACAACAAAATCTTGAGAAAACACCCTCTTCAGGACGTCTACTCCCTATCAAAATCTGTTACTTCTTACAGAAATTGACATCAACAGCTATTTGCCTATGTTGTTTGGTGATCCTATCAATATAGTACTTCATCATATCCTTAACTTTTTCAAGGACATTTGAGGCACTTGACTCATAGATGTGATCGGCGTCTTCTTGTCATTCCATTGGCCTAACCACTTCGTTAGGAATCGGTTGTTGTCTTCGTGGAACAATGGTAGGATTTATCATTTGGCTTCCAACATTTGGTAGAGCCATTTGACTAGCCATATGTATGGTCACACTGGGAGGAGCTGGCAACATAAGTACAATTTGAATCACGCTTCCTCTCCCATTAGGAGGACTCATGGGTATCCCTTGACCGCCATTTGTCAATGCTAAAGTATTTCCAGACCCTAAACTCAAATTCTAGTTTTCCCTAGAGATATAACCTGCTTGTCATCTCGATTCTACGTCCTCTGCTCATGTAATAGCCATATCAATGTCGACAAGAGCAACATTGCTCAAGTTCCCTTGCCTCTTAAAGTCTAACCCTTTAAAAAGTATTGCAACGGAATAGAAATTGAAATAGGAATATAGGTTTGGAACTTACGAAATACTTCCTTCATTTTCTTGGCATACCCACGAATATTCTCGTGAGATTCTTAACGTGTTACATTGGGGACATGTAGCCAATATTGACCTCCCCTTTCACGGCAAACTCCCTTTGGAAGGCTACGTTACGAAGGTGCAGATTATTGGCTACATACAATTTTCTTCTCTCTTTTACCACATTAGCTTCCCATTTTATCCTTCTTGTAAATATATTATAATAATGTACTTTGGGCACCCATCTCTTGTAACCTAGCTCCCTTTCTCTAACTTGTCTACCACCACCCTTGGCTTCTTATGTGATGACCAAGGTGAGATTGTGTCCCATCCACTATTCTCCATATTTTCAAAGATGCCATACATCATCTAGGATTATGTTAATCAAGAAGATTAGCTTAATCTAATACCTCATGGAGGCTATATAAGGAGCCCATGGAGATGTAAAGAAAAAACACAATGACAAGCACATGAGAGCACTCTAGAATACTCTCATGCTAGTCCATTTCTTTGAAGTAAGCTATGAGTGAGTCTCTTTTATTATGTAATATTTCATGAATACATAATGGAAAGTTTCCTCTACCTCTTCTCCTCTTGTCTCCCTCTCTTCTCATATATATATATATATATATATATATATATATATCATATTCTAATATGGTGTTTAGATCGTATATACTCTCTTCTAAGTCTCCCTCTACATTCGTACTTAAACTTATTAAGTAAAACTTGCCATATGCTCTATTAGTGGGGAATCCTTATTTTCTCATGTTATATATATGTTAATGGGAGAATTTAGATGCCATCACCTCTCTTAACCTTCCATCATCTTCATTTCCATGGGCTACAAATTCTCTCTTGTGAAGTTGTGTTTTGGTTCTTTCCATTCTCATTGAGGAAAGGGATGTCCTAGCGCATCCTCCCTTTGGCTAGGTGGTGTCCCTTTTTAGCTCTCTTAGTGAGGATTGGAGGCTGGGTAGGTAAGAGGAAACCCGCTCATCTTTTCAGCCCTCAACGTGAATGCAATCTAGAGTAGAAAGATGAAAGATATTGTGCATCTAGTGGAAGCCGAAATCAATGGGCAGAGATGATCAAAGACATATGTGGATGGAGGTGTAGAGATTTTTGTCATGATGGAAAAGTTGATACATCATTTGGGATTAGAGGTAAATGAAACTATTGAATTTGGGGCCAAAATGGCTAACAATGTAGTAGTAAATTTTTTGAGAGTTATAAAGAAAGTCAAGGTAAAGGTGTGTGAAGTGCAATTGGATCTTAACATGTATGTAATGCTAGTGAGGGGGGGCGGCTATCCACTCATTCTTGGGCAACCATGGCTAATGGGAATGAAAGCTAGACAAGATTGGGAAATAGGGTCTTTAGAACTAAGGCCACAAAAGGGGCTATAGAAAAAATGAAAGAGCACTATCTGCAACATGAAGGAGGCTCGACAGGAGGATCTTGTATTAGAGACCACCATTGATGAATGGAGTTCTAAGAGGATTGGTCATCTATGAGATAAGGGGCAAGTCCTCTAATGAGGAGGAAGAAAGCTCTCTAAAAGTGATGGGGATTGCATTGAAAGGGCATTAGAGTAGTGAAATTCCACAGCAGCTTCCAAAGGGCGAGAAGGAGGGGTTAGAAAAAATATTGGCTAAGGATCTATCAGCTGAGGAGAAGGTAGCCTACATGGAAGTGGTAATAAAACACTTTGCACTTTTTATTTCTGATTATGAATACATCACAAGTGTGACCACAGTACCACATCACATTAATCTAAAGATGGAGCAAGGCCAGTGGTGCAACGGCTATGATGGTTGGGAGTAGTTCAACAAAATGCTCTACTCATTGAGATACAATGACTTTTGAAGGCAGGTTTCATTTATCCAGTAGGGGACTCAAAGTGGGTTTCACCTATAGTAGTGACACCCAAGAAGAATGAAAAATGGTAGATTTGTGTGGACTACAAGCAGCTAAATGATGCAACGAAGAGAGATCACTTTCCTCTTCCCTTTTAGGATGAAATACTCAACAAGGTGGCTGGGCATGAGAGATACACTGTTTGTGATGGGTATTCAGGTTATTTCCAAATTCGAATAGCTGAGGAGGACAAATAGAACACCACCTTCATCATGCCTTGGGGGTGCTTTTCTTACAAAGTAATGCCATTTGGATTAATAAAATGCCCCAGGTACCTTCAAGCATCTCATGAATTATGTCTTTCATCCATATTTTGGGAAGTCCATTAGGATCTTTATTGATGATTTTTGTATTTATAGTTCTAAGGCTCTACATCTAGGCAAGGTGGATGAAGGTTTTAACCGCCTCGCACAAATGGGGGGCAGCTAAACCATGAGAAGTGTCATATTGGTGAAATTAGTGTAACTTTGTTGAGGCGTGTCGTAAGTGAGAGGAGTATTAAATCGGATCCAAATAAAATTAAGGCCCTATTGGCGGTGCCATCACCATCTTCTGTGAAGCAACTAACCTCTTTCATTTAGAAGGTACGATATCTGGGGCGGTTCATTCATCTCCTCTCCCAATTAGTGTTTCCACTACAATAGTTGACCCACTTTGAGGAGCTCCTGTGGAGTGACGAAAGCGAAAGCTGCTTTCATGAGGTGAAGAAGGCTCTTAGCACCCTTCCCATAATTTTATAGCCTTACTCAAATCAAGAGTTTTTTGTCAACCTGAGTTTTGGGGAAGATGCTCTAGGGGCAACACTAATACAAAAGGATGCTAAAACTGGCATGATGAGGCCAGATTACTTTTCTAGCAAAGGAATGACAGCATTAGAACGTGGGTACAAGATGGTGGAGGTGATGGTTTTGTCTCTAATGTTTGCTAGAAGAAAGCTTTGTCCTTATCTTCTCCCTAGGCAGTTCACAATGATCAAGACAGAAGAGCATTTTCCCTATGCCTCACAGCACATGGATGTTTTAGCCACAATTGCTAAGTGGGTGATACAACTCCAAGAGTTTGACTACACCTTCAAGGTGGAGGACTCTACTCGAGCCTGCCTAGCTGATTTGTTGACCCATAGATGCCATCAAAAGAAGGAAAAAGAGAAGGGAAAGGTAAAAGAGGAGACAACTCCTTTTGAGGACCCGCCATGGGTGGAGAATGCCCATGCCCTCTACGTCGATGGGGCCTATAAGCATATTAAAGATAGAGCGGCAATAGGAATAGTGGTGTTCAGTCTCGAAGGTGACAAACTTTATGGAGAAGGTATTAGCCTAGAGGATGTCCATTCTAATAATGAGGGAGAATATCAAGCCTTGCTTTTAGGTTTAAGGTGGTGTCTCTCACTTGGTGTCACTCGACTTAATGTTTTTGGGGATTCTATGCTAATTGTTAAGAAAATGAAAGACATCCTGAATTGTAAAAATAATAACTTAGCCGTGAAAATGAGAGAAGCTAAAACTCTCATGAGGAAGCTATAGAAAGCCCAGATCTATTTTGTGCCAAGGCACACAAATGGCAACGCAGATGCTCTAGCCAGCTGAAAAATTGAAAGAGGTAATGGTGGACATCATTTCAGTAAAGCTTCCCTTATTTTAGAGTAAGTTTCAACTACAAGATCTAGTTTATTTTCTTGAGCATGACGAGACACCTACACATATGAGTAAGAGTGAGAAAAGGTGGTTGGCTACTAAGGCCACTAAATACTGCTTGATAAATGATGCGTTGTATTACAAAGGAAAGGATGTAGTGCTTAGAAGAGTGCCAACAGCAAAGGAGATTATGGATGTGATTAAGAGTTTCCATGAGAGGGTTTGTGGAAGATATTTTTCTCAAGAAATTACCAGCACAAAGATTCTCTAAGCTGGTTTTGTGTGGCCTATTCTATATCGAGATGTGCAACATTGGTGCCACACACAGGGAATTCACTAGTAGTAATAAGGAGACATCACCTGCGTACAAGAAATATATGAAAATACCCCTTTTCTACCCCCTATTTATGGTACCTTACCTTATAAAATGTACATTTGTTCCCTTAAAAAACCCCCCTCCCTTACACTCACATGGTACCATATGGTAAACCCTAGTGGGCCCCCCGGGGTGCCGCACTTTTGATGCTTGCCAAAAGGCCAAACCAAGGAAGCTAGTGCATAAGGAAAAAAATCCCATAACTACATTTGGCCCATTTGAGAAATGGGGAATTGATGCAATAGGGCCACTCCCAGAACTCAGTTTGTCAAGGAATACATCATAATGGGTGTGGACTACATGATGATGTGGACAGAGGCTTCAACAACTAGTAGGATCACAGCCTAAGAAGTAGAAAAGTTTGTGTTTGAAAATACTTGTTGTAGGTTTGACACAACTTTAGAAATTATCTCTGCTTACCGGGGTCCTAGTTTTAGGGCCAATCTAGTAGGGGAGCTAATGGAAAGGGTAAAAATCAAGCGCATGCATTCTACTCCCTACTGCACATAGTGTAATGGTTTGGTAAAAAAGGTGAATGGGCTGATTTGTAAGATAATTACCAAGAAAGTACACATGCACCCCAAGCACTGGGATAAAATATTGAGTGTAGCTCTTTGGGCCTACATGACTTCATTCAGAACCTCACTTGGCTATACTCCATTGCACCTCGTTTATGGCCAAGAGGCTTTGCTTCCTATAGAGGTAGAACTAGCTAGCTTACATGTTTTAGAGAAGAATCAAGATAAGAAGTTAGAGAAAAGGATCTTGGATCTAGAGAGGTTGGAGTTAGATAGAGAAGCAGCAGTCCAACACTATTCCATGTAGGCTGAAGAGAGGAGGAGGACATTCAATAAGAAACTGCCTAGCAAACACATAAGGGAAGGATCACTTGTGGTATGCTATGATAACCCCTTTGATAACATAAAGGATTCTAAACTTGTGTTCAAGTGGGAAGGGCCATTCATGGTCATAAGGAGATATCCAAGTGATAGCTATAAGCTAGATGACATGGATGAGAGGGTTCACAAGACAAGGGTAAATGGATGGCGACTCAAGCCTTATTTTCAAAGAAATAGGGACACTTTGGAGCAGTCATTTGACGAAGAGCCACCAATGAGGGGGAGCAGTCCTCCCTTCTCTAGTGGACCATCATTATAAGCTAGAGGCATGAATGTCTCTAGCCTGAGGGGAGGGCTAATGATCCAGCTTTTTATAAACCGGATTTCTACCACAAAATTTGGCCAAAACCCCTATCCAAGAGCCTAACTATATCACTTTTGGTTTACTCTTCAAGCACTAGGTATGCTACATTATTACTTCTCGGTTATGATAACTCTAGCAAGTGGGGAAACAAGTTCTTAGGAGGGATGTTATTGTAAAGGGTAAAAGGGATGGGTTATCTTAGTGAAGATGCAAATGGATTACACCTAGGGGTTGAATGAGTACATAGATTTTTTCAAAGGACTAGCCTCCAACTACACATGGGTTCCATGTGCATGACCAAGATTTGGAATCTATCACCATCATTAGAGGACACCTCACCCTTGTACACAAGTCAATTTCCACATCATGGTGTCAGTTGGATCTTACAAAAAAGTTTACAAGCATGGACCCCCACTGTCACATGCTTATATGCATTTATATGTATATGAGGAACTAAAGTTAAAGCAGATTTTGGAAGCCATTTTTTATAATTTCAATAAATCCCAAAGGAAAGTGAATTTCAATAAAATTCTCATGCTACCCGATGGACCTGGACTACAAAGTTGTAGAAGAATATTTTTTCAAATTATTCCATGATTTTAAGTTATGAAGGTGTAGACTGTTGGCTACATGCAATGTTATTTTCTCTTTCACTATATCAGCTTCTCATTTTATCCTTCTTGTAAATATATTATAATAATGTACTTTAGGTACCCACGTCTTGTAATCTAGCTCCCTTTATCTAGCTTGTCTACTGCCACCACCCTTGGCTTATTACGTGATGACCAAGGTAAGGACTTGTCCCATCCACTATTCTCCATATTTTCAAAGATGTTATACATAATCTAGGATTATGCTAATCAAGAAGATTAGCTTAATTTAATCTCACATGGAGGCTATATAAGGAGCCCATGGATATGTAAAGAAAAAACACAATGACAAGCACATGAGAGCACTCTACCCTCATGCTAGTCTAACTTTTTGAGGTAAGCTATGAGTGAGTCTCTTTTATTATGTAGCATAATGGAAAGCTTCATCTACCTCTTCTCTTCTTGTCTCTCTCTCTTCTCATCTTCTCATTCCATGAATACATAATGGCAAGCTTCCTTTACCTCTTCTCCTCTTGTCTACCTCACACACACACACACATACACATTCTAATATGGTGTCTAAATCATATGTACTCTCTTTTAATTCTCCCTCTACATTCATACTTAAACTTATTAAGTAATACTTGCCATATGCTCTATTGATGGGGAATCCATATTTCCTCATGTTATATATATGTTCATGGGAAAATTTAGGAGCCATTACCTCTATTAACCTTCCATCATCTTCATTTCCATTAAAATGGGCTATAAAATCTCTCTCGTAAAGTTGTGTTTTTTGTTCTTTCCATTCTCTTTGAGGAAAGGGATGTCCTAGCCCATCCTCCCTTTGGCTAAGTGGTTCCCCTCTTTAGCTCTCTTAATGAGGATTGGAGGCTGGGTGGGTAAGAGGCAACCCATTCCTCTTTTCAACTCTCAGTGTGTATCTTTAATAAGTTGGTAGTTGACTTAACTAGAGTAAGTCACTGTGGTTAATCACTAGTCACTTAGACATAAGCTAGATGTACTTTGATTTTTTGGTGTGATGAATACTATGAAAAATCTCATTGAGAGCTGCCTGCTCTCTATTGCCCCTATCTCTCTCTTATCTTTCTATAGTGATAGATTTCACTCTCATGTGGAGCATTAATATTGAGAATTTTGAAAAAGTTAAATCTACGATGCTTCTCAGCATCATAGTCTCTTCCATACCTTCTTGGATAAGGGAAATGGAGCACATCTGTCTTTCGATTTGAGTAGCAAAAAATTGCCATTTTATTTGCTTCAAGGATAAGATATCTCCATTCTCTCTGAAGCTTACATACCTCTCGTGGCTTCTCTATGAGATACTTCCCCTTGTTCTTCTCCTTGTGAGTCTTATAGACTACTTTCAAAGTTGACCTATCTCGTTTCTTCAACCACTTCTTGGCAAATTTCTCTCCCACTTTGATGAGCTTTTGCACTATACTGAGTGATAAGGGTGTTCTAAATTTGGCATATTCATAGATATTGAAATAAAAAATTATGGTCTTCTCCTTTTTCTACTTCTCAAGATAGGTCGTAATGGGCTCATCCAAATCCTCTCTTTGTGCCTTGATGCCTTGCATATCAATGGGATAATCTAGCACACCCTGAGGGTAGGATGCAGGACCTGAACCATCCTATCAAAGCATTCTTGGACCTCAGGGGCCATGTTTGGTACCGATGGTGGTTCTTGAGTTCCCTCCATAGCTCTCTCCTCTTGTTCAACAAAATCTTGGGGGTCTATATAATCATTAGAAGGAACGATGTCCACAAGAGACTCCACTACAATGGGGTCTTTAGCAAGCGACTCATGCCATATATCACATGGCTTAATTGATGTTGGTTGCACCATTCCTACATCTCTCAATTTTTGCTCATTATTACCCATGTCATGCAAGTGATCAATCATCTAGCATCTAGTTGGGTAGAAGATCAATAATGTGAGCTCCTTCACCTGGTCAAGAGTGGCCAAGGCACCTATAGCAATTTCCAATTGAGCTTTGAGTTTCTCCACATCATATGTGCTTTTGGATGATATATGCAAAGTGCCTATTGATAGAGCCCTTGCTTTAATGATAGTGCATGTTTATAGGTAGCTGCATGAAGCTTAAATAGGTGTTCCTTATGAAGGCAATTTGCCAAGTGTAAGGGTAGTTGCTATAGAATCTCTTCATAAGCTTTGTTGGCTTTCTCCTCAACTTGATTGATAGAAGTAGTTAGACTCATTCTGATTGTATCTTACAGCCTTGTGAAGGCTATCTTCATATATGCTTGAGTTTGATGTGCTTTTGCTAACTCTCTGGTGAGAGCTGTTGTCCTTGCCTTTTCCTCCTCTAGATGGACCATAAAATCAACAACTTGAGCACATGTAATTTCTTTCCTTTTCCTCATGATCTCAACTTCTTGCAACTATCAGCTCAGCCCCTCCATCTCCTTGTTCTTCTCTTTGCAAGCTAGGTTTGTAGGTCATGTAGGTATTGGGTTGAGTGCCTCAAAAATTCCTAATGAGCCATTCTCTATTCCTCATAGTTTTTTTGAATTTCCAAATTTTCTTGATTTTCCTGTTATTTTTCCTAGATTGCTTGCTCTTTATCATGTTTGAGCTCCTCACATAAGAGCTCTAATGGGCCAAGACCACCCAAATCTATTAGCATCCTTGTGCATTCTTTTGAATTTGTTGAAGTCTCAACAGGTTATTGCTTTTCTATGCCAATAACATCTTCATGCCGTTTACCCCTTTCCAATGCATTGATCTTGGTTTGCATGGTTTGTAAGGTGGACTCGAACATCTAAAGATCCCCTAAATCAATCACTTTTTACTCTACTACAGCCTTTCCCTTTCCTTCACCAGAGTGTTTGAATCCCTAAACAATTTCTTCCTCAACTCTTTGTGATTTGGAAAATTCCTTGCTCCTTATGTTCCCTTCGAATGATTTGTGCATTTTTGTGGCCAAGTCCTCTTGGATGGCTGTGTGGTGCTCTTTTTGGAATTTCCCCTTCTTACTTCTCTTTTTTCTTATTTCCTTGAGTGACTTCTCAATACTTGGCTTGTGTTCCTCCCTTGGTCTTTTACCCTTTCTTTGACCCACCGTTGCCACTACTGGGACCACTTGTACTGGTTCTGAGAGCCCTAAGGCTATGGTGATGACCTTAGTGAGAGCAGCCCCATAGTTGATCATGCACAACCAAGACTCAGCAATGGTGGGATTTTTGTCAAAATTTTTGGGAAGAGCCATATGTGTCTTGGCAAGGGACTCACATACTTGATCTTACCAGAATTCATTCAAATCCTCCGTAAGTATCCTATTTGATATAGTACATCCTCCATGAAGCCCTTGGGTATCCTTCTTATATGAGTATTAGGTTTGTTGTAGGTAAACCAATAGTGAAAGACCTGTGTAGTGAGCCTAAGATCCTTCTCCTCAATGGGGAAGAATAACAAGCCATGAGGAGTGATATTAGGCTTGTCATTCCATCTCTCATCCACTAGAGGAGTTTTAAGGGGTTTAGCATATTTCTTGGGGCTTCGACAAAGGCCTAATGCTTGTTTTACTAAGTTTGGTGTGAGTATCACTACACCAATTTTATGTTCCTATCCTTTCCAATACCACATCTCTCTCAGTCTAAACTTACGGTCATAATTTTGCACAAATCTGTAACAATTGGGAAAGTGAATGGGCCCACTGGTTGCCTTAATATAGTTATTTAGCCCACATTTAGCTACCAACTTCCTAGTTTCAGGATACCTATTGATAATATTCTCTAAATTGGTAAGTTGAAGAAACCTCAAGGCTCCAAAACTCCATAATCTAGTCTCCAAGCTAAATTATTTCCATTTCTACAATATGAACACAAGCTTATCATCATTGCGATGATCCTTAATGGAAACCAATGTAGGCATGTCAACTAGTTTGATTGGTGAATTCTAAGTGGCTGCTATCTATTTAAAAAGATAAGACCACAACTTGAGAAATCTTAAGTTAACCATCACAAAAATACAATAAGAGCCAAACCATACCTTTTCCTATTATCAAGAATGCCAAAATGGATTGGCCTTGCATAGAAAAACCATGCGAATAAGAGGTAATATCTATGAGTAGATAGGGACTAGCAAAACGACTAGCCACATGTAAATCCTCCTCCATAAGAATCGTATTAAACAATGGATTGTGCTACATTGCAATGATACATAGGATCAGCCTGAAGGTTACTAATGACATGACGTTGCTTAGCACTAGTCATTAGATGACTACCATCATGAGCGATCTCAAGCGTATGGCTATACCAATGGTGTAAGAAAGGACTAGAAATGATTCTTTGGCTATAAGAACTGCAATCTTGGTGGCATCATCACATTTGGCCATGGGAGCATAAGAAGAGATGAAATGGGAGGACTCAAGATGCTTCTAAGGAAGAGTCTTGAAAAATTTAGCTTGCACCAAGACACTCTTGAGAAAGATATGTTCATGTTCCTCCCAAGTGGGATTCCATCAACTAGCAAGGACAAGTGCCTCTTTTTTAACAAGGCTGAGGTCAATCATAGCAAACAATTTCACAAAGGTGGTAAACATAGAGTCCAATTGGAGTAACCAACTAGCTCCTAATGAGGAGTTGTCCTTCGTGGCCAAGTCTATTGCCATGCTAATGAGAGAGTGACAGATGAACAAAGGTTTGAGACCAAAAGGTGGATTAGGAGTGGAGGAACTAATCTGAAGATGAGTTTTACCGGTTTCCCTCATTCATGTTGGATCTTAGCTTCGGCTACCTGATCCAATTGGTGGACTAGCCGCGAGGGACTTCAGAGGAGGATAGCTTGATTCTAAGGGCTCAAGGGTAGGTGTGGAAATAGGATCAGTAAGTGGATCATCAGCAGCAAAAGATGGAGAGGGGGAGTCAAAGGGAGGCATGAAAAGTGACTCCTTAGTAGGAACTGGGTGTGCAAGTGGCTCGGGTAAGTTACTCATGAATATATGTGTGCATCACGTGGGTTCAAAATAAGGTATTTTTAAAATATCATTTTTATACATTTTTTACATACAAAGGAGTGTAATATAAAGGGGTTATTTATAGATTGAATAGAAAAGGGTTATATTCTATTCACAAAAAATTTACAGATAAGGACATTTATAAATAGGCCGTGAACACACGTGATGTAGATGATATACATATAGTAGCTTCCCTGAGGCAAGTGGGATGGAAGGGGATGTAGAATCTAATGCTACATGAGACAACACGGCTAGGGGTGGGTATGAATGAGAAGCTCATGAATAGGAAGTTTAGTGCTTGGAGCTACCTGTAGAAATTGTGGACAATGCTCAGGGAAAAACGACAAAGAAACATTTAGATCACTTGGGAATCCAAATGTAGGAAATACCCTTGTAATAGCCTTGAGCCTTCAAGAGAGTGTGGGCCACCTAGCACAAGGAAAGTTTGGGAGTGGGGGGAGTCTTGCAACATTGAAGTGGCTTCCTATGTAATGGCTTTGAGGGTTGTGAAGGTGGAGATGGAACTAGTAATAGGAGGTGAGGTTGCCACCAGAAGTAAGTAGACTTTTTGCAAGTGTGGGTTTTGAAGCTCGACTAATAGGAGTAGCATAGTGATGGTGGGCATGGAACAATCGATGAAATAAGGAGCCACTATATTGAGAAGGTATTTGCTTCATGAAAAGATCCCCTTTATTGAAAGTAGAAATGACAGCGGCACCTAGAAATTGCATGTAGTGAACTGATCAACATACTTGATGGTGTGGGAAAATTGATACTTAAAAGGTCAACCCAAGAGAAGTTCCTTTCCCACATCCTCTTGGTTTAGAAGAATGTGAAAAAGAAGAGGGATGCTCTTAGTCACAATAGTAAGAAAAAGCTTACATTTACCCAATAGTGAGTAAATTTAGTGATCATAGAAGCTTAGTGTGAGCGGGTGTGAAGGTGGGTTGGCCCAAATCCATTGAGAGGTTATATGGGAGGGTGTTGAAGTCACAACCTTCATCAATGAGAGTGTCAGTAGTGACCTAGTTGCGGCAACAGTCAACTAGATCAAAAGAAAGGCTAGAGGAATGACATGGTCATCCTCAGGATCAATTAAAGAGATGGAAATAGCCAAAACATTGAAAAATAAAGTGGAGTTCTATATGGGGCTGGGTGAAGTCGACTTATGAGCGTTAACTTTTGCTCAAGTTTCTCATACCATGTTTGTTTAGCCACCATGACCGCATTGATATGTGGGATAATACTTCTTAATATGGCTACCATTGAACTATCCAATGCCTCCCCCTCCATGATCTCAAGCTCAACATTGCCTGTCTTTCTAATTTGTTGAACATGATATTGTCCTAGGCCTCCAAGTTTCAATTTTTGCTTATGACCTTTAAGAGAATACAAGAGCACTAGGACACCTTATCAAAGGAACGATGTTGCACATGTCTATCAAATCAGGCCTTATGTTGGGCCTTTTTAGTAAGGAGGGAATGTGTGCCCAAAAGGTGAGTTTCAGTGAGGTGTTCCAACTATTTAAGATGGTTGGTCCAAGCACTAGTGCCTTCCCAACACTAATGGACTACAATGCGAAGACTGGGAATAAGAAACTCAATTGGCACAATAGCATCAATGCCATAGGTGAGTCGAAATGGAGACTTGCTAGTTGCATACTTGAAAGCTAAATGAAAGGACCAAAGAGAAACCATAAGCTTGTTATCCCAATTAGAGCACAAAGCATAAATAGTCTTGGTCAAAACATGAAGAAAAATCTTGTTGGTGGACTCAGCTTGGCTAAGGAAAGTACGGAGATGACTTACACTGGATAATTAGACAGGTAGAGAGTAGATGCCCAATGAGCTTATTCAGAAACCGAGTCTCTTGATCACTAACCAACTCAAGCAGGAAGTCAAAGCAAGAAATCATATGTTCCCACAAGAACTTAGTCATTTTATAGGCATCATTATTGCGGGTGACTCGTGCCTCATCACATTTAGTCATATAGTCAATTGCCACTATGATGTAGCATGCTTGTGAATACTAGGCAGTTGGAGTGATAGGTCCTACAAAATCAATTCCCCATTTTTCAAAAGGTTTTCTAGCAATGGCAAAGTGATAGCTCCATCTTGTCCTTGCAAATAGAAAGTTTGGTGCACTGGCACTCATCACAATGCTTAAAAAAATGTGTCACATCCTTGAACAAGGTGGGTCACCACAACTGGGCTTGTAAAACATTATGTGCTATAGCTTGACAATCAAAATGTCCACCACGAATGCCTCCATGAATTCTTAGAGCACACGCTCCATGTCATGCTCACAGATGCATCATCAAAAGAAGACCATCCTACCCTAGTCGAAATAGTAACAAAATCATCCTTCCAATGGCGTATGAGATTAGCATTGAATAATTGGGCCTCTTGTTGAAGTTGAAACAAATGAGTATTAGGTAAATTATCATCAATGCATGTTGCCTTTCCTCCACTGGTCAATCAAGACATGTGATTTGCCATGTAATGCTACTTTTCTTTCCACACAAACATAGAGAAATCTGGTGCGCAAATCGGATGCCATATGCGTACGTGGCGAGCACCGGAAGGTCCCCAAGAACAAAGATTTCTAATTTTTTTCTCAAAAACCAAGAGAGAAGACTTGCTCGACATGAAGCAAGAAGACCAATTGGGTACAATCCCCTCCCCTTCCCCCATGCCTTGCGTGAGCGCTCCATAAAGCATGTATTTAATATATTATTCATCTCCAAGCTCAAAAATAGCCCAAATTTACAATTAACACACTTTAGCTTTTGTGTTTGCTTTTTTCAAAATAAAGAATAAAGCGGTTGGGCACCCCAAGAGTTGGGATGTGTCCAAATACAATGACCAATAATGAATATTTCAATCGTGCACCCATGCACATACAAAATAGTAAATATATGTCAAGCGCTTTAATAAATAAGCACATCAAAATAATTATTGGCACCATGCCTAAGACGTGTGCCCATAAAAAATGATAATTTATTCCAAATAACTTGACTACACGCTATCGCCCTGTGCTTCCCAGCGCCAGCGCCACCTGCTCTACACATCAACTGAAGCATTTACAATTGTTAGAAAATAATAAAATTGAACCGACAAAAGTGAATACCTAGCAGTCTTCAGCTACAAAATAAATAAATAGGTTGGAACTCTATCCTAACCTTAATTTAATACAAGTGCGCACTCTAAACTCATAAACGTCCATTAATTTAAATATGTATTTTGCGGAATCACCCACTTGCACATTAAATTAACGAGACACCCAAAAAGGACATGTGTCCCCATGGACTTTTCGCACAAGGAATCCACCTTGTGTACGAGCCCTGAAAAATAAATATAATTTTACGGAATCCACCACAAAACCTCACGGAATCCACTGTGGAATATGCCTCTTGGCATCACACCCCCGGGGTGGGATAGCAATTGTCCTTAATTGCTATTACCTCAATGTGGAGCGAGCAGTGAGGGGTAAGCACTTAGGTCACAAGCGTGCATCCATTGGACCTCTTCAACAGGATGATTTTTAAATTTCACCAAATATCTAGAATATCTATGGCCAGTTCTAGTGGTCATAAAGTCAGTATCTAGAATAGTCTCAGGTTCAAGGATTTCAATTTCTTCTTCTAACAAAGGAGGATTTTCATAAACAGGGTGGACAGGTAGTTGATATTTGAAAGGTCGTAACAGACTGATATGAAAAGTGTTGTGGATTTTCCAATGTTGGGGTAGTTCTAATTTAAAGGCATTGTCATTGATTTTGTGAATGATTTTGAAAGGTCCATAAAATCTAGGAGCTAACTTTACCACAGGGTGTTTCTCAACACTTTGTAGTCTTCGCTTTTCAATTCATAACTAGACATAATCATCAATTGTAAAATTCATAGCTTTTCTTTTCTTGTTTGCTAAGTTGTTTAGTATATGATTGTTGGGCTTTCGCAATCATATCTCTAACCTCATTGAAAATAGTAGCATGCATGTGGGTAATATCATTAGCATCTTTAACTTTGTTTGACAATGAAGTAAGAGGTGCAAGCAATCTATATCCATAAATTATTTTAAAAGGTTCTTTTCGTGTAGTTGTATGTGGTGTGTTATTGTATGCAAACTGAGGTAAATGCAAGTGTGTATCCCAGGTTTGTGGTTTTGAAATTGTGTATGTATGTAAAAGATCTAAGATTGTGTTGTTTGTAGCTTCTATTTGTCCATTTGTTTCACGATGAAATGTAAATGAAAAATCAATCTTTGTTCCTAAGTTAGCAAATAAATTAGTCCAAAATTTATTGCAGAATCTAGAATCATGATTAGAAATAATAACTTTTGGTAAACCATGGTTAGTAAAAACAATTGAGCAGCTTGAGATGCAGTTAATGTTTTCTTGCATGGAATGAAATATGCATGTTTGCTAAATCGATCTACAATAGTCCATATCATATCATGATTAGCTTGAGTGTTAGGTAGACCAGTAATAAAATCCATTGAAATATACTCCCATGGTCTTTCAGGGATTGGTAAAGGCATTAATAAACCATAATGCTTACCATGGTATCACTTAACTCTTTGATAAATTAAACACTCAGATACAAAGTTAGAAACATTGGATTCCATTTGTGGCCAATAAAAATCTTCAATCAAAGTACGTAAAGTGGAAATAATACCTCTATGGCTTTGATATGGGGGACAATGAATTTCGTGCAACACAAATGATCTAAATGGAACTGTTACATATAACCTTTTCCCATTAAACATAAATCCATCAGCATAAGACAATTAATCAATTGGAATCCAGTTATTGGCAATTAATTTATTCCAATCAGCTTAAAAACTAGGGTCTTGGTCATAGGTATCTTTCATAGGGATAAGAGAATCAAAAGATATCACAGAGATATTATGAATAGTTGGTATTCTACTCAATGCATCGGCAACAACATTTTCTTTGCTAGGTTGATATTGAATAAGTGGATGAAAACTTTGAATAAAAGCAACCCATTTAATGTGTCTCTCAGATATTTGTGATTGACTAAGGAAATGTTGAATACTTTGTTGGTCAGTTTTAATCATGAATTTAGATCCCATTAAATAGTGTTTCCATTGACGTAAAGCTTATACTACAGCTAGCAATTCTTTATCATAGGTAAAATACTTAAGTTCAGAGGTTTTAAGGTTGCAAATGGAGTAAGCTATGGGATGGGAATCTTGCATAAGGACAGCTCCTATTCCAAATCCACTAGCATCAGTGACTACTAGGAAAAATGGTCTAGTAAAGTCAGGGAGTTGCAATACAAGAGCATGAGTTAAAGCATGTTTCAGTAAATCAGAGGACTTTTGTTGATTTTCAGACCAATGATGCACAATACCTTTCTTTAATAATTTTGTCAAAGGTAATGCAAGCAATGAAAAATTTCTCGCAATTTTTTTGTAAAAGCTAGCAAGACCTAAGAAAAAACGTAATTCATGCACATTTTTAGGTATCGACCAATTCAAAATTACTTCTATCTTTTTAGGATCAACTTTAATACCTTCAGATGAAACAATATGTCCTAAGTATTCGTTTTGTGTTTGGAAAATTTCACTCTTTTTAGGATTAGCATATAATTGATTCTCTTTCAGTAATTTGAAAACCAAAGATAAATGTTCATAATGCTCGTTCTCATTCTTACTGAAAACCAATATGTCATCAAAGAAAACAATGACACAACGCTAATGCTTCAAAAATATGTGATTCATCATACGACAGAATGTAGCTAGTGTATTAGTTAATCCAAAAGGCATAACAAGGAATTCATAATGTCCAAATTGAGTTCTAAATATAGTTTTGAAAATGTCAGATGTGTCCAGTCGTACTTGATGGTATCCATATTTAAGATCTATTTTGCTAAATATTGTAGAGCCTTGTAGTTTGTCCATAAGATCGTCTACCCTAGGGATCGGATATCTATTTTTAAGAGTGATTTTATTTAGGGCAGGATAATCAATACACATCCTATAAGTGTTGTTTTTTTTTAAAACTAATAGGACAGGTGCACCAAATGGAGAACGACTAGGTCTAATGAGTCCTCGGTTTAACAATTCTTCAACTTGAGTTTGAATTTCTTTTTGTTCAATTTGATTATGTTAATAAGGTGCTTTACATGGTGGTTGAGAACATGAAATTAAGTCTATTTTATGATCTTCAAGATGTGTGGGTAGTAAACCAGGTGGTAAATCAGCAACAAAACAATCTTTAAATTATGAAATAAATTGTGCGTGCCTAGAATGCATCTTATTTTCCTTAACTTCAATTTCATTCACCCAGATTAAATAGGATTCACTATCTTTTCTTAATGCATGTTTAGCATGTGTATGACTAACCAATGGAAAATTATATCAAAAGTGTGCATACCATGTAATGTGATTTGTTTTCCATGAGAATGAATCTTCATTGAATGAGTGAAATAATCTATATTGGGATTATACTGATGAAGCCAAGGAATTCCTAAAATAATGTCACTAGATTACAGAGGCACAACTAAGAAATTTCTACGTTTGACATAATCACCAATTTTAATTTCTAAGTCATGCACTTCTTGTGTTCCATTGTATCTAGTGCCTAAAAATGTAGCCTTGATGCGATAATGAGTGGAAACTGTATGTAATTTTAATTCTTTAACCAATTTTGCAGAAATGAAGTCGTGTGTACTCCCATCACCATGTAAAACAGTATTTTTTTTACCATGCACAAGATATTTCATCGTTAATAAAGAATGGGAATTTGGTATACATGGTAAAGAATCTGAAGTAGTGCCATTATCGTCCTCGTCTTTCATGAAATCTGGCATTTCTTTATGGTCTTCATCTTCAGTCGCTCCCAAATAGTTGATGTGAAGAGTTGGCTTTTTAGATTGACAATTTGCTGCTAGATGTCCAGGTTGATGGCATTTATAACAAACTATGGATTTGGCTTTAGAAACATTATTGGTAATAGCGAGAAGTTTAGGAACGTTGGAATTTGACTGAAGAGATGGCTTAGGATTTGGATTTGTATTTGATGGTAAAGTAGGGGGTCGTGTCCAAGATTTACGGAATGAAGATGGAAGGAAACGATTTTGATTGAATTTTCAAAAATTAGAATTTAATTATTTTTTACTAAAGTTATCATTTTTTGAGAATTATTGTGGATGCTTCTCTCATCCTCGAATTTTTTCTTCAACATCATGGGCCAAGGAAATTGCATCTTCGAGAGTTGTTGGCTTGAACATGTTCACTTTCGCATAGAGGTGACCAAGTAACCCAAACATAAACTTGCGCTTAATATGGGTCACCTCAGGTACATCTTCAAGCATTCGTAGTTGCAATAAAGCATTCCAAAAACTTTCATTATATTGAGAAATAGCCTCGCGATCTCTTTGTTACAGAAGATTCCACTATTTGATTGACTTTTCGTGGAATTGGGGTGGAATAAAATTTTGCAAAAATTCCTTTTGGAAAGTCTCCCAAGTAGTAGGAAAATTAATGCTTTTGCAAACAACAGTTCACCATAAGGATGCTCTGTCCACTAAATGATTAGTGACACACTTAATTTTGTCTTTTTCGGCATACTATTTTTCATGGAAATAATCATCAAACTGATTGATAAAAGCAAGTACAGTCTTTCCATCGCGCGACCCATTGAAAGTACAAAATTTGAATTTTCTTTTACTTATCTTGCTTTCTTTTTGAATAGATTGTGCTTCAAGTGTCGCATTGATCATACGTCGTATAATATCTTCGAGCTGTGGTCCATCTTGATCTGCAGTAGTTCGTTGAAGAGAGTGGCCAATTGAGCTTGCAAAGTTTGACGTGCTCTTCGCTCCTCTTGAAGCTACATCATAATTAGGTCCATTTTTTGTTCCATCGTTGGTTCTGCTAGATCACCTTCGGCCATAAAATCTTCCATATTTTGGTCAGTCATCCTGCAAAATTTCAAATAACCTCACATACTCAAAATCTTGTTAGCGGGATGAGCGTAGCTCAAATTCGGGATTACAAGGCTTGCTTTTTTTTAAAAAGTGGCTTTTTATGATCTTTCTTCTTCACGGCTATAGAAATTGATGTCGGCCTTCTTCCAAGAAGATACTTCATCTGTGTAAACTGTATATAGCAATCTGTGTGCTGGAATTTGGCTTTGTCAGAGCGCAGGTGCGAACCTGGGCTTGCAAAGAAGTTAAAAACCAGCTCAGGAGTTGTTGTGTGTGAACTCTAGCTATGGGAGAATTTAGAGATTTTGGGAATTTAAAGATTTAAATCTTAGAAATCTTTAGACTTTAACTCTCAAGACTTTTTTTCAAAAAACATCTTCTGCCTAATTTGAAACGACCAGGACGTCAGTATGTGTCAGATGGCACCGTCGAATGGCAGTTCCGTCCTACCACCATAGCATCGTGAATTTCCAAGTGTTAAGCTTTTCTTAAAGCTTAAGTATAAGGCTTAAATACTAAACAAAATGGAATTCTCTAAGAAGAAGTAGACTTAGCAATGGAACTTCCTGGGTGGTCCTCCACCTGTAGAGGCTGGTCCTTCGCGATCTGACTGCATAACAGAGGGTTCTTCACCACTAGGAATGCTCTGTATTGACGGATTGTCGCGAGATTGACTCAATCATTCTAGGAGCTTCGCTTTCGCATGAGACGGTAAGCGATTGGAAGTCCTCGATCTCAGCTTCGCTCTAATACCATTGGTGCGCAAATCGGATGCCGTATGCATACGTAGCAAGCGTCGGAAGGTCTCCAAGAACAAATAACTCTACTTTTTTGCTCAAAAACCAAGACAGAAGACTTGCATGACATGAAGCAAGAAGACCAATTGGGTACAATATCCCCCCATGCCTTGTGTGAGCGCTCCACAAAGCATGTATTTAATATATTATTCATCTCCAAGTTCAAAAATGGTCCAAATTTACAATTAGCATGCTTAAGCTTTTGTGTTTGCTTTTATCCAAATAAAGAATAAAGCGGTTAGGCACCCCAAGAGTCGAGCTGTGCCCAAATATAATGACTAATAATGAATATTTAAATCGTGCGCCCGTGCGCATATAAAATAATAAATATATGTCAAGTGCTTTAATAAAAAAGCACGTCAAAATAAAAATTAGTGCTACATCTAAGACGCACGTCCATAAAAAATGATAATTTCTTCTAAATAACTTGAATACACACTATCGCCCAGTGCTTCCCACAGTGCCACCGCCATCTACTCTACATATCAACTAAAGCATTCATAATTGTTAGAAAATAATAAAATTAAACAAAAAAAGTGAATACCTAACAGTCTTACAAAATAAATAAATAGGTTGGAACTCTGTCCTAACCTTAATTTAATACAAGTGCACACTCTAAACTCATAAACATCCATTAATTTAAATATGTATTTTGCGGAATCACCCGCTATGGAATCACCCACTTGCACATTAAATTAACAAGATGCTCGAAAAGGACATGCGTCCCCATCGACTTTTCACACAAGGAATCCACCTTGTGTATGAGCCACTGACAAATAAAAATAATTTTACGAAATCCACTGCAAAACCTCACGGAATCCACCATGGAATATGCCTCCTGGCATCAAAATCAAATTCAAGCAAAAACAACAACCATTGGAAAATTCTACCTATAGCACATGGCTTGTTCACAAGATAAAGTAGAGCTTAATGATCAACAAAAAAATGTGAAGGGATTGGCAAGCAAATAATATCAAAACTTCTTAACGACATAAACCATTACTAAACTTCATGTTTAGTGGTGGAATAATTCATCTTAGTCTCAATGAGTTGCCTACTTACAAAGCTCATTGGAAAGTCAATGTTATGTTCACCAAGTTGGCACAAAATAGATCCAATGGAAATCTTGGATGCATCAATATGAACATGGAATGTGATTATCCAATTAGGGGATCATAAAATGGATGTAGAGATAAGAGCCTTTTTCAAGACCTCATGGATATCCTAGCATTTAGCAGTCCATTCCCACACAACCAAACGCATAAAAAGTGGCCCGACAATAGCATCATAATTTAGAACAAAGTGGCAATAATAGCAAGTATGCCCAAGAAAGCATTGAATACCCTTCAGATTGGTGGGAGGTGAAAGCTCCATAATAACCTTGATCTTGGTTGTTGTATCAATGGCAATGCAATTCTTGGAAACAACATGTCCTAGAATAATGTCATGCTTTACCCAGAATTGACATTTCAGCAGATTTAGGGAAAGTTGATATTGCCAACATCTTGCAAAGACAAGGTAAAGTTGGGCTAAGTGCTCTTCCCAATTGGTATGGACACAAAGGTCATCAACAAATACTTCAAGCCACTTATGCAACATGTCTTTGAAGATGGTGCACATCAATTTTTGAAAGGTGGTGGGTGCATTGGTAAGCCCAAATGGCATGACAATGTAAACAAACACACCCCACTTAGTGGCAAAGGCAAGTCATCTAGGTGAAACTGAGCCTAATTGTATTCAAATAATCCATCAAGGAAGCTATAAGCTTCCTTTCTAGCCACAATTTGAATAATGTAACCTATAGGGCAACAGATAGTGATCGTGTTGGTACTGCATTGACCTTCTTATAGCTGATGCATACTCAACTTTTTCCATTCTTTTTGAGTACCACAACAATGGATGATACCTAGTTAGCTTGTTTAATCTCATAAATGGATCATGTTTTCTATCATTTTTCCAATTCCACCTTCACATAATACTGAGCACAGCGAGGATTCATGGGATAAGACCTTTCCTTGGCCTCTCGCAACATGAAAATAGTGTGAGTAAGGACTTGAGGTGGCACTCCTTTGAGATCTGCGTAATTCTAGGCAAATATATCATAGAGTTCCTTGAGTAATCAGATGAGTGCCTCCTCATTTTCCTTCTTAAATTCCCAATAATAAAGGTTGATTTAGGTCTTTTCGCCTCCTCAACAAGGTCAACTTCCTTTACTTTAGTTGGGCCTTCAATAGATTCATGAGTTGTGCCTTGGCGTTTGGCACCAAGCATAATCACAATCCAATCCCCCTTGTTGAATCTAGTAAAGATTTTAGGAAGATCTTGGGGGTTACATTGAGATCCTACATTAGAGTCAAGGTTCTTCTTAAGATTTCTTAAGATGCTTCCATCTCAAGTGAACTGACAAATTCATCTTGGAGTGTGAAGCGAAGGTAGGCTAAGAAATTTTAGGATCCGAGTTAGTGCTAGCATCTAACTCTAAATTAGACTCCTCTGATGTCAATGGAGTATCAAAGGATAGGTCATCTGAGGGTTCACTACTGAACAAATCAGGGTTGGAAATGAGATTAGAGGTATGGGATGCCAATTGATTGTAATCTATGGTATTTAGGTACTCCAACCATTCTTAGTCAGATTTAACACAGACAAGGCCAGCATCAATGTGCAATGGGGGTGTTTGGAGGGCTTTTAGTCAAGTGTGATTTTTCCAATTGTTCTTCCATTAGAGTCATAGTCTGTGTTAGAATTTATATCACTTTAATACTCAGTAAATTCATCTTCAAAATCACTGTCCTCTGTATCAAAATCATCAGGGGAATCATGGAGACAAAAATGCTATTATCATAATCAAACAAACTTGATGTTGTTTAGTCTAGTGGCATATGGGACATGTTAAGAGGTCTTCAAAGATAAGTACGTTATCCTTGCCCACATTCTTGAAGGCTGGTCTCCATAACGAGAGGATTTTATAAAGTTCAAGTCTATTAGTGGGTGCATGGAAGCTGTTTGGCATAGATGTTAATGATGGGCTAGCATGCATCAGCAACAATAGCATAGAAGGAAGCTTATCAAGCACATCAAGCTTATTTATAGGGGCTTCCTTAAGTCTATGTTCACTCAAACATTCATTAGCTTCTTTATGCTCCCCATCTTCAGTGAATAGAAGATTCAAGTGGCAAGAATATGAAGCCAGCCTTGCTCATCCTTTGGGCATGGAAAATATTTGTTTAAGGGCTTCTATGTTGGGGGATAGATGGTATTACCACACAACAAGAAAGAAATAGCATCCACATTGACTGAGGTAGTCTTCCAACTATCCATTTCAAAGCTCATAGCCTCAGTACGATTTTCCAACAAGACTAGAACATTGCCCCAATCTTCAATGAGTCATGTGCATTACGCATCTAGGGTCAGCCAAGTAGTAGGTCATAGTCAACTCCTTTCATGATCACAAATGTGAAAGAGAACTTGACACTAGAAATCTTCACTAGCTAGTCCTTAAATATGCCTAGGGGGTATTTGACCAAACCTTAAAACCATTGGCGATGGTGAGATTAAAGTGGACACGCTCAATCAGATAGTTGTCCCATTTCTTAATCACTAGTTTCATGATGCTAACACTAGCTCATATATATATAATTCCTCTCATTATGGAGTTGCTAAGGGCTTCCATAGGTAGTATGGCATGTTGTTCAACACTCTCCTAGAATGTCGCAACACAGAGAGCACCAAGTATGGGTATAGGTGGGAAGCTAGTAGTAAGCAATGGATTTTGTGGGTGCTCCTCAATACGTTGAGTCTCGTTACTTCCATCAGTCCAAGTCTTGAAAGTGGTGCAAATAGTAAGAGTGTTCTTGAAGATTATACCCAATGGTATTGAGACACTCATTGAGGCCAAGGTAGCTAAAAGCCCAAGGTCTACTTGGTACTGTAACTTCCTTGGTTGCTAGGATAGTTGTGCTCCAATTTTAGTAGCAAATCTTCCACCACTTTTGAGCTTGTGAGTAGCATGCTTAGCTTTCTTCTTTACATTCTTCTTTCTAATGACATAGATAGTGGAAAATTAGGTTATATTACATCCCATTATTATACTAAGAAGGATGATATACGTAGTGATAAATTGCAACAAGAAAACTATGCATCGCCTTCATGATAGAATGAAGACAAAATTGATTATATGTTTGTTACGCAACATATGATGAATGCTATTATAGGAAATGAGACATATGAGAATGTATGGTATGCTGATTCAGATGTATCTAATCATATGACCACTCAAGCTGAATGGTTTGGAGAGATGCAGGATTTACAAAATCTAGGCTATGTGCATATGAGTGATGATTCATGCCACCGAATTTCACACATTGGAAAGTTTTCCCCTGTCCTTGCATGATGGCTAGACAAAGAGTCTATAAGATGTATTACTTGTGCTCTCAATCACAAAGAATTTAGTGTTTGTTGGCCAAATTATAGAGCGACAGTCGCAAGTTTGATTAAATGCAAAAGATTGTTTTGTAGAAGAATTTAATGATAAGTGCAAATTGGTTGCAAAATGAAGTAGAGTTAGTTGCATGTGCACTTTAGATGCTGGAAATCCTGCTATGAATGCTACTATGTATGCTAAAGGGAAAGGAGCAATCGCAGACATTGAAATATTGTATAAATATATTGGACATACAAATGTAGAAAGGTTGAAATTAATGTAGTCCAAAGGATTAATTATATAGGATTGCCTACTTTTAGAGTTATAGAATTTCACAAAGTGTGTGAAGCATGTAAGTTTGGTAAGCATGTAAGACAACCTTTTTCACATGACAGAGATGTGAGTATAAATATACTTGATATTATGCATACAAATGTTTGGAGACCTACATAGAATGTATCTCTTTGTGGTAGCAAATACTTTGTGACGTTTATTGATGATTGTTCAAGGAAGTTGTGGATATATTTCATGAAGGACAAGAGTGATATATTTGAGTACTTCAAAACTTTCAAGGCTGTTGTTGAAAGAGAAACATGCTTGAAAGTTAAGTGCTTTGAGACCAGATGGAGGGGGAGAGTACCTCTCTAATGAGTTTAGTAACTTCTACTAGCCATTTGGGATTTGATGGAGATTCTAATGCTTTAGAGAGTTTGGATGATGAGCTTGGTATTCCTTCAATCAAGACACGAGGTGTACAAAGAGTATATGGTAATGCAAAGGCTCCATTAACTAAGCAAGTGGTACCCATGTCTAGCAAGGTCAAATACCCTATTAAAATATTTGGTTTTGAAGGTTATGTAGCTCACCATCATGCTTATATGGTAAAGGTAGTTGAGGATGTTGAGCCCACTTGTTTTGAGGATGTTGTTGGTCATGCTCATTGGGATGCAACAACAATGGATGAGGAGATGGCTACATTAAAAGCCAAAAAGACTTGGGATTTGATACCCTTGTCTAAGGGCAATAAAGCTATTGGATGTAAGTGGATTTACAAAATCAAGTATAATGCAAATGGTTCAGTTAGTAGGTATAAAGCTAGGCTAGTTACAAAAGGCTATGCTCAAACATATGCCATAGATTATAAAGAGACATTCATCCTAGTTGCTAATATGCAAATTGTTAGATGTGTGATCTCTTTGGTAGTAGCCAAAGGTTGGAATTTTTAGCAAATGGATATCAAGAATGCCTCCTTGCATGGTGAATTACAAAAGGAGGTGTAGATGGAGCAATCAATAGATTATGGGGATTTACAACATCCCACATATGTGTGCAGGTTAAAGAAAACACTCTATGGGCTGAAGCAAGCACCTAGATCATGGTTTTACAAGATCGGAGAGCATAATGTCAACATTGAATTTTATGTTTCTGATGTTGACTACTCACTTTATGTGAGAAAGGGAGATGTAGGCTTGGTCATCATAGACATCTATGTGGGTGACTTGATTATTATAGGTGACAGTGATAGTGGGATTGCTAAAGTTAAGAAATTTTTGAAGAATAAGTTTGAGATGAAGGATTTGGGTGAGCTGAGGTACTTTCTTGGTATTGAGGTGATCAAATGTAATGATTGTATATGGCTATCCTAAAAAGGTAGTATGGCTTGGATGCGTTATCCAAGTATGGTATGACAACTTGTAAGACTCCAGTACCATTAGAGTAAAATGTGAAGTTGAGTGCTAATATTGGGGATGAGATAGAATACCCTACTTTGTTCAAAAGGATAGTAGGGAGTCTGATTTACATGACTATCACAAGGCCATCAGACTTAAGCTATGCTATTGGTCTTGTCAGCCAGTTTATGAAGATGCCTAGAAAGCCTCATTTGGATGCAGTTAGATGCATATTAGGTTATGTAAAGTCCACTTTACATTATGGAAATTTTTATGAGGCAATTAAGGATGTATAGGTGTTTGGATACACAAATGCAAATTGGGCTGGTAGCATGTTAGACAAAAGATCTACTAGTGAATTCATGTTTTCCCTTAGTAGTGTTGTAGTTACATGGAGTGACAAAAAGTAACCTATAGTTTCTTTATCGAGTACAGAGGCTAAGTATAGAGGTGCTCCTATGGAAATATGTGAGGTGTATATCTACAAAAGCTATTAGATGATTTGGATGTGCAAGGAGATGGTCTAGTTGTCATTCACTGTGACAACATGAGCATATACAGCTAGCTAAGAATTGAATATTCCATGCTAGGACAAAATAAATTGAGGTGCACTACCACTTTGTGAGAGAGAAGGTACTTATAAGAGAGATTGACTCGGTATATGTCAGCACACAGGATTAGATAGCCAACATTTTCACAAATGCATTGGGTGTAGAGAAGCTTCAAAAGTTCCAAAGCTTACTTAGAGTTGCAGAGATACTATTGAGCTTGAGGGGGAGCATTGAGATAGCAAGCTCAACACATGTGGACACACTGATGATGGACCACCTGGCTAGATGGGTTTGCACGTCTACACTTAGAATGTTCATAGTCATTAGGATCCTCACATAGCCATTGGATTATCACTTATTATATTTAGTTTATTGTACCTTCCTTAAACTAGCATAGTTATAGCACCAATTGATTAATATAGTCATTTATGTAGTGGTTGACTTAGTAGGCCACTTTCATTTATGTTGTATCTTATTTATAGTTTGTGTACATTGTATTCTGTGTGGAAGAAGAAGAAGAAACCAACAAGAAAACATTTTGGCCTCCATCTCCCTTCTTATGTTCTTGAGTGAGCTTTCTCTTGTGTGTATGGTGTGTGTTTGGCATAGTAGCTCAAGCAAGTCTCCCCCACCAAATGATTCTTGACATCATTGAGATTGGTTCAATCTAGCATGGAATTTCTAGCCAGCACCTCCTAGATATTTTTTGCTTTGTAACTGCTTTGGCAGCTGGTTTTTCTATTAATGGGATCCTCTTATAAAATCCTCACAATCTAGATACAAAGTCTTGCATGCTCTCTCCGTCTTATTGCTCTAGATTGAGAGGACTTTATAAGAGGATCCCATTAAGCACTTTGTGAGGACTTTATAAGAGGATCCCATTAAGCACTTTGTGATGGACCCTTAAGCACTTTGTGATGGCCTTCTAGTTTCATCTCTCCTTTCCTCTCCAAGATATTTTACCCTCTTCAAGGCTTTTCTCACATCCTCTTTCACAACTTCTTCTAGCTCAATTTTTAGACCCTTGGAGTTTGAATCCAAGTCAATCTCAAACAAGGTATGATAATGAGGAGAAGATAAATTCTCTCTCTTGTCTAGGAATAGCTACAATACTTCCAAAGCCATTCACAAAGATCTGCACCCCCTCATTGTTGCCAATTCACTCTTATTATTTCCCACATATTTGTCTAAGCATGCTGCCCAACCTCATTCTAACAACAATCAAAGTCTTCATCTGGAGTCACACTTTGACTCTTATCCCTATCCAAACTACATCTCACATCATCAATACTCTCAATAGCATCCACCAAGCTCTCAAAGTCACAAAAATACTGGACATTACTTGCATCAACACACTCTCCATTCACTTCTACATTGGGATTCTCTCTCTTAGACACATCTCTATCAAGATTCTTCTCATAAGGCAACAAACTTGGGTGAAAATTCTCTATGTCTAAATTTTCAATCCAAAAGCTTTCCTAGGTCTTTTCAATGGGCTTCCCAATCTTCCTTTCAAGGCCTTCTTCCTTTTCACAAAACTCCATTCGTAAGGGTCCATATTTTGAGTTCACCCCCTTGGGTGGTCCTTCACTCACAAATTTCCCAATGTCTATTGGTGCCTACAAAGGAAGAATTGAAGTCTGATTTCTCCTTGAAGCTTTAGGTACATCACCCCTTTCATTATGCTCTCTCTCATTCTCACTAACCATCCTTTATATGGTTCTTTTTCCTTCCTCCAAGGTCCCAACCTCTTCTAACAAAGATAATTAACCCTTATCACCCTTTAAGTGAATATTCTTCCGTTTTCATTTTTTTTCCAAACATCTTCCATGTTATTCTTACACTCATAAATGTCTCTTTTTTTCCTTCACTCTTTAACCCTTGTGGAGCATAGACCTCATGACACTCAAATCCAAGAATATCATCAAGATTATTAAAACCTTTCAAAGGGGTTTTACTCCAATATTATCACCACATTCAACCTCTTCTCAATCCACACTCTCATTGGGACGTGGTAGGCAAGGTCTTCTCAACTTTAACTTACTCTCGGCCACCCAATCACTTACATCAACAATTGGAGTCTCTACAAGACTCCCAAACATCACTCAATCCCATTTTCAACATCTCAATTCTTAGACTCTAGATTGATTATTCATCATCATCTAGAAATATGCTTGAATATTGGTTACCACTTGCCTTAACACTCACAAGACCAGGATTTGCACCAAGATGCTCCTTTTTGAACTCTCTCATGTCAAAGTAAATTTTACAAGACAATAACTTTGAATTCAAAACCTCTTCCTTTTGTCCTCTCATTCCCATTTCATTATGGTTGTCCTCTCCTTTAGGGTTTTCAGTTGCATAATTTTCCTTTCTCACTTTAAAAGCGGCATATAGACTTAGATTATTATTTGAAACTTGAATGTCTATTCTCTCTTCATTTCCTTCTCTACCATGAGTACTCATTCCTCTATCTTCCTCCTCACCCTCTTTCTCATTCTTGCTTATTGAGAAACCATCTTTACCACTTGCATGATCCATCTTAATTTCAATGGACACAATCTCATCACTCAAGTCTTGAAGAGCACTCGTCATGCTACTCTCAGGACATCTAGAATCATCAATGCTCATTGGATAAGAGCTCACACTCAAAGTCCCATCACTATGCTCATCCTCATTAACCCTAGAATTGCTATCTTCATAACCACATTTCTCATGTGTTGCAAAGGTATTGATACTTTCATAAGAACCCAAGTTCTCCTCAATTTCCCTAGGGTTTTCATTTTTATTGCCCCTTACTTGGCTCCTCATAAGTAGGCTCTTCAATTACAAGCATGAAATTAGACATAAGAAAAGTGTGATTCCTCCCACTATAAGTTGTTTGCCAAAGTCTCTCACTCCCATAAAAAGGTCAATTTTCATGTAAGAATGCTATTAAACCATAAGATTTGGGCACATATGCATGAGTTAATTGAACATCTTGATCCTTACCCGTATTAATACACATTGGTTTTTATTTAAACAAAAATTTTGATGTATTATTTAAGAAGAGTTTAGGAAAACTCCACTTAAAAAATGAGAAACTTTGTCGAAGTAGACAACTCATCCTATGCTCATGTTCTTTCTCACAAATGGTTGGGGATTCATGTCCACATAATAAAGCTAAAGTAATATACCTAAATAGTCAACAAGTCCTCCAAAGAGTTATTAACGATGCAAGGGACATATCTCCAAAAAATTGTAGTATATGTTAATACAAATTGTTGTGGTATATATGTTCCTTTTTTTCATCATCCTAGTAATGAAACTAAAGGTATCCTATTTTTATTGAAAGTACAAGTACAAGCACCGCCAATGTATCTTTCACATTTAGACATGCATCAACTTTTCCCACTGGTAACTTAAAAAAGTACTATCATACATTGTTTAGAAGGTCTTAAAATTGGCCACAAGGGGAGCTCAAATATTGTCATCTCAAATTAACAATAAGGGTAACACAACAAAAAAAATCTATAAAACACTATCTATGTTTTCCATTATTCTTACTTTCAAAGTTTTTTGTAGAAAAAAACATCTCTAAGAATACCATCCTTGCATAATATGAATTTCCACGCAGAACAAAATTCAAAAGTACATGTCTACATATGCCATCATGTTATGACGAGAAGGAATGGACTATATGGGTAGCCTTTCCTTGTCAAACCTTTGTCCTTTCAATTAGATGTGGCATTTTTTACATGCTTAGGGAGCTATCACATCATTTAAAGAGAAGAAATCATAACAATAGAAGATGTAATGTTTGGAGATGTAATAATGATGCTAGAGTCCTTTTTGTCTCCAAGAAGGTACTTAGCAAGCTAAGGAGTTGAGGACAACCAAGATTATGATCATACTTTGAGAGAGCAAATCATGTGATGTGATTGCAGTAACCAACTTGTATTTATATTGTGAGTTCTACTCTAGGTCAATCTCATAGGAACACATAGAAGAATAGAATGCACATAAGGTTCAAAAATTGAAGCCTATTTTTGGCAAACTGGGGATTTCAAGCATCTTATCACCTCAAAGTTTAAAATAGATTCTAGAATACATTCAACACCACAAAGCTCTTCCAATAAATGGCATTGAATCAATAATATTAGGTTTCACTATAGATGTTAACTAGTTGGTGTCTTAAGGCCCTTTGAAACTTCCTCATTAGCACAACTAAATCACTATTAGTTTCACAATAAATTTGAAAATTACTTCATGAGTTAGATCATGTGCATAGGTAAGCTCTTTAAAACTTGCACACGCACACACACACACACACACACACACACACACACACACACACACACACACACACACACACACACACACACACACACACACACACACACACACACACACACACACACACACACACACACACATAGCATGCATACAAATATGTTTTGTATTAAATTATATAGATAAGAAAACGTGCATGGATGCATGCACACATGCACGTGTGCACATACATGCATGCACACACACACAATGAGAGAGAGAGAGAGATGACTAATAGGTCGATAAATTAGAATAAGTCATCATTGCTCTTGTATTGAATATTTTGCTCACTCATTATTAAATATCTTTCATATCCTATTTCATTTTTTTAAAATGGACTGGTTAGTACCACCCAAAAGAGAGGCAATACCTTGTCATTCATAGAGCAAAAAGGCATAGATCTTAATCCAAAAGTACACAACACCATTAGTGTATGTTATGTCATAATTCTTTGTAACGTTGAGCAAAGTGTTCAAAATACTCAATGGCACATCCACTCTAGGTTCTAAATCAACACTTCAAAGTAAAATGTATCATCTGGACTAGGTGCCTTGGTTAATCTTTCCATGGAACATTGAATTAAAGGAAAAATTCAAAGAACAAGTGCACCTTATAAGATGTGAAACATGTGGCATTTCAAAGCACTAAATATGCTAATCAAGTTGGAGCAACCAAATGCATGGATAGGATATATGTTCTAAATGTCCCCATCAAGCACATTTGATTAGCTATAGGAACATGAGAATATAGCTATCTTGACATGTAGACTATTGACAAATAATCTTGATATTGAATAAAGTACTTTTTTGGCTAGAAGTCACTTTTCACTTCTATCTTCTATAGTTCATTAGGATGAATCAAATGTTTTCTTTACATTATAAGAATGAAAGCTCTTACCAAAATAGAACCAAGGATTTGATTAGGGGAAAAAGTAGAATATGTGATTAATACTAGGTTTTAAAGAATGCACAATTCATGCTTAAAAATATAACCTAGTTTTTGTAATAAAAACGATTCATAGCTCACAAAAGCAAAACAAAAAACACCATGTTCATGAAATCAACATTATTGTGTCTTTTATTGCAATAGTTGTGTCAATTACATATAAGTGTTTTAATATTTGAAGGAATAAGCATAAAGATAAAGGAGTTATGTGTCTTCTAAGACTATCATTTAGTTGAGTATATAGTCTATCTTGTAGGTTGAATAGATAAAAGTGGATTTTAAAGTCTATTTTGAAAGTGAAAAAGTGTTCGAGAGGCTGTAAAAGACCAAATTTTTATGCAAAATGAAACAGTTGCAAATTGATGATGGTGTTTGATGTGCAAGGAAGCCAACGCAAGTCTTGGTTCATCTATTAGAGTCTGTTATTGACCCCCCATTTAATCCCCATAAGGTTTTGTGTTATGAAGCAACTATATAATCTGAGAGCCGAAAAGTGTGTCACAATGGCCAGATTTATAGATTTTGACATCACGAAGCCAATCATCCAAACAAATCTCAATTTTGAGCATGTTTGCCCCCCTCAAAATTGAAAGTTCCACTTGGTGGGAAGTGTGAACTCAAAACTTTGAACTTGCTTTTTTAAATTGAACTTTAAGCTTTAGTTAGTGGCTTGAGAGCCCAAGAGGCATGAAAAAAAAAAATGTTTGGGAAAGGGGGGTGCGCTTTTATTTTTTATGCCCCTTCCATGATTAGAAAAATCAATTTTTGAGCCTACAATGATGTGGGGAACCCTCTTGGCTGTGATCTCCACCTTTTTTTGGCTCTTCATCACTTTAGGAGTGACCGGATTTGATGCACTATTCAAGAAGATCTCATTTTAGTATTTCTCTCTCCTCCCTCCTCTCTCCTCTTGTGGAATATTCTTATAAATCAATGTAAAAGAGAGAGGGATGGACTGAGATGGATGTTTTTGGTCAAATGATGAAGTGGGAGTGGAAAGATATGTGAATTGGAGTTGGACGGGTGGCCATGGAAGAGCATCAATAGTGTCGTAGTGCGTAGAGTTGAAGGTCACCACAGGGGTTTGGCAAGAAAATTGGACAAGATAGATAGAGATGTGTCTTCAAAAGATAAGTAGATTACAGTGAATGTTTAAAGGTTCAAGAGGTACTTCACGGTTAATCATAGGGGTTTGAGAGAGAAGAATGTATGGGGGTTCAAGAGCTTAGACTTCAGAGATGGTAGAGATAAGAGAAGGGTTGAAGGTTTCAATCACTTGTCTTTTCTTTTAAATGACATCCAGTTCTATCTTTTCAGTAGAATAATATCTAAAATATCTAGAATATGCTAGTTTTGCCCAAAATCTAATATTTTTGGACCATCCAAGCTATACACATTAATACTAGTGATTAATATGGCTCATAAGTCTCGTTCACGTTGTAACTTCCATGAAGGGTGGCTACGATCCTTGTCAATCCAAGAAAAATATCATATTTATGACTCTCGATTTTTTGTTTCAACTGCATGTTCTTCCTCTAAGTGCTCAGATTGCCAATCTCATGCTTCCATTGGCTCCGAAAGGGGGATAAAATACCAGCACATCTGGCCAGAATTCTACCAGATCACTCCCTCTTCATCTCCCACTTTAGAGTGTTGTTCCCTGTCTAAAAATAATGATCGCGCGTCGTGTGATTTTTTCAATCTCTCTTTTTACATAAAATCCTCTCAAATTAGCTGAAAGCTACATGCTTTCTTTTACATGTCATCCTAATCTAGAAGTTGTCTATAGTTTTATAGATTTTTACAAGATATAATATCTAAAATATCAAAAATGGGCTAAGATTTGTCCAAAAATATAATATTTTTGAACCATGGACACTAACACTAATGTCTAATATGGGATTGGCTCTCTAAATCAATAAGAAAGCCACACTCTAGATTTTTTTATATGGTGTGTGCGTAGCGCCATGACATCCACCCCCTCCTAACCTTTACATCCTCTAGCATGCGCCAAAGTCTTATGGATCTATAGTGTTAGAAGAAGTATCTTCTACCATGTTAATGTCTTCATCTTCTGCCTCTTCTTCTTCCTCTATGTCTTCATGATCTTGAATTATATCCAAGTCTTCTAACTAATATGTTGAACTTTCTCTTCATTTGAAGAGCTTGATTCTTTTTCCAGCTATGGGTATCTTCATGCATGTTCCATCCAATTTAGCCAATGAATATGTGGCATTGTCATGAACGACCTTTACCACATACGGGCCAAACCAACACTTTATCATCTTCCTAGAAGCATTGTATTGATTGTCTAGGCTGTTGTCATAGACAAGCACCGAGTCATTTTCTTGAATTACTCTTGGCTGAAGTCGATGTCGCTTATCAAATTTTCTTTTGTTCTTTAGTCTTGCTATCTTTAGCTTCTCAATAGCTGCTTAAACATCTTCAGGCCTTATTTCTAGCTGTCATATATGCAAAGTCAACAACTATTCTCTACTGATGCCTTCCTCCCAAGGTAGAAGACTCCATGTGAGAATAGATTTTTCAATTGGCATAATTGGTTATTGTCAATGCATAAGTTCAGCTGGCATATAGCTAGTCACTGTACTATGAGTAGTCCGGTCAACCCATAATGCAAAAGGTAGCATTTTAGGCCATTCTTTGATTTTTCCTCTCTACAAGACTTTGCTAGAGCTTTGAGAATAGGTTGATGTCCTCTCTCACTCTTTCCATTGCCTTCATGATTGTAGGCTGATGTCATAGCCAACTTGATACCCAATTGAGCAAAGCAGTTGCGTGCCTCATCGGCATCCAAATATCCTCTATCTGCGGTTACCTTGACAACAGAACTGTATTTGCAAAATACTTCTTCAAGAAAAAAGTGACAAATAGCTTGAGTGGTCTTGGTTGTTAAAGCTTTACCTTCAACTTGATTGGTTAGATCTTCTCTTGTAAGCACTAAATACCGCATATTCCACAACCCTGTAGGCATGGTTACAAGATCAATAACCCATCTATAATTTATAGACAAGGGATAAGTCGGTTGTCACCCATCTCGATGCTTGACCATAGAATACATCTGATACACATAATAGGTTTCAACAAAATGCTCTATATCTCGATATATGTTCTACCATTAGTATTTTTCTTTGACTTTAATAAAGGTTCCCTATATACCTCTATGGCCAGTCCACAAGCTTTCATGAAATTTCTTCATTACCTATAGTTGCAACCTTTTATTACCTAAAAATCGGACAGGTGATCCTTTCTTCTTCTTTGCGTGCTTCCATAGATGCTTATTTTTAAGAAAGAAGCCATAAGCTTTCCTCTTAATATGCTTCAACTCTTCATTAATCCAAGTCTCTTTCTTCTTTATTGTGCTCAAATATTGACCAATCTTCAACCAATCTTCTTCATAAACTTCTTCAAGGAAATGAACTAGAACTTGAGCAATGCAATGAGCATGCTGGCTTCTAGTTGACCGCCCTTCTTCCATAGATAAATCTTTGATCTTTGTTGATGTATGCTGATTTACAACAATATCTTTTCCTGTTCTTATTGTACTTAATGCTATAGCATTAAAAAGATCAGCTTCACCTGCAAGATTCAGCTTTGAGTTTGTATATGCAGCAACTAAAAATGTACTTTCAGTAGCCATGGAATGAAATTTAGCAAGTATAGATTCTTCAACTTCATCTTCTTCCATCAGCTCTTCTTCATTGTCATATCTTGCATGTGGCAGCATGTCAGCAACTAGATTCACATTTTCTACAATATGCTTTAATTAAGGGTTAAGAGATTTAATATATGCAATCCATCTTAGCATAGCAATGTCGGGTGTAGAGTAGTTGGCAATCATGCCCAAGAGTGGAAGACAATCAGTTTCTACCACTACGGAAGCACCTATAAAGTATTCATGATCACACTTTATTGATGTTACAACTCCCCATAATTTCCTTTTTACTTGTGCATACCTTCTTTGATATTCATTGAGAACCTTTGCTCCAAAATGAATTGCATACATGTTACCTTCAAGGTCTTCTTGGCCAACAGCCCATCCTATCCCAATGGAACTTGTATCCATTGTAAGGATGATAGGTTGAGCATTTGAATAATCAGTCCTTTTGAGAGTGGGACTAAAATTAACAACTTTTTTAGTTTGCATACAGTGAGAGTATGCTCTTTCCCCCAAGAGAATCTTTGATCTTTTCTTAATAATTGATAGAGATTTTTAGATACATGAGCAAAATGTGGTATCCATATGAGATAAAATACACATGCGCCAAGAAATCTTCTCACCTTTGAAATATTTGTGCACTTTTCTTGCATTCTGCTGATAGCATCTATCTTGATTGTTGAAGGTTTACATCTGTAGGGGCCACACAGATGTCCGACTACTAGGACTTCTTCTACTCCAAAAATCGACTTAGCTCCAAAAAGGGTAAGATATCCTGTCACAATCATGATTATGGTTAACTAGAAATGTCTTGCAACCATCTTCGTCAAAATCCTCATTCTTTTCATTGACTTTACATCCCTTGATAGGTACATCATCAAGAAATGAAAAAGTAAGTTGTGGAATAAAGTCCCTTAAGACTTTTTGCATGGCATTCATCATAAGGGCTACGGAGTTTGTTGCACCTTGTGGTAGAGTGCACATGCAGACCAATCTAAGAAGTGTCTTCATTGTGTTAATGTCTCGGTTTTCTAATAAAAGCTGAAATTGATCATATCCTAAATATAGGTCGCCCATAGAATAAATTTCTCTACCTGCAAAAGCTTTAGCATACTCGTCAACAATTGGACCTGATCCAACATTTTGGATTGTGACATGATTAACAGGCTATAGATCTTGAATGAATCGTAAGGATAGATTTTTCTTGGGCACGGTAAACCATCGATTTGAGTAAGGTGCTGAAGAAGGTTCTAAAATCTTCATTCTGATCTTCTTAATTTGAAGTTCCAATAATTTGGGCAAATGTGCCCTTGGAACAGGAATGGGCTTGAGGTTCCAAGGCACGTGTGGGACCATAAAAATAACCATAGGAGCCACAATATTTGGATCCACATAGCCTATTTCACTTGGATGAAATGCAAAAGCTTTTCCATGTTTCATTATCATTTGCATAAAAGAGTGTTTTTCAACTGGAAAAAGGAAAGAATTTTCACCTATTTTGAGCTCTTTTATACTTTCAAATGTGAACTTGTAACCAATGTTGGAAGGATCACGAAGACTTGGCTGATTTGTTGCCCTATCAGCCAGCCCTTCACTTTTAGGAGGCAGTGGAACTGCCATAGGCTTGACTTTCTTACCCACCATCTTGTATTTTCTCTCCACTTGTGCTTCAGCCTTGTTGAGTGAACCAATGTCTTCCATCTCAACAAATTCTTGAATTGTTTGATAAAAATCCAATGTACATACTTTTATGGACTAATTTTTAGTCTGATTTTTTATATGAGCAGTTGCATATAATTTAGCCAATGTGTTAGTGGTAATCAATCCAAAAAAAATACTCGAAATATCTTCATTTTTAGCTATCATGTCATAAGTTTTCAACTCTCTTTTTATATGACACAAATATTTTCTTTCAACTTTAGTCATGGATGGAAGAGACTTATAATAGCCCATACTATTGCCTGTACATACATACAGATTTGCTAGAGACACAGTTTTTGTAGCATAAGGAGGTTCAATCTTTTTATATGATGCACTGCCAAAAGCCTCCTTTTATAGCAGTGTAGTCCGAAAACCCTTGAATTATTTGACATTAGGAAGCACATTATAATCACATAGCCGATCTCTGTTTCGATGATGGTTAACACACACAGTAAGAAATTGGACAACTCGTTTATTATCCTTGCTTTGGATTCGAGCATAGGAAAAACCATCATCAAGAGCTTTTGTTTCCAAGCAGGCTTTAGAAATGTAAGGTTTCCTAAGAATGATAGGGTAACTACAAGAGTCTTGAACAAAAAAGTAAAAATTGTATTTTATGTCTCCAATAGTTACTTGTACATTAGGACATGCAGCATATAACTCTTGAGAAGAGTTGTTTGCAGCTCTCATTCGCCAACCTGGATCAACATCTATGGGCCATTCGCCGCTTTCATAGAGACTCCTTGCCATGACGTTTATCTTAGAACTATGGTCTAAGAGTGCAATACATGGTGTTTCTTTTTCTCCAATTTTGACGACTGTCTCCATTAGACGACCTTATTTTTGAGAGCTGGGCTACCCAACTAATTTGGACCAGCCGACCATTACATTTTCAGCCTTCACTTTTTTAATTTTTTCATCCATGCTTTCTTTATCTTCAGCTTCAATTGCTGCAATTAACTCTTTAACTGCTTCAAGCTGAATTCCTTGTGCAGTCAGCTTCTCTTCATCCTGCACAAAGACTCGAAGAGCTTGCAAAAAAGTATGCACTGTTTTTTTAGCATCATCACCAACATATTGTCTTTTTCTTTTAATTACATTAATAATTACATCATGAAATTCATGTTTGGCAATTCTGAGAATTTCATCTAAGATGAACTCAATTTTACTTCCTAGATTTCATTCTTCTAGAACTCGTTTGAGATTGGTTTTCCAGATTCTATGTCAGACTGCAATTTGTAGCCTTGTTGCTTGCATTTCTTCTTTCCTTTGGTCTTCTTTGTTTTTGGTGCATCTTCCATCCCTTGGTCAAGGATTATATTTTTAGCAGGCTTTGGTTGTTCACGATGTCGTATTGCTGTGCATCCGAGGTGTGGAATCCACCAAAAAGTTGTGTGTGTGACATTTGTTATTTTGTACATACTTAGTCGTTGCGTTTGCATTTTTGTTCTGTGTGGACAGTATAGTGGAGAGGGCAGGTGTACATCCAATGACTTTACATTACTATATTTTCTATTTGTTTGCAGCCGTGCTGGTCTTGTTGTTGAAAGGCAAGGGGATTTGAGAGGCTTTGCTCCTTCTAAAAGGGTGAAAGAATTAATGAGGAAGCTACTTAGGTTCATGGATAAATATATTTATCAAAATGAACCATTGTTTACTACTCATGCTCAGTCAAAAATACGCTGGAGAGTGCATCCGTTAGAAGAGAAACTTCAACACTTGGCAAAGGGGGAAGGAAAGCATCGGGGAGAGACTGGGGAGGGAATCGAGTAGCTTTTTGGGGGATTATGATGGAAAGGAGTTCAGCATGGAGAAATTGCAAAATGTTCTCTCTCCAAAAATGATGATGCATTCGACAGACTCATGATGGTGGTTACAATCCTGCTCTTCGTTCCTCTAGCGGCTTCCCCGTGCGTATGACTACAGCCTCGGACCCTTTTCTCCAAGTCGACTGCCGTGCATATGACTATAGCCTCGGACCCTTTTCTCCAAGTCGACTGGCGTGCACACTTCTAGTTTGCAGCCGGCTCCTCCATAGCACATGCAACTGTAAAAGCCAAACGTTGTTATCCTCAGCCAGAGGCTCCACCACTGAAGGTCATCCCTTCGGCTGATTCATAAGACAGCAATCCCGACATTCTCGCTGAGCTCAGCAGCTTCATCTGCACAAATTGTCCTTTTGGAATACTGCATCAGATGACGACCACGCTATCTGATTATTAAGGAAGGATGGCATTCCACCCTTCAAGCAATACCTCACTGGAGAAGAACCGTACTCTGCCTGCGATTAGGGAGAAAGGCACACAACTCAAGAATAAAAACAGGCAATCGAGGGAGGCTTTATGGGCACAAGAGCAGAGCATATTTAGTACCCTGCATCTATGCGTGGAAGGAACAGACGATTGTGGGGGAAAAGCATCGAGGAGAAGCTTTGGGAATTACTGTGGAAGAGGATCAACTTGCTGGAGCTCTAACTACGCGAATTCAGCTAATAGATGTTCATGGTGAAACCAAAACAAAATATAAGATAACGTGTTTGTTATTCTTGTGGCGTCGATTCAGTACTGTGTTGTAGAGAAACATGCAAAAGGAGGCCTATCATAAGCTATCAAGGCCACAAGAGCAAAATCAGTCCTATGTTTTTTATGTTGTCAGAGCCAGCATCCCAGGGATGCTTCTTGATGATGTTTTTGAACAGAAAAATGAAATTGCTAAATCTGTGGAGAATGAACTCGATAAGGCAATGACAGCATATGGTTATGAAATTGTATAAACCTTGATAGTTGACATAATACCATATCAGACTGTGAAAAAGACCATGAACGAAATCAATGCAGCCTCCAGGCTCAGAGTGGCAACACAACTCTGACTAAGGGCAGCTCTTCTATTCCTGAAAGCCAAAGATCTACAGTTTCATTGCTCACACTGAACACTCTAATGAGGTTGTCGAGGATGGTGTTGCAAGCAGTGCAAAGCGGAAGTGCCTTCATCTGCAAGGTCTTGAACAGCAAAACTTCTAAGATGGTATTTAAGGTTACAGCCGTCGTTGATCCACTATTGAATTGCTTGTGGAGACCTCCTACATCACTGTAAAGAGAAAGAATGCCAAATTTCTGTGTGCACTCGACAGATTTTTCAGGTTGCAACTCCCATCTAACAATATGTATTCCACAGAGGGAGTTGATCATGTTCATGGTAGAGACAGTGAGTATATGTGTCCCAAAACTCTAGAGAGATAAATAGGGATCATGTGTTGAAGATGACCTTGAGTTTATGAATCACAGGTGATTCTATTTCTAATTCTACAATGTTCAGAAAAGAAAATAGTTAAACAAGAAGTCCAATAGATTCAACTATAGCTTTTGGTTCACCAAGATCAAATGGGGAGATTAATGTGAAAGTTATTGAGGCACCAGTTCTTTCTCAATTCAGGCTGGAAATGATTGGAGATCCTAGACAAGTTGGGGAGAATTTTTTTTAAGAGGCCTCGTGCTTCTGAACTGTGCAGGGCTATGAATAGAAAGGATCTAACACAAGATGATCCATTGATCCGTCTATTATCACCAATATTTCTTGCTATAGAATTGATCTTCTATCTTGAAAATTTTCAAGGTCTTCTGTAGACGCGAGTTTGCTTTCCAAAAACCCTTTGACATCTTTGGTGAACCCGACGTGAAAGTGTTGCATCTAAATTTCAGGATGGGAGATATTTCAGCTTCCATTTCAGCCTCTTCTACGATTCCTGCTTTGTCCTCTACTTTAGCTCCATCATTGACTGTTGCTTCATGATCTAAAGCAGATTTTGTAGAATATGTCTATGTATATGCAGCTTCAAAATTAGCAAACACAATTGTATATGCAACAGTAGCAGCAGTTGCATCAACAGCAGTTGTCTCAGCAAAGGCAACTATATTTGGAACAAGAGAATGCAATCAGTGCGACTAAGGCGATTGAAGCAATTGAGAATGAAAGGAAGCTATTTGATGGCCGTAATGTATCGGCTTATTTGAAGATATATGAGATCAAGATGCGATTTTTTGGAGAATCGATAGGACTTATGAGTAAATATTTCCTTCGCCTTGTCACACCCGCCTTGAGGGTAAAAGTGAATGATCTTTTTCTTCAAAATTCGCATTGGCAAGATTTTAAGAAAGCTCTGAAAGAGGAGTATTTTCTTGAGGACTTTGGGATGGCTACACGGTGATCATTCCGAGAGTGGGTCTACATGCCAACCAAAGGTCTAGTTGCTTCAGAATTGATACAGGAATTTGAAGAGAGATAGTCAGCTTGATGCCATTGAATAAAGAGCATTGGATGTTGAGAAAGTTGAGCTTTTCTTGCAAGCTGCAAATCCTGCTCTTCAGAAAGAATTAGGAGAGCTTCTTGAGGATCACACAAAGCCTATGGGTCTTAGAACAGATTGGCAAGATGCCTAGGATACATTCTCGACTTTGACCAAGAGGAGGATATGGAAGACCCGCCTACAAAATGGATCCATGACACCGTTGCAGTCTTCTACTCCTATGCCTGCTTCTACCCCTATTATTTCTTCTCTTCCTCAGCCAGTTACTTGGCCTATGCCAGTGCCTACTGTTTCTAATCCTTCTGTTCCTCCTGTTCCAAGACGGATGTTGGTTCCTTCTGCTCCAAAATCATCCGCTCCGTCCGTTCCTTCCTCTCTTGATGACATAATCAAAGGCATAACGGATTTGACACTGGAGTCAGTTAAAGCAGAATTGGTGGGAAAATTGAAAGAGCAATTTGCTTCAACCGTACCTACTATTCCTTCTAGTGCTCCTATTGCATCTAGGAGTGCTCCTAGTACACCTAGTAGAGATCGAAGATGTATTTGGTGTGATAGTACGGACCATTAGCATTACAGGGATTGTGAATCTTTTCAAGATGCAAGGAGGAAGAATTTGGTATTTTGGGGATAAGATGGCAAGATCTAGTTGACTGAAATAGGAGCTCCGCTTGCTACCAATTTTGGGAAAGGCGGAATGAAGAAATTAATAGAAGACATGGCTGCGTGTACTTCTTATGTGGCAGCTAGAGGAGATGCTTTTGCATATGGAGTCCAGATTGAGAAAGGATCAGAGAGTCAGTCAGCATTATGGACATATGCTTTGGAGACGACAAATAAGGAAAAAATTCAGCAGACTGTTTTGACTAGTGCAGGTTCTAGCATTAGATCTAAGACAGGTTGGGATTCGCCTGTTGACAAGTACACTATTTATGCCTCCTTGGCTAAGTCTTAGGGAGTAGATGTACTTGTTGAGGAGAAGCGTAAGAGGGATGAAGAGAATCCAAATGCAGTTAAAAAGACTAGAGGGGGTGAGTTTGTTACTCCACCTACTGCAGGGTCGTCTTTGAGACCAGGGCCATAACGACAGATGGAAGATGCTCAAAAGAAAGAAAAGAGGCAAGAGCCTAGAGAGAGAAAGCAGCCAACATTTAGATTGATGTTCGATATTGAGACATCTATGGACATGAAGAAAATCTTTAATGACAAGATACTTGGCACTGAGGTGACTTTTACTATTTCTGAGGTTTTGGGCATCTCAAAAAGAGAGTTTCAAGATCAGTTCCAAGAAGTCTTGAAGAGAAAAAGACATGCATTGCCTACTACTGATACACAAGGAGTTTTGATTGGGGATCTGGATGAGGATGAGGATGAGGATGAGGTTATGGTTGAAAATGCTTCTGTTTTTCTGCAGACAGAGAAGAGGATTCAGCCTATGCATTATGCTGAAACTGATGAGCCTATCTTGGTACCGCGTAGTCACTTTTCGCGGAGTCATTGGGCTAGGGAAACTACAGAAACAATGGTAAAAATTGGAGAGAAATAGGTGCCTTATGTTGCTTTGGTGGATCATGGTTCAGAGATTAATCTCATAGTTCGTGGAGTTTATGAAAGTAATAGATGGCCTATGGATGCTGAGCATGGGTGGCATATGAGAGCTGCCAACAACACTGCAGGTGATTTGTATGCTGTCTGTCCCAGTGTCAGGATCTCTATTGGAGATGTAGAGGAGGATTTCCATTTCTTTGTATAGGATTCATGCTCTTACCCCATAATCCTTGGACAACCATTCATCACAGAGATGTACATGGAGATGAAAGTAATGAATGATGAATCTGCTTATGCACAGATTTGCAGTAAAGATGGTATGAGAACAGTCCAGTTTATGACTGTGTGTGTAAATCATGCTAGAAACAGGGATACTCTTCGAGATGCACCTTTGCCCACTGTGAGGAATTCGGGTTTTCATTAGGTACCGCTGTCCCATGAGACGACAGTAGTACAGAGCATAGGAGATTGGAGTTCTTACCTCCTAGCAACAGTGCTTTCTCCTCCAATTTTGTTGGAATTTCAGCAAATAGTTCAATGAGTTATCAGAAGATTTCTAAGTTGCCTAGAGCTGCCAGGCAATACATATGAAGGAAGGAGAAAGATTTGAAAAATGCAGGTGTTTTAGAGGAAGATGAGCATATAGATGGGATGTATGATATTATGGTTTGTGCAGATACAATGATAGAAATGGAAAATACGCTGAAAGCTTATATGCAAAGTTGTCACAGTAATGTATCAGTGCAGTCCCTGGACATGTTTCATGAAATTTTAGATTTTGTGTCGCAGATAGAGTCAGAGGCTGAGGTGACTCAGCAAAAAGTGTTGAGTGCTGAAGAAATTCAGCAAACAAAGTTTTCGACTGATTATGATCAACCTACAGAGACACAGAGGGCTGAAAACTTTCAGCCAACAGAGTGTTGAAATATTTCAGCATCCAAAGTTTAGGGTTGTTTCTATGCAGTCCATAGAGTGGAGGGCTGAGGATATTTAGCCACCAGAGTGTAGAATTGCTGATTTATAGCAAGATTTGAATAATGCAGAGCATCATAATGAAGCCAGGGTTGACACGAAATACAAGACTGTGGATAAGAAGGTGAAGCTGGTAGCTGTATCGCTTCCACCTGACAGTGATTAGCAAATAGAGAGGACTGCCAAATAGCTAATTTTGAGGAATCCAGAGCATATAGGCCATAAATTTTTAGCAGAGACTCTTGCTGAATTAAAAATTGGAAATGATGATTTCTTGCTACCCTTAGAAAAGCAGTGCTTTCAGGATATGCTTGAGCAACATGGAAGGGGGTTTGCTTTTTTCTCGCATGAGATTGGATGTGTGAATCTGGATATTGTGGCTTCTATGGTGATATTTACTATTCCTCATATTCCATGGAATCTCCAACCTATTTCAGTGCCTAAGGCACACCTGCCAAAGTTAATTGGCTTGTTGAATGAGAAAATTAGGATGGGAATCCTAGAGCCTTCATCTGCACCATACTCAAATAGATGGTTTATAGTTCCAAAGAAGAATGGTACTCTCCGATTTATACAGGACATGCAGCCAGTAAACAGAGTTACTATCAGGAATGTTGGTATAGGTCCAGTTGTGGATGATTTTGTAGAAGCATTTTCTGGATGTGCCATCTATTCTTTAGGTGAATTGTTTTCGGGATATGATCTGTTTCAGTTGGCTTTGAAAAGCAGGGACATAACCACTATGAGAACTCCTATTGGGCTTGTCAAGATGTGTACCTTGCCTCAAGGTGCCACTAATTTTGTTGCGCATATTATGAATGCCATGCATAAGGTCCTTCGTGAGTACATACCTCAGCTTACCATGCCTTTCTTGGATGATGTGGCCATTAAGGGGTGTGCAGAAGAAGAGAAGGATGAGAGTCTAAATGAGCAGGGATGCAGATACTTTGTGGCTGATCATATTTCAACTTGTGAAAAGATTTTGGCCAGGTTAGAAGAAGTGAACTTGACACTATCAGGGCAAAAATCTATTTTTGGAGTAAATGAGGTTGTCATTGTTGGACATATGTGTGGGTATTATGGCAGGAAACCTTCACCTGAGAAGGTGGATGCTATAGGCAAGATTACAGAGTATTGTTCTACCACTTCAGAGGTACAGAGATTCATTGGAGCCTATGTGTTTTACATGATTTGGATACCCCATTTTGCACACATAGCAGATTGTTTATATTAGCTGCTTCGAAAGGGGCATAAATTTTTTTGGGATGAGAGCCACACTAGAGCCATGCGGAAATTGAAGAAGTTATTGCAGATTCTTCGGAAGATGGTGAAAAGATGGTTTGGGCCGTACATAGTCAGACATGTCTTTGATAATGCAACATATGAGCTGACAGAATTGGATGGGACAATGCTTAGAGTACCTAATGCAGGAAAAAGAATCAAGATTTTCAAGAAAAGAGGTGATGAGGATTATGCATTGGAAGAATTTGCAAGAGAAGAGCAACGAGAAGAAACTCCAGTAGAAGAGACAGATGATATAATAGATAACCTTGCTAATACACTGAAAATATACAATGAAGAGATTGATCTGTTCATGGATCTTGACGACAATGATCATGGGTAGTTGGCCCATCCGGAGGATGCGCAGGATCAGAGGGGATGGATGTCGTACTATTGCGCATCCGAGGTGTGGAATCCACCAAAAAGTTATGTGTGTGACATTTGTTACTTTGTACATACTTAGTCGTTGTGTTTGCATTTTGGTTATGTGTGGAAAGTATAGTGGAGAGGGCAGGTGTACATCCAGATGACTTTACATTACTATCTTTTCTATCTGTTTGCAATCGTGATGGTCTTGTTTTTGAAGGGCAAGGGGATTTGAGAGGCTTTGCTCCTTCTAAAAGGGTGAAAGAATTAATGAGGAAGCTACTTAGGTTCATGGATAAATATATTTATTCAAATGAACCATTGTTTACTACTCATGCTCAGTCAAAAAAGCACTGGACCGTGCATCCGTTAGAAGAGAAACTTCAACACTTGGCAAAGGGGAAAGGAAAGCATCGGGGAGAGACTGGGGGGGGATCGAGAAGCTTTTTGGGGGATTATGATGAAAAGGAGTTCAACATGGAGAAATTGCAAAACGTTCTCTCTCCAAAAATGATGATGCATTCGGCAGACTCATGATGGTGGTTAGAATCCTGCTGTTCGTTCCTCTAGCAGCTTCCCCGTGCACATGATTACAGCCTCGGACCCTTTTCTCCAAGTCGATTGGCATGCACACTTCCAGTTTGCAGCCGGCTCCTCCATAGCACATGCAACGGTAAAAGCCAAACCTTGCTATCCTCGGCCAGAGGCTCCACCATTGAAGGTCATCCCTTCGGCTGATTCATAAGACAACAATCCCGAAGTTCTCGTTGAGCTCAGCAGCTTCGTCTGCACGAACTGTCCTTTTGGAATACTGCTTGAGATGATGACCACACTTTCTAATTATTAAGGAAGGATGGCATTCCACCCTTCAAGCAATACCTCACTGGAGAAGAACTGTACTCTGCCTTCGATTAGGGAGAAAGACACACAACTCAAGAACAAAAACAGGCAATCAAGGGAGGCTTTATGGGCATAAGAGCAGAGCATATTTAGTACCCTGCATCTATGCATGGAAGGAACAGACGATTGTGGGGGAAAAGCATCGAGGAGAAGCTTTAGGAATTACTATGGAAGAGGATCGACTTGCTAGAGCTCTAACTACGCAAATTTAGCTGATAGATGTTCATGGTGAAACCAAAACAAAAGATAAGATAGTGTGTTTGTTACTCTTGTGGCATCGATTCAGTACTGTGTTGTAGAGAAACATGCAAAAGGAGGCCTACTATAAGCTATCAAGGCCACAGGAGCAAAATCAGTCCTATGTTTTTTATTAACGTGAGTGTTATTGAGGCACCAGTTCTTTCTCAATTCAGGCTGGAAATGATTGGAGATCCTAGACAAGTTGGGGAGAAATTTTTTTTAGAGGCCTCGTGCTTCTGAATTGTACATGGCTATGAATAGAAAGGATCTAACACAAGATGATCCATTGATCTGTTTATTATCACTGATATTTCTTGCTATAGAATTGATATTCTATCTTGAAATTTGTCAAGGTCTTCTGTAGACGCGACTTTGCTTTCGAAAAACCCTTCGACAACGCATTCTTCTAGTTACCTATTTTGGAGGGCCAGAAGAGGAAGGCCCTGGTTCATCTTCTCTTCTTCTATTTTCTTCAATCAAGACTTCTTTGTGATTGACATCAGCCAAATGTGCAAAGGCAGAAAAAGAATCTACCTGTTCTTTCCAACCAGTTAATCCTTGAATGTACTGGCTAGCATTAGAGAAATTGTATTTGGCTACTTTATCATGCTCCATTCAATCTAGTACTTGCATCCATACTTTAGATTGCACATTAGCTTTACACGCTTTCAAATTTGATTTAGTTGGCTCAATTTGCAACCCATAGATAGCTGCATCAATTGTTGCGTAGGTATTATTTACAGCTAAATCTTCTAATCTTTTCTTCATTCCATCATTGCCAAAATTTGGCTCCAGTGGAAGACCAGTTTCAGTTGCATGAATTTTTCTATCTTTCCAAAAGATGAGCTTTTGTGCTTCATTCTCATGGAAGGTAGAACACTCCCTCTTGCCATGTTGTTAGCTGTCGCACTAAATACATCACCTCTTAAAGCCTTCTCTCATGGATCTTTGAGTTGATGATCATCCTCATTCTTCAACTTTGACATTCAGCTTCTCCACCTTGGAACTACTTTCTGTAAGATTTAGATGAAGGTCACGCATGCTTTTAATGAGTTCATCCATGACATCATTTTTAGAAGGAACAGAAGAAGAAAGAGTTTGTCAATTAGTCAAAGGAATAGGGGATTTTGAAGGTGGAACAAGCTCCATCAATGGACTTGTTGAGGTTGAAGTAGAGCCCAATCTTAGTCGCATATGTTGTCTTCAAGTAATCATGTTAATTGCATGAATAACATCTGTCCATGCAGTCTTGACTCCTATTTCGAAGGTAACATCTTCTAGGCGATCAGCAAGCTTCTCTTGCAGAATGGGATCTGCAGCCTTAAGGAATAATTGAATCTTCTGACCTTCCATACTTTGTTGGTCTTCAGCATCAAGTTGTCCAAATTTACTTTCAAACTCATGGTATAAAGCTAATGCAGCTAAAACCTTTGTTGGGTTTCTCAACCCAATCAGTGAAACTTTTCTTTGTCATCAGGCCAAAGTCTTCTAAGAATAATTATTCATGTAGGGCTTTTTTGAATGCAACCCAATCCGCATCTCATTGAAAAAGACCATCGATTCTTTGTTGAAGACCATGCTTGGCTAGTCTAGCAAAATAGCGACTCCATGCATGTTGCGGTACACCAAAAAAGAGCATTTTCTCAATATATAAGTGAATGGAAACATTGACATTTTGACCATTAAATTGTTTTAGTTCTTGCCCAACTTCCTCTAGGGCCTTAATAGCTCTGGAATCAATCTTCTCTTTGCCTTGTCTTTGTTGTTGTTGTAACATTTGGATTTGTTGTTGCTGTAACATTTGGACTTGTTGTTGCTGAGCCTACTGCAGTATGCGCACCAACTATTGTAGAGTTTCTCCTTAAGAATCCCCGATCTTGGAGTTCTCTTGCACCCACCTTCATGTCGGGTTCACCAATGTCGCAACGTGTAGGGTTAAAGATCACCACACGGGTTTGGCAAGAAAACTGGACAAGATAGATAGAGATGTGTCTTCAAGAGATAAGTAGATTACATTGAATGTTTAAAGGTTCAAGAGGTACTTCGCGATCAATCACAAGGGTTTGAGAGGGAAGAATGTATGGAGGTTCAAGAGCTTAGACTCCGGAGATGGTAGAGATAAGAGAAGGGTTGAATGTTTCAAGCCAAGTCCTTGAAGATGTTGATATAGATTCCAACTGCATGTTCTTCCTCTATGCTGCTCAGATTGCCAATATCATGCCTCCATTGGCTCTGAGAAAGGGGGATAAAATACTAGCACACTTGGCCAGAATTCTGCCAGATCACTCGCTCTTCATCTCCCACTTCAGAGTGTTGTTCACTGTCTGAAAATAGCGATCGCACTTCGCGTGATTTCATCAATCTCTCTTTTTACATAAAATCCTCTCAAATTGGCTAAAAGCTACATGCTTTCTTTTACATGTCATCCTAATCTAAAAGTTGTCTATAGTTTTATGGATTTTTACAAGAGATAATATCTAAAATATCAAAAATGGACTAAAACGTATCCAAAAATCTAATATTTTTGAACCATGGACATTAACATTAATGTCTAATATCGCAAGCCACACTCTAGATTTTTTTACGTGGTGTCTGCGTAGCGGCATGATAACGGGCCTCCAATGTCGAAAAACGTTTATCATAATGAGTGGTTTTATGAGAAAAATATGGAATTTACCATTTTATGATGAATTCTTGTTTGAAATGGTTAGTAATGATTGGATTTGATTGTCAATCTTTTGTTTGATTAGTCATCTTCAAAGAATCATAAAGAATCAGTCATATAATAATTATATGCAAAACACACAAAACTCGAGATTATGCGATTTTAGAGAAAATATATAGTCTTTGGATTTTTTGTGTACATTTGCTATTCCCATGGAATGACATATGCTAAGAAAATCAATTTCTATAAGACTAATCAATTGACATCTGAAATTTTGTAATTATCTATAATATTCTATAAATAAATAGAGAAAACTAAATAAAAATAAAAAAGGGTTTTCACATCATAAAAATAAGAAAAAATAAGATTTATGTGTGCGGATGTATGATGGAGCTAAAGCGTGAGGTTTAGCCTCAATTCAATTGCGTTCCCTTGTTAGAGTGAGTTTTTATGGCTTTCAATAAAGAAAAATACATAACAAACCATGCCTACACCTATCAACGCAAGAAAAATTTTAAACGGTAGGGAGTAAGGGCGTTGTTGAGTGGCTAAAGTATGTTAACTTTTGATGTTTGATGCTACATTTCATATAGAGTTTGCAGTTGTTTAAAGTTAAAGGGACTAGTAGCATAAGGAAACTCAGTGCTAGCCCTAAGCAATGAAGCATTATCACATAGAAAAGAAAATCATGAAAAGAATTATCTTCACACTTTCACATTGTTGATTTTCAATGAAATTTAATCAGTGAAGAATCTAAAACAATTTTCTTCTGAAACTTTGTAGACCAGGTCCAAACCGATCGGGTAGCATGGAAATTTTCTTGAAATTCACTTTCCTTTGGGATTTATTGAAATTTTAAAAGATGTCTTCCAAAAGTTTCTTTGACTTTAGTTTCTCATATATATATATATATATATAAATACATATAAGCATGTGACAGAGGGGGTCCATGCTTGTAAGCTTTTGTGTAAGATCCAAATGAAACCATGATATGGAAATTGACTTGTGTACAAGGGTGAGGTGTCCTCTAATTATGGTGATAGATTCCAAATCATGGTCATGCAGGTGGAACCCACCTGTAGTTGGAGGCTAGTCCTTTGAAAAAATCTATGCACTCACTCAACCCCTAGGTATAATCCATTTCCATCTTTACTAAGATAACGCATCCCTTTTACCCTTTACATTGACAGCCGTCCTAAGAACTTGTTCTCCCACTTGCTAGAGTTATCATAACCGAGAAGCAATAATGTAACATACCTAGTGCTTGACTAGTAAACCCAAAGTGATATGGTAAGGCTCTTGATAGGGGTTTTGGCTAAATTTTGTGGTACAAATCCGGTTTATAAAAAAACCAGATCATTAGCCCTTCCTTAGGCTAGAGGCATTCATGCCTCTAGCTTACTAATGATGGTCCAATAGAGCAGGGAGGACTGCACCCCCTCATTGGTGGCTTTTCTGATGCCAGGAGGCATATTCCACAGTGGATTCCGTGAGGTTTTACGGTGGATTCCGTAAACTTAGATGATCGGGGCTCATACACAAAGAGGATTCTTTGTGCGAGAAGTTGATGGGGACGCCTGTCCTTTTCGGGCGTTTCATTAATTTAGTGTGTACATGGGTGATTCCATAGCGGGTGATTCTGCAAAATGCATATTAAATTAATAAACGTTTATGAGTTTAGAGTGCGCACTCGTAATAAATTAAGGTTAGGATTTATTTCTAACCAGTTGATTTATTTATGTAGTTGAAGACTGCTAGGTATTCACTTTTGTCGGTTTAATTGTATTATTTTACTAACGATTGTGAATGCTTCAGTTGATGTGTAGAGATAGCAGCAGTGGCGGAGGAAAGCATTGGAGTCTAGCGGGTTTTCGATTTTTGGACTATATTTTGATAGGCGCCACGCCTATATTTTGTTATGTCTATTGAGACATCGATTATTTATTATTATTTTGTATGCGCCTATGCGCCTGGATATGTTATTTCTATTTGGACATTGAGATTGGGCGTGCCAGACACTATGGGCACCGACCATTAGCTTTATTTTACTATTTTTGTAGAAAGCAAACTCAAAAGCTAAAAGCTTGTCATATTTTTGTAATTGGGCTATTATTGAGCATGAAGATTGGAAATATACATAAAATACATGCTTTGTGAAGCGCTCACACAAGGCATGGGGGAGATTGAACCCAATTTGTCTCTTGCCTCTTGTCGTGCTTGCTTTTACACGGGTTTTTGTGCTAAAAAGTAGAGTACTTTGTTCTTGGGGACCTTTCGGGATTCACCACGTGAGCTATCTGCGACCGATCTGCGCACCAGTGGTATCAGAGCGGAGCAGAGATCAAGAGCTTCCAATCGCTACCAATCTCGGGCGAAGGCAGAGCTCCAGGAACAAACGGCCTCTACAGTCAATCTCGTTGCGAACCGTCGATACATGCAGACTTCTGGCGATCAAGAACCCCTGTTTCCACTGTCAGATCGCGAAGGACCAGGCTCTGCAGGCGGAGGACCACGCATCCAACTCCTTCATCAAGTCGTGGAGTTACAGAGATAAGCTTCATTGTTTTTCTCAAAATTTCTTTCAATAAGCTTAGAGAAAGCTTAAGAAGCTTATTAAGCTTCAAAACTTCAAGTCGATTTGCAAGAAGACCCCCCCGAAATTTCCGCGTGGAGAAAAAACACCCCCCCCCTTCACGAAAAAAAAAACGGCAGCCTGTTCTCCACCATTAAGCTCTCTTAATCCTTAAGTCAAAGCTTAAATCACTAAGCTTCCTTCAAGTCACACAATCCTCTACAAGTCACACTGGGCAAACAAATTCAGTAACTTCGGGTCTCGCACTCCTGAAGTCAAGTTCCGCAAGTCGACAATAATCAAGTTTTGCAAGTTCTACAAGTCGGCCTAAGTCCAGCAAGTCAACAACTCTGCAAGTCTGCTAAGTCTACAACTCTGCAAGTCAGACTAAATCAGAACTGACTAGTGCTTAAAACTCATAGAAGACTTGTTCGTATGCAAAAACTCTGAACTGGAAAGTTGTTCGCAGCAAGCTATTCTACCTATCTACAAGTTCGTTGAAGTACTTTTAGCAAATGGATACAGAAATATTGCAGAATTTCTGAAAATTGAAGAATAAAATACCCAAAAACACATAGCCTTGTAACCCCAAATTTGAGCTACGCTCATCCCGCTAACTGATTTTGAGTGAGAAAGGTTTGTTGAGTTTTACAGGATGACTACCCCACATATGGATGATCCTATGGCTGAAGACGATCTACCCGAGCCTACCATGGAACAAAAGCTGGATCTTATCATGCTACAATTGGAAGAAGTGCGAAGAGCTAGGCAAGCCTTGCAAGCGCAATTGACAAAGCTACAAAGAGCGTCCACCGATAAAGAAGAACCTCAAGCTGAAGATTTGATTCGACGTACCATCAATGCCACTCTTGAAGCACAAACCATTCGCAAGGAATCCAAGATAAGTAAACGAAGTTTCAAGTTTCGCACTTTCAATGGCATAAGAGAAGGAAAGACTGTTTTATCATTCATTAGCCAGTTTGATGACTATTTCCATGAGGAAACTTATCCCGAAAAAGATAAAATCAAGTGTGTTACTAATCATCTGATAGACAGAGCATCACTTTGGTGGACTGTAGTCCGCAAGAGCATAGAATGTCCTGCTACATGGAAAGATTTCAAGAAGAAGTTCATGCAAAATTTCCTTCCACCGCAATTTCATGAGAAGGCTATCAAACAATGGGATTTACTTCAACAGCGCGATCGTGAGCCTATTCCACAGTATACAGAGCGTTTTTGGAATGCACTTCTACAGCTACGCATGCTTGAAGACGTACCAGAGACGACACATAAGTGGAAGTATATGTCTGGACTTCTTGGACATTACTACGCTGAAGTGAACATGTTCAAGCCTGCTACCCTTGAAGACGCCATCTCCTTAGCTCACGACACTGAAGATAAGTTACGCGGAAGAGATCGACGACCACAGCCATTCCAAGCAAACGGTAATTATGGATCTAAACAATTCAATTCCAATTTCAGAAGGTTTAATCCAAGTCGTTTCTCATCACCATCTTTCCACAAGAATTGGCCTAAACCACCTGCATTACCATCTACTGTCAATCCAAATCCTAAGCCTATTCCACAAGCAAATCCAAATATACCCAGACTCCCAGCCATTGCAAATAATGTGACCAAAGCCAAGCCCATCGTATGCTACAAGTGTCACCAGCCAGGGCATCTCGCAGCAAATTGTCATTCAAAGAAGCCATCAGCACATATCAACTACCTTGGAGCTATGGACGAAGACGAGCATGAGGATATGCCGGATTTCACTGAAGAAGAAGATGATCCTACTACTACTTCCGACACTTTACCAGGTATGCCTACTTCACATTCATTGTTGACTATGAAATGTATGGTGCATGGAAAAGAAAGAACTATATTGCATGATGACGGTAGTACCCATGACTTTATTTCAGCAAAATTGGTAAAGGAATTGAAACTGCATACTGTACCTACGCACTATCGCATAAAAGCTGCATTTTTAGGCACTAGGTACAATGGCACACAAGAAGTACAAGATTTAGAAATTCAAATTGGTCCATATATTGAAAGAAGAAATTTCTTAGTTGTCCCATTACAGTCAAGTGACATTATTCTAGGAATGCCATGGAGACACCAACATAATCCCAGTATAGATTATTCCACACACACAATGAATATTAATTTTCAAGGAAAATCTATTACATTATTTGGTATGCATGCATCTTATATTTTTCCACTGCTTTCGCATACTCAAGCAAAACGTGCACTACGCAAGAATACTAAATCATATCTCATTTGGGTGAATGAATTGCATGCAAAGGAAAATCATATGCACCCTAGGCATAAGGAATTTCTTGCATATTTTAAGGACTGTTTTGCAGAAGACCTACCACCAGGTTTACCTTCATCACGTCCAGAAGACCATAAGATTGACCTAATACCTGGCACACAACCACCTTGCAAAGCCCCATATAGGCACAATCAAATAGAGCAAAAAGAAATCCAGAGTCAAGTTGAAGAATTACTAAATTGAGGCTTAATTCGACCTAGCAGTTCTCCATTCGGTGCACCTGTGCTCTTAGTCAAGAAAAAGAATAATACCTATCATATGTGTATTGACTATCGAGCATTAAATAAGATCACTGTAAAGAATAGGTATCCTATACCTAGAGTTGACGACCTTATGGACAAACTGCAAGGATCTTCTATATTTAGTAAAATTGACCTTAAGTCTGGATATCATCAGGTGAGATTAGATAGATCCGACATATTTAAGACTGCATTCAGGACACAGTTTGGCCATTACGAATTCTTAGTCATGCCATTCGGATTAACTAATGCACCTGCTACTTTCAGTAGAATGATGAACCGTATTTTTCTAAAATATCAATATTGTGTGATTGTTTTCTTTGATGATATTTTAGTGTTCAGTCAAAGTGAAAAAGAGCATTATGAGCATTTATCATTAGTTTTTCAATTACTGAAAGAAAATCAATTGTTTGCAAATCCTGACAAGAGTGAATTCTTTAAGACAGAAATAGAATATCTAGGTCATATTGTATCAAAAGAAGGAATAAAAGTTGATCCTAAGAAAATTGATGCAATATTGCATTGGCCTGTTCCTAAAAATGTACATGAATTACGCTCATTCCTTGGTCTTGCTAGTTTCTATAGGAAGTTTGTACGTAATTTCTCATAACTTGCTTTACCATTAACCAAACTTCTTAAGAAAGGAATTGTTTATCAATGGACTGAAAATCAGCAGAAATCCTTTGATTTACTCAAACGTGCATTAACTAATGCCCCTGTTTTACAATTGCCTGACTTTAACAGACCATTCTTTCTAGTTGTGACCGATGCTAGCGGATCAGGAATAGGAGCCGTATTAATGCAAGACAACCATCCAATAGCATATTCTAGTTCTAAGCTAAAACCCTCTGAGCTTAAATATTCCACTTATGACAAGGAACTCTTAGCAGTTGTACAAGCATTAAAACAATGGAAGCATTATTTAATGGGTTCAGAATTCATGATAAAGACCGACCAGCAAAGCATTAGACATCTACTTAGCCAACCCCAAATTTCTGACCATCATATCAAATGGGCTTCATTCATTCAAAGTTTTCATCCTATCATTCAATACCAACCTGGAAAAGAAAATGTAGTTGCCGATGCATTGAGTAGAAGACCTGCAATTCATAACATTTCTATCATATCTTTTGATTCTTTGATTGCCATGAAAGACACATATCACCAGGATATTACTTTTCATTCTGATTGGCAAAAATTAGTTCAAAATAATTTCATTCCTGTTGATTCATTGTCATATAATGATGGATTCATGTTCTTTGAAAAGAGACTGTGTGTTACTATTCCATTCCGATCTTTTGTTTTGAATGAAATTCATTGTCCCCCATATCAAGGTCATAGAGGTATCATTTCTACATTACGCATGTTAACTGAAGATTTTTATTGGCCGCATATGGATGCAGATGTATCTAATTTCGTTTCTGAATGTTTGATTTGTCAAAGAATAAAGAGACATCATGGTAAACAGTATGGATTATTAATGCCTTTGTCTATTCCATCTAAACCTTGGGAACATATTTCTATGGATTTCATTACTGGTTTACCAAATACTAAATCTAACCATGACATGATTTGGACAATTGTAGATAGATTTAGTAAGCAAGCATATTTTATTGCATGTAAGAAAACTTTAACAGCATCACAAGCAGCACAGTTATTTTTGAAAACTATTTTTACTAACCATGGATTGCCAAAAGTGATTATTTCAGATCGAGATTCTAGATTTTGTAATAATTTTTGGATTACACTGTTTGCAAATCTAGGCACAAAAATTGATTTCTCATCTGCATTTCATCCAGAAACAAATGGACAAACAGAAGCCACAAATAGCACCATTCTAGATCTTTTACGTGCATACACTATCTCTAAACCTCAAACATGGGATACTCATTTACATTTATTACAGTTTGCTTACAATAATACACCGCACACATCTACAAAGAAAGCACCTTTTGAAGTTATTTATGGATATAGATTATCTACACCTGTTGCATCTTTGTCTAATAGAATTCAGAGTGCTGATGATATTGCTGTTATGCATAACACTATTTTTGATGAGGTAAAGGATATGATTGCTAAAGCCCAACAATCATATACCAAACAAGCCAACAAGAAAAGACAAGCTATGAATTTCAAAGTTGATGATTTTGTTTGGCTTAGAATAGAAAAGCGTAGACTGCAAAGTGTAGATAGACATCCAGTTGTCAAATTAGCTCCTAGATTCTATGGACCATTTAGAATCATTCATAAGATTAATGACAATGCATTCAAGTTAGAATTGCCATCTCATTGGAAAATTCATAATACATTTCATATTAGTTTATTGAGACCATTTAGAGGCCAATTACCTATCCACCCTGTTTATGAAAACCCACCTTTACTAGAAGAAGAGACTGAAATACTTGAACCCGAAGCCATCATAGACACTGACTACATGACCACTAGAACTGGCCGAAGGTATTCTAGATATCTAGTAAAATTTAAGAACCATCCTGTAGAGGAAGCACAATGGATGCACGCTAGAGACTTAAATGCTTTCCCCACTCTGTTAGCTCCACATTGAGCTAATAGCAATTGAGGTCAATTGCTATCCCACCCCGGGGGTATGATGCCAGGAGGCATATTCCACGGTGGATTCCGTGAGGTTTTACGGTGGATTCCGTAAACTTAGATGACCGGGGCTCATACACAAAGAGGATTCTTTGTGCGAGAAGTTGATGGGGACGCCTGTCCTTTTCGGGCGTTGTCAAAGAGATCGTGCGAGAGCTGCAGAACACGGGGTTCAAGGCACAGCAAGAAATGAGGCTAACAAGAAAATCTCAATATTTGATGCCAAAGATCACTATAATGCTTGTCACGTACTTTACGAGAGAAGAGTCAAAATAAATGTCAAAGTATGACAATCTGACCACTGCTTCACAATAAAGCATAAGAGCTTGCTTTTCAGGGCACCAAGTAATTCTCTCTGATTCAAGACTTATTCATAAACAGCTCTATTGTTTTCAGTCTAAAGGGTACTTTAAATGAAAGACTGTTCGGATCTCTAAGTAATTGAGATCACAAGGTATCAAATCAATGCCAAAGAACACAAACTGCATATATTCCATTAAACAATAGAGATGGAAGAAGACCTAACATCATAACTGATGTCTCTGCTCCATACATTATCACAGTACACCAGTTACAAAATGCGAATTATGTCACTCAGATCTCAATCAAGGCTCCACAATACTTTGCTGTTGATGTAATTCTCCATGATGTTGCAGAGTACTTTCACAGGATTTTGTTCGCTCAACATGTGTGAGGCTCTTCTTCATCTTAGCATGTTGCTAAGCAGAAATTGGAACTGAGTATGCCTTAATAAGTTCTCCAGGTAGTAATTTTAGGTATCCCGCCAACAGCACAAAATCAACTTCAAACTGCCTGAGAGCAGATACAAACTCAACGGGGAAAGAGCCCAGCTGGAGCAAAATTATTCTTTGGATATTCAAGAACTAGAATGTTATTGCTTCTAGCGTAATCACAGGCTTTACAAGCTGGCTTATCAGAGACTACAGCAACGAAGTCTACATAGATTGTGTCCTCCAATGCGGCCTTATGAAGTGTCTGGAAATTTGAACCACTTCCGGATACAAAAAAAATGCAAGCTTCTTCCTGATGAATCCACTTCTGTCGTCTTCAGCTGCCCGCCCTTGGCTGTTAAAGGACGCCAAAGCCCTAAACCTGAGGGGGCCTTTCAGAAGATGATGGTCAGAAAGGTGGAAGAAACCTCAGCGTGTAAACTTCAAGTAATCCAGCTGTGGGGAAATTGATGGTTTTCCATTGCTGATACTCATCCTTGTCGAGGCCAAGTCAGAAATTTCAATCGGTCCTTTTCAGCAGGATCCGAGGCATGAGCTCCAAAGTTTCTGCAGACTGGCGGCTTCTGCAACTACCTTAATTGCCGGATCCTAGTCCATCACACGCTTATGCAACTCTACATCCAAGTACAGCACCCGCCTGCTGAAGCATAACAATTTTGTAAGCTGAGAGGGCCACTGAAAGGCTCCTTCCTTTATCCGTTGCTGGTGCAAATCCATTGAATTGCCACTCCTTTCAATGGCAGGGCGATTCTTCTTGAAGGAGGTTAACTTCTAGCATATTTTGTGGGTGTTGCGCTGAAGATTCGACACTGGAACTGTTCCTTCCGCCTCCCTCACTGATCCCTCCGAACCACCCAAAAGCACGACAGCGTGCGCCTTATCCTTTTGTGACAGGAAAGCTCCATCCTTTGAGGTTGTTGCATTTTCTGGATATAGGAAGAGTTATTCTGCTGTGGAACTAAACGAGGCCCTTCATCCTGCGATTCTTGAGGATTAGATAGATCTGGGGAACTTTGACGACCGTCGAAGCAGCGACTATGGTGTACCCGATGGCCTTCAAGACGAAAGGCAAGAGGCCATCGTGCAGGGAAGAGAGTTCTTCTTCACTCATGACCACAGGCGGCCTGTTCTGGTCATTCCCCCATCATGATTCGAGCTAAAATCTGCAGATGCTGTGGCTGCACGCAGTGCTGGAGTATCTAAGCAGGCACCCCAAACAGCACCTTTATGATCTTCAAATGTGCCCATCCAATCTCCTGTCTCTCAATTCCTCAGCATAGGCTTCCCCCATCTCAGAAAAAGCGCAAGTCCGAACAATATGCTTGTGCTCGAAAGAGTGCAGCTCATTCCCATTCCAAGCATCCCCCCCCAAAACTCCTCTGATCGATCTTGTCCTCCCGTCTTCAACATGCCCTCCTTTTCCAAGATTAACAACCGCCATTTCAAAAATAGCTCTCCCATTTCGAGCACGGAGAGGTCCTCGACTTTCTGAACTTTTTCCCCCCCTTTAGCCATTCAAATCCTCCTTTTTCCCCTCTTTTTGCCATACGAATATTTTTCCACTATCTTTAGCTCCCTATCTTCCCATTTGTGAATTCCTCCTTTGATGCATAGCGACCACCCATACGAACAGCCTCGTTTGGACAGTATATCATAGTCTTAACAAAATCAGGGACCTTATCACTAGAGTCCTGATTACCATCTGGTTCAGTGAAGGACTCATTGTAAGCTTGCCCCAAATCTTGGATGCTCCCACGAACAGGATGGTCTACAAAGGATAGGATAGGTTTTCCTTCCTATTACAAGCATCGAATATACAATACATTTAAGGGAATATGTACATACATTGAATGCAGTTTATTAAAATGCACCACACAAACAATGAATCACACACTGAAATTAACACAAATGCACAACAAAAATGGAGGTGTTCACGGCTCAGATGCGCAGCATCATGACATCCACCCCCTCTAAACCTGCGCATCCTCCGGATGTGCCAACTATCCAGAATCATTTAAGTCCACAAACAGGTCAAGTCCATCTTGTGGTTCTAGCGGACCTGTTTGTTCATCGGCTCCATCTTCTATGTCCTCTGTTTCTTCAGCATGTCTTACTCCTACCTGCTCATCTTCTGTCAATGCTTCAAGTTCATATTCTTCATCTTCTCTTCTCTTAAAAATCTTGACTCGTTTTCCAGCAATAGGCACCCTCAATAAGGTTCCATCTAATTCAGCCAGCTCATAGGTACCATTGTCAAAAACCTTTTTCACTTCATACGGTCCAAACCATCTTTGAACCATTTTTCTCATGCTACTATGCTGATTTTCTAGACTACTGTCGTAGACTAGAACCCAATCCCCTTCTTTTATGGCTCTAGGCCTCAAGCGATGCCTTAAATCAAACCTGTCCTTATTTCTGAGACGGGCTGCCTTCAAACGGTCAATGGCTAGCTGTACATCTTCAGTCCTTCTCTCTAATTGACGAATCCGAAGGGCTAACAGCTCTTCCCTTGTTAAATTCTCATGCCAAGGAAGAACACTCCAAGTGAGAGCACAAATTTCAGTAGGCATGACAGGTTTTTGCCCATACATCAACTCCGCAGGCATGTACCCAGTAGTCACACTATGTGTAGAGCGATCAGCCCATAATGCAAAAGGTAGTAATCTCGGCCAATCTCCAATCCGACCTCTACAAGCTTTTGCCAATGCTTTAACTATAGGCGGATGTCCTCTTTCACTTTTACCATTTCCCTCTGGATTATAGGCAGTAGTAAGAGCCAATTTAATCCCAAGCCGTGAGAAGAATTCTCTAGCTTCATCAGCATCTAGCTCTCCACGATCAGCTGTAATCTTGCCTATGCATCCATACCTGCAAAATATTTCTTCCAACAAGAATTTACATACTGTAGTGGTAGTCTTCGTCCTCAACGGTCTACCTTCAACATAGTTTGTAAGATCCTCCCTAGCCAAGACAAGATATCTCATCTGCCAAAGTCCCACTGGCAAAGTAACCAAGTCTACCACCCACTTGTAATGCATACATAGTGGATAAGTCGGATGCAACTCATCACGATGTCGCACTATAGAGTAAAGCTGGCAATCCCTGCAAGTCTCCACAAAGTGAGAAACATCTTTATACATCCCTTTCCACCAGTACCTTTCTTTGATTTTCTCATAGGTAGCCCATACACCTCTATGTCCAGCCCATGAGCTCTCATGAAACTCTCGCATAATCTGTATTTGCATCGCTACATCACAAACTACTCTCAAGGGCAAGCCTCCTCTCTTCTTTGGATGCTTCCAAAGAAAACCATCTTTCAAGAAATACCCATAAGCCTTTCTTCTGATTTTCTTGAATTCATCATCTGTCCAATTAGCTCTTCGAGTCAATGAACTTAAATACTGTCCAATTTGCAGCCACTCATCAACATAAAGCTCTTCAATAAAAGATTCAACAGTAGATACATGACAATCATGAGTAAGGACAGAAGTAGCAAACTCTGTCTCATCATCTTCTGCAAGCATTGACTCCTCATCCTCATATCTCGCTCTAGAAAGCATGTCAGCAACTGGATTATCTTTCCCTGCTATGTGTCGAAATTCTGGATTCAATGATTTGATATAGGCAATCCATCGGAGCATCGCTATATCTGGAGTCGAGCAACTAGTAATCATGCCAAGCAAAGGTAAGCAATCTGTTTCCACAATAATTGAAGCTCCAATGAAATACCCTTTATCACACTTCAGTGCAGTGACTACTCCCCACAACTCTCTTTTGATCTGCGGATATCTCCTTTGTCACTCATTAAGAACTTTAGCTCCAAAGCGGATAGCATACCTATTTCCCTCAGCATCATCCTGTCCCACAGCCCAACCTATGCCAATAGGGCTAGTATCAACTGTCAACATGATCGGCCGTCCACACTGATAATCCGCCTTGCGTAGAGTAGGAGCTGATTGCAACAGCTTCTTAAGCTTACGCATGGCTTTTGAATGCTTCTCATCCCAATGAAATTTCTGCCCCTTTCGAAGCAGCTGATAGAGAACATCTGCAATATGAGCAAAATGAGGAATCCAAATCATGTAAAATACACAAGCTCCCACAAATCTCCGCACCTCTGAAGTAGTTGAGCAATACTCTGCAATCCTGTTTATGGCATCCACCTTTGCAGGAGAAGGCTTTCTGCCATAATATCCAACCATATGCCCAACTATGATGACTTCATTAACAGCAAAGACAGATTTCAGCCCTGAAAGTGTCAAATTTACCTCCTCTAATCGTGTCAATATTTGCTCACAAGCATTCAAGTGATCAGCCACAAACTGTCTACATCCACGCAAATCAAGACTTTCATTCTTTTCTTCTTCTGCACAACCCTTAATAGGCACATCATCAAGAAAAGGCATGGTATACTGCGGAATATAGTCTCGAAGAACTCTATGCATAGCATTCATCATATGAGCAACTGAGTTTGTAGCACCTTGAGGCAAGGTACACATCCTCACAAGACCAATAGGTGTCCGCATAGTAGTAATATCCCTGCTTTCCAAGGCAAGCTGAAACTGATCATAACCTGAATACAAGTCACCTAGTGAATAGATGGCTCGTCCTGCAAAAGCCTCAGCAAATTCATCCACAACTGGACCTGTACCCACATTCCTGATTGTCACTTTGTTCACGGGCTGCATATCCTGAATGAATCTCAAAGTACCATTCTTCTTTGGTACAGTAAACCACCTGTTAGAATAGGGTGCAGAAGAGGGCTCCAGAATCCCCATTTTAATCTTCTCATTCAGCAACTCTATTAGCTTTGGCAAGTGTGCTTTAGGCACAGGTATAGGACGAATATTCCATGGTACATGAGGAACAGTGAAGATGACCATAGGTGCAACCAATTCGGGACTAATGCAGCCAATTTCATGTGGAAAGAAAGCAAATGCCTTACCATGACGTCCAAGCATCTCTCTAAAGCATTCTTTTTCCACTAGAAGCAAAAAATCCTCATTCCCAATCTTCAATTCTGCAAGAGTTTCAGCTGTAAACTTATGTCCAATATTCGCAGGATCCCTCAACATAGGCTGCTTCATAGCTTTTTCAATCTGTTCATCACTGTCAGAAGGAAGCGGGCCTGCAACCGGCTTAACCTTCTTATCAACTGTTTTATATTTTGTGTCAACCTTGGCATCATTCAAGCAATCTTTCCTTTGCTGCAATTTCTGCAAATTTTCAGCATCTTTCAACTCTGTTGGCTGAAAAATTTCAGCCTTTAGCTCTATGGACTGCATGGGTGCAGTCTGAAACTCTGTATGCAGAAATTTTTCTGCATTCAACTCTGTTGGCTGAATGGATTCAGCCCTCTGCAATTCTGTTAGCTGATCAAGATCAGCCATAAATTCAGTTTGCTGAGTTTTCTCAGCCTCTAACTCTGTTTGCAGCATAAAACCAGAAATTTCCTGAAACATATCCAAGGTTTGCACAGGTATGATCTTTGAACCCTTGCATGCATCAGTTTTCAGCATTGCTCTCATCTCAAACAATGTATCTGCATAAGACATCCCTTCATACAATCCATCCACATGTTCTTCTGCTTGCAAAATACCTGCATTCTTCAACTCTTCCTCCTTACGACCAATGTACTGCCTGGCAACTCTAGGCAAATCTGAAATTTTCTGATAACTCACTGAACTATCTGAAGTAAACCCAACAAAGTTATTGGAGAAAGACTGGCTGCCAGGAGGTGAGATCTCCTCTTTTCTCCGCTCCGTACCACTGGCGTCTCGCAAGACAGCGGTACCTAATGAAAATCCAACTCCTTCGCAGGTAGTGGAGCCTCACGCAAGGAGTCTCTGTTTCTCGGATGATTTACCCCAACAGTCATAAACTGAACAGCTCGCATACCATCTTTACTGCGTATCCGCGCATAAGCTGATCCGTCGTCCATCACTTTTGTTTCCATTCTTGCTTCTGTAATGAAAGGCTGTCCAAGAATAATCGGATAAGAGCATGAATCCTGAACAAAGCAATGATAATCCTCTTCAACATTACCAATAGAAATTCTGATACTCGGACAAGCAGCATACATATCACCAGAAGTATTATTGGCGGCTCTCATGCGCCAGCCATGCTCTGCATCCATAGGCCACTTGCCACTCTCATAAACACCTCGAGCAATAAGATTAATCTCAGAACCATGATCAACTAAAGCAATCAAGGGAATTTGTTTCTCTCCAATCCTTACCACTGTCTCAGTGGTTGCTCTAGCCCAATGACTTCGTGAAAAATGGCTGCGAGGAATGAGAATAGGGGTCTCATCATCTTCATACTGCATAGGCTGCACTATTTTCTCCAAGTGCGGATTAACAGAAGCATTTTCAACCATCACTGCATCATCATCATGCTCTTTCTCAAGAGCTCCATGCCACAATCCCTGTAAAGCAGGTCCTTCCATCGCATGTCGTTTCCTCCGCAAAAGATCCTGCATCTGATCCTGTATTTCTCTTCTAGCAATCCCAAGAGCCTCTCCAACAGTAAAAGTGACTTCACTATTCAAAATTCTTTCATGAAAAATCTTACTCATATCCGTTTGTATATCAAGGTCTGACAATAGCTTGAATCCTGGCTCTTTTCTTGATTGCTTCTTTTCTTTCTGCTTGTCTTCCATTGGCTGATCGGAACCTGTTTGGGTTGGAGAATTTGAAATAGGTGGTGAAACAAAGTCACCCCCTCTAGTCTTTTTGGAGGAGCTAGGACCCTCCTCATCTCTTCTTCTCTTTTCCTCAACCATGGCATCTAATCCCTGCGTTTTAGCAATATAAGCAAAAATAGAATACCTGTCAACAGGAGAATCCCATCATGTTTCTCCTCGGATGCTAGAGCCCACACAAGTCATAGTAGAAGTTTGAACTTTCCCTCTTCTCGCTATCTCCAAGGCTGAAGACCATAAAGCAGAGTCTCCATCAGATTTCTGCTCAAGCTGGCCTCCAAAAGCTGAAGCATCTCCTCTAACACTCACATAAGCTGATCGCGCAGCCATATCATCAACAAGCTTCTTCATACCTCCCTTACCGAAGTTCGTGTCAAGAGGAGCGCCAGTCTCTGTCAGCCATATCTTCCCATCTTGTCCCCAGAACACTACATTCTTCCTACGTGCTTCCTGAAAAGCATCACAATCTCTGCAGTGTTGGTGCTCTGTACTATCACACCAAATACATCGTCGCCCTTTTCTTTGTCCAGCTGGAAAAGCAGTCACTGGAGCAGGTGCTACAGCAGGTACTGACATAAGTTGCTCCTTTAACTTACCAACTTCAGCTTTGACTGCTTCAATCGTCAAATCCGCCAAGCCTTTAATAACATCATCTACAGATAAGGGCACTAGAGCAGCAGGAACTGGTGGATTTACAACAGGAGGAGTAGGCTTAGGCAAAGAAGTAGCAGGGGTAGAAGAAGAAGTCTCCAAGGATTTTTCAGGAACTAATCCTGTATTACGATGCAATCTGACTCTCCTGCGCTGCTTCTTGACAAGGGCATTCACAGCATCAATAACATGTCTCCACTCAGTCTTTAAACCTGAATCAGTAGCTTGATCTTCCAAAAGATCATCCAACTTTTCCTGTAAATCAGCATCTGTAGCTTGCAAAAATAACTCCACTTTCTGCATCTCCAAAGCTTGCTGTTCAGTTCCATCCAACTGATCATAACGGCTTTCAAACTCTCGCAGAAGAGCGGTAACAGAAAGTCCCTTATTAGGCATAGAAACCCATGCTAAAAAATTCCTGCGATTCATAAGACCTGTATCCTCCAGGAAATATTCATCTTTTAATGCCTTTTTAAATTCAGCCCAACCTGCATGTGCCTCTTGAATTTCTGCAATTCGACCTTCAAGAGCGCGCACCACGATCCGCAAGAAGTAGCGGCTCCAAACATCTTGAGAAACTCCAAAAAACTTCATCTTTTCTTCATACAAATGCAGGTAAGTTGACACTTGCTGGCCATTAAACTGCTTCATCTCCTGTTGGACAGCTTTCAAAGCATCCATAGCATCACTGTCACGTTTAGCATGAGCTTGCTGCTACATATACATGGTAAATGACTGAAACAGGTTCTTCATGACATTATCATCTGTCATCTCTTCTTGCGAGTCTCCCATCTTGCTGATGATGCAGCACTTTCACCTCGGGTTCACCAGAAATGTCAAAGAGATCGTGCGAGAGCTGCAGAACACGGGGTTCAAGGCACAGCAAGAAATGAGGCTAACAAGAAAATCTCAATATTTGACGCCAAAGATCACTATAATGCTTGTCACGTACTTTACGAGAGAAGAGTCAAAATAAATGTCAAAGTATGACAATCTGACCACTGCTTCACAATAAAGCATAAGAGCTTGCTTTTCAGGGCACCAAGTAATTCTCTCTGATTCAAGACTTATTCATAAACAGCTCTATTGTTTTCAGTCTAAAGGGTACTTTAAATGAAAGACTGTTCGGATCTCTAAGTAATTGAGATCACAAGGTATCAAATCAATGCCAAAGAACACAAACTGCATATATTCCATTAAACAATAGAGATGGAAGAAGACCTAACATCATAACTGATGTCTCTGCTCCATACATTATCACAGTACACCAGTTACAAAATGCGAATTATGTCACTCAGATCTCAATCAAGGCTCCACAATACTTTGCTGTTGATGTAATTCTCCATGATGTTGCAGAGTACTTTCACAGGATTTTGTTCGCTCAACATGTGTGAGGCTCTTCTTCATCTTAGCATGTTGCTAAGCAGAAATTGGAACTGAGTATGCCTTAATAAGTTCTCCAGGTAGTAATTTTAGGTATCCCGCCAACAGCACAAAATCAACTTCAAACTGCCTGAGAGCAGATACAAACTCAACGGGGAAAGAGCCCAGCTGGAGCAAAATTATTCTTTGGATATTCAAGAACTAGAATGTTATTGCTTCTAGCGTAATCACAGGCTTTACAAGCTGGCTTATCAGAGACTACAGCAACGAAGTCTACATAGATTGTGTCCTCCAATGCGGCCTTATGAAGTGTCTGGAAATTTGAACCACTTCCGGATACAAAAAAAATGCAAGCTTCTTCCTGATGAATCCACTTCTGTCGTCTTCAGCTGCCCGCCCTTGGCTGTTAAAGGACGCCAAAGCCCTAAACCTGAGGGGGCCTTTCAGAAGATGATGGTCAGAAAGGTGGAAGAAACCTCAGCGTGTAAACTTCAAGTAATCCAGCTGTGGGGAAATTGATGGTTTTCCATTGCTGATACTCATCCTTGTCGAGGCCAAGTCAGAAATTTCAATCGGTCCTTTTCAGCAGGATCCGAGGCATGAGCTCCAAAGTTTCTGCAGACTGGCGGCTTCTGCAACTACCTTAATTGCCGGATCCTAGTCCATCACACGCTTATGCAACTCTACATCCAAGTACAGCACCCGCCTGCTGAAGCATAACAATTTTGTAAGCTGAGAGGGCCACTGAAAGGCTCCTTCCTTTATCCGTTGCTGGTGCAAATCCATTGAATTGCCACTCCTTTCAATGGCAGGGCGATTCTTCTTGAAGGAGGTTAACTTCTAGCATATTTTGTGGGTGTTGCGCTGAAGATTCGACACTGGAACTGTTCCTTCCGCCTCCCTCACTGATCCCTCCGAACCACCCAAAAGCACGACAGCGTGCGCCTTATCCTTTTGTGACAGGAAAGCTCCATCCTTTGAGGTTGTTGCATTTTCTGGATATAGGAAGAGTTATTCTGCTGTGGAACTAAACGAGGCCCTTCATGCTGCGATTCTTGAGGATTAGATAGATCTGGGGAACTTTGACGACCGTCGAAGCAGCGACTATGGTGTACCCGATGGCCTTCAAGACGAAAGGCAAGAGGCCATCGTGCAAGGAAGAGAGTTCTTCTTCACTCATGACCACAGGCGGCCTGTTCTGGTCATTCCCCCATCATGATTCGAGCTAAAATCTGCAGATGCTGTGGCTGCACGCAGTGCTGGAGTATCTAAGCAGGCACCCCAAACAGCACCTTTATGATCTTCAAATGTGCCCATCCAATCTCCTGTCTCTCAATTCCTCAGCATAGGCTTCCCCCATCTCAGAAAAAGCGCAAGTCCGAACAATATGCTTGTGCTCGAAAGAGTGCAGCTCATTCCCATTCCAAGCATCCCCCCCCAAAACTCCTCTGATCGATCTTGTCCTCCCGTCTTCAACATGCCCTCCTTTTCCAAGATTAACAACCGCCATTTCAAAAATAGCTCTCCCATTTCGAGCACGGAGAGGTCCTCGACTTTCTGAACTTTTTCCCCCCCTTTAGCCATTCAAATCCTCCTTTTTCCCCTCTTTTTGCCATACGAATATTTTTCCACTATCTTTAGCTCCCTATCTTCCCATTTGTGAATTCCTCCTTTGATGCATAGCGACCACCCATACGAACAGCCTCGTTTGGATAGTATATCATAGTCTTAACAAAATCAGGGACCTTATCACTAGAGTCCTGATTACCATCTGGTTCAGTGAAGGACTCATTGTAAGCTTGCCCCAAGTCTCGGATGCTCCCACGAACAGGATGGTCTACAAAGGATAGGATAGGTTTTCCTTCCTATTACAAGCATCGAATATGCAATACATTTAAGGGAATATGTACATACATTGAATGCAGTTTATTAAAATGCACCACACAAACAATGAATCACACACTGAAATTAACACAAATGCACAACAAAAATGGAGGTGTTCACGGCTCAGATGCGCAGCATCATGACAGCGTTTCATTAATTTAGTGTGTACATGGGTGATTCCATAGCGGGTGATTCCGCAAAATGCATATTAAATTAATAAACGTTTATGAGTTTAGAGTGCGCACTCGTAATAAATTAAGGTTAGGATTTATTTCTAACCAGTTGATTTATTTATGTAGCTGAAGACTGCTAGGTATTCACTTTTGTCGGTTTAATTGTATTATTTTACTAACGATTGTGAATGCTTCAGTTGATGTGTAGAGATAGCAGCAGTGGTGGAGGAAAGCATTGGAGTCTAGCGGGTTTTCGATTTTTGGACTATATTTTGATAGGCGCCACGCCTATATTTTGTTATGTCTATTGAGACATCGATTATTTATTATTATTTTGTATGCGCCTATGCGCCTGGATATGTTATTTCTATTTGGACATTGAGATTGGGCATGCCAGACATTATGGGCACCGACCATTAGCTTTATTTTACTATTTTTGTAGAAAGCAAACTCAAAAGCTAAAAGCTTGTCATATTTTTGTAATTGGGCTATTATTGAGCATGAAGATTGGAAATATACATAAAATACATGCTTTGTGAAGCGCTCACACAAGGCATGGGGGAGATTGAACCCAATTTGTCTCTTGCCTCTTGTCGTGCTTGCTTTTACATGGGTTTTTGTGCTAAAAAGTAGAGTACTTTGTTCTTGGGGACCTTTCGGGATTCACCACGTGAGCTATCTGCGACCGATCTGCGCACCATTTTCGCCGAATGACTGCTCCAAAGTGTCCCTATTTCTTTGAAAATATGGCTTGAGTCGCCATCCATTTGCCCTTGCCTTGTGAACCCTCCCATCCTTGTAACCTAGCTCATAGTTGCCATTTGGATATCTCCTTATGGCCATGAATGGCCCTTTCCACTTGAACATAAGTTTAGAATCCTTTCTATTAATATCAAAGGGATTATCGTAGCATAGCAAAGGTGATCCTTCCCTTATGTGTTTGCTAGCCAGCTTCTTATTAAATGTCTTCCTCCTCTCTTCAGCTTGCATGGAATAGTGTTGGACTATTGCTTCTCTGTCTAACTCTAGCCTCTCTAGATCCACGATCCTTTTCTCTAACTTCTTATCTTGATTCTTCTCTTGACTAACTACTAAAACACGTAAGCTGGCCAGTTCTACCTCTATAGGAAGCAAAGTCTCTTGGCCATAAACGAGGTGAAATGGAGTATAGTCAAGTGAGGTTCTAAATGAAGTCTTGTAAGCCCAAAGATCTGCACTCAATTTTTTATCCCGGTGCTTGGGATGCATGTATACTTGCTTGGTAATTATCTTACAAATTAGCCCATTCATCTTTTCGACCAAACCATTACACTGTGGGTAGTAGGGAGAATAGAATGTCTGCATTGAGTTTTAGCCCTTCCATTAGCTCGCCCACTAGATTAGCCCTAAAACCAGGACCTCGATCAAAGATAATTTCTAAAGGTATGCCAAATTTTTTCAAACACAAATTTTTCCACTTCTTGGGCAGTGATCCTATTAGTTTCTGAAGCCTCTACCCACCTCATCATATAGTCCACACCCATTATAATGTATTCCTTGCCAAACTGAGTTCGTGGGAGTGGCCCTATTGTATCAATCCCCCATTTCTCAAATGGGCCGTATGTAGTTATGGGATTTTTTTTCTCATGCACTAGCTTCCTTGGTCTGGCCTTTTGTCAAGCATCACAAGTGCCGCACCAATATTGCACATCTTAATGTAGACTAGGTCACACAAAACCATCTTGGAGAATCTTTCTGCTGGTAATTTCTTGAGCAAGATGTCCACCACAAACCCCCTCACTGCAGCTCTTAATCACATCCATAATCTCCTTTGATGTTGACACCCTTCTAAGCACTGCATCCTTTCCTTTGCAATACAACACATCATTTATCAAGCGGTATTTAATGGCCTTAGTAGTAGCCAACCACCTTTTCTCACTCTTACTAATATGTGTAGGTGCCTCGCCATGCTCAAGAAAATAAACCAGATCTTGTAGTTGAAACTTACCCTGAAATAAGGGGAGCTTTATTGCAATGATGCCCACCATTACCTCTTTCAAATTTTTAGTTTGCTAGAGCATCTGCATTACTATTTGTGAGCCTTGGCACAAAATAGATATGGGTTTTCTGTAGCTTCCTCATGAGAGTTTTAGCTTCTCTCATTCTCACGGCTAAGTTATCATTTTTACAAGCCCAGATGCCTTTCATTTGCTTAACAATTAGCATAGAATCCCCAAAAACATTAAGTCGAGTGACACATGTGAGAGACACCACCTCAAACCTAAAAGCAATGCTTGATATTCTACCTCATTATTATAATGGGCATCCTCTAGTCTGATACCTTCTCCATAAAGTTTATCACCTTAGGGACTGAACACCACTATTCCTACTGCCGCTCTGTCTTTAATACACTTGTAGGCCCCATCGAAGTAGAGGGCATGGGCATTCTCCATCCATGGCGGGTCCTTAAGAGGAGCTATCTCCTCTTTTACCTTTCCCTTCTCTTTTTCCTTCTTTTGATGGCATCTATGGGTCAATAAATTAGGTAGGTAGGCTCGAGTAGAGTCCTCCACCTTGAAGGTGTAGTCAAACTCTTGGAGTTGTATCACCCACTTAGCAATTGTGGGGGCTGAAACATCCATGTGCTGTGAGGCATAAGAAAAATGCTATTCTGTCTTGATCATTGTGAACTGCATAGGGAGAAGATAAGGACAAATATTTCTTACATAAAAAATTAGAGACAAAACCATCACCTCCACCATCTTGTACCCACGTTCTGATGATGTTATTCCTCTACTAGAAAAGTAATTTGGCCTCATCATGCCAGTTTTAGCATCCTTTTGTATTAGTGCTACCCCTAGAGTATCTTTCCCAAAATGCGGATTGACAAAAAACTCTTGATTTGAGCAAGGCTATAAAATTATGGGAAGGGTGCTAAGAGCCTTCTTTACCTCATGAAAGCATCTTTCGCTTTCGTCACTCCACAGGAACTCCTCAGAGTGGGTCAACTGTTGTAGTGGAAACACTAATTGGGAGAGGAGATGAATGAACCGCCCCATATATCATACCTTCTGAATGAAAGAGGTTAGTTGCTTCACAAAAGATGGTGATGGCACCGCCAATAGGGCCTTAATTTTGTTTGGATCTGATTAATACTCCTCTCACTTACGACATGCCTCAACAAAGTTACACTACTTTTGCCAATACAACACTTCTCATGGTTTAGCTGCCCCCCATTTGTGCGACGCAGTTAAAACCTTCATCCACCGTCCATAGATGTAGAGCCTTAGAACTATAAATACAAAAATCATCAATAAAGACCCTGATGGACTTCCCAAAATATGGATGAAAGACATCATTCATGAATTGCTGGAAGGTAGCTAGGGCATTTGTTAATCCAAATGGCATTACTTTGTAAGAAAAACACCCCCAAGGCATGATGAAGGTGGTCTTCTATTGATCCTCTTCAGCTATTTGGATTTAAAAATAATGTGAATACCCATCACAAACAGTGTATCTCTCATGCTCGGCCACCTCGTTGAGTATTTCATCCTAAAAGGGAAGAGGAAAGTGATCTCTCTTCATTGCAACATTTAGCGGCTTGTAGTCTACACAAATCCACCATTTTTCGTTCTTCTTGGGTGTCACTACTATAGCTGAAACCCACTCTGAGTCCCCTACTAGAAAGATGAAACTTTCCTTCGAAAGTCACTGTACCTCAATGAGTAGAGCATTTTGTTGAACTACTCCCAACCATTGTAGCTGCTGCACCATTGGCCTTGCTCCATCTTTTAGATTAATGTGATGTGGTACTGTGGTCACACCTATGATGTATTCATAATCAGAAATAAAAAGTGCAAAGTATTTTATTACCACTTCCATGTAGGCTACCTTCTCCTCAGCTGATAGATCCTTAGCAAATATTTTTTCTAACCCCTCCTTCTCGACCTTTGGAAGCTACTGTGGAATTTCACTACTAGAAGGCCCTTTCAATGCAATCCCCATCACTTCTAGAGAGCTTTATTCCTCCTCATTAGAAGACTCGCCCTATGTCTCATAGATGACCAATCCTCCTAAAACTCCATTCATCAGCGGTGGTCTCTAACACAAGATCCTCCTATCGGCCCTCCTTCATGTTGTAGATAGTGCTCTTTCATTTTTTCCACAGTCTCTTCTGTGGCCTTAGCTCTAAAGCTCATGTCTCCCAATCTTGTCTAGCTTTCATTCCCATTAGCCAAGGTCACCCAAAAATGAGTGGCTAGTCATCCCCCTTCACTAGCATCACATGCATGTCAAGCTCTAATTGCACTCCACACACTTTTACCTTGACTTTCTTTATAACTCCCAAACAATTTACTACTACATTGTTAGCCATTTTGGCCCCAAATTCAGTAGTTTCATTTACCTCTTATCCCACATGATGCATCAACTTTTCCATCATGACAAAAATCTTTGCACCTCCATCCACATATGTCTTTGATACTCTCTGCCCATTGTTTTTGGCTTCCACTAGAGGCACAATATCTTTCATCTTTCTAGCCTTGATTGCATTCACATGTCTATTCTTCATGGGTCTAATGCTTACCATCTTTAACCATTGTCGCCACACTATTTGAGATAGATGCAGTAATTGTGGCCATGAAATTTGTGGCCCTTGATCCCTCACATCAGCAAGTAAATCATAAGCTCTAGTACCTTTACCCAAGGAAAAATCATGTGGCTCAATGCGTCGGCATGAGCGAGCCCTTCTCTTTTTATTGTTGCATGTCTTTGCAGCCTTTGAAGACTCTGCCTCTTCTTCCATATTTTCAACCTCCTCTAGTGGTGTAGACTTCATCCCCTCAATTCTACCAGCTTTCTTCATCGGCATTGCTTCAACCTCTGCTGCTTTGGCCTTCCCTTTGACATCACTCTCATCCAAACTGATCATCCTGGCGTCACAATTCTCTGGCGGGGCTAGACAGGCAAGGGCGGCACCTCTGCGAGTGGTCGAGGATGCTGGAGAACTTTAACCGCCAGTGGAGGCCCTAGATTCGGTGGAACATGCCTCTCCCTAGGTGGTGTCACTTGTTGTCCCCTCGGTTGGAACACATTTCTTGATAGATGCCTGGGATGAGGGCAAAAGTATATAACATGTCCAATCTCCTAAAAATAGCAAACATACTCTCTTTCTTGTCTCCTTGGGCCCCAATTGCCTTCATTTGTGAGGAGAGGGAGCCGTACTCTTTGAACTAAATTCAACGAAAGGCTTTCAAGTTGATTAGTAATGTGTTTTAGGAGCTCTTATTGTGGCATCTCTGGTTCGGGTGGGGCCTCTAATATTTCTCTAGGCTTTGGCACGGTTGGTAAAACTTGCATGGGCTCAAATCCCCCCTTCAACTGGGCTTGATACTTCAGTTTCCTATCTTTCTCCCTAGCATAAGTGATCGATTCTTCATAGGATGTGGGAAACTTACCATTGACATTCTCCCTTAGTAGAGGGTGGAGTCTAGCCAGAAAACAATCTTTCTTAAGGCAATCACATACTCTCTCTCCCTTGGCTAAGGAGGCTATCCATTTATTCCACAATTTTATAAATAATACTTCATATGCTTGGTACTCTCTTGGTAAGTTTTGGCAAAGATCTAGGAGTTGTCTCCAAAGATCTTCGGGAAACTCTGTATTTAGATACTCGTGTAAGAATATGGTATTGAGATCCTCCCAATTACCCCTCGTAGCCTCTGGGAGAGCTTGATATACCACACTCTGTTGAGATATCGAGATCCACTCGTGATATGCTGTCACAACTCTATAGAAACAGAATTTGTATCCTTTTTCATTAATTTGTCTATATAATGATTTATTAAATTTATTTCCTTTGCACTAATTAGATATAAAGAAAAGTGCATTGGAGCTGGCCACTGATGAGTGGTCACAGGTTATGGTGGACCCACGCGGTGGGTTAGAGAAAAGATAGTTCACACTTCCACCTATATGACCCGATTGGGCGCCTGTGACTAGAACTCATGCATATCAGGGTTAGACTCGCACACAGAAAGGATTGATGCCTTGAAGTGTGGGCTAGATCCACCAGAACAAACAGTTACAATCAACAAGATGGCATGATCATGAAATGCTTGTATAATGTGCATGTGTGGGCTGAAAGCTTGAAATGTACATTTCTTTGCATAAGAAAATCACATGAAGATTCGGATACCATTTTTGCGATGTACACGGAAAAAGCTTTCATATGACACCCATATTGGGGGGGTCCCTAAATTTTAGGAGATCCCTAAATTTTAGGAGGTCCCTAAAATTTAGGAGCCTCGAATTAGCCTAAAAATGCTAGTCCTAAAAAATAGGGATGTCATTCTAAAAATAGTAAGTTCTGTACTCTGACTGTGCTTACTAAATTTGGTTGTTTCTATTCTTGACAGTATTCAACCCAAAAAGGAAGGCCATAGAGAAGAGACGACACTTGTCACACAAGTTTCCAAGTGTCCCACCACTTGTCACATCTCATGACATGTGGCTAGACACTTGTCTTGTGCTACTCCACTTTCCCCTTTTGTACTAGCTCTCCCCTCTCCTATAAATAAGAGCTCGTTTTTCTTCATTCAACATCATTTTTCTTTGCTGTAAACTCATGTAAAGAACCCACAGATAGCCAGAAACTGGCCCCATCCATCCCCATCATCATCCCCCACTTCTCCATTATCAAATTCCTCCATATTATCTCTTCTATCACTGTTGTTTTACAAGACAGCAAGCCTGTAAATTCATTACAGCACCTCCTTCTTGAGCTCTTTCTTCCATTTTAGCTACAAGAAGCAAGCCCTATCCATGTACTGCTGATCAACGATGGAGAAAGGCTGAATTTCCCTTTTTCTTCTCTCATACTGTAAAGAAATCAGTTTTTATCATTGCATAATAGATAATGCATGTGTGTTTGTACATCTTTTCATGATCTTGTGAGAGTGAGAATTACTTCTTCTCACTCTCAGGTTGATTGTAACTGAGCTCTTCCCTAAGGGACTTGGGTTGAGCAAAAATACATTCCTTCGGGGGGGGGTTGCCCATCTTCAACCCTCAATCTTGTCTCCATTACTTTTACATTTTCATGGCTGTAATTTTGTGAGTAATTTTCACTTTCAGCTTTAAGTGTTCATTCTCTTTTATATTAAGTCTCGAAAACAAGTGAATATCATAATTGTTAAGCATACTACGTTGTTCGGGGCGTTTACATATGCTTGGGTGACCATTGTGCATTTATGTCACTGACTTGTCAGTTGCAAATGCAGTTGGTACACCGCCCATGAATAATAACTAGATGACAGCTATCCTTATCTACTCTAGTTCGTGGCTCAGTTAGTATGCCACCTTAATTAGTTGAGTTTGGTTTGAGACCCATATATAGGGTTCTTCTATTTCTATGTACTTGAGTTCTTTTGGCTTACACAACTAAGAAGAGAAAAATTGTTTTTAGCCTCCACCTTTGTGTGTATTCCCCCATTGTGCAAGCAAGAAAGCTACAAGTGAGACTCCTTCCTTCCCTCCCACAATCTTGATATGGTATCAGAGACTTGTTCGTGATAAGGAGCTCAAGAAAGCAAACCAAGTTCACGGTGTTCTGGTAAGAGGACCAGTGTTGCTTTTATTTTTTTGTTTTGGAAGCAAGTCTCTACAGGTAGCACAGCCGGAAAGTGCAAGAGTGCATTGTCTCAGATTGAGACGCCCTTCGCGATGTAGCAAGAGGGCAGTATATGTTGCAAGAAAGGCCTTTAGCCCTTGGTTGCTCTATTTTTTTTATTTGAGGCCATTTGAAGGCCTTTTTTGGAGGCGGAAGTTTTCTGCACGCACTCAGGAAAAGGGCTTGTTTTATGCTGTGTGACCACTATTCTATAGGTCGGTGAAAAGTTACTGTAGAAATTGCATCGTATGCCTATGCGCAGAGACATTGGGAGTTACAGAATCATCCTTGTTGTCTGTTGATGCAAAATGGTCACTAGGAAGTGACTGTGTGGTCAAATACTACTTTCGTCAGTTTTGCAGATTTGTTCTTGTGAGGCTGAAGCTGTGTTCTTTGCAGCGATAGAATTTTTTGCAGTGTTCTGTAATGGCATCTGATTCTCTTTCACAGATTATCATTGAAAAGCTTGACAAGAACAACTTCCAAGCATGGAAGTTTAGAATGATGAATTTCCTTATGGGAAAATGATATTGGGAATTCGTTGCAAGAAATGAAGAAGAACCAGTTCTTCCTGATGTTCCCAATCAACAGCAAATGCAAGCATTTAAAGCATGGCATGAGAGAGCTAGGAAAGTTATGTACTGGCTGTCTATCAGCATTTTAGACTCTATGATTGTGCATATTCAAGATGCAAGTACGCCAAAGGAGGCATGGGATACTTTGTCAAAAATGTATAGCACAAATACGCAAGCCAGGAAAATGCGGCTCAAGCAAGAGTTGCACAATGTGCAAAGAGAAAGTATGAGCATCAATGACTACCACATGAAGGTGAAGAAGATTGCAGATGCACTTGCTTCCATTGGGTCGCCAGTGGAAGATGATGATTTAGTTTCTGTGACCTTGAATGGTCTAGGAAAGGATTATGCACAGTTCCGAACATCCATTTCTGTCCGTGAAAGATTTCCTGATTTTGAGGAGTTGATTGCTCTTCTGATTTCTGAGAAGCAGAGAAATGGTGGTGCATCTTCTTCAGGAGGAACTTCAAAAGAAGCTGTCTTCTACTCAAATGCTGGAAGAGGTAGAGGCAAAGGTAGAGGAGGCCGATCTGAAGGCCGTGGTAGAAATTAGAATATGCAGCAAACTGAAAAAAACTAGTCCTATAGAGGAGGACGTGGTAACTCTAGAGGCAGGGGGAGCCAAAGAGGTCATGGTGGATGGCAAAGAGGCCAAAATGCAAATATCAATGTTGAATGCTACTACTGTGGTAAAATGGGTCATATGGCTAAAGACTACTATAAAAAGCAGAATGACATCATGAATGGAAAATTGCAACAAGGGAATGATGCATCTTCTAGTAGACAGGGTGATGACAGAAATGAGCATTTGTTTATGGTGCAGCACATGACCAATTCTGTGACAAGTGCAGAAGAAAGCAACGATGTGTGGTATGTTGACTCAGGTGTATCAAACTACATGACAGGTCATGCAGAATGGATGCAAGATGCAAGGAAAATGGAAAAACCAGGATTTGTGGAGAGTGGTGATGATACTGCACATCCTATTGTGCAGATTGAAAATTTTCCTTTGTCTATGCAGGATGGGAAAAAGAAATACCTGTCGGATGTATTTCATGTCCCGAATATCACCAAGAACCTGGTTTCTGTTGGTCAAATGGTTGAGTAGGGCTTGCAGGTTAGATTTAATTATCATGGATGCTTTGTTGAAGATATGAAAAATAAAGGTCACTTGATAGCAAAAGAAAAGAAGAAGGACAGAATGTTTACGTTGGATGTAGACATGCCTGCATTGAGTGCAACAATGTTTGCACATGGGACCGGTGTAGTTGCAGATATTGATATCTGGCATAAATGCATTGGTCATATTAATGTACAGCAACTTAAATCAATGCAAGCCTAAAATATTGTTGCATGATTGCCTAAATTCAAGGTTGCAGAAATGCATAAGGTATGTGAAGCCTGTCAATTTGGAAAACATGCAAGAAAACCATTTCCTAGACATGTTCAAGAGAGTAAGAAGCCATTAGAATTAATCCACTCTGATGTGTGGACTACTAAAACTGCATCTCTTGGAGGCTGTCATTATTTTGTCACTTTTATTGATGACTATAGCAAAAAATTTTGGATGTATTTTATGAAAAAGAAAAGTGAAGTTTTTGGGCATTTCAAAACTCTTAAAGCTATGGTTGAAAAAGAAACAGGCCTGTAAATAAAATGCCTAAGGTCAGATGGAGGGGGAGAGTACCTCTCAAATGAGTTTGCAAGGTTCTTGCAGGAGCATGGCATAAAGCGGCAATATTCATATAGTCATACCCCACAACACAATGGAATTGCAGAAAGAAAAAATAGGCATATTGGAGAGGTATCTCATGCCATGTTCAATGAAAAAGACCTGCCAGTTTTTTACTCGGCTGAGGTAGTTACTACAGCAGTCTACATAATGAACAGGACTCCCACTACAGCAATATATGGCATGACTCCAGAGGAGAGGTATACTGTTAGGAAACCAGATATTTCTCATTTGAAAATTTTTTGTTGCATTGCCTATGTTCATGTGCCAGATGAGTTGAGATCCAAGTTGGATCCAAAAGCTAATAAGTGCATCTTTATTGGTTACTCTCTAGAGAGCAGAAAGGGTATAGATGCTATAACCCTTCTACTCGTAAGTTTACAGTGAGCAGAGATGTTGTTTTTGATGAGATGAGTAGCTGGTATAAACCAGTAAATGTGATTGATGATGTAGATGCACAAAATGTTAATGCTGCACAGAATTCACAGCAGCAATCACAAAATATTAGTGGACCTGGAGTGTCCTCTAGCAGTGGTTCACATTCTTCGCCATGGACAGGCAGATTGAGATCAGGAGAATATCCTCAAAACAATGCAGATAGTGGTATGCAAGTTTCACGAAAAGAAAAAGAGAAGGTAGATCAGTCCATGTTTGATGTGAATGCAGGTCACTCTTATGTGGATGGTGAATCCAATGGCTCAGAACAGAGCATTGATGATGAGTTGGTTATTCCTTATATTGTTACACCTGGAGTAAGGAAGACCATGGATGTTTTGAGAGCACTTGGGAGTGAACCTACTTTACGCAGGTCTACCAGAGCTAGGTATCCTGTGGACAGGCTGAAATATGATGGATTTACAGCCATTTACTATGCATATATGGTCAAAGTGATACAGGAACCAGAACCCACTTCTTTTGAGTAAGCCATGGGAAAAGAAAAATGAGAGAAAGCCATGGATGAGGAAATGGATGCCTTGGAAGCAAATGCTACATGGGAATTGGTACCTTTGCCTAAAGGTAAGAATGCAATTGGTTGTAAGTGGGTTTATAAGGTGAAGCACAATGCAAATGGTTCTGTGAACAGATACAAGGCAAGATTAGTAGTCAAGGGGTATGCACAAACATATGGCATTGATTATGAAGAAACATTTAGTCCGGTTGCAAGGATGGCAACCGTAAGAGCAGTCATTGCTATGGCTGCATCAAAGGAATAGACTTTACATCAGATGGACGTAAAGAATGCCTTCTGGCATGGTGATTTGCAAGAAGAGGTAAATATGGAGCAGCCACTAGGTTATGTGCATGTTGTTTATCCTGAGTTTGTTTGCAGATTGAAGAAAGCCTTGTATGGCTTGAAGCAAGCACCTAGAGCATGGTCTGACAAGATAGGACAGTATCTTGTCACTATTGGCTTTGAGATTTCCAAGGTAGATTTCTCACTTTATGTGAAAAAAATAGAGAAATGTATTATGCTACTTGTCATTTATGTTGATGATTTGATTATAACAGGTGAGAGTGATGAATATATCCTTAATGTGAAAATGCTATTGAAGCAGAAGTTTGAGATGAAGGATTTGGGAGAGCTGCGTTATTTCTTGGGCATTGAGGTGATCAGATCACCAAGTGGGATACGGCTCTTGCAGAGGTAGTATGGATTGGACATGCTGTCCAAATATGGGATGACAGGCTGTAAGCCTATTTCAGTTCCTTTGGAGCAGAATGTGAAGCTGAGTGCAAATGCAGGTGAGCTTCTGGAAGACCCTACTATATACAAACGCATAGTAGGAAGTTTGATTTATATGACTATTATCAGGCCAGATTTGAGCTATGATGTTGAATTGGTAAGTCAGTTTATACAGGCTCCAAGGAAATCGCATTTGGATGTGGCTAGACGCATACTCAAGTATGTGAAGTCCACATTGTAGTATGGACTACTTTATGAGACTGGGGTTCAGATACAGTTGCATGGATACACTGATGTTGATTGGGTTGGTAGTATTTCTGATAGACGATCTACCAATGGATATGTGTTCTCTTTTGGGAGTGCTGCAGTCACTTGGAGCAGCAAGAAACAGGCTATAGTTGCCTTGTCGAGCACAGAGGCTGAGTACAGGGGCGCAACAATGGCTGCATGTGAGGTAGCTTGGTTGCATAAGCTACTTTATGATATGCATCAGCCCCCTACAGATGGGTCAATTGTCATTTATTGTGACAACATGAGTAGTATACACTTGGCAAATAACCCAGTCTATCATGCTAGAACAAAGTACATTGAGGTGCATTATCACTATGTGTGGGAGAGGGTTTTACTAGGTCTTATTGATCTAGTTCATGTTAGCACAGAGGATCAGGTAGCTGACATATTTACGAAGGCATTGGGCGCAGAGAAGCTGTGCAAGTTTAGAGACCTGCTTGGTGTGCACGAATTGGGATTGAGCTCGAGGGGGAGTGTTGAGATATCGAGCTCCACTCGTGATATGCTAGGGTGACCGTTGTGCATTTATGTCACCGACTTGTCAGTTGCAAATGCGGTTGGTACACTACCCATGAATAATAGCTAGATGACAGCTATCCTTATCTACTCTAGTTCATGGCTCGGTTAGTATGCCACCTTAGTTAGTTGAGTTTGGTTTGAGACCCATATATAGGGTTCTTCTATTTCTATGTACTTGAGTTCTTTTGGCTTACACAACTAAGAAGAGAAAAACTGTTTTCAGCCTCCACCTTTGTGTGTATTCCCCCATTGTGCAAGCAAGAAAGCTACAAGTGAGACTCATTCCTTCTCTCCCGCAATCCTGACACACCGGAGCATCACTCTTTAGAACTAAAGAGAAGGCCCATACTTTGGTTGCTTCATTTTCCCGGTCTATGACTAGGAAGGTCATTTCTAGCCATCTAGAAAGTCTAGAGCTTTCACCCCTTTGTGCCCAAAAAAACTTGGAAAAGCCATGATAGAAAGATGTTGATCTATCTCAATACAAAACAAAGATGAACACGTCTAGGGCCAAGTCATATCTTATTAAGGGTAGAATAAATATATTCATAGATATATTAATTTTAGCAAGAAAATGAGGGCCCAATAAGATCCCTATGATATTTTGTAACCTGAGCTTTGTACTAAGTATTATGTGCACGGTTTGCCTAGCAAGAGGACGGATAGGTCCGTACAAATCCCTACGGTTCATGGGATGCACTTAGAGTAGAATGAATATGTGTACATTAAAGGAGATTTTATAATCCAAAATAGGGAATATTATGGGATCAGGGGACAACAAGATCTCTCTCAACCTCTCAGCTCCAAAACTAAAGACCAACCTTTGTTGAAAATGTATCTTTCTACTAATGCACACATCCACCCTAATGTTTTGAACCGATTGAAAGTGAAAATAGGAGTATTCATTTATGCATTAACTACAATTTTTCACTACAAACTTTCATGAAGCATGTTTTTGAAGCTCAGGCCTCTTAGATCCCACCATTCGAGAGATGCGAAGGATTTGCTCACCAGTGATTAGTCTAGCTTTGGTGTGACCATCTTCAGCCTTGTAAAGTTCACAGGCTTTGATAGCTACATTCTCAATTACTTTGAGTCTTCTTGTTAGTAGTAGTGTATCATCATATGTAGGCTCTCGCTAATACCACACATCATTGATGTGTAACTCTCCCTCCAAAAACTTGTTAATCCCCAAATTTGAAAATGCCTTCACCACTTGAAGATGAGACTCCTTAGGAAGTGTCTTTACACTAGACACCAAGCACTCAAGACAATGCCTTGACTTAGAGACTTGATGAGGCTCCTTAGGGAGTGTCTTTACACTAGATACCAAGCACTCAAGACAATGCCTTGACCTAGAGACTTGATGAGAGCAAGATTTCTCTTGCACCAAAGAAGGGTGTGTGTAATTAACTTGCTTTACCCGCATACGTGTTATTTGCCAATAAATAATCTTATTCTCTTGAGCTTCTTTTCGCTATCATAGTGGTATTCTCGAGCAATGAATCCCTTAAATAGGGTTTGATGAAGATTCCTCCTTAGTGATCTCTTGACAAACACTCGTTGAAGAAGAGGACAACTCCTTAGATGTTTCTTCCTTCATAGAAATTGTAGAGCATAGCTTAAGAATACCTCAACGAGGGCACCAAAAATGAGGGCTGAAAAGATGAATGGGTTGCCTCTTACTCACCTAGCCTCCAATCCTCACTAAGAGAGCTAAAGAGGGGCACCACCTAGCCAAAGGGAGGATGCGCTAGGATATCCCTTTCCTCAAAGACAATGGAAAGAACCAAAACACAACTTCACGATAGAGAATTCATAGCCCATGAAAATGAAGATGATGGAAGGTTAAGAGAGGTGATGGCCCCTAAATTCTCCCATAAACATAAATATAACATGAGAAAATAAGAATTCCCCACTAATAGAGCATATGGCAAGTCTTACTTAATAAGTTTAAGTATGAATGTAGAGGGATAATTAGAAGAAAGTACATATGATCTAGACACCATATTAGAATATGAAAGAGAGAGAGATGAGAAGAGAGCGAGACAATAGGAGAAGAGATAGAGGAAGCTTGCCATTATGTATTCATGGAGTGCTACATAATAAAAGAGACTCATTCATAGCTTACCTCAAAGAGATGGACTAGCATGAGGGTATTCTAGAGTGCTCTCATGTGCTTGTCATTGGGTTTTTTCTTTACATCTCCATGGGCTCCTTATATAGCCTTCATGAGGGATTATATTAAGCTAATCTTCTTGATTAACATAATCTTAGATGATGTATGGCATCTTTGAAAATATGGAGAATAGTGGATGGGACAAGTCCTCACCTTGGTCATCACGTAAGAAGCCAAGGGCGGTGGTAGACAAGCAAGAGAAAGGGAGCTAGATTACAAGAGGTGAATGCCCAAAGCACATTATTATAATATATTTACAAGAAGGATAAAATGGAAAGCTGATGTGGTGAAAGAGAGAAGAAAATTGCATGTAGCCAATAGTTTGCGCCTTCATAACTTCAAATCGGTGAATAATCTAAAAATTTTTCTTCTGCAACTTTGTAGACCAGGTCCAAAACGATCGGATAGTGTGGGAATTTTCTTGAAATTCGCTTTCCTTTGGGATTTATTGAAATGATAAAAAACAGCTTCCAAAAGATGCTTTGACTTTAGTTCTCGTCATATATATATAAATATATATAGGCATGTGACAGAGGGGGTCCATGCTTGTAAGCTTTTGTGTAAGATCCAAATGACACCATGATGTGGACATTGACTTGTGTACAAGGGTGAGGTGTCCTCTAATGATGGTGATAGATTCCAAATCTTGGTGATGCAAGTGGAACCCAGGTGTGGTTAGAGGCTAGTCCTTTGAAAAAATATATGCACTCACTCAACCCCTAAGTGTAATCCATTTCCATCTCCACTAAGATAACCCATCCCTTTTACCATTTACATTGACATCCCTCCTAAGAACTTATTCTCCCACTTGCTAGAGTTATCATAACCAAGAAGCAATAATGTAGCATACCTAGTGCTTGAAGAGTAAACCCAAAGTGATATGGTAAGGCTCCTGATAGGGGTTTTTGCCAAAAATTTTGGTAGAAATCTAGTTTGTAAAAAAACCCGGATCAACACATGATACATAGCTACACACACATAGCTATCATGTTTGTAGGTAGTAGGTAGACTGAGCTTGCATATCTCAACACTTTCCCTCAAGCTCAAGTCACTTCATGTATCCCAAGTAGCGATCTAAAATGAGTGAAATTATCTTTACCAAGTGACTTGGTAAATATGTTTGCCACTTGTTATTTGGTCTTCTCATGTATGAGGTCTATCCTACCTCCAAGCATCGTTTTCCCAATGAAATGGTAATAGACATCTATATGCTTTGACTTGGCATGATGATAGATTAGCTTGCTTATAAGGAGCACAATGCTTATGTTATCATAAGATAGATTGACAGATTTATTCACACGAATCCCCAAGTCATCCATCAAGTTAACTAGCCAAGCAGCCTCACATGCGGCCAATGTTGTACCCTTGTATTCTGCTTTTGTACTTGAGAGAGCCATAGTAGATTGTTTTTAACTACTCTAGGTTACCATGCTACTTCTAAGACCAAATGCATACATACTAGTTGATCTTTTGTCATACATCCAACTAGCCCAATCTATATCAATATAACATGTAAGCTCAACAGGCTTACCATGCTCATAGAACAACCTATAAGATAATGTATCCTTCACATATCTCAAGATCCATCTCATAGCATGTAGGTCAAGTTTCCTTGGTTGTTGCATAAATTGGGTGATCAAACCAAGTGCATAACTCAAGTCCACTCTAGTGATAGTCAAGTAGATTAGACTGTAACTATCTCTCTATACATAGTCACATTCTCTATCACATTTCTTGTAATAGCAGTTAGCTTTACATTTTGCTCCAATGGTATATCCATGGGTTTGCAATGCAACATGCCATACTTCTCCAACATATTCTAAGCATATTGTTTTTTAAGCATCCATGTTCCATGAGATGTATGCATAGCTTCAATCCCTAGTAAACTCCCAAGTCTATAATCTGAAATTCTTTCTACAACATGACTTTACTGTCATAAATGCCCTATATGTCATCACCTGTGTTCAGAAAGTCATCTACATGGAGTACCAAAATCACATATCGTGTCTCTATTATCATGGTAAATAGGCTATGATCAGCTTTGCCTAGCCGAAATCCAAGTGTCTATAAGTAGGAAGTAATCCTAGCATTCCATGCCCATGGGGCTTTCCTTAAGCCATACCATGCTTTCTTCAATCTGAATACATATGCAAGATAGTCGTGATGCACATAGCGCTTTGGATGATCCATATAAACCTCTTCTACCAAATCACCATTTAGGAAATCATTTTTAATGTCCATTTGATAAAGATTCCAGCCTTTGGATGCAATCAATGCAATAATAGCCCGTACAATTGCCATCTTAGCAACTAGACTAAAGGTTTCCTCATAATCTAGCCCATATTGCTAGCCCTATCCTTTCATGACCAATTTGGCTTTATATCTCTCTAATGAGTCGTCAAACTTACATTTTACATTAAAAGACGCACTTGCATCCAATAGGCACTTTTTCCTTAGGCAACTCAACCAAATCCTATATTCTATTTTTTTGCATAGCCTCATTATTAGCATACATAGCCTTGCACTAGTTTTCATCCTTAACTGCTTCTACAAAAGATGTAGACTCTTTGTATTTTTGCACACATGTCATGTATGCATAGTGTTTCACTGAGTAAGCACTATAGGTAAACCTATCCATAGACTTATTTTCTCTCTACAATCTCTACAACGGAGGTGAACTAGATTTTGCGCTCTCATGAAGTGGTATATATATCTACTTAACTTCAAGTGTAACTATTGTAGGTATGCAAAACTCACTATCCAGGCTCTCAAAAGAGTCATATCTTGAAGCCAATTGACCTGTAACATCATTAGAAACCTTCTCTTTTCCTTTATCTCTCCCCTCTAATGCCAGGAGGCATATTTCACAGTGGATTCCGTGAGGTTTTATGATGGATTCCGTAAACTTTGTTGACCAGGGCTCATACACAAAGTGGATTCTTTGTGCGAGAAGTTGATGGGGACACCTATCCTTTTCGGGCATTTCATTAATTTAGTGTGTACATGGGTGATTTCATAGTGGGCGATTCCGCAAAATACATATTAAATTAATAAACGTTTATGAGTTTAGAGTGCGCACTCGTGATAAATTAAGGTTAGGATTGATTTCTAACCACTTGATTTATTTATGTAGCTGAAGACTACTAGGTATTCACTTTTGTCGATTTAATTGTATTATTTTACTAACGATTGTAAATGCTTCGGTTGATGTGTAGAGATAGCAGTAGTGGCGGAGGATAGTGTGTATCCGAGTTATCACTTATATTTCGATGGGTGCATACCTTAAGCATGGCGTCTATATTTTGACGTGCCTATTTATTAAGGCATTGGATGTTTATTTATTATTTTGTATACGCATGGACGCACGATTATGATATTTGTATTTGGACATTGTATTGGTTATGCCTAACTCTTTGGGCGCCCACCCATTAGCTTTATTTCTATTTTGTGCTAAAGCAAACTCAAAAGCCAAAAGCGTGCTATTTTGCAATTTGGGCTATTATTTGAGCTTGAAGATGATTAATACATAAAATACATGCTTTGTGGAGCGCTCACACAAGGCATGGGGGAAGATTTTACCCAATTGATCTCTTGTTCATGTCATGCTTGCTTTCTACCTTGAGTTTTGTGCAAAAAGTAGAGTTCTCTTGTTCTTTGGGACCTTCTGACGTTCACTATGCGAGCATACAGCATCCAATTTGTGCACCAGTGGTATCAGAGCGAAGCTGAGATCGAGAGCTTCCAATCGCTACCCATATTGTGTGAAGGCGGAGCTCCTGGAACAATCGAGCTCTCCTGGAAGATGGGTAGCTTCCAATCGCTACCCATCTTGCGCGAAGGCGGAGCTCCTGGAACAATCAAGCTCTATGGTCAGTCTCATCGCGAACGGTCGATACAGATGGATTCCTGGTGGTCAAGAACCTCTATCTACAGCCTCTGATCTCACGAAGGACCGGCCTAAGGAGGCGGAGGACCACGTCAACATCTCCCTACTCAAGTCATTTCTTCTCAGAAAAAACAGAGATAAGCTTCATATATAATCGTCAAAGTTTAAAGCTAAAGCTTAAAACTAAGCTTTTTAAAAAGCTTAGTATCATAATTTTTCAAATCAGTGGCAGGGCGACAGCATCCTGTGATTTTCGCGCTGAAAAACGGCCCCCCCCTAAAATTCGTCGTTTCCAGGTAGACTTAGCTATAAGCTAAGTCATTCAAGTCTTCAATCACACAAAGCTTCAAAGTTTATCAAGTTTCATAAGTTCTACAACTCCGCAAGTCACTCAAGTCACCAGAAGTCAGAAGTGACTTATGCCAAAAACTCCCATAAGGACTATTCCTGCGCAAAAGCACTGAACTGCAAAGTTGTTCCCTGGAAGACTTTGTTCGTGTACACAGACTTGCTGAACCAGTTTCAGCACACATAGAAGGTCATACGCATATTTTACAAAGATTTCAAACCCCGCAATCGTAAAAATCGAAGATCGTGAAAACCAAACAAAAATCTATAAGCCTTGTACACTCGACTTTGAGCTACGCTCATCCCGCTAATTGGATTTCGAGAGTGTGAGGTCTTTTGAATTTTTACAGGATGACGGAACAAAATATGGATGATTTAATGGCTAAAGGTGATCTTCTTGAACCTATGATGGAAGAAAAATTGGATTTAATTATGATGCAGTTGGACGAAGAACGAAGAGCCCGGCAAGCCTTGCAAGTTCAATTGGCTAATTTACAACGATCGACTACCGACAAAGAGAAACCACAATCTGAAGACCTTATCTGACGTACCATCGATGCGACTCTCGAAGCTCAATCCATCCACAAAGAAACAAAGATAAGTAAAAGAAATTTCAAATTCCGTACTTTCAATGGCACTCAAGATGAAAAGACTGTTCTTGCATTCATTAGTCAGTTTGATGATTACTTTCATGAGGAGACATATGCTGAAAAAGATAAAATCAAGTGTGTCACTAATCATTTAGTGGATAGAGCATCTCTTTGGTGAACCGTGGTTCGTAAGAGTATAGATTGTCCCACTACCTGGGAGAGTTTCAAAAAGAAGTTTATGCAGAATTTCCTTTCTCCACAATTCCATGAAAAAGCCATAAAGCAATGGGACCTTCTTCAGCAAAGAGATCGTGAGCCTATTTCCCAGTACACCGAACGCTTATGGAATGCCTTACTCCAACTACGCATGCTTGAAAACATACCTGAAGCGACTCACAAGCGCAAGTATATGTCTGGATTACTTGGGCATTACTATGCTGAAGTCAATATGTTCAAGCCTGCAACTCTTGAAGATGCAATTTCTTTAGCTCATGACACTAAAGACAAGCTTCGAGGAAGAGACAAGTGTCCACAACAATTTCAAATAAATGGTAACTATGATTCTAAGCAATTCAATTCAAATTTTAGAAGATTCAACCAAAGTCGATTTCCTTCATCATCTTTCCGTAAGTCTTGGACAAAACCACCTGCTTTGCCATCAAATACTAATCAAAACCCTAAGCCATCTTCACAGCCAAATCCTAATATTCCTAGACTTCATGCCATTGCAAACAATGTATCTAAAGCCAAACCTATAGTGTGTTACAAATGCCATCAACCTGGACATCTACCAGCCAATTGCCAATCGAAGAAGCCACTTGTCCATATCAATTATCTTGGAGCAATGGAAGATGAAGAACATGAGTAAATGCCTGAATTTACGGAAGATGAGGGCGACGTTACTACTCCTTCGGATACTTTACTAGGTATGCCAACTCCACATTCTTTATTGACAATGAAATGTTTAGTGCATGGAAAAGAAAAGATTATTTTGCATGATGATGGTAGTACACATGATTTTATTTCTGCAAAGTTAGTGAACGAATTGAAATTACAAATTGTTCCTACGCATTATCGCATTAAAGCAGCATTCTTAGGCACAAGGTATAATGAAACACAAGAGGTGCATGATTTAGAAATTCAAATTGGTGAATACATTGAAAGAAGGAATTTTCTAGTTGTACCATTACAGTCCAGTGATATTATCTTAGGTATGCCTTGGCGTCATCAGCATAATCCTGACATAGCTTATTCCACGCATTCAATTAAAATTCATTTTCAAGGAAAACACATTACATTGTATGGTATGCACGCATCTAATACTTTCCCACTGCTTACTCATACTCAAGCTAAACGTGCATTACGCAAAAGTAGTTTAGTAAACTAAAAGTAGTTTACTCATGATCTTATGGATAAACTACAAGGTTCTGCCGTATTTAGTAAAATAGATCTTAAATCTGGTTATCATCAGGTGAGATTAGATAAATCTGACATATTCAAGACTGCATTTAGAACACAATTTGGTCATTATGAATTTCTAGTGATGCCTTTTGGATTGACTAACACACCTGCTACATTTAGTAGAATGATGAATCGCATATTTTTGAAATATCAACATTGTGTTATAGTATTCTTTGATGATATCTTGGTATTCAGTAAAAATGATAAAGAGTATTATGAACATCCGTCTTTGGTTTTCAAGTTGTTGAAAGGTAATCAATTGTATGCTGATTCGGAAAAGAGTGAGTTCTTTCAAACAGAAATTGAATATCTAGGTCATATTGTGTTATCAGAAGATATTAAGGTTGACCCTAAGAGGATAGAAGCAATATTGAACTGGCCTATACCCAAAAATGTGCATGAGTTACGTTCTTTTCTAGGTCTTACTAGTTTTTACAGGAAATTTGTGCGAAATTTTTCATTACTTGCTTTACCTTTAACTAAACTTTTAAAGAAAGGTATTGTTTATCATTGGTCTGATAATCAACATAAATTTTTTGATTTATTGAAACATGCATTAACCCATGCTCCTGTATTATAGCTACCTGATTTCAATAGACCATTCTTTTTAGTAGTTACTGATGCTAGCGGATCTGGAATAGGAGCCGTACTAATGCAAGATAATCATCCTATAGCCTATTCTAGCTGTAAACTGAAACCATCTGAACTTAAATATTCCACATATATGATAAAGAATTGTTAGCTGTTGTACAAGCTTTAAGGCAATGGAAACATTACTTAATGGGTTCTGAGTTTATGATTAAGATTGACCAACAAAGTATTAGACATCTCCTTGGTCAACCCCAAATATCTGACCGACATATCAAATGGGTAGCTTTGATTCAGAGTTTTCATCCCCTTATTCAATATCAACCAGGTAAAGAAAATGTAGTGGCCGATGCATTAAGTAGAAGACCGCCGACCATTCATAATATTTCTATTATATCATTTGATTCTTTAACTTCTATGAAAGATACTTATCATCAGGACATTACTTTTCATGCTGATTGGAATAAATTAGTTGAAAATAACTGGATTCCTATTGATTCACTGTCTTACAATGATGGATTCATGTTTTATGAAAAGAGATTATGTGTTACAGTTCCATTTAGATCTTTTGTTTTGAATGAGATTCATTGTCCTCCATATCAAGGTCATAGAGGTATCATATCTACTTTACATACATTGACTGAAGATTTTTATTGGCCACATATGGACACTGATGTATCTAACTTTGTTTCTGAATGTTTGGTTTGTCAAAGAGTTAAGAGACATCATGGTAAACAATATGGTTTACTTATGCCTTTATCTATTCCATCAAGACCATGGGAACATATTTCTATGGATTTTATTGCTGGTTTACCTAATACTAAAGCTAACCATGATATGATTTGGACTATAGTAGACAGGTTTAGTAAACAAGCATATTTCATCCCATGCAAGAAAACTTTAACAGCATCTCAGGCCAGCACAATTGTTTTTTAAAACCATTTTCACTAATCATGGATTACCAAAAGTTATTATTTCTGACCGTGATTCTAAATTATGTAATAATTTTTTGATTACTTTGTTTGCTAATCTAGGAATAAAGATTGATTTCTCATCTGCATTTCATCCTGAAACTAATGGACAAACAGAAGCCACTAACATTACTATTTTAGATCTTTTATGTGCTTACACTATTTCTTAACCACAGACATGGGACACACATTTATATTTACTATAGTTTGCATATAACAATACACCATACACAACTACAAAGAAAGCACTGTTTGAAGTGATTTATGGTTATAGATTGTCTACACATGTTGCATCTTTATCAAATAGAATTCAGAGTGCTGATGATATTGCTAACATGCATGCTACTATTTTTTATGAAGTTAAAGACATGATTGCCAAAGCCCAGCAATCATATACAAAACAAGCCAATAAGAAAAGACAGGCCATGAATTTCAAACTTGATGACTATGTTTGGTTGAGAATAGAAAAACGTAGATTACAAAGTGTAGATAAACACCCAATTGTGAAATTAGCACCTAGATTCTATGGACCATTTAAGATCATTCACAAAATCAATGACAATGAATTCAAGTTAGAACTACCACCTCACTGGAAAATTCACAACACTTTTCACATTAGTTTATTATGACCCTTTAGAGGCCAATTACCAGTACACCCTGTTTATGAAAACCCACCTTTGCTAGATGAAGAGACTGAAATACTTGAGCCTGAAGTTATCCTAGATACTGACTTTATGACCACTAGAACTGGCCGTAGATATTCTAGATATTTGGTCAAGTTTAAAAACCATCCTGTCAAAGAGGCCCAATGGATGCAGCTAGAGACTTAAATGCTTTCCCCACTCTGCTAGCTCCACATTGAGCTAATAGCAATTGACGACAATTGCTATCCCACCCCGGGGGTATGATGCCAGGAGGCATATTTCACGGTGGATTTCATGAGGTTTTATGGTGGATTCCGTAAACTTTGTTGACCGGGGCTCATATACAAAGTGGATTCTTTGTGCGAGAAGTTGATGGGGACACCTATCCTTTTCGGGCGTTTCATTAATTTAGTGTGTACATGGGTGATTCCATAGTGGGCGATTCCACAAAATACATATTAAATTAATAAACGTTTATGAGTTTAGAGTGCGCACTCGTGATAAATTAAGGTTAGGATTGATTTCTAACCAGTTGATTTATTTATGTAGCTGAAGACTACTAGGTATTCACTTTTGTCGATTTAATTGTATTATTTTACTAACGATTGTGAATGCTTCGGTTGATGTGTAGAGATAGTAGCAGTGGCGGAGGATAGCGTGTATCCAAGTTATCACTTATATTTTGATGGGTGCATACCTTAGGCATGGCACCTATATTTTGTCGCGCCTATTTATTAAGGCGTTGGATATTTATTTATTATTTTGTATACGCATGGACACAAGATTATGATATTTGTATTTGGACATTGTATTGGGTATGCCTGACTCTTTGGGTGCCCGCCCATTAGCTTTATTTCTATTTTGTGCTAAAGCAAACTCAAAAGCCAAAAGTATGCTATTTTGTAATTTGGGCTATTATTTAAGCTTGAAGATGATTAATACATAAAATACATGCTTTGTGGAGCGCTCACACAAGGCATGGGGGGAGATTGCACCCAATTGGTCTCTTATTCATGTCGTGCTTGCTTTCTACCTTGAGTTTTGTGCAAAAAGTAGAGTTCTTTTATTCTTTGGGACCTTCCGACGTTCACTACACGAGCATACAACATTCGATCTGTGCACCACCCTCATTGACATATCCATGTTAGTGGATGGAGACCCATGGCTCCATAGCCTACATGTCCAAGGACTTACACAACTAGATGCATCTTGAGTAGGTCCACTAGTAAGCATAGTGTCTTGCTATCCATTATCAGCATATGTGCCCTGCAAAGTGTCATCATATACTGCAGCATTCTTAGCACCATGCTAAGATGCTAACTCATCAAACATGACATCACGGCTAAGCAATATCTCTCGAGTAGTCAGAACAATGCACCTATATGCCTTTCTTTCCTATGAAGTATCCAAGGAAAACACACTTCACTACTTTAGGGCCAAGTTTCTTTCATTTTTCATATGGAACATGAACACATGCAATACTATCAAATACTTTTAGATGTCGAATGTCAAGGTTGTAGCCATATAGCTTCTCATAAGATGTCTTTTCATGTATTCTTGTTGTAGGTGTTCTATTCATAACATAGATAGCCGTAAGTGTTGCTCTATCCCAATAAGAAAAAGGCATGTCCTTTTCATTCAAGATGGCCATGGCTATCTCCATAATCATCTTGTTCTTCCTTTCAACCACTCCATTCTGCTAAGGAGTGTAGCTACGAGTTAATTGCCTCTTGATCCCATGCTTTGCTAAATATCTGTCAAAATTCTTTGACACATACTCACCACCACCATCAGACCATAAGCATGAGACATCATAGTTAAGCTCTTTTTTAGCATGAGCTTTAAAGCCCATAAAGTTGTCCAAAACCTCATCCTTATGCTTTCGGATGTATATCCATGTGTCCTTGCTATAATTATCCACAAAGATCACATCGTATCTAGACCCACTAAATAATGCATTATGCACAAGTCCCTAGACATCTGATTGCACAAGTTGTAAAGGTTTGCTGCTATTCCGTGTATTCTTGGAAAATGGAAACTTGGCTTGTTTCCCAAACTGAGATGTTGAGCAAACATGTCCCAAATCAGTATACTTAAACCTTGGTAGCACTGTAACAAGCAAATATAGCACCAGTCAAATCAGGGATGTTTGCATCTAGTGTAAATATCCTACCATGTCTCTAGCCTTTAGCAACCAATCTACATCCTTTGCCATACTCCTCTACAAAGCAGCCATCTATTAAATCATACTTGTAGGTTTTGCTCAACCATCTAACTAATAGATAATAGATTCGCGGCGATCAATGGAACATGCAATACATCATGCAACTGATTTTTCTTGCATTAGGCAGCATAACTAGAAGAAAAATCCATGTGTTTGCTATGTCATGCTAAGAATCATCTGCAGTACATATATAGCCATTAGAACCTATTTTTAGCTCATCAAAAAATACTTTGATATGTATACTATGTATTTCCATTAAGATATTTGAAGTTAGATTAAAAGTATCAATTTTTTTAAGAGCTCCAAATAGCATTGCTAAGTGCTATTTGACCAATTTTCATGCACTTTTGAGAATCTATTTTTTGTAGAAAATGAATTTCCACTTGAAACTTGTTTCAAATCTTTTAATCTATTATCTTACAATGTTGGGAAAGTCCCATCCAATTTTGTTATCATATGCACATGATGTTATTTCAAATGTAGAGAAATAGCACATGACTAAAGTGGCTTGCAACCACTTTTGTGGCAAATTACAAGTCTAATGTTAAAGAGTGAAGAAGAAGAACAAGTATGCAACCATAATGTCATGGAAGAAAGCTTGATTGATTGATGGTTGAGCTAGCAACCGTCACTTCTATATTGGTTAACAATCACATGTGTATTAGCATGCTAGTTAACAACCACATTTATGCTAGTTAATAGTTAACCATATACTAGTTTTATAGTCACTTGTATTCTAGTAATAAGCTACCTATGTGCTAGTTAATAGTCAATCTATGATAGTTTACAATTATCTATATTCTAGCATGTTTGGAAATTCTCACTTGTATGGTAGTTAACAATCATGTATATTAGAATGTTAGTCAAATTCAAATGAAAGAGCAAAACTACATTATACATTGGTTGGAATTTATACTAGTTAGTAGTCAAATGTTATAGTCCTTCGATATATAATTGCAATAATTTGCAAGAGAAAAAGAGAAAGCATGCACAATACTAGATTGGATATAATCTTCCCCCATACTTACATGGGTGAGCACCTCCCCCATACATGTATTTATGGATTTGTATTTAACTTTTGTGCTCAAAATTCATTGAAAAGCATCCCCTTTTTGGGCTCTTTCTTTCTTTGAATGAACATCTCTTTGTTTTCCCTATATTTTCTAGCTCCTATTCTAATAAACCTATTCTAGGGTTTATAAAATAATAATCAATCCCTCTAAACCTTGCATAATAGTTAGTTCCAAATAAATTATGTTTATGCACATACAATGTCCTTGCACTTGTAATGCTCAAAAATACAATAATTCCACCCTATGAAGCATTTAACGATAAATAATTTCTACACATTAAAATATGCTTCCAAATTTAACTCTTAGTTCCTTTCACATACCTTCAATGCTATTAATGAAGAAATGTGTTGTCAAGCATGATTCATTGCTTTTTGGATTCATCCATCTCCTTCACATGAACCCATCGCTTATACTTTCATTTTTCACAATCATCTCCCTTTTTTTGGCCTTGTATTTCTTGATAATTGAATGTGATTCCAATTTTCTCTCTTAAAGGTCATGATTTATTGGATCTTCCTATCCCTAAAATCCATCAATGGTAGGTAATTGAAGCCAAAGTGCATGATCTATTGGATTTACCTATCTCTAGAATCCATTGATGGTAGGTGATTGAAGTGAAAGTGCATAAGCCCTTTGGATTCTTATATCATTGAAATCCATGGATACTCAATAATTGAAGCCAAATGGCATGGTTTGATCATATATTTAAAAGCATATAATTTACATAAGTGAATTCAAATATCACAAACCTAGCATGCATTGCCTTTTTTACTAAACATTGCAACTATAATTAAAAAATGCCACCTTCTTCCATCAATCTAAAATGCACCATCATTCTCCTCACAATTAGAGCTTTCTATATATATGCTTGTATGTGTCTATGTGTATGAGAGAGAGAGTAAAACAAGAGGTAAGAAAGTGAGAGCAAGAATGGAAGAGGGTGTTGCAAGTTTTTGTGTTCACTACAAACAAATACAAGTTGCTCCTTAGCTCTGTGTGTGTGTGTGTGTGTGTGTGTGTGTGTGTGTGTGTGATATTTTGAGAGGGAGATAAAATTGAGAGCAAGAATAAAATCTAATGTTGTGAGATTGTGTATCCACCATGAGCGAAAATGGATTTCTCATCAAAAATAGATATCGAGAGAGGGGGTGCAGACATGGGAGAAGCACCCACATTGTAAATTTTAATTTATTTTTCCTTTACGGAATAGTGCATCAATTAAATTATAGTTTCAAAGGGACCCTTTGGTCAAATGAAAAAAATCCAAATAACATATGCTACCTAGCAACACCCATGGACATGCTATCTAGTAAACACTAACATGCTTGCACTTTATTAGCACAAATTTATCTTCACGATTGCTCTTAAAACTCAATGCATCTCATGTTTACCATAGCATAAATCATTAACATGTAAAATCATAGTCTTACTATACTAAGCTTTAGATATACCCATATGAGGTTGATACATGGCATATTAATGTGGTGCAAAAAGGATACTTACTAATAGTCTTGACTCCCCCCACTATTGTTCTCACATTGGTAAGTTTGTAGCTTAATCCTCAATATATGGTATAACTTATGGAATCTTTGCAAGGTGATGCCATATTGCAAAAAATCTAGCACATGATATGAGCTATTTTCAGAAACAAATTCATTAATAGTGTTTACTCAATATATACTATTTAATAATTTTAATATGTTGGTAGTTGTTGTTAACTATCTTTCATCTACATGATGCTTTAATGTGATAATAATGTATCACAAAACCTACTACATTAAATATATTCTCTCTACAAATAAGTGTAATAGGCATGAAAAGATTAGGCATAATGTTTCTATGTGTGTGCTAATGACTTTTTTTAGCAAATCCATTCCACTTTAACACACACACTACAATTACAAAATTCTCTATAGTCCCACTATTTTAAACAAATACCTCACATTACTTAGAAGCATCTTAAACATATTATTGCAATCTAGATACAATTAATTTACTCCTCTCTCTCCCCTAACTAATAAAACATTGCAAGGATGATAGTATCATCTATGTATGCAACTTAACTCATGTCGCTCTCATTCTAGCCTCTTCTATGGATGGCTCAAGCCATTGCCCTACACCCATCATGGCTTTTTCAATGCCCTTATACACGTAGCCTCACACTATAGAAAGGGAGGCATGCAATCTCAACATTGTATTCTCTTATATGCTCTCCACCTCCCTTGTAACTTTTATATAGGAAGTACAAACTTGGAGCATGATAATGTGGCTAAAATCTTGCACCTTGTCAATTGCAACATAGAAACAAAAAATGTAAATATTGTTTATGTTAATGAAAAGGATAGCAACCAACAAGTGCTATCAACACTTACAATGAAATGAGATTAACTATTGGTTCTCACTAATATTTCTTCCTATTCAATTTGCAAGTAACGTGCCCATTCCTTCTCTTCAACAAGAAAGGTTATGGGTGTATACATTATTATGTTAGTATATTGGCACTCCTATTGCTAAAACTACTTGAAAACTTTGTTTAAAAATAATATAGTCTAATATACAAAGTAATTGGCAAAGTCTTATAGCAATATTGTTATTACGTTTATTATCTCATGTTCACACACACACACACACACACACACACACACACACACAAAGTCCACATGTGGGAAAAGGGAGATTTCCAACAAACTACCTTCTACTTTTAATGCAAATATGGGAGATTTAAAATTGAGTTACTGAGGCTATGGTAGCTAAATTATTGCCTTAACTAGGAAAAAAATATATTAGCATAGATATCTCACATTTACCTAAAGTCTAAGGAGTACTTATATAAAGATTGCTAAATGTGTCTTTGGCCCCACAAATTCTAACACACTAATTAGGGGTAATATGAATTGCAAAAATGATGGAATAGAATGCATTGTAATTTGGGATGCAACTACCCTTGAAAACCTAATGTTTCATTAGAAGCATTGCACTTTCTCACCCATTGAGGTTTCTCTATACAAATGGAGTGGAAAAAAGGCTCAAAATAAGCAACTAAATAGGGAATAGATGTGTAATGGATGTAAAGATTTAGGCCTAACCTAGATTCTATGATCCGCTTTTTTAGAAATTCACCAGTTTAGAATCAAATTCATAACATATAGCTTTCCCTAATTAAAAGATGGCCACATAAGTTATTTGTACATTGTGCCATTAAAAACCAAACCTTAGGTGAGTTTGGATTATTTTATATAGATAACATTGTTACTTGTACTTGATAACTCATCAACAAGATGAATCAAAGCCTCTTTTAGATGTAATATTATAGTGGACATATGGCAACTCAATGCTTGTTGAAACAAGCAGATGAGCTAGCAAGAGAGAGTCACGAATATAACTAACTTACTATAACAAAATGGTGATAGCCCCATTACCATTAATGCTCCACATGTCCACTTGATCTACATACAAGCAAGTGTGATCAAGAGGCCAAGAATAGAAGAGATTATATGCAAGTACCTTGTGAAGCCAGATTAGAAATAAGCATTGGAAGCAAGTGATGTGGATATGGCAGAGGTGTAATGATCACTTCATTGGGACCAAGTGAAGTGCAACACATAATGCAAAGCATCAAGTTCCTTCCTCTACTTCTTGGGGAGACCACCCAATAAGGAAGAATTTGTGTGGTGGTTTGAAGCCACCTACCAATCCAAAGCAACACCCATCTAGTTTTTCTTTGTGAAGAAGGGATTCTATCTTACTATTCCTACATCTAGAGTAGAATGGGACTAGCTTCTAGCATCCAGTATTGGCTCTAGAGGTCATATTATATGCATTTTATATTGTTGTTCTTCTTCTTCCTTCTCCAATAATGCCCTATTTGGATCATGCTGGAAAATCTCCCTCCATGGCTTGATGGAGAAATGGAAACCATTGCCTCCATCCTTGGAAAGGTTCTACACACAGGTACTATCACAACATCTTGGGGCCTCCTCAAAAATGAGCATCGTGTCTGTGTCTTGTGGGATCAACAAGAGGATTCCTCGAGTTTCTATAATTCCAAGACACCTCAAGCTTAGATACCATTGTGTCTATCAAGTTCTCCCGATTCCTCGATGCTTGCTATCATTGCCACACAGAAGTGGCCATTTCACCTATGCATGCCTTCACAAAGGGTAGGAAGATAAGAATCATGAGATGTAGAGCATGCCTTAACAAAGGGTAGGAAGATAAGAATCATGAGATGTAGAGCATTGGACCGTAGAAAGAGAAATGTTTTGGACAACCTATGATTACCTCAGGTCTCCCAAAACATCCCTTGGGCTATGAAGAAAACAAAGCAAAGAGAGACATTGGCTCAGCCTCCTATTTCTCCTATGAGAAGACCTTCAATTGAAGACCCGTAGCCCAAGAAGGGTGCATGGGGTAAGAATGGTGGCAAAGTGTCACTCAAGAAACTTACACACACTCCACTAGTGGATCAAAATTATTATATCCTAAATCAATGACCATGAATTCTTGGATGCATTAGATGCATTGTTGTGAGCAAGGGAGATGTACCTCGAGGCTCAAAATGGTGTCATGGAATGTTTGGGGCTTTGGCTCTAACCTACACGAACAAATCTATTTTGGTATCATATGTATGTAAAAACATCATGTGATTGCATTGCAAGAGGTTAAGATGGACAAAGCAACATCCAACACCATAACTATAAATGACTTCAAGATCTTCCATGACTTAGGAGGTAGGGTAAGGGGGGTATAATATTATTGGTTAGAGAGGATCTCAATCCTGCATTTTCATGGAGTCTTGGAGATGGTGGAGTTGTGACAAGCAAGGCTATGATATGGGGTGATCCCTTACTTCTATTATCGATATGTGCATCCAACATATTTAAAGAAAGGATTAAGCACTGGGATCTATTGAGTGGTAACATGCAACAAGACCCTACCATATTGGCAAGGGATTGAAACATGACCTGCCTCCCCTCAAATCACTCTCATGGCATAGGGATCATGATCTTGAAGGAGAAAGAAGCATGGGATAACTCCTCTCAATCATGTGGATTGAGAGATCTAACGATCCTAGAAAAGGGCAACACCTCCATGCCATTTGAGTGTGGCACAACAAACATATTGGCTCTACATGGTGTGCATCATTGGGCTACTTCTATGCCACCCAAGATGTGTGATGGATTGGTTGGCAAAGTGACTTGATACCTGCTTAGTGGGGTCTCATCCTCTAATCACATATCTATACTAATCTCACTCAAATGTTTGCTTCAATTTGTACACTAAAGTCTCCCCCTTAGGCTCAACACATCATTCCTCTCAAATGGTGCATTCATGGAGAGAGGTCCTAGAGAATGGATCCAAGCTTGAGATTACTCAACCCCCTAAACTTCATATGGAAAAACAAAGGTCTCCAAGGAGCACAAGAAGAGATTGGTAGCAACTAGAACACATGATGTAGAAGGCATTAGCCACACAAGGGATCTCCTACCAATATTCTCTCGAAATCCCTAGATGACCTCATAATGTAGACACGTCTAAATAATCTAGAGCATTACTTAAAGCTCTAGGAGGACCAAGTTGTGCACAGCAAAAGTGCTCCTTAGAGGAAAATGGGAATCACTAGGGAATGCACCGAATTCCTTTTTCTTAGGCTCTCTAAAGCTGAAATTAAAGAATTAGGCATTGTGGTAATTGAGGATGAGCACAAGAACCTCTACTTTAACGATGCCATAATTAACAAGTGGGTGGGTGGCCCCTTTCACATATTGTGGGAAAGTAACAATTCTTAAGACTATATTAACTTTGATAGTAGGCTACATGTCTTCTCTTTTCTCTTTTAGCAAGACAGCATGGAAACTAAGTTGGAATCTTCTTGCTATAGAAAAATTGGAAGGAGGAGTAGGTCTTGAGTCTCTCCCCAACAAGGCCAGTAGAATCTTATTTTGAATAGCCATTGAGATTGATGGGGAACAGCTTTGGTCTCTCATCCTAGAGTCTTGGATCATAGAATCCAATAGGATGCGCAATGCTTGGCTTGGTGTGGCAAGATGTCATAAAAAATTTATAGCATCATATCAAGCTCCCGTAGTTTGACCTAGCACAAGCAATGATCAAGAATTGTAAACAAATCACTACTCATGCAAGTTGATCTTCTACTTAAAGTAGAAATGGAGATGTTGCCTTATGCTCCAACACCTGCATGACCCCCTTTTCTTTCAATCCTATAGTAGCACCATTAGTAAGTAATGATATACTCCCCAAAATACTTAATGCCAAGGGGTTGAGGAACTCAAAATATATGTGGGACAAAGAACACTCTTGATGGATCCCCTCCAAGTTGTAGGTACCCACTTCAACTTAACCCTAAAAGAACTCTTATGGATGAAAAATATCCTAAGATATAGGAGGCTGGATTGGCCCATGACTACTATCCTACATTCTATGGCACTCATGAAGTCATTAGAGAGTCCTACATATAGACAATTGGTCAAATGCAATAAGTGCATAGACTTTAACCTTATGTACTTGGCTAAACCCCACTTAGCATGTTTAAAAAGTGAATAAGATGGATGGAAACTTAGTGATGCAAGCTAAATTAGGTGTGGAAGGCTACACCTTTCTTCAAATTGAACTTCTTCATATGGAGACTCTTAACTAAGAAACTCTCACTTAGAGAGGGAGTTTGGCTAAGAGGTTCTCTATTACTCCACTTAGTGTATTCTATAAGAGGCAAGAAGAGGATAAGAAATATTTGTTTTGGGATTGCCCATGTGTGACCCCTATCAAGCATAATGTCAAAATCGGATAACCTAAGAATGGATTTTGCCATGACTACAGCCTTATTTGTTGACTAAAGCACCCTAGATGAGGCCTTATTTGGTGGCGAAAGCACCCTATATTAGGCCTTTTGGAAACTAATCAACATGGTATCTATAGTCACATTAAAATTTATCTAGAGTAGAAGAAATGAAATAGCCTTTGGCGGAAAAATAAAAGACCCCCCAATCAATGTTTAAGAACTCTAACTAAAGAGTGCTTACTTGCCCTTAAGGTTAAGAGTGCTTACTTTCCCTTAAGGTTTTGGCACCCAAACACTAGATATTTAAACCTTTTTATAAGAAGCTAAAGTTCTTAGCATGATATTGCATGGACTTTTGTCAAGGTCAAGTATAAGGCTCTACTTGTTTTGCCTCCTTTTCTTATGCCGATGTAAATATCTTACCTTAATTTAATGAAATCATATTCTCCAGGGGGGATTATTCATGAATATATGTATGTATCACATATGTTCAAAATAAGGGGTGTAAAAAAAACTATTTTTATACTTTTTTACATACAAAAGGGTGTCATATAAAGAGGATTTATAGATTCAATTAAAAAGATTGTGTTTTATTTTTAAAAAAATTTACAGAGGAGGATATTTATAAATAAGCCTTGAATGCACATGATATGGAGGATATATATATATATATATATATATATATATATATATATATATATATATATATATATATATATATAGTGAGCCCCCCCTGGATCACATTACAAAAAACTCAATGCTCACTATATTTTCAATGTTTACTTACCAATTACCATTACTTGAAAGATATCTCTTACATTGCATTTTGCAACAACCTTGAAACATGTATAAATTAGCATTATTCAAATGTATTAGATTGAATTCTTTTTTTTTACACTTCTGAGCATTTGAATGAAAACCTATTGTGACAAATTATGTATTTGCAAAGTAATCACATTTGCAAGTTCAATTGATGTAACTTGTTAGAAATATCTAGGTTGGGGATAGCCTCAACAACTTGTATGTTTTTATGTTCACATTGTTCAATATGTATGTAACTTTGGCCAAATAGATGTGTAGTTACAAGCTAATTTTCAACTAACTTACTTCTAAGGAAGATATGAATTTTGCAATACACCTTTGAAAGGACACTTATTCTCGATACTATCAAACTGGGGTTAAGGTGCTAGAGTTAAGGATGGTAGGTACATTATATGAGGGGTCTTTTACTAGGGGTCTTCTTCCTAAAATGTGAAAGTACGTTATGCTAGGGGTCTTCTTCCCAAAATGTGAGAGTACATTGCACTAGGGGTCGTCAAACTCACACACACACACTCTCTCTCTCTCTCTCTCTCTCTCTCTCTCTCTCTCTCCACACGCACAAACAAACAATGATGGACGCTTCAGAATCAACCCTAGAATCCAAGTATGCCAGTATGGGTGAGTATGTTTGCCCATGAAGTAGAAGACTTTCACTCACTGTCGAATCGCAATGATGGGATTTGCCCGTTTTCTAAAATAAAAATACCCTCGCTCAGTGGGCAATGATAGACAAGCGGAAAATGTCAATGAGTGCACGCATGATCTTGACTCTTGATTTGTAAGCAGGCTCACTGCACTGCAGCAGCTGGCTGCTGCCGCTGGCCAGCACAGAGAGAGAGACCAGTTCCAAGCTCCAAGTTCCCACACCTGCCATGCAATGTTATTGACGTTCTAAAGGAAATTTGGCATATAATCACGAAGCATTGTACGAAGGAAAAGAGATTGTTAATGCTGCGCAGTGCGGCCTGCCAGCGTTATACGAGAAAACCGATGACGTCCTGGGAATTATCTCTGCCACAGACACAGACACAGAGAGAGAGAGAGAGAGAGAGAGAGAGAGAGACTGTGTGTGTGTGTTCGCGCGCGTGGTGTGTGTTCTATGGAATCATGCAATATTATTGACGTTCTACAGAAAACTACATAATCGCAAAGAATTGTACAAAAGAAAAGCGATTGTTATGCCGCAGTCTGTGATCTGAACTCATTATTATACGAGAAAACTGATGGCGTCCTGAAACTCATGCATGAGAGAGAGAGAGAGAGAGAGAGAGAGAGAGAGAGAGTATTTCTATCGAATCAGCCCAACGTGCTGAAACTCATGCATGCATGTGAGAGAGAGAGAGAGAGAGAGAGAGAGAGAGAGAGTATTTCTATCGAATCAGCCCAACGTCCTTCTCATTCACGGATCTCTGATTCTCAAGAGGCAAGTTGGTGCCAGGCTAGCCAGAGTTGGAACTTGGCTGAGTCCTGTCCAACCCAAAAACAAGACCTTAAATTTTTATAGCTTAAATACTCCAAAAATCCATCGGTATTTTTTAAGGCATATATAATATTCAAATACACTGAAATGTCGTTTCTGTGCTGCACTTCCTTAAAACATTTCGAGATTAAACTTTGTAGAGCAACAGGCCTAGAATTTAAGGTTGTAGCATTCAACAGCCTTCAAGGGAGATTTTATCCTTATGGGGAAGGGCCACAAATATGTTAACCTTCAAACGAAAGGCAATGAACTTAGTAAAATAGTTGTATGTCACTTAAATCTCTTCAAAACAAAAAAGGGAGCTTCTCTAAGGTATTGCAAATGAAGAGTTGGTCAAGCCTTCAAATTCTAGGCTTGTAGATCACATGTAGATTTTTAAGGAAAACCCAAATCTTTAATTTGCAAGGTTGTACTAAAGCATCAATTTGTTTTTAAAGAGAATAAATTGAGTCAAGTGATAGGCTAGCCAAAGTTAGAACTTAATTGACTTCTGCTCAAACAAAATAAACCTTTTCTAGTTGCTCCATGCCTAGATTCTCCTAGCACTTGGCACCAATGTTCTCCCAACGCTTTGCACCAAGATTCAAAAGCAAGTTTCATGTGGCAAAAGGGATCATGGGAGTTTTTCCCCCTTATAATGCAAGTTGAAGAAGCTAGGCCATCCCATTTCCTTGAAAGGAAGATGGTCCTCTCTTTTAAGAGAATACGTGTAAGATTGGCAACCATGCCCATAAAGAACCTAAGTAAGGAGGTAGAAGTATGATGCCATTTTAAAGACTTTTCACAGCAAATTACACCTCTTATACCGAAGGTAGTGGGTAAATGTTTCAATGACATAGGATGATCAAGTGGCTTGAAGATCATCAACACTTTGTATAAATCATGATCCCTTCTTCGAGACACTTATTGGAGACCTTTGCAATTATTGAGCCTTCTATTAGCACTCGTGCAACTCATTCGTGCTAAGAAGTTTCAGATAGGAGTATGATGTAGAAGCTTATGGTGTCATCAGGTTGAGAAGTTGATAGCTAGATCCATGTGTAGATTGATGTGCATACCAAGGTTGCCACATCGAGACTTATGTTAGAGGCTTTTACCTTGAGCTATGGGTGGTAGGCACCTCATTCATGCTAAGAAGTTTGAGCTAGAAGTATGAGGCAGAAGTTTATGGTGTCAACCAATATGAGGTAGAAGTTTATGGTGTCATCAGGTTGAGAAGTCCATAGCTAGATCCATGTGTAGATTGATGTGCATAGCAAGGTTGACACATCAAGATCTATGTTAGAGGTTTTTACCTTGAGCTATGGGTGGTAGGCACCTCATTCATGCTAAGAAGTTTGAGATAGAATTATGAGGTAGAAGCTTATGGTGTCATCAGGTTGAGAAGTTGATAGCTAGATCCATGTGTAGATTGAAGTGCATACCAAGGTTGCCACATTGAAACTTATGTCAGAGGTTTTTACCTTGAGCTATGGGTGGTAGGAGACAAAGGTGGCCTAGACTAAAAGTAGGTGATTCAATGTGAAAAGCCTTCTACTACTACAAGCAAGCAACATAACCCTTTGACTTGCTTATTCCTCCATGCTCTTGATTGAGGGACAATTGAAGCAAGTTCTTTTCGATGTGAGATGCAACTTTGGGTATTTGACATAGGTGAAAGATATAGTTGGCCTTATTTTTGGAAGAGAGTTACATAATGTTGGGTGACTTTAAGCTTAAGATGGATGCTCATTACTATTACTCTTATGTATTCATTTCTTGTTAGACTGGCAACTTTGATTTTCTTGAGCTTTAGAAATTTGGAAAGAAGAGGAGGAGTGGACATTGATGTCTTTAAGATTTATGCAACCATGATGTTAACATATGTTTAGAGATGCCTTTCATTGAGTAGCCATAGTATCTCTCTCTCTCTCTCTCACATAGAGTTTCATGGCATGTATTTAGAGTATGTTTCTTTATGTATTTCAACAAAGAAAGGAAGGAATGATCATATGCATTTTAACACAAAGGGCAAGCATAGAGACAATACATAAAAGGAAAAGTGAAGCAACACATGTAGTGTTAGTATATACATTACTACATGAATATATATTAATGAAGGTATAGAGAAATTTTTTTTGCCAAAAATGGGTACGACGGCTATAAGGGCAATGGTGAGTCAATTTGTAATCAAGGCTAGGCAATAGCAAGTTTGATGGCGATAATAGAATGGCATCATAAATGATGATTATATAATGTATGAATTCTTAGACTACTATTGTCCATTAATTTGGTTTAAGTTTTATTAATATAAACAATAGTATTAATATTTTTAATAATTAAATATTAAAAATAATATTAAAAATATAATTGATACTATATCAATGTGAATATTAATGTTAATAAGAATTACATATATACATGTAAATAATATATATAGATATCATCATATGTTATATTTATATTATATATAATACATAGTATTGTAATTATCTACCATACATATATATAATATTATAAATATGCACAATATAATATATCGAGTTTGTGAAATTTTTAATATAAACTTTTAAATTCAAATTTAAATTTGTAAATATACAACTCTTCAAAATAGTCAAAAGGCTGAGTGAAAAGCTCAACTCATCCCATCTCAACCCTTCATCTTATAGATGCCCCCCCCCCCCCACTTCAACATTGTGACCAAGTGTGCCTACGGGTATATACAAATCCACCCAAAGAGAAAGAAGGTGAGAGTGATCCACCTGTAGTAGGACAGAACACATGAGCAGGTAGCTAAGAGGCTAACACATGGCATACATGAGGAATGAGCGAGTAAGGCTTGGAGGCGGCTGACATTGGCCCCCCCCCCCCCCCCCCCCGAAATAGTAAGAGATGACATTATAAATTTAAAGTTTGTAGAGCAGTGCTAGTATGTAGATGCAAATAGATCTACCACATAGGAAGGAGGGCCCGTGGTTTGAACTTATGCACCCCCCTTAATCCACACCCAAACCACTACACCATGACTTGATTGGTGCAATGCTAGCATTTGAAGGAGGGCCTTTATTTTTAATTTTAGAGGTTGTACTACAACCCCAAATTTTCTTTTGAAGATATTGGAAGGGCATGCTACTCTTGTTCTCTTACATATATCCAATGTATAGCCTTGTTTTGAAAGGAAAACTTGAATGAAGACTATAAGCACATCTCAGATGTGTTAAAAACATTCGCTACAGACATGATTGGTCCATCTGAGATGTCATAATGGGAAAATGCATCTATAATCAGAAGTTATGCTAGCCAACTATTACAACATGGTCATGTAAGGCATGTTGTGTTTGAGTTGTGTTTAAAGATGGCAAGTAGGAAGCATAAGTGTTGCAAGATTGTGCATAGTCTTATTAAAAATAGCCTTTAGAAATTTTACTAGCTATTTTGTTATGCTCCTAGATGTTCATTTTTTTTTAACATGTAACACTTTATACCTTTTTTAGCAATGCAAAATTTAACTTTAATGCATTAAAATTTTCATTATTTCTACCCTCTTCTTGTGATTTAGGATAAACCCTCCTTTAGAGCATATTGCAACCTTCAAATTCAAGCCCTATTACAGAGCACACTACATTGTGCACACAAGCTACCTAAAGCTTTTTTTGCTACCCAAGAAGGAAGGACCATTGTGTTTATTCTTTGTGGGTTATTTTTCCTCAAGAGAAAATGTAGAAAATAGGAAAAAAACCATCATTTTTGTTCTTTTGAAACATCTTAAGAAAAAGTGTTATATTTAAAAGCTTGGCTTTAGGCATGCCTAAAGCTTATAGTGGATTTGAACTTTTTGATCTACATCCTAGAGATATTGTAAATATTATAATTACTGTAGTCTTCCCGTTTAAAAACCTTAAAAGGGAAGAACTCATGACTCCATACTATTGGAAGAGATAGCCAAAGGTGGACTTCCTATTGTCCATATGCCTTGTATAATTAGAGTCATTATACCCCACAACTTCTATATCTTGGCCACCATAACATATGCACATAACTGTTGTGCCCTTCAGGTACCTCGTGATACCCTTGATGGCATCCTAATGCCATTTGCCAAGTGTAGCCATATAGCATGCCACAACTCCCACTATAAATGCTATGTCAAGACTATTGATTATCATAGCATACATCAAATTGCCCACAGCAAATGCGTAAGGGATCTTGGCCTTCTTCTCATCAGACTGTGGACCAGACTGTGGACAATTAGCCTAACTAACCTTCACATGAGAAGGTAGAGGATAGTTAATAAGCTTACCATCCTGCACATGAAACCGCTCAAGGACTTTTTGGATATACTCCTTCTTTGATATATAAAGGAGCCCCTTAGAGTGATTGTGTGTGATATGCATCCCAAGAATATGTAAGGCCTATCCCATATCCTTAATTTCAAAGCTTTTCTTGAGTTGAGTTTTCAAGGCATCCAGCTCATCATGAGCTCTCCCAGCAATAAGCATATCATCCACATACAGTACCAAAATCATAAGGCTGCCATCACAAACATTCTTCATATGTTAACACGAATCACTATAGCTATATCCCTATGAATGCATAAAAGCATCAAACTTATGGTGCCATTCCCTAGGTGCCTACTTAAGGTCATAAAGTCTATTTCTCAACTTGCACACTAGGTGTTCCCCACCTTTTTCTTCAAAGCCCTTAGGATGTTGCATATAGATCTCATCATGCAAGTCCCCATGTAAAAAATCCATCTTTACATCCCTTTGATAAATTTCCAACCAATGCTAACACCAAGCGTAGAGTTGTCATTTTGATCACAGGAGAAAAAACTTCATTGAAGTCAACACCATATTCCTTCTTGAAACCCTTAGCTACTAATCTAGTCTTATAAGTGGGCTTGGGATATCCATAAATACTTTTCAGCTTGTATATCCACTTGCATAGTAGTGCCTTCTTGCCACTAGGCAAAGGAACCAAATCCCACATTTGGTTAGTTTTCTGTAAGGAGTCAAACTTCAATTGTGTAGCCCTATCCCATGAGTGACTATTATCTTTGTGCATGGCCTCATCATAAGAGAGAGGCTCACTTGCATCTGTCACCATTAAAAAATCCATGGAGAACATAATGTGCTCAGGCGGACATCTAGCTCTAGTAGAGTGTCTCAAAGTAGGCTAATCCTATACAATATGTGGAGCATGGGCCAGTGGAGCATCCGATGTTGTAGGTTGTTTAGCCTGCTATACAGGAGCAGGAGGCTCCTCTTGAAAGATCACCTTGTGTACTTCAACCACCTTCTTACTAGGCTGTTTATACATATTTTCCTCATGGAAAACGACATCATGACTGCATATAACCTTGGAAGCCTATGGATCCCATAGGCAATAGCCCATCTCACCTGCATTCCCATATCCAACTTATTGTACTTCCTCAAGAACACTACAAAATGCTTCACAACCAAAGACACACAAATGAGCAATCCATACCTCCAATCAAGTGTATGGCAATAGTAATAGCCTCAACCCAAAAGTGTTGTGGTAAGCCTACCTAGCTAAGCATATTGTACTCTCTCTTGAATCATCCTATTCATATACTCGACAATACCATTATGGGAAGGGATGTAAGGGGCAGTCAACTAATGCTTAATACCCCGCTCATCGCAAAATTGTTCAAATTTTTTCAAGACATACTCACCCCCATTATTAGATCTTAGGTATTTTAGCCTATACACAAATTTGTTTTCAACAAGAGTAAGCCAACGCCAAAAGGTAGACAAGACATTAGATTTCTACTTAATAGGATAAGCTCAAACCTTGTGTGAGTAATCATCAATGAATGTGACAAAGTACTTTGCACCACCTAGCGATTGACTAGCAGGGCATGGGATCATATACATTTGAATGAATAAGAGCCAAAGGCTCACCCATGCACTTCATGCCAGACTTCTTATGTGCACTACGTGTATGTCTGCCATATAAACAATGATCACAAGACTCAAACAATTATATTCTACGGGTAAAAGCTACTTCAAACTAGTAAGCATTTTCATTCCTTTCAAAGATATGTGCCCAAGGGAATTATGCCAAAGAGATACATGTGGAACTGCAATCATAGCCAATGGTCAACTAACCCAGATACAAGCAAAGGATAGAGGGTACTAGACTTAGCACCACGTGCAATAACAAGATTCCCACAAGCTTCCATGGGGAATTACCAAAAGAGGAATAACAAGATTCCCACAAGAAATCTTCTATGAGGAATTACCAAAAGAGACAATATAACATGCATCATCCAATGTGCCATAAGGCTCTTTGTAAGAGCTAATACATGGCGTACATCTTCATGAAGAGTGAACATGCTATTTGAACCAAAATGCATCTCAACACTACCAATACTAACAATCTCTAGTACCATTATCCAAACGGACAAATCCAATTATACTACGATAGGAGTAAAACTACTCTCTATGAGGGGTCACATGAAAGGAACCCCTAAATCTATCAACCAACATTGAGAATATCATGACAAAGCATCAGTCATCTGTGAAGCATCCAAAGAAGAAGCTACCAAGATAATATCATTAGATACATTAGGTTGCACCACATTCATCTCCTCAATCTTGACATTAGACTTGCTAGGCACAATGCTATGATCATCATTCGTCTCCTGCACTTTACTCTTTCCCTTTTCCTTGCACTTATCTTTGTGCATTTTATAGTATTGTGGCTGAATATGACCTCCTTTTCCACATTAATGACAAGTAAGATTGGACTTATGGCCACGGGACTTACTATGAGATTGTCCACATATCCTAGACTGAGACTTGTTAGAGTCTCCACCACAGCCATTTCCATCTTGTTGGCCTCTCACAATCAATGCATGGGATGTATGGGAAGCATCCACTTTCTTTTTGTTCACCTCTTCTATCAAGAGAGCACTCTCAACATCCTACAATTTCAGCTCAAAGAGTACCAAGCAGAAATAAAGGATACAAAGCATCCTTGAACTCAATCTCTTGTGAAGCTAAATGGCTGATGATGGAGTGAAACTCATTCAAGTGTGCAGACATAGAAGTCCCTTCCTTCATGCAAAGTTCCATAAATTGTTTTAGCCAATACATTTGAGATATAGGACTCTACTTGTCATAAAGATTCTTAATCTATGTCCAAAGCTCATATGCAATCTAATTTCCAATTACAACATCTCCTTAGAGAGTGATGAAATGATTATGGACTTGCATAGCTCATCCAGTTCATCCCAATCCTCAACTGCAATGTTTTCGGGTTGAGAATCTCCATTTTTTATTAGTCTAACCTACAATTTTCGCACTAAAATTTATCATATATGGATCTTCCAATAGCTGTAATTGTTGGCCCCATCTATTTTCTCAATATTGAAGATAGAACTGTCATGAGAACCATTAGCCATAATGAGACCAAGAAAGTACACAAAATGGCAAGCCAAGCTGCTATAATACCATGCAAATCAGTTCCAAAACCATTGCTAAATCAAGCGGGAGATAGGAGGTACTTCCAAAGTAATGAGCTATCCACAAACTATAAGCAAACGGCTGCCAAGTCCTTTTGACTACCTTCATATAGAATGCATAAAACTAAAATAATAGGTTGATGTAATAAATTGCAACAATATGCCAACAACCAACTGTGAGAAACCAAGAAGGAAGAAGCCAGGAAAAACCGATATCGTAGAGTGTCACAACTGCAATGTGTCAAAAATCATACATGCAATAGGCATAGACATCATGGACAGGGTAGATCTCAAAGGTAAATGAAGACCGAATGCATAACCCACTAAGCCTAGAAGCACACAAATATTACACTCACAAGACCATGACAAACATAAGTATTAGGTCGTCGTGAAGCCAAGAGATCGAATCAGCCCACAATAGGGTATCTACATCCAATAAATATCAAGTAAGCATATACATCATTAGGGCCAAAAACGCTTCAAAAAAGGCACTTTTAAGAAAATGATTAAGTTGCTAATTAGTTGAGATTTTGGAAGAATGAAAACACCAAATTTGGTTGCTCATATGTGATTAATGAGAGAATATTGAATTCATCAAAGAGCTGAGCCATTAATTGTCCCTCAAATTTAATTTATGTTAGGGTCACCTTTTCGGCCAATTTTTTGTCTTGGAGCTTGGGAGAATTTGTATTTTTGAGAAATGTCCACCTATATCGCGATTTGTCTACTCCCGCGTCTTCTTTTCACATGCTCTTTCTCCATTCTCTTTTGCCATTCTCTTCTTTGTGCTCACTTTCTTATCACTGTGATCGTTGATCTACTAAAATGTTTAGCAACACCTCTGCAAGTGATACAGATGCGAGCACATGCAAATACAAACTTACCATCCAACTAGATCCAATTTACTCATCTACTATGGGCATTAGTCAAAAAGGTTATCAGGCTATCTCAATATTATGGTTTAAAAATCTAAAATGTAATAGAATAACTACATTTGGGTTACCTCGAGCCCTAAGAGTATCGGTTGCAAGGACCACCATGAATCGTAAGATTCCACAAGTTTTCGGGGAATACATTCATATTGAAGCATCTATGCCATATGAAAAGACAAAAAGAAAATCTAGTTTTGAATACAATGTATTTAACAATATATGGGTTGATCTAAGAAGAGTGCAGATTGCAATGGTTCACATGTATAGACTCACGTTAGAGGAATGTCACGTTGTTTTAAAGTTTTCCTTGAAGTTAGATGATGCACAGATTCAAAAAGGACAAAAGATGGAAAGAGTCAGCATTTGCACCATGAACAGGGCATTAGAATACAGCAATGGCGAGGGTCAAGCACCAGTGCATAAGTTCTAGTCTAAGATGGAGATTTGGTGGGTTGGTGCAGCTCAGGTATCAATTGAGAATCATCAAACACTAAAATGGTTGTTTACTCATACAAGTATTCCAAACATTATTAAGTCTCAAAGTGAAGGAGAAATGTTGATTGTTGATGGGGTTGGTAATTTTAATGTGGAAGGGCACATGAGCGCTGACTTGAAAACTATCAAATGTATGCTTGGAATATGTAATGGGGCAAATGTAAAATATCCTTGTATTTATTGCATGGAAAGTGTTGGGTCTAAAAATTGGAGCAACTTACGCCCTGTAAGAAGAGCCCCAACTAGAGACTCTATAGATCTAAGTTTTTTTTAAAAACAAGGAAGATATATGGGATCCAATTCTTTCAATTCCTCTTACTAATGTTCATATATGTACTTTACATGTAGAGATTAGAATTATTAATAAACTTCTCAGGTTGCATCTTGACTATGCATACTCAATTAAGCCTTTGTCTTTATTGAATGAGTGTATTGACAAATGTGAGGCATTACCCTCCAAAATGGGTTTTCATGGAGATCAAGTTCATTTAAGAAAAGATCCAACACTTTCAAGGAAAACAAGAGATGTCTTGGCTGATGTCTCAATGGAAGGCTCAAAAGCTAGCCGTTTTTTAGGTAACCATATATGAAAACATGTGAGCATTACTTAGGAGCATTGGAGAGAGTTGTGTGGGATAACGACAAACGTTGCAACCACACCACGACTTGCATTTCTAAGGATGGAGGTTTGCAAACACATTGATGTCTTCCTAAAGCTCCTCAAGCAACAAACAAAAACGTACACGTATCCAAAAGAGTTCAAATGTTCGATTACAAATCTTGTTCAGGCAATAAAGGAGGCACGGGGAGAAAAAGATATCACTTTTTATTTGGTAAGAGGGAATATTTAATCCAAGCTTTCTTCGATCAAATTTCCATTGGTAGAAAATGATTGTTACTCTTATGAATTTGCAGCATGTCCTTCATATCCATGGGCCTTACTTTGTGGAGAAGCAAGGCCCCCTCGCAACTTATAGCAGCCAAGGCATGGAAAAATCTCACTATCAAGCACGTACAAGTTTTTTCGAAGCACAAGACATGGAAGTGGAGTTACAAAAAGCAATGCTCTTGAGGAGCTATTCAATTGGTTTTTTCGACGATAGCTTCAAAGAATGAATACTTCAACTTAAGAATTCATAGTATTTTTCAACGACAACTTCAAAGGATGAATACTTCAACTTGAGAATTCAAGAAAGAAAAGTACAAAACTAGCTCTCAGGAGCCTTTACATCATCCTCCCTTTCCCGGATATTTCCTCTATAATGCAGAAATTTTCTTCTCTTGTAGCCAACTATTGATTTTATATCAGTTCGGTTTGTTGCCAAAGCATAAGATGAGAGGGCCAGAAAGTATCCTGCTCTAGAAGCAGAGAAACCAAGATCATAACCAAAAATCCTAATTGACGCAGTCTTCTCCGAAAACATCACCTTGTGTGCATTGTATTGTAATCCAGAGAAACCAAGTAGCCTTGTAAGTGCCTTAATACATAGTATAGGCCATGTTTCTTCCTCTGAGAAGATGTTATGAAATACCAATAAAACATGCAGATCAATCCTTGCAAAGTAATGGCCAAGTGCAACATCTTTTAGTGAACTAATACTAACTCTTGTCCCTTTACCCCATCCCAAGAAGTTATCAAAATCTTCAATCTCCAACTATAAAAAAAGATAAATGTCAAATGAATGTTGAGATCAAACATATTAATGTATATACATCTTACAAAATTTGAGATAATAGTACCAATTGATTTTCATCATTTTGTAGCTTAGTTGGATTCCATATGTTAATTGATGATTGTGCCTCATTGGTATCTTCCAATTCTTTAACATATTGCGACTCTTCTCTTCCAAAATGGGAAATTCCAAGTCATTCTTGAAGGCCGTGGAACTCCTCTTCAGTCATCCCATACTCTTCTTCAACATTCTTTGCCTTATGAAAACAAAGAGAAAGGGCATCCCCTGCTTCAATAAACTTGTCGTCCGTAATTTCAGTGTCAAGTTTAAGTAACTCTTCTTTTGATTCATTTTCGACGTCAACAATGCCATTTGCAGCATCAGAAGCCTCTGCAATGATGGCTAAACAATAATCCTCCCTAAGATTGAAGAGCCTTTGAATGTCTGCTGGCAGTATGTATTCCTTGTCCTTGATAGGGAAAGTTGGAAGTGAAGCAACAGTATAAAAAGAAAAGTCACATACAAGATCTGCATTGGCATGGTTTTCTTCAATAATGGTCTCAGCTTTGAATTGGGAAACATCTAGTTTGCCAACAATATTTGCTTCTTGCTCAGGGTCCAAACATTCCTCTGCATCCTTGTCATTTGTTACCTCGTCCAAAAGGCAAAAGCTGGAACATTTTGGACCTTCTAATTGTTTTTCATCAAATTTCACAGGATATTTAACAAGAGAAAACGTAATGAATGCAATTGTTTTGGACATAAGCCTGCATTTCCTAGAATGAGTAGAACAAAACAAATATGAGGTACAAAACCAATCAAGAGAATGAGATGTACACTTTCTTGAAAACAAAGCATTCTCTGAAGGTGAGCTCCCAATAGGTATGTGAACATATTCCTTTGCATCCTTTTCAACTACCGGAAATGCAAGACTTTCAAAATCAGCAAACTCCTCCATGAAAAACTTCTTACATGAGTTCAATACATGGTCAATATCCTAGTCAGGGTTGAAAATATCCTTTGAAATTCCGTAATAAGATGACTCCATGCCATTCTGAAGAAGAAAGTCTGGGAGCCTTGCAAATGGAGAAACCTCTGTGATCTGAGACAATCCAGAAACCCTCAATGGTGACTTGCCTTTGATTGGAGACTTCTTAGGCATTCCCACACTTGCAGCTGAACAAGGGGAGGAAGCTGTGGGAATTTCAGGGGAGAAGGCAGCACAACCAGAAGCTCTTGTTGACCCTGATGACAATCTTCTTCTTTTTTTAAAAGGGGTTACCTGCTCTTGGGAGCCTGCAACATCCTTAGGTTCAGACATGAGTGAAAGTATGATACAACACGAAAGTATGCACCCACTTCACGAGTGATGCCTTCTCTCTTCGTATTTGCTAATCTATGATACAACGCGAAACTAGCCAAGTGACCTCAAGAACAATATCTCCTTGCTTCGTATCAAGGGGTACACAAAATGGCGCAAATTCACATAAGAAACACTGAAAATGGACCTCAACTCTAAACAGGCTTGTAAATTTGCAAAAAAAGTCAAAAATGCCTAACCACAGTGTGTATATAGACCGAAAAATATTTGCCACGTGCGAAGCCACGCAAACAGCCACATGGATGACCTGTGCAAAACCTAGTTAATTAAACACTGCCACGTGTCGTGTTACCCGCAGGTATAAAAGATTGATGGTAGCTTACATAGCTCACTTTTCAAATCTAGAGCATGAATACATAGCCACATCGAAATCAACTTTGCCCTATATCGTTGCCCTATATTGGTCACCGTAATTACAGCGCGAATAGGTGTTTTTTTAACCTGTGCTTCAACAGATTCGCGTCGTATCAATCACCGCAAATACGACACAAGAAGGTGCTTTTAAACATGCGCTTCATTGTAATCGTGCCGTATCGGTCACTGCAAGTACGGCGTAGGCAGGTGCTTTTTAAATCTACGCTTCACTGTTTTCGCGCCATATCGGTCACCACAAATACGGCGCGAGAAGTTGTTTTTTAAAACTGTGATTCACTGTATTCACGTCATATCAGTCTACGGCTCGAGAAGTTAAACCATGCTTTAGTCCTATCGCAAATAAGACACGATGAGTAACATTTTAGGCCCACGATTTTCTCCTATCGTGCCGTATTAGTCATCCGTAAATACGACACGAGGAGCTTCATTTCAAACCCGGGATTTTTCTCCTATGATGCCGTATTTGTTGTTTCTTTTTGGGTTACTTATGGTTTTTAAATATTCTAACTAGTCTCATTTTTTACTCATGGTTTTTAAATGTTCTAACAACTCTCATTTTTCTGCAGGTTCATGGCTAGGACAAAGCAGATCGCAAGGAAGGTGTATAATGATAGCAAAGAGAGTGAGGAAGAGACAAGGCTTTCAGCTTCTCAATCTTTCCATCCTGAGATCCCGCCTACCCATGGTTTCCCTCAGTCTCCTGCCATGGAATCTAAGCAATCTAGTGCAAAGACAGTGTCTTCTCTTGCCCAAAGTAAGCTTCATCACGTACAATCCCCTACAACAATTGCTAAGTTTCCAACCTCCCTTAGAGCCCCTATTCAGCAAACAAAGCAACCTGGACCCTCTTATGCCCATGGAGAAGTAGACCCTTCCAAGTCGAAGAGAAAGAGAAAGTCTAGATTTTTTTATGTTCAAAAATGTTTAAGCGAGATAAGGAAGGCATAAATAGCTACATAGCATGTGATTCCAAAGACAGCATTTATCAGAGTTGTCAAAGATATTTCTTTTAGATTATCAAGGGTGTCAACTGAAGTTGGCATGCAAAAAAAAAGGCAGCTTGCAGCCATTCTTTGCCTTGAGGAGGTTGATGAAGACTTCGTTATTGATTTTATGAACGATGCTTACATTGCTAGTGCCCACGCTCATAGAATGACTTTGATGAACAAAGACTTTAGTATGGTCAACAAAATCAGGTATAGGTTCAACAAGGTATTGAGGCCCTTGCCCACTATTGATAAAAAAGCATTTGAGATCCTTAACGTTCCTCCAAAATTTTCTAGGAGACAAAAATGACTAATAATTGAGGATGTGACACATTTACACCTTGCAAAGACCACCTCCGAACAAGTGTCTGCCTATCAAGAACCTGAAGAAGATGCCCATCAAGAACGACCACAAGAGGCTATAGAGTCAGAGGATGAAGTTTGCAAGAGATTAATCATTGTCCTTGGTCTTGTCAATCTGAAGAGAATGGGGGAGGTATACCGGCAAATGGTTGTGAATGTCTCTTGCACTTCTTCAGAAGACTATCTTAGTATTTCTTTTGAGGACAAAGGAATGTTTGTTAAGAAAGATATCCAATTGTCAAATTCAGTAGTCTTTTGTTGCATAAGGTAAGGCTTTTTGGCTCAAATTTTTTTAATGGACTGATAGTGTTGTTTTGTTCATTGCAATTGACATTCATTTGGTTTTACTATTGGTTTTAGGGCATTGGTTGCTTCTCTTAGCCAAGAAATCTCCAAACTTTTTTAATGGACTGATAGTGTTGTTTTCTTCATTGCAATTGACATTCATTTGGTTTTACTATTGGTTTTAGGGCATTGATTGCTTCTCTTAGCCAAGAAATCTCTAAAACTATATCTATCTGTTATCAATGGAATTGTTTTCAAAATCTCGTTCAAACATAGAATTATTTTTCAGATCGTTCGATCCAATTACAAACTACTATATTTTTTTTCCTTACATTGAAAGGTATGCAATTTTGCAAAGGGTTTGATATATACTTCTTTATAGTATGCATTTCTTACTAACATTATACTTTGCAGAGGACATTGAAGCTTAATATATATTGATATTCTCACTCGAGAAATTATCCTTATGAACTCTCTTAGGGGTATCCACGGTCAAGCAAAAATGTGTGTTGAATACAAATCCTCACTTTTTGGTTTATTGTTTATTTTATTTATTGTCCTTTTCTTATAACATGTTTCCATTTACAATGCTAGGAGGTTGGTGGTAACCTTTTTGGACACTACATATGAGGATATTGCTGATTCTCAAAAACCATATAGCTTTCTCTTACAAGAAGTGCCCTTACAAAATGATGCGTATTCTTGTGGATGGAGAGTAATTCAAATGTTTGTAGGACAATAGATTCAAAGATTCTCAAGATAGATGGGGTTAATGTAAGTATCTTTCACATTTTGTTTTGAGCAACGTTATTAGTTTTTTAGCAACAACATTATTATCGAATTTTATAATCATTCAATTTCTTTGTTTTTACTCCCTACAAGTACGAACTATCACTACCCTAACAACTTATTACAATTTTCCTTGCAATGCCAAGATTACCTCGATTCATACACATGGTGGATAAGAGAGAGATGTATTGAGTTAATTTTGGACAGGGCAATCATGCCAGTTGACCCCGACTCTCCTCCACTTAAATCCTTAACTAAGAGTAAGGCAAAAGGCAAGTCATCTGGAAAGACAAGTAAGGCAAGCTCCAAAAAAACAAAAATGCCAACACTTTCTCATACATCTTCTCATCTACCCCCTCAAGAGAAGAGGGCCCCTGTCCAAGTTAAATTCTTCAACCAACCAAAAAAAAAACCCACTGCAACTGCAAGATCTATCTTTTCAAAAAGTGACGAAGAAGTTACAATGATAAAAGAATACAAATAGATACAAATGGCAAGATCTTTGTATATCTACACTTCAATTTTGTAACTCTTCATTCAATGAAAAGTTTTTTGTCCAATGTAATGTTTTCAATTTTATGGCTCGAAGCTTACAATTGAAGGAGGCAAGTAACTCATACAAGAGAAAGAGCAGTCAGCTCTTTTCCCTACTATTTTACCATTTACTTTGAACTTATATTCTAGGGATGTACAATCTAGCATCTCCAAGGTATCCCTTACATCTTTAAGATTCCAATTGGAAGTGATATTTACCTCCTTTTCTATAACTTGCACCTTAAGATTGAAGGGCGTGCAATCTATATCTGAATCCAAGGGAATCCACATGCCTAGTTTAAGTTTGTATCTCCTATAATCAACACCCAAAGCAAGAGTTTGTGGTGCTATATTATAACACAGAGACAAGGATTAGGGGCATACAATACACCTCATGGTGTCGCCCTTATGGTCAACCTCTCTAGATTTCCAAAGCTTCCCTATAATGTTATCTAGTTCTGCGCTTGCAAATTTTCTACTTAGCCAAGATACTTTTGTTCTCTGTAAGTTTGCTATTTTTAAGCAACCCACAAAGATATGTAAGGGGATAAACCATGACAGGTGTATTCTTCTTGAGATCCTTCCAGCTGTCATGGACTTTTGAATATCTTGACATATTTTGAATTTAAAACTATGCATGGTTGCCTTATTAGGAACCTCCCAAATAAGAGAGGAGAGACTTGGCAATGGCAAATCCTTGATATGTCCATATGTACCCTCTTTAGATGGAACCACATATTGTGCATAATTTATTAAAAAAATTCTCTCACTGAAAGAACCGACGGTATCATCAGCATATATAATGTCTACAAATGCCTTATGAATCGCATTCAAAGTTCCACTCAAACTCTCCATAGGTTGCCATTCAGTACTTATTGATGGAAATATATCTACAACGAAGAATTCAATATTAATACTTGCTTAAATTTTAAAAAAATCATATATGTTATCAACTTAAGACTTACAATGTGTTTGCTGGCAAACATGTTCATTAGGAGATGAGTGCATATCCTTGGCCATGTAAACATGTTGCACTTTGACTAGCCACCCTTCATGCGTAATTTTGAAAGCAATGATACGCCTTTTCCAGTGATGTTTTATATCCTCTCTTTTTCTTCTTTTGACCTTGTGAGAGCCTTTGTAGGAGGGCAACATTGTCACCCAATCGTTTTATGCAAAAGGTTTTGGGCTTCCAATTTCCATCTACTCCTTGGCCATAGACAGTGCAGGAGTTTATTAAATGAGACGGGCACCTTTTGGATGCCATACTTAGATTGAAATCGCAGAGAAAAGTGCTCACTAAGAAAGGCAAATTAGCAAATAAAGAAGCTCACCGAGAAATACGAATGAACAAAGAAGAAATACTGAAAAGACTAATGAAAATATAGTGGGGGCGCCAAAAGCTCCTGACTTTCAAAAAAGTTATTATTAACTTCACAACATCGTTATCATAACTGGTTTTGTCAGTTTTTATAAGTAAATAAGGACTTCGGGACCATCAAAACATGTTAGAGTTTGGAGATTTTGGCTAAAAGAGAGAAGAGAACCACAGATTTGACTCTACTATCTCCAAAAAGGAGGAGACAAGAATACCATATTCGTGTACATGTGCCAAACTCTCTTTGGCCCTTTCCTTAATCCCATGATTAACAAAAGTGCATTTTTTGAAGCGTTTTTGGCCCTAATGGTCACAATGATTCCCATTATCTCACTATAATAAGCTCAAGCTCAACTACATAAACCAAATGCTCTGTAGTACATCCAAGTGTCAATGTGGCTCAGTACATAAAGCCGAGTAACTCCCACACTAAAGCAAAATTCGAATGTCTGATGAGCAAGCAAAGCTCAAAACATCATGTAAATGGCATTCAAATATCCAAGATCCATAGAGCATACATCCAAAAGCATTGAACCCAAGTAGTCTACAAGACTCTAACTGTAGCATCCAAATAGCATCCAAGGACAAGAATAACAACCAATGTCAAAGTATCCAAGCTCCAATCTGAGCTTAGGAGCATGTCATAAATATACCCATAGGCATAAATGATAGCCAAAGTGTCGAAACATCCAATATGTGGTACTCAAGTAGCTTCAAAGCATAATGAGCATAATTTTTATCAAACAATTGTTTGCTATCCACTATGAATAGTAGGGACGTGACAGTCAAATTTGAGTAAATGCAAGCTCAATCGAAGCCCAAAAGCATGTGTCAAGCATCCCCAAATATCAAGCGAACATTCGGTCATCAATACCAAGTCTCAGAAGTATCAAGTGACAAGAGGCATATGCTTTTTCCAAATAAATGATATTCAGTTGTGTTATTATAGCAACGAAATGTCTAAGAAAATTTAGCCTAATGTGTGCTCAAATCAATCAAAAGCATAATCATACCATCAAGACACCAAAATAGCATCCCCGAAGCATCAAACATGCATTATGGAATTTATTGTTTGTTATCCAAACTAGAACAATCATGTTATGTGTGAACATAAAATTGCACAAAATCAACTCTATAAGTGCCTAGATTTGTAGATCTCACTACACTCTTCGTTTCCAGCTATAAAATGCCTACATCTGATAGTATATGCAAAAGTTATGGCCAAAATATGACAGTGCTCTCATGCTACCATAGCTATCCATGACTTCTACATCACACTCTTTGTATTCACTCAAAATAAATAAATTGGTAGATAGAATATTTGGTATCTCTATATGAGGGTTTCCAAGAATGGTTGAGATGTAGGTAATGCTTCAATAGATGCCTTGCATGGCCATCAACTTGACCATTAGTTCATTGACACTATCATTGACACGTATTTGTTCCCTCCCTCTTTGCTAATGTTAGGAGCTCTACCCCTTCTTATCACTTCATCTCCCCTTTCCATGGTGCTCTATCCTCTAGCCATAACTTCTAACTAATTGAGTCCGTCTTAAAAAAAGTGCGCTTCCTAGCCATTCATTTCCTTGTTCTCTCCTAGGATGGAATGCTACACCTCACTACAACAAGATTAGGTATCCATGGAGGGACTGCCTCAATTTCCACCATTGCACTTTAACTTGGGATTAAAACCCTTCAACACACCTTATTAGAAATAATAGTAAAAGAGTAAGGCAAGAATTCAAAATGTGACATTGGAGCAATGAAGGATCATGAAGATGTGCACAACTCTTCTATTCAAGATAGTTAAGGAGAAGATGATGAAAAACATAAGTACACAATCTTAAAATGGACTACAATTAAGGTGTATACTAATCTAAGGGGAAAAGCCTCATAAGTAGTTTAAAAACATGGGTGGTCATAGATATGTTCATGAATCACTACCATAGTACATGCTAAAAATCCCCCAAGGAGTGATTTAAAGAAAACTGAAAATGTCAACAAGTATAGGGATATGAAAAATCATGGTGGGAAGGATAATATGTTTAATGTTTTCTAGAAAGCTCCAAACTTCTTATGGGTAAGATTCTTCTTAAATATATTTGCAAAGGTATCATGTGTGGGCACATAAACCGAGTTGATCTAGCTTTTTGAGCATCATTTCCATACATAAATATTACTAATGTACCTAAATATACTTTGTGTGAGCATGAAAGATTGGATTCTTTGCAACTATCATTCTTTGCAATCGCCACAACACTCTTGCTTATCAATATGGATAGTGGTAAGGGATGACTAATTGAGCAATAAGTTTTTGAAGCTACACATACTCATAAATAGCTTTGTCTTTAGTAATAGTACATTATTAGTATTTTATCATAATAGTAGAGGGTATGTTGCAATTATGTCCTAAACAATATATTGAGTACTATTTTGTGTAATATCTAGTTGTCTTATAATGCAAAGGGATAAAAGCATGGTTAGGTGGTACCAAAAGCAATGCCATTGACAACAGTTTTCTAAGAAAATATTCATGAAATAGGCTAGTTGATTCAATGCTATATAAACTAAAGTACTTTTCAATTATATCAATTAGTATAAGCAATTCTAACTCTTCTAGTCATATCCTTCAGAACATATACTATCCTAAGAATATTCTAAAAGTGGTTTGATTAAAACTGTGAAAATAGTGGAAAACAATACCACCTAACTATGCTTTTATCCAAAGACATTGTGTTATTATTAAGAGATAAAAGTATTCATAGCATCAATGATGTGGCATGGCCTCATTTCATTGATTTCAAGTTGACCTCAATCTCCTTGAAAATAGTCTAAAGTTCCAAAGTTAAGATTCTATGGCCTTGATCAACTAGACATTCATCCATGAACACATTAACACAATTAGCCAATGTCTTCTTGATATTCCTCCCAAAGGTTATCTTGTTTCTCTTAGACCAAATAAAGCTTAAATCATGTCCATTGACAAAGCTCATGAGTTTCCACATGGAACCATCCAATGGGTCCCCATCACTTAAAAAAGCAGTAGCCATTCCAAAATCATTTGTGAGATTAGTGTCCCTTAACAATCTTATCTTTTTCCAAATTGGGGCCACTTTTGGATGATCCCAAAAGAGGTGTTCTTCAATATCTTATGCCTTCTTTCAGAATTTTTTTAGGAGGAACATAATGGTCTAATAGGCATTCTTTTAGCTAGAGTCAGTCACATTGGTAGCTTTCTAATAGCTACCTACATGCATAGATTTCTAGATTCTTTTTCCTCTTCATTGCCAAGTTGTTGCCTTGGCCAAAGGCCACTCTCCTTTCTCCACTTTATGTAGGTGCACATAAGGATAATAGTAGCTGATGCACCTTTGAAGTCCCTTTGCACTTATAGATTGAAAGTGCTTTCCCACCAAGGATCTCTAAGGAGTTTAACATTGTACCTTGCTTGGAAACCATGAATTTTGGCCTGTGAGGAGCTTATGAGGCCTCTAATGATGAAGAGTATAAAGCCATTGTTTCTTCCTTATTGATAGATTGAATCATGCCTCAAGCATACCCATGGGGTACCTGTTTGAAAGCAGAGTTGCAGCATTGGAATGTGTGCACAAGAGGGAGAAAGAGGCTCAAAGTACAAGAACAAATTCTTGTTTAATAAGTTGCTCAAGGTACAACTTGGGTACACTCTATCTCACACTTGGTAGTGACCCATAGGCTATTTATATAGCCTTTGCCAAGCTAGGGTTAGGGTTTCCCCTGCCCCTAAGGCTATTCACACCCATCTTCCCTCATACTCCCTTGATTATAGTGGGTTCCTATGCCTATCTTCTAACACCCCCCCTCAATCCCAAGGTGGCATTGGATTACAAGGCATGTAAGATGTCCCCCCCCCCTTTCTTGGGATGCCTTAATAAATCAGGCTTACAAGAGTGTTTCAGATAGATGATTTAAAGAGTCAAAACAGTCGATCTTCAGATGGATTGGAGGCATAGTTGGCCACCAATTCTTTGGGTACATCAGGAGTGTTGGGGCATTTACTAGTGATATGCCTTATCTTCTTGCATTTGTTACATTTCATTTTCTCGAGATACTTCTTCCAACAGTTGTTTACAAGATGTCCTTTTTTCTTACAGAAAGAACATCTAGTGAGAGCTATATGTACCAATACTTGATCACGGGAAGTTGAAGATGCCTTACTGTTGCTGCTTTCTTTGTGGTTCCTCTTTTCTTCATCCAAACAGGATTGAATGATACTTGCCAATGTAGGATCTGGAACGTTGGTGAGAGTGGTTACAAGAGTAGGAAACACTTGTTTAATAGCTTTTAGGAGAATAGCAATAGCATCTTCTTCATGTATTGGAGCTTGTACAGAGGCAAGCTGTGCCATAAGTCCCTTCATGTGAGAGATGAATTTTCCCAAATCTTCTCCTAATTTATATTCTAAGCTAAAGAATTCAATTTCAAGGAAGATTTTAGAATTTTTACCAATGGCTCCATAGAGCTTTTCAAGCTCATCCCATTTTTCTTTAACAATGTTTAGTTGATCAATATGATGAATCAGGGACTCGTCTAAGTGAAGCAAATCAAACAATTGAAATCAAAGTTGCAATGAGGAGAAAGGCTAAAAATCATACAGATGTAATATTTCAAGGTATGACTGTGGTGGTCCTTTTTTATGTGCAATCTTCTTCTGAGGTTTAATAGTCTTTTTAGGTTTTAATGAAGTAAACCTAGACTGGACTTTAGGCTCCTCCTTGTGGTATGTCTTAGTGGATGAAGCTTGTGTTGGACAAGGTTTGTCTATGATCTCAATGCTTATTGCTGATGATTCCGAGGAGAGTACAATAACACTCATCGTTTTGATTTCATTGATCAGTGCACTTGAAACAAAGTCACTCACAAGATATGCAATACACTTGTCTATGTGTTTATAATTGTACACATAGCCTTACAATTTTAAGCAGAGCACTTAGTTGTTTTCATTTCCTGATAAAAGTGTTCAGATTGTGTAGGTATTAGCAACAATGATGATTTAAACAAAGTGCTTTAGTGCTTACAAGCACTCATCTATAGCTCATGTTGCTAGACATGGTAAATGTCAGTCTTAATGAGCTTGATGTTGACTCTTCGAGTAGAGGAACTTCTGAAATGAGATTCCCATATTAATAACACACTCAACAAGAGTTGACTCAATGATTAAAATCATTGTTGATGACTAAACATTGAAAATTTTTTGAAAATGGATGAAGCTTGAAGCTCCTGGCTATGGCTACCAGAGACCCACAATTAGGGTTTTGATCATTGCAGGCTGTAGGAGATGAATCAGTACAAACCCTCTTAGGTGAGTATAGTCCTCTATGGGGGCTACAATAGTCCTAAGGTAGTCGGCATTATTGCGCCCTATACCAGATGAACTTCAACTCGAATCAGGCCGCTGCAAAAACTGCGCCAGATCTACGATTTCTACAATGTCATCCACCACATCGACTAATGTTTGCCTTTGTTGTGCCAAGCTGAATCGCCCTGAGTTGCTGAAGAGTTTCTCAAAAGGAACCATGAGCTGAAATGGCCTCCTTTGTCCTCCCCAAGTCCTCCATCAGAGATGGGTCTGGTTTGGCTATGGAGGCAAGAGGTAAAAGATGAAGATGATGGACTATCTTATGCACTTAGTGAGGCTAAGGGTATAGGAAGCTGAGGGAATCAGAGGAGGCTCTGATACCATGTTTGAAAGTAGAGTTGCAACATTGGAATGTGTGCACAAGAGGGAGAAAGAGGCTCAAAGTACAAGAACAAATTCTTGTTTAATAAGTTGCTCAAGGTACAACTTTGGTACACTCTATCTCACACTTGATAGTGACCCATAGGCTGTTTATATAGCCTCTGCCAAGCTAGGGTTAGGGTTTCCCCTACCCCTAAGGCTATTCACACCCATCTACCCTCATACTCCCTTGATTATAGTGGGTTCCTATGCCTATCTTCTAACAATACCAACAATGCTTTCCAAGTTCCCATATTATTCTAATAGATTGAATCGTGCATATTTCTCCTCCTTGTGGCCAAAAATAAGAAGTTGAATTAATCTAACAACATAGTCTACTATATTATTGTATTTATATGATATCCTTCCTCTACTTAAGCTGAATGGAAGGCTTGTCCTTATAGTCCTTATCCCCTATGTGACCACCATCAATATGAGGTCTTGAAAATTAGGAAGAGTGGAAGGCTTGTCCATGTACTCCTTATCTGCTATGTGACCATCAATGAGATGAGGTCCTAAGAACTAGGAAGACTACAAGGGTTTTCCTTGTACTCTCTATCTCCCATGTGACCATCAATGAGATGAGGTCTTGAAAATTAAGAAGTGTCTATCATGCCAATATGGAGATAGAGAAAATCATCATCATGTGGTGCATCAATAGATGCAAGCATATTTGGAATACCCTTTAGGTTCAATAAATGATCATTAACTATTAGAATTTCATCTTCACATTTTCTACCCCTTGCTTGAGATGACTCTTTTATGCTTTTGTAATTGTACTATATCAATTCTTCAAGATATCCTATGCCACCTTCAACAAGTGTACATCAAGAAAATGGCCAACTATATTGCAAGCCACCAAACCTAATGTAATAGACAATCAATACATAACTTTATGGGATTTTTTATTCCAAACCTTCCAAGGGCTCAATTTATCTATGTTTGATTTGATGGCAAGGAAGAACAATGGTTTCTTCTCTTGCATAAACCTTTCCCCATGAGAAAATTTGTGTATTTTTTGGACTTCCAAAGCTTGACTACTTCTCTTATCAAGGTTCTTAAGAACTAGTCAAGTAGAGTTTTCAAAGATATTTGGAAAACTCAACCAAAAATCACAACTTTGCAATTTCTCATAAAAACCATTTTAGACATTGCCACAACCAAATCACTATAGTTGTATTACCCACACAAAAACCTGGTAAAAACATTCAAGATTGTTATTTTTGCAATCACTTAAAGCATCCAAATATCTTGAACATGTGCATGACAAACACAATGTAGGAGAACAATTGAAATAGACAAAACCACAAAGTTCCAAAGGCTATTATTATCGGGTGCTTGCAAGGCCAAAGTGAGGCCCAAAATGACTTAAAATGGTTGTAATAATACATCTATCTCAATTCATTATAATGGCCCCACCAAAGTAAATAAATTAGGGAGTCCCATAATCAACTCCCCAAGACCAACACAACCTCAAATCAAGGACTAAATTTTACAAGGTGCCTAATATTTCATGTGACACCTAAGTTTTCTGAAATACCTTCCCTTTATCTAGAGTAAGCCTTCTACTATCTAGAAATCTATGTATGTTATACATAATGTTAATCAAAAATGGTAAAGAACATTTCTAACAACACGTGTCTTTAGATAGATACAAAATTCTTTAGCTTGTTTTGAGAAGAAAAATAACCAAAAGCCCTCACAATACATGGAGAGATCACATACATTGAAGGCCTACCATACGCACAAGGGTCTTTCTTATTCACCACATTGAGCATGTATGATGTGGTGTTGCATGTTTGTAAATTTTAGAAAAACTATGTGTTCAAGGGGTGTTACCATAGTTGAGAGGATTGTTGACTAGACATCACATGTGGACTAGGTACTATCAATACATTATGAAAAGCTATATATTCAACACTCCTTATTGGTGATAGATCACTAGTGATAGCTATCATGGTAAACCTTTTTTCATCTATCATGGTAGCTCCTATTGAAAGTCATGTGAGACCTATGAGATTAGTGATACAATTGATGCTCTAGCCAAGGGCAAGAATCTAGTGCTTGATGGACCATTAAATGAGTTCTATAAATATTTCTTTTTGCATCCATTTCCTTATATGTGTATATTTGAAATCGCATCTAAAAAAAATAGAAACTGGGGCACAATCCAAAGGCATTGCCATATCTAAAAAACTCCACATCCTCAAATGAACACAGTACATCACAACAAGTAACCGAAAAGGGTTAATTCTCATATAGAAGGAAAAACACAAACTTCTTGTAGCTCAAAGGTGGGTACAACATCACAATCTTTATGTCACAATTAGTGGAACATAGTGTGTAAGTGTGTGTCCATGATATAGTTCAATCAAACATGACTTTAATATCAATAATTCTAGTAGGAAACTCCAAGGTAGAGGCACCACCTCAGGTTTTGTAAATACAAAGAAAATCTCTTATTTAGATATGATAGCTCCTCCATACTCATAGTTCTCATCTAGATAGATCACACTCTCAATCCATGACTCAAAAATCAATAGTATCATCATCACAATCCTCTATAATCTTCCAAGGTAGTGGGCAAGTAGAAGCTCTCATACAATTTGCTAGGGAGACCTCAACATGAATGCATTGTAAACTCACAAGGATCCTTCCTTTTTCATGAGCTACCTCTATACCTCTATGAATTCACTATTCGCATTGTTGGGCCTTTAACATGAGCACACTTGTAGTCTTCTTGATCTTCTTGTCCTCTCCCACATCCTTCTTATCTTCCATTACTCTAGACACTCTTGGGTTGCCAACTCCTCCATCACCATATGTCCCCTCTTAGCATGGCCGCCCATTGCCTTTTGCTTTCAACATGCCTTCTTCTACTCCTCAGCCACAACTGCATTGGTTGCACTACCAATGCTGCTCAACCAAATCAAACTCTCCATCATTACTACAACGTCTCCACATCTCACTTGCCCCACTCAGCACCTTCCCCATTAGCCTTATATAGGTGTCCTTACTACTTTGAAGCATTGCTTGCTTTATCTACATCCCTCCAATCTTACCACCATGACCAAGAAGTAACAAACTATTCAAAACAACATTAAAATGGCCAACAAGCCAATAACCAACTCAAATTGCATTAAAAAGCTTCTACCATATCAACTCAATAGCTTTTTCTGTTTGCCACCTCATAAACACAAAAATAGCATTCATATGAAGCTTTTTATGCTTTAAAACTTAATCCTAAGACAGAGCAAGGCTTTGTTTAGGTGCTTGTAAATCCCAACCCTCATGGTATTTATTCACATGACCTTCAATTCTCATTTGAAATCTATACTTGGAAAGCACATATTTCATAGCATCATGATCATCTCAAGGCACCTTAATAACATTTTCATACAAAATGTCTCGGCTATGGTACTCATGCAACCACAACATCCTGCATGCTTAACAATTGGACCTTTACATTATCAAAGCCATGTCTTTGATGATGCACTTGTCATCAAGCTCAATGTTGTTAAACCTCAAACCCTTTAGTCACCCATCTAACTGAAAGCTAAACCTTGAGTCAAGTTTGTTGCAATGCTAAGTAAAGCCTTTGCTAGTCAATAGAAAAAACCTTGTCACACTATCCTAGAAAACAAAACCTCCTAGTAGCATACAACTTTTCAAGATCTAGTCTACCCTAAGGGAAACAACATGTTCACTCCTTCTCTTCCATGGCTAATGGTCACCATCCACCTAAGCAAAAAAAAGGGGTGGGGGGGCCAAGGGGGGGTGGCCGTGTAGGGGCAGTGCTGTTGCACACAAAGTGCACCATTGTTTACATATCAGACCATCATCTACCCTTGATTGAAAACATTTGAGCTTTGTGTTGGAAAAATTTGAGTTGTGCATGGGCCTTCATGGGCCATCTTTATGGAGATCCAACACTTTTCTTGTAAGTATAGTTTCAAATTCCACCTCAAGCTCTCAGTGTTCTGATTGGTGCTCTTTCCTATGGTTGATTTAGACAGTAGAGTTGGTTTTGTTGGTTCTTCCTTACCTAGATGACTTTATTAAATCTCTATTTTAGTTTTATATTATTGATAGAGAAATATAGTTACAAGTAATGTCATATGAAAAAGTTGAATCTTTCTTAGCTAGCTTACTTTGTTGGATCTATATTAACTAGATGGGTTTTTGAAACTTTCTTAACCAAATGACTTTCTTGGAACTTTCTTGACCAAATGACAAAGTTGGATCTAGTTATATTTTCCTTTCTCTGAGAACAAATGGTTCTTTGTTTTAAACAAATGCATTTTCCAAAACCATTTAAATTTTAGCTTGACGATCATTGGGTCTTGTTGTATTCTTCTTTTTACATTTTGCTTTACATTTGAAACTTAAAATCATATCATACTCCTTTCATCACAAACACACACATGTACATGCACATGCACGTGTGCACGTGTAGTAGAGCTATCCTTGGAACTAGCAATATCTCATTCTTCCTCCAAACTTATGATGTTTCACTAATCTAACTCCCTCAGTAGCTTATTTGTCAACTACTAGTTATCCACCTCTTCTGTGCCAACCAATTGAGTGCAAAACACATACCTCTTTCTGCTATTCCTACAAATGATGGACATTGCTTAAATAATAGCATGGCTTGTAATCTAGTAATAAATATTGGTCCTTGGTCCGCTGATCAATTTGCACATAGTTTGTGCTAGTGAAATGGACTACATGTGTATCATTGCCTCCTTATTGGAAGCATTGGATAGTAGCATAATGTTGGCTAATGGAAGTGTTTCCTATTTATAAGCACATCAATGAAATGACTCCAACATGTTATGATTATTGGTCCCAATGATTGTGATAATTATCATGAAGTAATTTTGACTACTAAGAAAGTTGTAGGGCTTGCCACCTATCACCACCAATGCTCAGGTCACTCCCATATGGTATACTTGTTGTCTTCCTTGTATCCATGACCAATTGTCATGTGTAGAACTACCTCCTCATCCTCTGTATGACCTTTGAGCCTTTGGTAGGCTTCTAGAGGTGGTGTTATCTCCTTGGACTATGCAATATTTTAGCAAAAGATTTTGTCAAGATCATGATATATTGGCTATCCAAAGTCATATTGAGGATGCAATTCACATGTGTGATGCTTCAATGGACTATCATGCTACCTACAAAAAGATCATCCCCAAGAGAACCCTATCTCTACTATCACCACTTGCAAGGTAACTTGTATGGCACTAGGACTTAGATCTTTTTTTTTTAATTTACTAAAAAAATAAGAAGATATTATAGGAAGTACCACAAATATTTCAATCAAGGTTGAGTCAACTACTATAGATCATGTATGCGATATGAACAAGATATTTGAATGGATATGGCAACATGAATGACAACTATGTGGTGTCTCTGACACCTACAATACACATTAGCTGCAAGATCGTAACCTTCCTCTTTTGTATGGATGTAGGTACTAGGTGCAATATATTCATATCATTTTAATTACTAAGTTCTTTCCACTTCTATGGTTATTTAGTCATGATATCTCATGGATCTGGCTTCAAGGCCCCTCTTGTAAACTCAATATAATTTTCTACATTATGTTATGAAAATAGTCCAAGCTTAAACCCACTTGGCAACAAGATTTATCTTGCAATGGTTGTTTATTATTTTCATTTCTCATATTATATAGCTTTCTTGTAACACACTATTGTGTGCATAGTACTATGTGCAGCTATGCTCTGTAATTGAACTTTGGGTTCACTTGACCCCCTATTAGGCTTTTGCAAGGCATAAGACTATGGAAATGGTTTCAAACAAATGTTGTCTTGTCAACCCCTAGCTCATTGTCAATAGCTATCTCCAAAAAAGCATTTGTGCATCCTAATTTTCACTCTATAATTTGCATATCACACGGAAGACTACTTATTAATGATCCCTTGTAGTCATACCACTTAGCACCATGTTGATGAAGAAACTTGCAACATGGTTTGCTAAAGTTCATTTTCATGTATGGATGATTGCACTAGAATCATTAAACAACTTGTGCAATGCAAATTGGGGTCAATATTGTTTGACTTTTGGATAAAACTAGCATTAATACTAGTAGGTTTGGATAGACAATAGAGAAATCGCAGGCCTACTTGGATTATTAGCTACCTAGTCTCTAAACTAGTGATCTTTATGGAGCTCTCATCAACCCCTTATCTCAAGCATGTACTCTTTTTTTATCCTCTATATCCCCATAGTTATCATGGATGCAATGCAAGTATGAAAGTGTTGGAGGTAATGGCACCTATCAAGTATTTTCAAAGTTCCAAGAATACAAAGAAGCAATGGAGATTGGCAGGGAGAGAAGAAAAGAGGAGAGAGAGAGAGAGAGAGAGAGAGAGAGAGAGAAAGACAAAGACATAGAGAGAGAAGGGGGAAAGGAGGAAAGAGAAAATCCTCTTTTAATTTAAACCTTTTTTGGCATAGTTTTTAACGAGAAAGAGAGAGAGAGAGAGAAAGAGAAAGAGAGAGAGACAAAATATATAATTTTAGAGAGAGAGAGAGAGAGAATACAGGGAGAGAGGGGGGAGAAGGAAAAGAGAGGAGAGGAAAAAGCAATTATACAAGAGGAGAGAGACAATAAAAAAGCATGGAGAGAGGGGGAGAGAAGAAAAGGAGAGAGAGAGAGAGAACAAGGAAAAAAGCAGAGAGAGACAAAACAGAAAAGAGAGAGAAGAAGAAAAAAATATGAGAGAGAGAGAGAGGAGACAAAAGAAATGAGAGGTAATGAGAGAGAGAGAGAGAGAGAGAGAGAGAAAGAAGAAAAAGAAGAAGAAGAAGAAGAAGAAGAAGAAGAAGAAAATAAAAAAGGGAAGGTCGGTCACACATTGTGACAATTGGAGTTCCCACATTGTGTGTGTGTGTCTCTCTCTCTCTCGCTCTTGCTCCTTCTACAATAGCTCTTACTTTTGTTGCGTGCTTTCACTTCAGGGCTCACCTCCCTTCAACTCGTATTGGAGATTTTTTCTCCATGAGCTCAAGCTTGGACCGACATTGCTTCATCTTTCATTTGAGCTACCTATAGTATGGATTCGTAGCCATTGTTTCATCTCTTGAGGTTTGTATCGGTCATCTATTGATCCAACACTCATTTGGACCTCCTAAGGCTTGATATAGGACCTTGTTAGAGGTCGTTTATCACTATTTTAAGCCCTACTATGAGCAACAAAGGCAATAGCAACTCCATGCCAATTTACACCTATTTTCAGGCTAATTGGTATAGCAACACTTCTCCAGCATTTCCTCCTCATTGGGCTGCTCACCAAGCACTTAAAACTCCTCCTGGATGCTCAACATTGGCCTTGGCATTAGCTTTAGCCCTTGGCATTGAGATTGAGAAACTTATATTCAGCTCATTGACTATGTATTTAGCATACAATTTGTAATAACAGGGCAATGGGCCTCTCTCTGATGTCTCATGATCAATTGGCATACTCATTTGATGCCTAAATGGCTATGTATGATGCTACCATGTTCGGGGATGATATGCCTATGCTTTGAGATCATTTTGGAGCTGATCTAAGCATTGTTCTTGCTCAGTTTTGATATTGATTTGGTTGTTTTCATAAATAGGGCTAAAGCTCATTTGGTCAGTGGAATACATGCCTATTGCTTCTTGGCCACTTACTATCTATTCGAGGTGATATACTGATACCTATGCTTGATGTCACATGCTATGTCATGGTTCCAAATTGCCTTTGAGCAGTGATTGAAGCTCATTTTGATTGACATTGTATGTCATTTTCCTACATCAAGAATTCTTTGAGACAATTTATACCTATTATCCTTGGATGATACTGCTATGTGTATAAACATGCCTATTGATAGGGTGTGAAGGATGCACTCTTGAATGAAGAGGTTAATAGAAAGAATGTTGATGCTTCCCACACCTCTCATGCTTTGACAGCTAGAGGCAATAATGGTAAGTGTGGTAATGATTGTCATGGGAGAGACTCTCATCAATCTCGTTCTCAATCACATGGATAGTCCTATAGTAAGTATTGTGGCCGTAAGTCTTCATTGACTTGTCATTACTATGGGAAAGTAGGGCATATTTGGCCACACTGCTATAAAATGCATGAGGACAAGCGTAAGGAAAAGAGCAAGGATAAAAATGATGATCGCAGCATTGTCCCTAGCAAGTCTAGCATTAAGATTGAAGAGATTAATGCCATGCAAACTCATTTTAATGATGATTTCATACTTGCAACTTCTTCTCTTGATACTTCATAGTTGACAGATGCTTTGTTAGGGTATACTTAGTGTTGATTGATAGATTTAGGGGCTTCCTTTCATGTGACCCCTCATAGAGAATAGTTCCACTCCTATCACAATTTGACTGGATTCTTCAATTTTGGTAATGACTTGGCATTAGAGATAGTTGGTATTGGTGATGTGAACTGCAGTTTGGTTCAGATTGCATGTTTACTCTTCATGATGTACACCACATACTAGCTCTCACGAAGAGCCTTTTCTTCTGCTAGCACTTTGGATGATGCAGGTTATGTAGTTTCTTTTTGTGATTCCTCATGGAAGATTAGCAATGGGAATTTTGTCATTGCACATAGTGCCAAGTCTAATACTCTCCCCTTGCTTGTATCTAGGTCAATTGACTAAATTTTGGCATTGGACACAGTTCCTTATGTATCTCTTTGGCATCATCGCCTTGGATATATATCCTTAAAAGGAATGAAAATGCTTACTCGTTTGCAATATCTTCCGCCCCTTAATTATAAATGCTTTGAGCCTTGTGATCATAGTTTATATAACAAGCAGACATGTAATACGCATAAAAAGTCTGGTATGATATGCATGGGTGAGCCATTGGTTCTCATTCACTTAGATGCATGGGGTCCCATGCCCTACAAGTTATTAGGTGGTGTGAAGTATGTCATTAACTTCATTGATGACTATATGCATAAGGTATATGCATATCTTATTAAGCAAAAATCAGATTTCTTGGCTACATTTCAGTGCTAGCTTACATTGATTGAGAACCAGTCTAGGTATAAGCTGAAATGCCTAAGGTCAGATAATGGGGGTGAGTATGTCTCTAAAGCCTTTGAGCAATTTTTTGACGATAGGGGTGTTAAGCATTAGTTGATCGCCCCTACACCCCACTATAGAATGATATGGTTGAGCACATAAATAGGACAATTCAAAAGTGAGTTTGTAGTTCAAAAGTATGCTTAGCCAAGCAGGCTTACCATAGTGTATGGTAGTTACCATTGCCATACACTTGATAAATCAATCCCCATGTACAACTCTTGACTATCAGGTGTCCTCGTATCCATGACCAATTGTCATGTGTAGAACTGCTATTCATCCATTATATGGCCTTTGAGCCATAAGAATTCACTAATATGTAACCTTTCGTAAGCTTCTAGAGGTGGCATTATTTTCTTCGACTATGCATCGAGCGGCAAAGAGTTATGGTGGAAATCATAAAAATGGATTATGTAATGGCCATTTGTAACTTGGAATTAATATGAAAGAGTTGGACCAATAGCTTTGAGAGGATCTCTAAATCCTCAACTATTGAGAAGTCAAGTCCATATGGAGGCCACACAAAGTGAACCCTTTACACTTATGCCACTAGTACAAATCATGCCAAGAGGCATATTTCACGGTGGATTCCATGAGGTTTTACGGTGGATTCCGTAAACTTTGTTGACCGGGGCTCATACACAAAGTGGATTCTTTGTGCGAGAAGTTATTGGGGACACCTATCCTTTTCGAGCGTTTCATTAATTTAGTGTGTACATGGGTGATTCCATAGCGGGTGATTCTGCAAAATGCATATTAAATTAATAAACGTTTATGAGTTTAGAGTGCGCACTCATAATAAATTAAGGTTAGGATTGATTTCTAACCAGTTGATTTATTTATGTAGCTGAAGATTGCTAGGTATTCACTTTTGTCGGTTTAATTGTATTATTTTACTAACGATTGTGAATGCTTCAGTTGATGTGTAGAGATAGCAGCAGTGGCGGAGGAAAGCATTGGAGGATAGCATGTATTCGAGTTATCACTTATATTTTGATGGGCGCATACCTTAGGCATGGCGCCTATATTTTGTCGCGTCTATTTATTGAGGCGTTGGATATTTATTTATTATTTTGTATGCGCATGGACGCACGATTATGATATTTGTATTTTGACATTGTATTGGGTACGTCTGACTCTTTGGGCGCCCGCCCATTAGCTTTATTTCTATTTTATGCTAAAGCAAACTCAAAAGCCAAAAGCATGCTATTTTGTAATTTGGGCTATTATTTGAGCTTGAAGATGATTAATACATAAAATACATGCTTTGTGGAGTGCTCACACAAGGCATGGGGGGAGATTGCACCCAATTGGTCTCTTGTTCATGTCGTGCATTCTTTTTACCTTGAGTTTTGTGCAAAAGTAGAGTTCTTTTGTTCTTGGGGACCTTCCGGCATTCACTACGCGAGCATACGGCATCTGATCTGTGCACCAGTGGTATCAGAGCGAAGTTGAGATCGAGAGCTTCCAATCGCTACCCATCTTGTGCGAAGGCGAAGCTCCTGAAACGATCGAGCTCTACGGTCAATCTCATCGCGAACGGTCGATATGGGTGGATTCCTGGCGGTCAAGAACCTCTGTTTCCAGCCTTTGATTGCGAAGGACCGGCCTGCAACGGCAGAGGACCACTCCTACATCCTCTTCTCCAAGTCGTGAATATACAAAGATAAGCTCATATCTTTCACAAAACTTAAAAGCTTAATATAAAAGGGGAGAAAGCTTAGTTTTAAGCTTAAAGAAGCTTATTATCAAAATCGTCAACAAAAACGGCAAGAGGGCGTGCTGGGCAGTGAAAATTCCACCGAGGACATGAATATGTCCTAAAAATCGACGACTGGCTGAGAAGCTTAAAGCTTCTTAGTAATCTAAGTTTACTAAGGTTCTCCAACTCCTCAAGTTCAAATTTACCTATCCTGCAAATTCTGTAAGTCATCAGTCACGTAAATCTACCAAGTTGATCAAGTTTCCTAAGTCTGCAACTCTGCAAGTCTGGCAAGTAATCTGAAGTCAAAATTGACTTGTGCCCAAAACTCCTATAAGGACTGTTCCTGCGCAGAAGTACCGAACTCCAAAGTTGTGCTCTGGAAGGTACTGTTCGCATACGCAGACTTGTTGAACCAGTTTCAGCACATGTAGAAGGTCAAAACGCAGATTTTTCAAAGATTACAAATTTCGTAATTGCCAAAGACGAAGACTGTGAAAGCCACACACAAATATATAAGCCTTGTACACCCGATCTTGAGCTACGCTCATCCCGCTAACTGGATTTTGAGAGTGTGAGGTCTTTTGAAGTTTTGCAGGTTGACGGAACAAAATATGGATGATTTGATGGCTGAAGGCGATCTTCCTGAACCTACGATGGAGCAAAAGTTGGATTTAATTATGATGTAGTTGGACGAAGAACGAAGAGCTCGGCAAGCATTGCAAGTTCAATTGGCCAATTTACAAAGATTGACTACCGACAAAGAGGAACCACAATCTGAAGACCTTATCCGATGTACCATCGATGCGACTCTCGAAGCTCAATCAATCCGCAAAGAAACAAAGATAAGTAAAAGAAATTTCAAATTCCGTACTTTCAATGGCACTCGAGATGGAAAAACTGTTCTTGCATTCATCAGTCAATTTGATGATTACTTTCATGAGGAAACATATGCTAAAAAAGATAAAATCAAGTGTGTCACTAATCATTTAGTGGATAGAGCATCTCTTTGGTGAACCGTGGTTCATAAGAGTATAGATTGTCCCACTACCTGGGAGAGTTTCAAGAAGAAGTTTATGCAGAATTTCCTTCCTCCACAATTCCATGAAAAAGCCATAAAGCAATGGGACGTTCTTCAGCAAAGAGATCATGAGCCTATTCCTCAGTACATCGAACGCTTTTGGAATACATTACTCCAGTTACGCATGCTTGAAGACGTACCTGAAGCGACTCACAAGCGCAAGTATATGTCTGGATTACTTGGGCATTACTACGCTGAAGTCAATATGTTCAAGCCTACAACTCTTGAAGATGCAATTTCTTTAGCTCATGACACTGAAGACAAGCTTCGAGGAAGAGACAAGCATCCACAACAATTTCAAGCCAATGGTAACTATGGATCTAAGCAATTCAATTCAAATTTTAGAAGATTCAATCAAAGTCGATTTCCTTCATCATCTTTCCGTAAGTCTTGGAAAAAACCACCTGCTTTGCCATCGAATACCAATCAAAACCCTAAGCCAACTTCACAGCCAAATCCTAATGTTCCTAGAATTTCTGCCATTGCAAACAATGTATCTAAAGCCAAACATATAGTGTGTTACAAATGCCACCAACCTGGACATCTAGCAGCCAATTGCCAATCGAAGAAGCCACCTGTCCATATCAACTATCTTGGAGTAATGGAAGATGAAGAACATGAAAAAATGCCTGACTTTACGGAAGATGAAGATGACATTACTACTCCTTCGGATACTTTACCAGGTATGCCAACTCCACATTCTTTGTTGATAATGAAATGTTTAGTGCATGGAAAAGAAAAGATTATTTTGCATGATGATGGTAGTACTCATGATTTTATTTCTGCAAAGTTAGTGAAAGAATTGAAATTACAAACTGTTCCTACACATTATCGCATTAAAGCAGCATTCTTAGGCACAAGGTATAATGGAACACAAGAGGTGCATGATTTAGAAATTCAAATTGGTGAATACACTGAAAGAAGGAATTTTCTAGTTGTACCATTACAGTCCAGTGATACTATTTTAGGTATGCCTTGGCATCATCAGCATAACCCTGATATAGATTATTCCACGCATTCAATTAATATTCATTTTCAAGGAAAATATATTACATTGTATGGTATGCATGTATCTAATGCTTTTCCACTGCTTTCTCATACTCAAGCTAAACGTGCATTACACAAAAGTAGTAAATCTTATCTAATTTGGGTGAATGAACTGCAAGTTAAAGAAAAACATATGCACCCTAGGCATAAAGAATTCCTTGCACAATTTAAAGACTGTTTTGCAGAAGATCTACCACCTGGTTTACCTCCTTCACGTCCTGAAGACCACAAAATAGATTTAATTCCTGGTACACAACCACCTTGTAAAGCACCATATAGGCATAACCAGATAGAGCAAAAAGAAATTCAAAATCAAGTTGAGGAATTACTAAATAGAGTATTGATTAGACCTAGTAGTTCTCTATTTGGTGCACATGTTTTGTTGGTAAAGAAGAATAATAATACTTATCGTATGTGCATTGACTATCGTGCTTTAAATAAAATTACAATAAAGAATAGATATCCAATTCCTAGAGTCGATGATCTTATGGATAAACTACAAGGTTTTACCATATTTAGTAAAATAGATCTTAAATCTGGTTATCATCAGGTGAGATTAGATAAGTCTAACATATTTAAGACTGCATTTAGAACACAATTTGGTCATTATGAATTTTTAGTGATGCCTTTTGGATTGACTAATGCACCTGCTACATTTAGTAGAATGATGAATCGTATATTTTTGAAATATCAGCATTGTGTTATTGTATTCTTTGATGATATCTTGGTCTTTAGTAAAAATGAGAAAGAACATTATGAACATCTGTCCTTGGTTTTCAAGTTGTTGAAAGATAATCAATTGTATGCTAATCCGGAAAAGAGTGAGTTCTTTCAAACAGAAATTGAATATTTAGGTCATATTGTATTATCAGATGGTATTAAGGTTGACCCTAAGAAGATAGAAGCAATATTGAACTGGCCCATACCTAAAAATGTGCATGAGTTACGTTCTTTTCTAGGTCTTGCTAATTTTTACAGGAAATTTGTGCGAAATTTTTCATTACTTGCTTTACCTTTGACTAAACTTTTAAAGAAATGTATTGTTTATCATTGGTCTGATAATCAACAGAAATCCTTTGATTTATTGAAACATGCGTTAACCCATGCTCCTATATTACAACTACCTGATTTTAATAGACCATTCTTTTTAGTAGTTACTGATGCTAGCGGATCTGGAATAGGAGTCGTACTTATGCAAGATAATCATCCCATAGCCTATTCTAGTTGTAAACTGAAACCCTCCTAACTTAAATATTCCACATATGATAAAGAATTATTAGCTGTGGTACAAGCTTTAAGACAATGGAAACATTACTTAATGGGTTCTAACTTTATGATTAAGACTGATCAACAAAGTATTAGACATTTACTTAGTCAACCTCAAATATCTGACCGACATATCAAATGGGCAGCTTTTATTCAGAGTTTTCATCTAATTATTCAATATCAACCAGGTAAAGAAAATGTAGTGGCCGATGCATTAAGTAGAAGACCCACCATTCATAATATCTCTGTTATATCATTTGATTATTTAACTCCTATGAAAGATACTTATCATCAGGACATTACTTTTCATGCTGATTGAAATAAATTAGTTGGAAATAACTAGATTCCTATTGATTCACTGTCTTATAATGATGGATTCATGTTTTATGAAAAGAGATTATGTGTTACAATTCCATTTGGATCTTTTGTTTTGCATGAGATTCATTGTCCTCCATATCAAGGTCATAGAGGTATCATATCTACTTTACATACATTGACTGAAGATTTTTATTGGCCACATATGGACACTGATGTATCTAACTTTGTTTCTGAATGTTTGATTTGTCAAAGAGTTAAGAGACATCATGGTAAATAGTATGGATTACTTATGCCTTTATCTATTCCATCAAGACCATGGGAACAGATTTCTATGGATTTTATTACTAGTTTACCTAATACTAAAGCTAATCATGACATGATTTGGACTGTAGTAGACAGGTTTAGTAAACAAGCATATTTCATTCCATGTAAGAAAACTTTAACAGCATCTCAAGCAGCACAATTGTTTTTGAAAACTGTTTTCACTAATCATGGATTAACCAAAGTTATTATTTATGATCGTGATTCTAGATTTTGTAACAACTTTTGGATTACTTTGTTTGCTAACCTAGGAACAAAGATTGATTTCTCATCTGCATTTCATCATGAAACTAATGGACAAACAGAAGCCACTAATAGTACTACTTTAGATCTTTTACGTGCTTACACTATTTCTAAACCACAGACATGGGACACACATTTGCATTTACTACAGTTTGCATATAACAATAAACCACACATATCTACAAAGAAAGCACCGTTTGAAGTGATTTATGGTTATAGATTGTCTACACATGTTGCATCATTATCAAATAGAATTCAGAGTGCTGATGATATTGCTAATATTCACGCTACTGTTTTTGATGAGGTTAAAGACATGATTGCCAAAGCCCAGCAATCATATACCAAACAAGCCAATAAGAAAAGACAAGCAATGAATTTCAAAGTTGATGACTATGTTTGATTGAGAATAGAAAAACGTAGATTACAAAGTATAGATAAACATCCCGTTGTAAAATTAGCACCTAGATTCTATGGACCACTTAAGATCATTCACAAAATCAATGACAATGCATTCAAGTTAGAATTACCACCTCACTGAAAAATTCACAGCACATTTCACATTAGTTTATTACGACCCTTTAGAGGCCAATTACCTATACACCCTGTTTATGAAAACCCACCTTTGTTAGATGAAGAGACTGAAATACTTGAACCTGAAGCTATCATAGATACTAACTTTATGACCACTAGAACTGACCGAAGATATTCTAGATATCTAGTCAAATTTAAAAACCATCCTGTAGAGGAAGCCCAATGGATGCACGCTAGAGACTTAAATGCTTTCCCCACTCTGTTAGCTCCACATTGAGCTAATAGCAATTGAGGTCAATTGCTATCCCACCCCGTGGGTATGATGCCAGGAGGCATATTTCACGGTGGATTCCGTAAACTTTGTTGACCGGGGCTCATACACAAAGTGGATTCTTTGTGCGAGAAGTTATTAGGGACGCCTATCCTTTTCAGGTGTTTCATTAATTTAGTGTGTACATGGGTGATTCCATAGCGGGTGATTCTGCAAAATGCATATTAAATTAATAAACGTTTATGAGTTTAGAGTACACACTCGTAATAAATTAAGGTTAGGATTGATTTCTAACCAGTTGATTTATTTATGTAGCTGAAGATTACTAGGTATTCACTTTTGTTGGTTTAATTGTATTATTTTACTAACGATTGTAAATGCTTCAGATAATGTGTAGAGATAGCAGCAGTGGTGGCGAAGGAAAGCATTGGAGGATAGCGTGTATTTGAGTTATCACTTATATTTTGATGGGCGCATACCTTAGGCATGGCGCCTATATTTTGTCACGTCTATTTATTGAGACGTTGGATATTTATTTATTATTTTATATGCGCATGGGCGCACGATTATGATATTTGTATTTGGACATTGTATTGGGTACGCCTAACTCTTTGGGCGCCTACCCATTAGCTTTATTTCTATTTTGTGCTAAAGCAAACTCACAAGCCAAAAGCATGCTATTTTGTAATTTGGGCTATTATTTGAGCTTAAAGATGATTAATACATAAAATACATGCTTTGTGGAGTGCTCACACAAGGCATGGGGGGAGATTGCACCCAATTGGTCTCTTGTTCATGTCGTGCATGCTTTTTACCTTGAGTTTTGTGCAAAAAGTAGAGTTCTTTTGTTCTTGGGACCTTCCGGCATTCACTACGCGAGCATACGGCATCCGATTTGCGCACCAACAAAGGATGTGCATCCTAGATTATATGTGTTAGCAACTCTCTTTAAAGATAACTAGTTGTTTATTCTATTATATAGTTTGCATAATAATAACATCATCTAGCCTACTTTAATTTATATTCACATTTAGGCTTAGATAAGCTTACTTTCATACAAATGTTTGCTATTTTCTTTGTTTTACATGGAGGAGGAGGAGGAGGAGGAGAGGAGGAGAAGAAGAAGTATAAAAGAAGGAATTAACAAATTTCCCCCAACTCTTCATTCCACTAACTCATCTCTTCATGTATCCATCTTGCATTCCACATTCTTGCCATGGTATTAGAGCTTACATTGTAATTAAAGAGTGTGTGAGTAGGTTTGAAGGGTCAAGCAAGAATCATGAAAGAAGGCCAGCAACAAATAAGGAAGCAATAATTGGGTTACATTTTATACCTTCCTTCCATGATTGTACACGCCTCTAAAGAAGGGCACGTTAAGCCCAAGGGAAAAGGCTAGGACCAAATTAAGTCAAATTGGTAACTTTTGTAGAAAGTGTTAGGATTGTATCGAGCGTAGGCTTGCTATACTTTGTGTAAGTATAGCAAGTAAAGTAAATTGTGTGTGGCACATTTCTTAAAACCTTCTCCTTACTATAGAAGGGGATTACCTTACTTAGAAGACATTAGAATAGCTTCGGAGCTAGGACATACCTAAGTCATTGACATATGTGTGTGAGTTCTCCGAAAGTGGGTTCACCTCCCACACGCAAGTCAATGACTTGTAGACTCCATTTCTGATGACTAAGGGAGAGAGAAGGAAAGAGAATGTGAAGCTATACCATCTAAGACCAAGGGAGGAAAGAGAATGAGTTGACCATTCATGTGATACTGTGTTTGTACATAAGATCCGCCTTTTTGAACGTACTCCATTCACTGTGGCGAGTTCGGGCGTGACACGAGTCGTATTACTTGCATGTGGTCTTGGCGCCAAGCCATCTGATTTGAGGAGAGGGATTATTTTTAATTTTATTTTTCATGCTTTCGATTTTCTAATGAAAAAAGGAAGAAAAAATTTGTAAGGGAATTATAATTTATTATTTATATGTTCGCTCTTTGGAATCTGCGGCACGTAACGCGTTTAATGCTATCTCGAAAAGGCACGATCGAAACCGGCGCACCCCGCCCCCCAAATTCTCTCTCTCTCTCTCTCTCTCTCTCTCGCAAATAAATAAATAAATATATATATATATATACTGCGCCACGATTCCACACACGGGCGCACGTAACTATTAATTAATTTAGAATAAAAACATTGTTTTCTCCAAAAAACAAAACATGAATGACGATATCATACCTCTCAATGCATTTGGCATATTCCCTTCTTCTTTACTTGACTCATCTCTCCACCACTGAATTAAAGATCTCTGGCACCATAGTATTTTTGTAAGATGATACCATCTCCAACATAAAGTCTCTCTCTCTCTCTCTCTCTCTCTCTCTCTCTCTCTCTCTCTCAAATATCCTCTCTTAAACTTACCTTTTATTATAAAGAACTATAACTTATAAGCCTCCTTTTAGAGTTTTTTAGAGGCCTACCTAGCAAACAACTCCCTTTAAGGGGTGTGAGAATGACTTCACATGAACACCCTTGACCATGGTGGAACTTATGTGCATATCTCTAACCTATGTTTCAAACGGAAATTAGAAAAAAAGACGTGTTGCCCCAACTACCTCGGGTAAAATCCTTAGCTAAGAAAATCAAGCAAGGTGTAGACAAGGGTTGAAAATTTGTCCCTCTTAAACATACAATTTCCTCTGTGTTGTGACAAATATTACTTTGTTAAAGTTTGGTAACAATTAAAGCTCATAGATCATTTGTAGAAAGTAAGACAACTATAAAAAAAAGCTCACTTTTCTTATTAGAACTCAAGTAAATCTAGCAAGTACATTGTTTTAGACCTCTCTAAGTGTACTACCACATGTTCTACATGCCAAACTTTAAGAAACTTTCAAAAATCTAGCAAGCAGACTTAGAAATGAGTTCCAAGACTAAGACTGGTACCATAAAAGAGCAATAGCTAGACTTCCTAAAGTCTAGTAAGAGGCCATCTTATTTGGAAAAAGTATGAGAGGTTAGGAAGTTGCCACATAACGCTCACATTAGTGCTATTATTCCATGTGTGGTGTTACAACTACACCTTGTAGATGACACAAGGATCCAATAACTCATGTCACCACACATCTTCTACAAAATGTTGCCATGCAGTATTGTGTGGTGTGTTAATACTACACCTTGTAAGTGTCAACACAAGGATCCAACAACTCATGTCTTTTACAAAATATTGCCATGTAGCCATAAGATTGAAACATTTGTCTTTAAAATATACGAGAAGGAAAACCATGGTTATGTGCAAATTGATAATAAAAGTAAATCTCAAGTATTACCTACTACAATAATATATTAGCCCTTATATTTAAAAATGTTAACAAAAAGATTTTCATCTTGCTAGATCTCCAAAGCATGGGATGTATAACAACTGTATGAAGTCGAATGCTTAGTCAATGAAGCCTTTGTGGTAGATATCCTATTTGGTAGCAGACATATTGTCTTACTGATAAAAGCAAATAGCCAAGATGGACACACAAACAATGATACTTTGTCATGAACTGTAGTAAAAGTAGAATGCCAAGATAAACATACAACTATCAAAAATATGGACACATGCTATACATTTCTCTTGTAAAACCAAAATGAGAAAAATTCAATAGGTAAGGTATATATTGTCTTTATGGAAACAAGGTTCAAACTTCATACTTTGCACTTGTTGACTAGTTGTTAGCACTTTGTTGCATCATGTTTGGGGCAACAATATTCAAACTCCATACTTTTCACTCATTAACTCGTTGTGAGTACTTTTTGGCATTCTAGTTTTATCTTTAATTTCAATGAAGTTTGAGGAATGAACATGGTTATATGGCCAAAGCTTTTGGATACCAAATGTTGACCGTTTTGTGGCACCAATCCCAAGTTTAGAAGTTTATATGTTCACGAAAGGGAATGCCAATGTATGGGAAAATGGTATCAACCCTATACTTGTGTTTGAGAAACCTACTAAATATGAATGTGAACAGTGACATTGTCTTGGAAAGGTTTAATAATCTCACTAGTTTTATGACAAGCTAGCAAAGGTTGTGATCTCTCTTTTGGATGGTTTTCTTGGCATTGGGAAGGACAAAAGTATGATCTTTAGGGACCACTTATACTATGTGAATGGCTTAGGTAAGATGCTATGCAAACTTCCAAGAATACTATATCAATATGTATGGAGACACACCGTCTTCATTTTATTTGTTCCCAAAAGTCTCACGATCACATCATAAGGAATCATTTTATGCCCCTATTTTGCTATCCCCATCATGCTTGCATTTCATGTTAGGGGGATTGAATGGTCCCCAACCTAGGGCCTTAATAGATGTACCTTTTCCCCATGCTTTTGTGAGGTCCACACAAAGGGAATTAAGGAGTAGTAATATATGGGATTAAAAGAATTGAAAAAATTTGTAGCGAGAGATCATTTCCTTGTTCTATGAGATCCCTCCTACCTTTGAAAATAAGTATAGTGAGGTTATGTCCAAAAACCTATGCCAAGTTTCTTTTGAGAAATTGCAAATTTCATGAATTTAACCCTAAAAATATGCTATCTCTTCAAAACAAGAAGTTATCTTTCCATAAATTGTCCCCTTCAATTCTTGGAACTAGAAAGAGTGGGCCTTACATACTCTCTCACCTCCATGAAGCAATGGATAAGCAATACAATCTCACATTTCATTAAAACTATGAAATACATCCCTCTCAGCCGAGCACTATATCTAGTTGCTAGAGGTCATCTCTTCTATTGCATGGGTCTAAAATTCATCATCTATCACAAAATTGTAAATGAACTGGTCCACATATTCTCCTATCTTATCACACGTTTGCATATTGTTGTGTATGTGTAGTATGCAAGTATGTAAGAGGGTTCAATTTGCCAAGGCTGTAAGCTAAGTTACCTTCACCTTCAATAAATTTTCCTTGAAAATTTATGGGAGAATATCAAACTCTATAGTTCACATGAACTTTCATTTATTATGCTATGTATTAATCCATATTAACATATGTGACACATAAATTCTCAACCACATCATCATGAGTCAAAGTCCATATGGATGCCTGTAAAGTGAAGGGGTTGGCTAAGATGTTGGTAAGTGAACTTTAGCCCAACCTTGAATCAATAATACCTGCTTGTAAAAGGGTAAACACTTAAGTCTCAAATCACCAAAATTTTGCTTTTCAACCTTGTTCAAATCCTTAGGTAGAATATCCTTCTTTTAAGAAAGCTTTGCGACGCCACCTCACATGCTATGTGAAGGTCATTCTCTATAGAATAGAATATCTCTATGAGATGTGAAATAGATTTAGATGCATGTTTTCATAAATAAAGATTAGGTTAGTAGTGAGATAACATATGTACTAGTGGACTCATGTTTTCACTTGAGAGTGCTATTGTGAATGGACCAATTTCATAAATTATTAGCAATTTGGGAGTAGATGGATGGAAGATTGTTATATATCATGACAATATGATTAGCACACAACTAGCACAAAACCCATTATTTTATACTAGGACAAAATACATAGCTCCCTGTGTCATTTCATGGACAATAAGGTTCTTGTAGGAGACATCCATTTGGTACAATGTTAATACACAAGATTAGGAAAGTGACATTTCATCAACGCATTGGTAGACAAGCTCTAGAGTTTTAAGCATTTACCTAGAGTATAAAAAATGGGTTTGGTCCTTGAGGAAGAGTTTTGAGAAGTCATGCTTGATATATGTGGAGGATGATAGGCATCATAGCTCATATATGCTAGCTATTCTATATTCTGGTTATAGCAAGATTGCTTACAACTATGATACAACAAGCATAGTTATAACATTGACACACATACTTTACTTTGTCTTGCCAACGAGAGTTATATGTCTCTATAGTTATACAAGATTTTTTGAATCCATTTTGTGTTGCATGAAAAATAAAGAAAGAATAAATTAGCTTGTCCTTCATCTCTTGTTGTTCATTGTCTCATCTCTTTCCTCCACATTTGTTGCTCCCATAGTCTTTGACTAAGTGAAATGGGGAGGATATCGAAGACATTAATATGTTGTCAAGAATTAAGTCAAAGTCTATTATGTTCTCCATTACACATATTTAGTCCTGTTTAATGGACAAGGTTCTCAATGAACTCAAAATTTAGTGGCTTGATAGCCATCTATTAATCAAGAACTCTCTCTATCAATTTACATTTTTGGAAAAGGGCTTCTATTTTGCAACTTACATCTAGCTATAGGGAGGGACTATATGAATAATAATCTTGTGGACTACAAATGTGATTTTCTATACATTGTTTTGTATTCTTTGCTTGATAGTAAAGTGGATAGAAGGAGAACTTAGTGTCTTTCAAAGGTATTTAACAAAGCCTTATAGGTCCATTAGAGCACAAGCTGTGCAATGTACAAAAATAATAATACTGCATTAAAATGTATGGTGCTAACAAGGGAACTTCAATAGCATGATCACTTAGAGAGGTAGAGGTGAGAAACATATGAGGTTTTGGACTCCTCCATCTTGCCTTCATCATCTATTTGAAGACAAGAAACAAAAAGTGAGTGTGAGAAGTTCTTATTAGATTCATGACTAGACTGGGCTTATATAAGTTTCATGACTAGGGTGGGCTTATATAGGGTTCATGACTGGGGTGGGCTTATATAGTGTTGTCTTTCAACATTTTTGGGTTAAAAAGGTAGGACATAGGCAGAAGATGCCCCTTATTGAGCCAAAGTCATTAAGGTTAGTAAAGATTATTTTCAAACGTGTATGTGTCAATCATTGATTGGCTTTAAGGCAATGGCTTCAAGGAAAACATCAAAACATTATTGAGACTTTAAGAGCCTCTTTTTGGTTTGTGCTTGAATATTTTGGTCATTAATTATCTTAATATTGGCTAAAATGAATCCTTGTGCTTACATGTACTATCTACCATTTAAAAGCTCTTACATGTTGAAATCTTATTTTTTCATCCTATTCCTCCTCTCACAAATACATGTATATTACTTAATAGTTCCACATTTTGAAAATAATATAGTGATAGGTCATATTAAATTATTATATTATTTTCTATATTTGTACAAGGAATGATCACAACTTCTAGCTTGGCTTCCTTAATTTGTTAAGGCAATTAATCTTCAACATGTGGTATAACTGCATGCAAAGGATATAAAATGGTTGATATGTGGCAATCAAGTAAAAAGCCTACTAGGAAGAAGAACATTTATTCTTCATGTTGGATGTGGTGATTTCTCAAGCTTATGCATATTGAAATTTGACATTTATCAATTGAAACACCTTGTTGATAGGAACTTTCTTTTCTTGTTCTTCATGTTGTCTTTGATAATGATGATCCAAATCCTTACAAGTGTTGCAATGAGCAAAGCCTTTGACATTTTATCACTTGATATATCTAAGGGGTTGTGCTCTCCTAGAAAAAGATGATGCCTACCATAACTACACCAAAGTATAAACTAGACATGGTTGGGGTACAGGAGGTTAAGTTAGTGCAAGATTTTGTCAAGAAGATACATTTTGAGGATATGTATGATTTTGAATCCAATACCCATAGTAAAGGTGGCATTAGTCTTGTTACAAGAGAGAAATCAAACTAAAGTTCATGTGGTTAGATGGAACATGCCACATGCAATATAAGTGATCCTTGGAAATAAATTTTATGATGTGATATGTATCCATGCATCTAATATTTTTCTAGAAAGGAGTAATGTGACTAGAAACTCTTGAAAATAATAGTTGTTAATGCTTGTACTCTCTACTATGTGATTGAAACAAAATTGTTGGTAAGAGTCATCTCATGGACTTGCAGTATGGAATACAATGAGAAGTTAACTTTGGATTCTCTTATATTTCAGGATCAATTTATTACAATCATCTCTATCTCTAGTGAAGGTAGTAGCACATTTACATGGTAGAATCATCACAAGGATTGAACTTAGAGGGTGATGAAATTAAATAAAAGACATTGTATAAGATTTTGAGCTCTAACCACTATCTAAAAGAGTTAATATGCATATTCATATACACTTGTATAGTTTTTCTAATGTAATCTTGTGATTATTTCCCTTTAAGCTCACACCACATTTTTAAAAGCTAAAGTCTATCTTAATGAGATAAAAATTTCCGAAAGAAAGTCCTCAAATCAATTTTAGATTTAGATGCATGCTAGAACAATATAAACATTGTTAGTGAAGTCTCCAAACACTATAAGTTATGCTACTTCTTCAAGGTAGAGATGCTCTTATTGCCGCATCATCTATAAAGCTACACATTAAATAACATCTAATTTAGGGTGCAAACGTTTCATCCAAGGGCCATATATGTGGAGGCAATCCAACCTAGTTCTTTTGTAGTTTTCTTAAAGTGAATCAACATGAGATATAAAGTAGTCGTAGAGAACAAGTTAGGCAATAAAATTTCAAAGGAGAAATTGATTGCTATTGTTTGTTAGGTTTTTGAAGTTAAGAAAGAATTCCTTAAAAACTTGGATTGAAAGATGCCTTCATCTATGGCACTCTTCTTAAATAAACCTTGTACTCAATTTCATTCACATGGTTAAGAGCACAAAGAAATGAAGACTATGGGATGGGATCATCTCCAAATCTAGTTTTTCTTTACTTATTTAGGATGTGTGTTTCTACTAGTTTTCCAAAAGATGTGTATCTTTTAAGAATTACTTTAACTCTTGGGAAAGCTAGATCCATAGCTTCCTCCATGAATGAAAGCTTGACTAAACTAATTCAAAAATTGAAAAAGGCACATGGCAATGCTTAACATCTCCTACCAACTAATGTCCACAACTCTTTCTTAGAGGTTTTCCTCAAATATTGCATCAATATCACCATATCAATATGGGTTTCATTCATGAAAGAAAAATACATCATAGACTATGGGATGACAAGAAAAGATAGCCTCTCAACACAAATATAAACAAATCTTATGATGAAAATAGTTAGAATTTCTTATTAAATGCCATGGATGTGTTGGGGTTTAGACCAAATTTCTACCAAGCACTATTTCCTAATTTTGGCCCAAATTTCTATAGGGCACTATTTCCTAGTGCCTTTCCTAAGATCTTTCATTCATGGTTATTACGTAGATGGATTTTGGAACATTAGATCGATAATACAAGGTGTTTCCTTGCAATGGTGAATAAACCTTCCTTGAAGAACCTAGACCATATGTTAAGGGATGAGATGATCAATTGTTGTCAACTTTTTACTGATGTCAATTTTCATGATTAGTGAAGCCAAACGTGATTCATCCAAAACACTTATCAAATTCTATGTTTAGTACATATTTGATTCTTAGTTTGTGGCAAACAAGAGATTAAAGTGTTAGAATGTATAGTGGTAAAGGCAATGCTAAAGGCACAAACAATGTATGACAAATTGTTGTGTCCCATAAGCAAAAGGGGAAGTGTGTCCTAGCTTAAAATCTATAAAACAATGCACTTAGCTCAACTATCAATGCAATCAAGTTTCCATGCTATCATAGTTTTGTACTTGTTCATCTTCTTTCCCCCATAGTACTGGTGCACAGATCGGATGCTGTATGCACACGTAGTGAGCGTCAGAAGGTCCCCAAGAACAAAAGAACTCTACTTTTTGCACAAAAAACAATGAAGAAGCTTGCACGACATGAAGCAAGAGACTAATTGGGTGCAATCTCCCCCCATGCCCTGTTTGAGCGTTCCACAAAGCATGTATTTTATATATTATTCATCTTCAAGCTCAAAAAATAGCCCAATTTACAATTAGCACGCTTTAGCTTTTGTGTTTGCTTTTGTGCCACTAAAGAATTAAAGCTATTGGGCGCCCAAGGAGTCAGGCGGTACCCAAATACAATGTCCAATACAAATATTTAAATCGTGCGTCCATGCGTATACAAAAATAATAAATAAATATCAAGCGCTTTAGTAAATAAGCGTGACAAAATGTGGACGCCATGCCTAAGATACACGCCCATCAAAAATTGATGATAATTTGAATACACGCTGTCCTCCAATGCTTCCCAATGCCACCATTGCTTGCTCTACACATCAACTGAAGCATTCACAATTGTTAGAAAAATAATATAATTAAACCGACAAAAGTGAATACCTAGCAGTCTTCAGCTACAAAAATAAATTGGTTAGAAATCAATCCTAACCTTAATTTATTACGAGTGTGCACTCTAAACTCATAAACATTTATTAATTTAAATATGTATTTTGCGGAATCACCCACTTACACATTAAATTAACAAAACGCCTGAAAAGGATAGGCGTCCCCATCGACTTTTCGCACAAAGAATCCACCTTGTGTATGAGCCCCGGTAATAAAATTTTATGGAATCCATCGCAAAACCTCACGGAATCCACCGTGGAATATGCCTCCTGTCATCAAGTACATTCTATTGTTCTTATCGTAACCATGTCTCATATTCATTCTTTGTCTTTCCCCCATAGTCCATTTTCTTCTTCTTATCAAAATCATGTTTTGTAACATGGAAATAGAGCCTCATTACTAGAAGTTGTGAGGTTGTAGTAGCCTCTAAAGTTCAAGAGTTCAAGCATTGGAAGTTCTATTGTCCAAGAAGCCTTTGGAATGTAGATTGAAGGTTGGAGATGCAAAGCTCATGGGAGGCCATCATCAACCAAGGTATAATTCCTCATTGTGCCCATTATCAATTTCAATCTTTTTTTTGGAGGCTTTCATTATTAGGAAGAAGAGGAAGGGCACTTGTTGTTGGAAAGGTTGCACAAGCTCTATTTGTTGAAGATCTGCATAATCTTAAGGCCTTTGCTTAAGGGGGGGAGGCTTCTATAGAGTAGAAAGGGGTCAGCTTCAATGCCTGATTTAGGGAAAGAGAAGAGAGAAGAGGAGATTGATTGGAAACTAAAGCCATAGGTCTCCGAAGTGTATCATCTACAACTCAAGGATGTCTCCAATCCATTTGGTGCTATCATTGACACAAGGCCTTGTGCAAATTAATCCATCTTCTTATAGCCATTTTCTTAAAGGAAAAGCTTTTCTTTATCCAAGATTTATTAAGGTTTAAAAAGCCCCATTCAAAAAGCCCTTTCCACACCTACTTGGAGCAAATGGTTTGACATAACCCATGTTCATAGCATGACTACCTAAACTGGTTGTTATGTAGCCCAATTTAAAAATCTAGTGTCTACATTGTGATCTTATTCTAAACTCTTTCAATTTAAAAACACTCACAAGAGGGTAGTATTTGGATTTGCACAAAAACTGAATTGGTTATTTTAAAAGGCACACAAGGCTATTCACAACTATTCCAAAGCCATATCCAAGTATTGTTTTGACCAAATCCTTTGTAATTTTCCCAAAAACTACATCTCTTTATGAAAATATTTAGACACTATCATGTGAGTCATTGATAAGACCTATCCATTCCCAATGTTAGATATTAAAGTAGTGGAAAAATAAATGGTAATGGTTTTCTCACCTAGAATATGAAAACCATGTACCATTCAATGTAGAAATATATTTGGAAAATATTTGAAGAAATCAAGGCTCTTGATAGTCCAAATAAAGAAGAAAACATAATAAAGCACTTAGAATAATAGCATGAGGATTGTCAAATGATGTTCTTCATCATATATTTGAGGTTAAAAATGTAAAAGAAGCTTGGGATGATTTCAATAAAGTCTTCGAATCACAAGCAAATAATTCAAATATATATCATTCATTGGAGTTTTTTATGTTGGATTTAAAGAATCATGACTCCTTGACATAATTGATAGATAGATTCAAAATCTTGAAGGTGCAATTGTCTTTTATTAATAAAGATAATGAAGAAGATGGAGCCATTGCTATGCTACTTAATAATGTGGACAAACCTAATAAAGGATATGAGTAGTGTTAGCACCTTGAGAAATTTACCATATAGAAACTTCAACTCATTGGAAGCTACTTTATATGAGCAAGAAAGCAAAATCAAAGAGAAGGTCCAAGAGATTGCATCAAGCCCCATATATCTACACTCTATAGTAGCAAAGGATATTCAAATATTGTTTGTAGGATATGTGAAAAAGTTGGACACAAGGAATGAGATTGTTAGAACAAAAGGAAACCCTAAGTGCAGCAATGATAACAAATTCGGATACATTGAGAAAGAGTATTGAAATAAAAAAGGCAACCTTGTGTACAAGAATCATCGTCTTATGCATAATATTCTAAAAGTCTTTTGTAAATTTCCTATACTCTTTTTGACACTGCATGAGCTAAAATGCATTATAAATTAAGGGCATAACCTACATCCTCATAAGCAGCTATCTAGAGGGCAAACTACTAGCAAAACAAAGAACTAAATGAAGTATTCTCTAGCTGATTGAGAAGGTGTTAAGATGTTTGAGCAAGAAAGTCATTCATGAATCCCTTAAAGCATTGAGGAGAAGCATTAGATTGGTTCAAAAAACCACACCTTTTTATAATCTAATTTTTTTAATATGGGATCTTTATGAGAAGAGCTTACCAACCAAGATACATCGTGAAACGTCAAGTAATGTCCCTTGTTGGTTTTCTTATTGAAGGAAAGAAGAAGAAGTTATTGACTTGTTTTGGAAATTCCCTAAGGTTGGAGGAGGTTGGACATTTCTAGTGTAAATTTTTAAAATTGATGCAAAAACAATACAATTAGCATGAGATAAGCTCTTCTTGGTTTGTGGGGAGCATTGAATGATCTCGGGGAGTTTACTATATGTATATCCTCTATATCACGTGGGTTCAATGCCTATTTATTTGCATCTTTATTTGTGAATTTTCTTGAATAAAACACAATCCTTCTTTATTTAATATGTAAATAACCCCTTTATATTGCATTGTTTTATATGTAAAAAATGTATAAAAATGGTATGTTAAAATTTCCTTAATGACTTATGAGAAGTCTACTTGAGTTTGGAATTTGGACATAGCTCTACAATGGCGAAGGATTTGGACAACTAGAAAGGTGGTGGTGGAGTGAACCTTAATATTTTGCTAGTTGTATACTAGAGCTTTTTTCCCTCTAAAGGACCTCCATAGTATCATTTTACTTCCAATACAACCTATTATTAGGATCCAATTATTAAAAGGATATTTGTAGATCTTATTTGAGTACCTACAATATAGACTATAAAGTCATTATGTTAGTATTATAACACACACTAGGCACTTGGTGCCTAGATTCTCTTGACACTTCACACCGGAATGATATTCTTTGAAGGTTAAGGGAGTGTGTGAGGACCCTTAATATGAGGCTCATCAAACCTTTACTGACCAACTATTTATCTGTTGAAAGAGTATAGCAATGGGCTATAGAATTTAGTGGTAACTTTCAATTTTAGAAACCTAGTAAGTGAGCACACAGTGCAATATTGAAATATTGAAAACCAAGAATACGTGTATCAATGCATGTGCTCGATGTAGATGCAAAACAGTTAACATATGACTCTAACCATTATTATGGATTGGGCTCTCTCTCTCAATTAAAATAAATCTACTATGATTATGCTTAAGAGGAATTGCTATTGAAATCTTTGCAATAAAGTCTTGGAGTATTCCATCCAATAGTCCATGAAGTACTTCCCATAAGTTATGATTAGGAAGCCTTAAGGGGTTATGATTAGAAAGCCCTAAGGGCTATCAATATACCTAAACTCAAATATGTGGAATGGGGGAAGATAAGAGGAGGGGAAGGTGTTGAAAGCTACAACCTCTTAAGGTGGAGGGGGATTGCAAAGGCTATTGGATGCCCATAGAGTGTGAAAACCTTACTAATATATGCACCCATGTTAGATGGCATGAGGGATATCACTAATCTGATCATGGTACCTAGAATCTGCAATAGCCATGTACCTTACTACTAAAGCAAACACTTGAGACATCCTTCTACTACTAAAAAAAAGGAATTCAGGAAGGGCCCCTCTCAAGCCTCTCTTTTATTCACATTGATATCCTATACAATTATATCGCATAATTTCCATTCCTCTCGAATGCTCTTTGGTGACTTCATAACTCTACCTTCTTCTAATCCACAATCATAAGTTGATATGGTTGAGAATGCAATTTATGTGGTTGAAAATCTCCAAGTTAAACATGGAATTTTCTTGTGCAAGTCAATCAGCCAAAGGAGGAACCTTTTTGTGAGTAGTCATGTATTCTATGGGCAATGTCTATATATGAGTTTGGTGCGGTGTGTGTCTTCAAGGGGATAAGTCCTAAAAGGATCCTACAAAGAATTAAATATTGGTAGATATGCTCAATACCCCACCCTCATAAGGTGCCACCAATGATCCATGGTGCTCTCAGTTGTAAGGCTCCCATTATGAGGAGAAGCCATGTGTGAGCATGAATTTTGGGTGGGTCTTGACTTGTATGTCAAATGAGGTCTATGTGATCAGATGGAAAAAATGTGACCTTTTTGGATCTAGCCTTTGGATTAGATAGAGTAGTTATGGTGGTAGCAACTCAAGGCACAATGTATCAAGTTGCGAGGTGTGAAAATTATAAGGGGCCCCTATTTTGGGGATTGAGGGGCCCGCAGAAGTGACCCTTGGCTAGAGGATCTTAGGGGGGCTAGTGCCCCCCCAATGGGGATCAACAAGTAGCATCCATGGCTTGATAGTAAAGGAAATATATCCTGGCTAACTAGGGAAGGTTTATAATATGGTCAAACATGTCGATCAAACTACCTTCTTGGGCTATAAAAGGAAGACCCCTCTAAAGCCATGGTCAATCGATCTTTTACTCAGTTAGAGTTCTTCTAGCTACCCTTAAGCTCTTTGCCTATCATTTGTCTGGATCACCATCATCTAAGTCACGCAGTGAAAGGATACGGGTGGACAAAGTCATCTTTGTATTAGTTCGTTTGAAATTAAAGCAACCTTTGTTCTTCTCATATTTGCTTTGTGTTCTCTACTCCTTGCTCACATTCTGTCTATTATGCCGTGTAATTTCTATATAGTATCAATGCCCAAGGGGCTTTGAAGGGTGAAGAGTATGTAAGAGGCAAGGGCTTCAACAACAAAGAGGAGAAATGTCATATGTTGTATCAAGTAGTAGTGTTGATGCATAAGGTGGTGGTGGTGCTATACTGGCAATTCAAACACTGAGGATTCATTCACCAACCTTTAGCAAAGGTAAGTTCCGTGGTATCAACTATACTTTGTGGAAGTTTAAAATCACAACTATCCTTGATTCTTATGAGCTTCTCTAGAGACGATGCTAGGGATAGACCTAGAATCACAAGGCACCCCTAACCCATCAAATTTGAGTGTTATGATTCCTCTAAATGCAGATCTTCTATGAGCTTGGAAATGAAGGAATATAGATGCATTGTGTGCCTTAGTTATAAGCTATTCTGACAGTGATTTGACCTTGATTTAGTATACAACCAAGGCATCAAAGGCTTCAAATGTATTAAGGAATCAGTACGAAATGCGAAATCAAACAAGGATTCAGAACTTAGAGAATCAACTAGTAGCAGAGAAGTTTGTTGAAGGAGAGACAATTGAAGCATTCATCACTTGGATCAAGAATCTGTGCGACCAAATGGCTAGCACTAGGATACAAAAGACTAGTGAGAAGCTAGCTCATAGGTATCTTCGAATTTGTCCACCAAAGTTTGATGGATTGGTAACTACCCTAAACACTCAGGTGAAACCCCAAGCTTTGATATTTGAGGAATTTTATGCACTACTGAGATGGAGGAGGAGTTGAGGCTTAACTTTGCCAATGCGAAAGGTAAAGGTGGTTTCTCTACCAATGGTGACAAATAGAATAAGGGTGGTAAGAAAAAATTTCAAGGAGAGTGCTTCTACTGCAAGAAGAAAGGACATGCAATTGCAGACTGTCGTGTTGAGAAGGCAAATAAAAAGAATGGCACTCTGAAGATTAAAGGAAAGGAGACAACCAATACATCTAAAGCAGAGTTAGAGTTATTCATGGTGACCTTGGTATAAGAAATATCTACAACTAACTCATGGGTATTGGATAGTGGCACCTCCCATCACATAACCAATAAGAAAGGTCTATATGGTTCTATGAATCCTCTACAAGAATCCATCACTATGACAGTAGAAAATGGTGCAAAATGCCTTGCTAAGGGCATATGTACTATTTCCTTTGTTACTGCAAATGGTGAAGTCAAGAACCTTTCAAATGTGTTATATATTCTAAAGATTAAGAGAAATCTACTATTGGTTGTTTCTATAACTAATCTTGGCCATGAGGTGAGGTTCACTAAGACAAGTGTAGAAATTATCAATAATGCTAGCAAAGTTATCGGTAAAGGAGAAAGGAGGAACAACCTGTATGAGCTAAGTGCTCTTATAGCCACCGCTCATGTGGGTATAAGTAAACTTTGGTATAAAATATTTGGCCACATTGGTTTTGTAATGTTAAAGGAGATGCATAAGCAAGGTATGGTTGCTCATCTACCTGTAGTAGGGTAGGTGACAATGATTCTAGGAAATCAGTTTCTGGATATTGTTTCTCTTTAGGTTCATGTATCTTCTCTTGGATTAGTAAGAAGCAACCAACTATAGCATTGTTTTCTACTAAAGTAAAGTACAAGGTAGCTTGCTTTGCTACATGTGAAGTAGTATGGTTAAGGAGGATCATATGGCATATAGGAGTACATGATGAAGATCTAACAGTGGTAAGATATGACAATCAGAGTTGCATCCCCATTGCCAAAAATCTAGTTTTTCATGCATGCACCAAACATATTGAGATCCAAAATCACTATGTGCGTGACTTGATTAAGGATAGGATAGTAGAGCTATGGTCTATTGTTCAATGGAGGAAAATAGAGTAGTAGATATCTTCACCAAATCTCTTACAAAGGATCTCCTTCAAATTGATCTTCAAAGACTCGATGTTGGGTTGAGAATGTAGTTCAGGTGGATATTGAGGGGTGGCATTAGATATGCTCAATGCCCTATAGTGCTCTAAGTTGTAAGGCCCCCATTATGAGGCGAAGCCATGTGTGAGAATGGACATTAGGTGGATCCTGACTTGTATGTCAGATGAGGTCTATGTGATTGAATGGCAAAAAGGTGACAGGCGCAATGCATCAAGTTGCAAGGTGTGGGAGTTATGAGGGGTCCCTATTTTGGAGTCCAAGGGCCATGGAAGCGGCCCTTGGCTAGGGGTCTCAAGGGAGCCAATGGCCCCCCTGATGGGGATCCAAGGGCAACTCTGCCCCAGATGGTAAAGGGAATAATCCTTGGAATAATCCTTGGTCAACTAGGGAAGTTATCTTTCAATCTATATTTCACTCAGTCAAAGTTCTTCCAACTACCCTTAAGCTCTTTGCCTATCATCTGTCTAGATCGCTATCTAAGTTGCGCAATGGAAGCGCATGGGTTGACAGAGCCATCTTTGTATTGGCTCGTTTGAAATTAAAACAATCTCTATTCTTCTCATATTTGCTGTGTGTCCTCTACTCCTTGCTAAGATTCTTTTGTCCATTGTACCATGTAGTTTCTACAAGTATGACCAAAATACTTCATGCATAATGTCAAGTTTCCAAAATACATTAGTGCACGACACAAATCAATTGTATACTATTGTTAGTTTTCATTGACAACATATGAATACATCATGTAATGAGAGTGCCAATGGTATTAATAAAGTAGAGAGGTATGTGAATAGTAATGTTTACACTTATTATATTATAGCTATTAAATGAGACTTCCAAATTCAAAAGACATTACCATCATAACATCAATAGAAGAGAGTAGATTACAATAGATGGAAGTAGATTGGCTATAAAATATGGGAAACTTCAGATTCGATACACATCAACATTTAAATAATAGATAATATATAATGTATTATAATATAATAAAAACATTGATGTATTATATATGATAGATATTTTATAAAACTCATAATGTTTTTATTACATGTTATATATATTAATACGATATAGTGTAATATAAATATTATGTAATGTAAATATTAGTTAAGCTTTGTATTTTATATATATAATATTTATTTATATGTTAATATTTATTTACATATATACACACTTATATGTAATTCATAGTTTATTTATATAGCTATATTAAGGTTTATATAAAACTGATAGTAATATCTAATATATTTAAATTTAATATATTACATATGTTAGATGCTATATATAACGTTAGATATTTAATATAAATATACGTAAACGTATATATACTAAGGTTTATTGGATTTATTACATAAATATATTACGTTAATCTATACAAATATATCTAATATATTATGTAATGAAATAAATATATACTGGTATATTAGATATAAACGCAATGTTGCCTGCTGTCTCTCTCTCTCTCTCTCTCTCTCTCTCTCTCTCTCTCTCTCCGCCGCGGGTCTTGAGGTGGGTGGTGCTGTCGCAGGTGGGGGTGAAGGTGCATAGGCGGGGCGCAGGTTGTGTGGAGGCGCATGCGGGTGCCGCGTGGCATGGACCCGTGAAGTGCACGAGTTCGCCTCATTCCTCCCAAATATTAAATCGCTTTATGGAATTGACAACTTTTGCAGTAAATTACAGAAGAAGCTAGATTTCATGAGCATGGTGCTTTCTCTGGTTTTTCCTCTTGCTAAGTGGGCCATCCCCCTTGGATAGGTAGCATGAATTGTGCCTTCTTTAGAATGCAGCATTAGTTCTTCCCACCATCAAATTCATGTTTCTGTTCCATTAGAACCTTCCTTCTTGTAATTATCAACTAATATCCACAAATCAAATTTGCTCACCTTTTCTCGAAAAAGAAAAGCATTCAATTCTTGCTAATGAGCTACACAATGATAGAAGGGAAATTCATGGTTCTAATTAACCAAAGTTCAAATCTACTCTCCTTTTCTCGAAAAGAAAAACATTTGCTTCATGCTTAGGCGCTCCGCGCCTAGACTCGCCCTTTGTGCCGGGACAGGCGCGATTTTTGCGGGAGGGGGCGTGTGATGGACGTGTGGCACCCACCCCCGCGTTCTCTTTTTTTTTTTGTGGGGGAGGTAGGGGCTGCCACATGGCACCCACCCCCCACCTCTCGTTAACTAATAGTATAGATGAACTCTACAGAAGATAGAAGGGAAAATTGGCTTCTAGCCAGAAAAGGACTTTATTCAACATTACAATTATTTGTCGATGGTCTACATGTCAAGCTAGCTATATTCTCATATTCCTGGTCAATCAAGTATGCTTGGTGGGGTACATCTAGAACATCCGTCCTGTCTACATGCATATGGTTTCTCCAACTTATCATATTTTTGTGCTTTGAAATAACACATATGTCACATCTTGTAAGGTACATTTATGCTTTTACTTTATTCTTTAATCCAATCTTCCATGGAAAGGTTAGCCGAGGTACCATGTGGACATGATACGTTTTACTTTGGAAGTGTTGATTGAGGACCTAGAGAGGATGTGCCATTGAATACTTCAAATGCTTGTCTCAAGTTCATAAAGAGTTATGACATGACATACGCTAATGGTGTTGTGTACTTTTGGGGTAGGATCCATGCCTTTTTACTCTATGAATGATATGAATGATAGGGTATTCAATATTGCCTCTCTTTTTTGGGGTGGTTCCAACATGATCATTTAAAACAAACTAAAATAGGAATATGTTCAATATCTTTAATGATTGAGTGACTATAACATTCAATATAAGAGTAATGATGACCTCTGACTTGTCAACCTATTAGTCATCTCACACACACACACACACACACACACACACACACACACACACACACACACACACACACACACACACACACACACACGCATACACACACACATATACATATATATACACACACACATGCATGCATGCATGTTCGCGCACACACACATACATACATGCATGCATGCATATATTTATATTTATACATACATACATGCATGCATGCATACATACATATATTTATATTTATACACATACACATACATGTGGGTGTTGTAGGTGTGGGTGTGTATACATGAAAATTACTTGTATGCATGCATTTGTTGTTGCAAAAATCTAGGTATATACTTATGCAATCGAGCATCCATACCATACCAAGACATATGTTATGAAAGCTATTATTATTGTCTTTGGTAGTTACTTAAACCTTTCAATTTTCTTGTGAAATTAACAATGATTAAGTTACACTAATGAAAAAGTTTTAAAGTGCTTGCCAATGCACTCAATCTAACTCATGGCGTAATTCTCAGTTTTCTTTGAAACTAATAGTGATTAAGTTGTGCTCTAATGAGCAAGTTTTAAAGGGCCTTAACACATCAACTACTAGTTAACCTCTATATTGAAACCTAATATTGATAATATAATGCCATTTGTAGGAAGACCTTTGTGGTTTGTCTAATTAGACCTTACTAGGAAACTCTACTCTAAACTCTAAGGTCATAAGATGCTTGAAATCCCCATTATGCCAAACATAGGCTTCAATTTTTGAACTTTTTGTGCATTCTATTCTTTTAAGTGTTCCTATGAGATTGACTTGGAGTAGAAATGAGAACATAAATTCAAGTTGGTTAGTATAGTTACATCACCTTATTTCCTCTCTCATAGTATGGTCATCATCTTGGTCATCCTCAACTCCTTAGCTTGCTCAATGCCTTCTTGGACAAAAAGGACTCTAGCATCATTGTACCTTCTCCAAACATTACCTCATTTATTGTCATGATTTCTTCTCTTTAAATGATGCGATAGCTCCGTAGGCATGTCAAAAGAATGCCACATCTAATTGGAAGGACAAAGCTTTGACAAGGAAAGGCTACCCATAGTCTTTTCCTTCTCACCATCATGTAACATGATGGCATATGTAGACATGTGCTTTTAAACTTTGTTCTAATGTGGAAATTCATAGTATGCAAGCCTCTTATTCTTAGGGATGATTTAAACTTTGTTGTGTTACCCATTCTTATTTTGAGATGAAAATATTTGAACTCCCCTTGTGGCCAAATTTAAGACCGTGACAATATAACTTAGTATTTTTTTAATACAACTTATCCTTATGAAAATCTTATGCATGTCTAAATGTGGTAGATACATTGATGATGCTTGGACTTTTAATAACAATAATATATCATTAGCTTTAGCTCTAGTAGGATTAATGAAAAAAAAGGCACATATAAACCACAACAATTTGTATTGACATAAACTATAAAATTTTTGAGGTATGTCCCTTGTATCCTTAATGATGTTTTTGGAGGACTTGGTGGCTTGTTAGGTATATCACTTTAGCTATATCTATGTGAACATGGATCCCCAACCATTTGTGAGAAATGACATGAGCATAGGATGAGTTCTCTAGTTCGATGTAGTGTCTCTTTTTCTTTGAAAAATGCAACCAGTTTGGATTAATATGGGTAAAATATATTTACATCATGAAACAACCTTGTAGCAAGGTCTCTTCCCTTTGAGAGTCCTAAACAACCACACAACATTGTGTAGATATTTACTTAGAGCATTGTCTATATCATGCTTGTTAAACCTAGCCTCATCTCTCAATGTAGCATTATTGCAGTCCAAATATTCTTCCCACACTTTATAGCTCTCATGGTTCATGTCTCCCCGATCTCCTAGGAGGACTTGTTTGCATCGGATGGTGTAATGTAGCTCCCTTTGTCCATTCTCCTCTCAAATGTTCACCAAATTTTCCTAATGTGAGGGCACTCCCACAATAGATGAAAGACATGTTCTTCCTTCCTTTGCATGAGCTTCTCAATTACTTTCTTTGTGTCCAACTTCTAAAGTAGCACCCACCATAGGAGAACATTTATTCAATTAGAAGATGTGGAAAACTAAACCCTTTGGTGCTACATGCCCACACTTGTTGTGAGTCATTAGGAAATTGATTCCCCTAGAGCTCCTGCATCCTTTGGAAAAAAGTCTTGTTGTTACTACCTAATCTCACTAGACGTCTAGCCTTGTGGAGCTTCATGCCTTTGCTTAAGCTCCAAAATTAAAGTAGTGGATACTGTTAGGAGCTAGTGTCATGGGCCATTGCTCTCTCCTTTTAGTTATGACCTCCTAAAGCCAACCCAATTCCTCCTCTATAACCCTAAAGATGGCTATGATGCTTGCTTTCTCCTTTCACTCTAATCTAGCTTGATCCCAAAAGTCCACCCAACACTTTATTCCTTTGGCTACCATTTGATTGGAGAGCTTGGGGTGAGAGAGATCTAACTCTCTTCAAGTAACTATCTAAAAGCCCCTAATTACCATCTTCACTCTTGAAGTATATAGATTGTCCTCCCAATCCATTGCACCATTGAACTTTGGGGAGTGTGTTTTGTGTCAATCATGCCCTTAGTTATTAACCCCCCATAGGTTTTTATCCTCAACCCTCTTGAGAAGTGCAAAGATGAAGCTAGTAGACTTTTCTCTTAAGGATTGTAGGCGAAGCCCTGTTGCATTCTTGGGCATGGTGACTTGTTCCTTGATAATGGGTCACTACTTCTTGCAATCTTTTTAACACCTTAGGTATTCATGTAACATTCTCTCTAGCTTGTCCCAATTCATGATAACAAAGGCATAATAAGACCCCACATAGAGTAGATACGTCATAAGGATGTTTTGGACCACAACTAATCTTCTAGTAAGGCCCCAAGATTGGCTCAATCACTTGCTAAGTTTCCCTTTGATATTTTCTTTAGCCACTAAATTTTCCATGCCTTTGTGACTCATGTCCCAATCTAGTAGTTAAGGTAGTGTATCACTACATTGGGAATGACTTGCTTAAAGTTGAGGTTGCAAATCCAACACAACAAATCCTCTCACACACCAAGTACACCATCGTTGTCTTGCTAGGCTTATTTTGGAGCCAAAGGAAGCCGAAAGTTATAATAAGCCTACTATAGTCTCTTAACAAAATCCCCTTCTGCAAGGACATTAAAGAATCTTAGTGCACTCCATCCATTGGCAATAAAAGATATAGAAACACCATTAGAGGCACCAAATTTGGGGACAACATGTTGTCTATTGTGTAATTGCTAAGGTTAGAATTATCATCTACAAAAACATTTTCATGACAAATGAATTACTATTAGGTAGCTCAAAGCATTTGAAGATGAGAGGGTCCAATGGGCACCTTGTCTCACTAAGCACCATGACTCAAAGTAACCCTTTAGATAAGTACCCAATTATAGAAATTTTGGATGAGGCACCTTAGAAGAGGGTGTTAACCATCCAATAGAGGCCCCCTCCAAATCTCATTCATTCCAAGCACCACACCATAAAATCCCATGAAACCTTATCATAAGATTTTTGAAAATCCATATTTATTAACACATACCTCCTCTCCTCTTGGTCAAGAGCCATATCAATTAGTGTGATGAGATTCAAAATTGGGTCCTTTATTTTGCACCCATGGATGTACCCTTATTATCACATGTGTACTAGATCACATAACCTAAACCTTATTCTCCAACCAAGGGCTTTAGCCATGAATTTTTATACTACGTTCAGCATGGTGAGAGGTCACCTATCATTTATACTATGCCTATCACTTACTCTCAATCAGCTTGTAGTTTTGGGGATTAGTTTGATTAGCATCCTATTCATTAAGCTTGAAACCTTGCCCTTCTCCCTAAAGCCATTTATGAGACTACACATATTATAGCCAATACGTCCAAAAAATATTGGAAGCCTTTTGCACCTTCATCTTCTTCACCACCACAAGTTTAGGCTCGATGAAGGGCCTATCTACTAGCAATAGCATTTTCTCTATTAATAGCCTATCATGCATTGTGACAAGGATATCTTTAGCTTTACTATAAATAACTTTTCTCTACTTAGATGGCCTCCCTATTATCCTCGAAGGATACTTATCAAAAGCCTCCATTGTATCTCCATCTATTGCATGCATGTTGCTTACCTCATCCTTAATGCTCACCAAAGTCTCATTCGACTTTATTTTTAGAGAATTAAAGAAGAATTTATGTAGAGAATCTCAAAACATGGCCCACTTGGATATTAATTGCACTCAACCCTAGTCTTCTCCTATGACCTTAAGAAATGTTTAGAGTTGATCAATAGCCCCATCATGATAGTATAGGAAAGACTTTACAATACACACTTCCTATCATGCCTCCTCCTATGAGCCTTATTCTTACATACCCTTTACAAAACACAATTACCTCACTCATGCATTTTTCCCAATTATCTCTACTGTATATTGCCTAGGTGAAAGTTTGCACCTAGATGCGCCTAACAACACTACAATATGCACGTTCTTATAAGAAAGAAAGATTGAGTTCTAAAAATAGGGGATGCATGTGACCTATGAACTAGTTGATTACTAAGATGGGGACCTGGGCAAGACACAACTAGGTCTATAAGCATCTTGATTCCTACCCAAGGACTAGTCCACCACTCTTCATTATTGAGGTAATATCTAGCTAGTCTAGCTACCCTCCACGTGTGGCCTTTGTGCTTGTTGTGCCACATTAAGTACCTAGTTTGTGGACCTCCCACAATTGTTGCATCTTGTACCCATGCTCCACTCTTAATCTATTTCATTCTTGCTTGACTTCTTCTATCATTTGGTTTGAGCCATGTGAGTGATCTTCAAGGATGCTTTCATGTTCCAATATCCTATCAAGATAGTGTGCTACTAGTTCAATTGAACCCCCTAGAGCTTGACTCTCTTTACAATGATTGACACAATCAATGTTAATCCTTTTTCAAGGTTAGGTACAACTACGAAATAAAAAGCAATGGGCATGCAAGGGCTAGAACCAAAAAAGCAACGAAGAGATAGCAATGACCAAGATGATAAGAGCTATGCATCCGTGTAATTGGATCTTCAACTACACTTCAAAAAAGTAAAAAAGTAACATAGAACAAAAATAGCCAGAAAAAAGGAAAAGTGTATAAGAAGTCAAGGTGCAACTAAGTGAAAAACAACAAAAAGTAACTATGGGAACTAAAATATTCCACCATTAGGAATAACAATGGAGATCAAAATGTGATGTAAAGGTAGTCTAAGGCACACATGATCACATTCAAATGATGAAAGAAAAAGTCAAAAATGGAAAAATCGCTCTAAATGGAAAAGCTAAAAATAGCATAAAGGCATCAAGCACTCTAAGACAACTTGGGGGATGAAATTCAATGTAATATTTTTCATTGTAATATTTTTCTTGAGCACCACACTCCTATGGAGACTGTAAATTAGAATTGCCTGCTCATCACATGTGTGTGAGTTAGTGAAAGTAAGCTTGAAATTGTCAAATGAGTTAAAAACCCTATGGCTCTATGCACCCAAGAGGGATTGGCCTTGCCCATGTGCAAAGACTCCATCTCTTATTTAAGGTAAAGTTTCAATATTTAAAAAAAATTATCATGGTTGTAACCTAAAGTGGTCCATCTTCTCTCTAACATCCTTCTCCATGAGCTTCTTAGAGCAATCAACTTGAAGCAACCTTGTTTACATCCATCACAATGATCTTCCTAGAGCAATTGACCTAAGAAAAAAAGGAATGCCTAGAGAGAGTGCAACGAGAAGGCATGCCTATCTCCATCAATTCTGTATGCTTTTTTTTCACTTGCTTTCTTTTCTTTTCTTTCTTCTTATTAGCATGCATAGAGAGAGAGAGAGAGAGAGAGAGAGAGAGAGAGAGAGAGAGAGAGAGAGAGAGAGAGAGAGAGAGAGAGAGAGAGAGAGAGAGAGAGAGAGAGAGAGAGAGAGAGAGAGAGAGAGAGGGAGGGAGAGAGAGAGAGAGAGAGAGAGAGAGAGAGAGAGAGCTTGTATCAACTCTCAAGGGGATGAGTGCTAGATTTTACTTTATTGCATGCAAGCTCGTGGGGATCAAGGAGAGTAAGGTTGTGATGAGGGACATCCATTAAAATCCTTAGAAGCTTTGGAGCTCATCAATGGGAAACTAGACTATACTTGGTGAGTTTTTATAACCTCCACCTACTTCTTTTCTTGGGTTTCAACAACAGAGTTCAACCATAGAGCGGAATACTTGGTTGGAAACATCATGGTGAGGGTATCTTGTGAGGTGAGAGACCATAAGGAGTCATCACATTGAGAGTGCATGATCCAATATGCATGGACCCATTGAAGTTCCACAAAGTGTGGGTTTGGACCTACAGTCTTTCGTTCCATTTTTAAGATGTAGTAAATTCTCAATCATCAAATATCCTTGCCATCTCTAAGTGGAATCTTTCCATTTTCAAGATACGGTCTTGCATTAGCAAGATGAAGAGTCTTGCCAAGATATGTGTGATGATGGATAGATACCTCACAAGATGTAGAGTAGGAAGAGCAAATTGGGAGGCAACTGATCAAAGAGTAGTTATAAGACTGATTAGAGTAGATTTATAGATGAAATTATGATAGTTTCCATTCAAGCATGTTTTTTTAAAAAAAATCTAAAAATAGGGTTGTTGTAAAGATATCACATGGCAATTATGAGATCTTGTATACTTAGAACTCAACTTATGAGAATTGACTTTAGGCAAATCTATATATGGATGCTAGACCAAACAAGAGCCAAAATAGAACATCATACAATGACATGAGAGATTTCTCAAATGAGGCACAAGGAACATGAATATATGAAGCTATTTTTCATGTACAAAAAGTATATGGGCTGCACAAAAAGGTACCATGGGACTATGTATATAGATACTCAAAAACTACCTATATAGGTACTTCTAGACAAAGAATACCACCTATAAAAATGGACAAAGATATGGGATGATTCCCAAATATTAATTAATTTTTGAGAGGCATCTATTAGATATGTTCACTGCCCCACCCTCATAAGGTGCCACCAATAATCCATGGTGCTCTAAGTTGTAAGGCCCCCATTAGGAGGAGAAGCCACGTGTAAGCATAGACATTGGTTGGGTCCTAACTTGTATGTTAGATGAGGTCTATGTGATTGGATGATAAAAAGGTAACCTTTGTGGAACTAGGCTTTGGGTTAGATACAGTAGTTATGTTAGTAGCAACTCGAGGCACAATGCATTGAGTTGCAGGGTGTGGGAGTTATCAAACCCATGAACGTAAAGGAATATTCCCTAGTTGACTAGGGAAGGTTCAAAATATGGTCGAACAAGTTAACTAGACTACCTTGTAAAAGGAAGACCCCTCCAAAGCCATCATCAATCTATCTTTCACTCACTCTGAGTTCTTCTAGCTACCCTTAAGCTCTTACCTATCATTTGTTTGGATCACCTCACAGTGGAAACACATAGGTGGATAGTGCCATCTTTGTATCAATTCATTTAATATTAAAGAAATTTTTTTTCTTCTCACATTTGCTTTGTGTTATTTACTCGCTCAAATTTTATCCACTATGCCATGTAATCTCTACAACATCATCTCTCCAAACGCTAATTATGATGATGCTCACAACTTAGCTTCTTACAAGCTTCAACATACTCACTTCAAGACTATGTCTTCCTCTTTACAATCTCTATTCCTTGTTTATGTTCTCTCTCTCTCTCTCTCTCTCTCTCTCTCTCTCTCTCTCTCTCTCTCTCTCTCTCTCTATTGTATTGAAGCAATTGTATCTCTTTATAGGAGTGAGCTTATCTTTATCTCTATGGTATGAGGTAAGGGAAAATGAGGTGTGAAAAGCCCTAAGAATTAGGGTTAGGGTTCAAGAGGCTAAGCCTATAAAACTATGACGTATTAATATCTAATCATGAATCAATCAATCTCTCTTTTTTTGAGTAAACTCTATGTCTCTCTTCCCCTCGTCACTCTCTCCCTCTCTGTGCATTTCCCCTATTTGGGGGAGGGGTGAAACCCTCCTCTAAACACTTTGGTGACCACGTACAATGTTCCTACAACCTTTGGTGATGCAGCCCATGGCATTGTCTTTGGTCTTTTTTCATAGCAGCATAACAATGCTCCCTAATACTCTACTCGTTGGTAATGTTGCCAGGTACCAATTGAGGGCGATTCTGACTTGGTTTCACTCTGTCCACAAGCCCTTTTGGAGGCAAACTCACTTGTGTCTCTTAGCTCCTCAAACTTGCAATGAGCCTTTTGGAGGGTAGTCTTTGTCATAGTGTGGGCTACCAATGATTGGGTAAATCTTCCTCGTTAACCTTGCATGCTAGCCTCGATGCATAATGCACTTTGTCCTTCTGAAAAGACATATGTCAAAGCAAGGAGGAGTTGCCTTGCACTCTGGTGTGGCTAAAAGTTGGGGCCTTGGTAAAGCTTTTGGATAGTCTAGATGATGACTGGTTGGAAATCACACTCTCGATTGGCCAAATTCCTTACTTTTGACTTGTCAAAATCTGCACTCTCAATCAACCAAAATCTACACTCCAAACCAGCCAGAATTTGCACTTTGAATTGGTCAAATCTGCACTCTCAATCAACCAAATTCCACACTCCAAACCAGCCAAAATTTGTGCTTTGAATGGGTCAAAATCTTAACCTCGAACTAGTTTGAATATTGACTCCTAACCATCCCAACCAACCCACATCCTGACTCCCAACTCTCTCAATCAAAATCCCGATTGGCGGGAATCCCAATCCTAACCAATCAATGCTCCTAACTATTCAATGCTTGTAACCACCCGACACTCCTGATTCATTGCACTCTAGTGTTTTGAAGTGATAGATATGGCAGATTGCTTTGGGAGTCCAGGCTGACCATGATGGCATCAATAGTTCAGAATATCTACTCTACCCTCTTCCTCCCTTTCTTTATTGAACCTTGCTAGAACCTTTTTTAAAGAACTAGTTCAAATGCTAACCTTATCCACATATTCTTTGAAATTTCACTCCTCCATTCCTCACCACTACCATGACATAACTCCAGTCTCATAACTCCAACCTCTTTGATAGTGTGTGTGCACATGGAACTACAGGTGATAACCAATGCCTCAATGGTAGGGTTCTTTGGAGTCTATTTAGGTAGATTGGCAATGCCCACTCCAAAATCCTTAATGAGGCAGACCTCTCCAAAGTCCTTGACCCAGGAGCACAATTGATGATTGAAGATCACATAGGAGGAGCGGCTGTATGGGGAGGCACAAGGCCAACAAATACCAAAGAGGAGTGACTTTAGCTAACAATATCTCCATGGATCAAGGGTTCTACTGGTGCCAAAGCTACTATTCACATGCTTCACATTTGTCTATTTGGAATATTGTACTTGAACATTGTGATTGGCTTACAGATGCACTATTACTCTACAAATTTTCACACACTTGGGATTTGCACTGTAGAATGGATAAGGCCTTTGAGTTTTATCAAAGGACACCATTATGGGATTTGAGTCCTGTGTGCATGCCATGTGTATGAGGCAAGGGAAACAAGATGTGAAAAGACCTAAGAATCACGGTTACGATTCAAGAGGCTAGGCTATAAAAGTATAGTGTATCAATACCTAATCATGAATCCATCAATATATTTTTTTAATAGTAAACTTTGTGTCTCTCTTTGCATCACTACTCTCTCCCTTGTTGTGTTCTTCCATTATTTAGAGGAGGGGTGAAAACCTCCCCCAAACAATCTCATAATTCTTGAGTGTGGATTGACCTATTAGGTGATGGAAAGAATCAATCTTTTAAACTCTAAGCCATGATTCTAGGTGTATTTCCTTGATTCTTGCAACTATTTTCTTATAAGTCTGCAGTCTTCACATGTGGCTCTATTATCCAGCTAATCACTCTACAAACAAATCAATTATCCATGAGTCCATTGGTGTTGCTATAGCCCACAACGAGAGGAACATTAACATTTTGAATCTTAGCAAGATTATATAAAGATTGGGAGAAATCTAGTTTTCAAAACTATCATTTGAAAGGATAGCTCTTGGAATCGCTACATTGTTTTCTCTATAACTATAGGGATATTTTTCAATTTTCCGTAATATGCATAATTCCATGACTTACATATGAATATGGGATTACATATATTACATTTGACCTTTCCCATGACCACATATCATCCCAAATATTTATATTGCTTTGACACCTTTGTATTAAGGCTTGATTTTGATGCAAATAGAGATGGTGTGAACTTGCATATTTCAACAACTATCCTCAAATTCAATGGCATCTCAAATCCTAGGTGAAAAGGAAGACATCTAGCTTTTTTTTTCTTAGAAGATCATGAAGCCTTCCCTTGCTTCCAATGTATAGCAATTATGATGGGGCCTTCCCTCACTACTCAAAGTCTACAAGTACAAAAGAATTGTTGAGAGCTAATGAATCAACTATCCAATGCTAATCGTGATGCTCACAACTTAGCTTCTTACAAGCTTTCACCTACTCACTTTAAGACTCTATCTTCCTTTGTATAATCTTTATTCTCATTTTGTATTTTCTCTATTATACTGTAGAAATTGTATGTCTTTATAGGAGTGAGGTTAGCTTAATCTCATGATTATTTAGTGTAGATGGACCTCTTATAGCTAATGAAATAATTTATATTTAACACTCTAGGCCTTAATTTTAGATGTTTCTCCTTGATTCCCTACAAGTTTTTTTGGTCCAAAAGTACCTATATAGGGGGTTTTCAAGTACCTATACAGGTACTCCCAAAGTATCTTTTGTGCAATCAAGGCACTTTCTAACATGAAAAACAACTTTATATATTCAACTTCCTTGTACCTCATTTGAGAAATCTATCATGTCATTATATGTTGTTCTATTTTGACTTGTTGGTCTTGCTTCCATATATAGATTTTCCTAAAGTCCATTCTCATAATTCAATTTTTAGGTATGCAAGATTTCATAACTCCCATATGAAATCTTCCCAATCGCCCCTTATCAAGCATAATGAGATTGCATGTGCTTGACTAGGCTTGGCAAGTGGCATTGAATCTTTCTATGTTATGAGGAATAGGGAGAGGTATAAATTTCTAATGTTTATTGATATTTCACTAAAAATTGATTTAAAAATTATGTACAATTATGGGATACTATGGGCCGAATATCAACCCATTGACTAGATAATCAACCCATTAAGTAGGCAATGTAAGAATATAGTACTTGGTTTTTGTGTAGGAATTATGCTTGAGGTTCACTTAGTTTTCCATTAGGTAGTTGTGGTAGTGTGATAGACTTGACTAGCTCTTATCCACCTATCAAACTGCCAACATTATTTAGGGCTTAAGACTCATGTTAACTAGGAATTTGTATGTCCATATTACATTAGTTTGTAAAAATGAAATTATTATGTTTTTATGGCTAATTTGAGTTTCTTTTGAATTGGTGGCATTCAAAAACCCTCCCACAAACTCTATAGGGTTGACGTTGTTACATGAACGGTGATCGAGAGCAAGTCCCACTCACAACCCGATAACGAGACGTTAAGGAGTGCCAGTTGGGAAAATTGACTTTGTCAGATTCACAACACAATACAAAAAATTTTAAAAATTTGACAGAACACCACAAGCCACACATGAAACAAACTCCAAACAATGCCTATTGTAGCTCAAAACAACTTAAAACCCAAATGCGGGTAGAGCATCACACAAGTCCAACACAACGTTCAAAAAACAATCTTTGAAGTTAAATCCAACAACATGAGAATTCTCGTACCTTGATACCTTTGGCCGACACTCGGCACTTCAACTTCCAAGTTCTCCAACTTCACAAGTTAGCACAACAAGAGTTTGCTCTTGCATGCGACCCTCCTCTCACCTCTCTCACAAGATACAATTGGAATTGAGGGGCAAGGCCCTTTGCTCTTCTCTTCCTCATCCTTATATAGTTTTCACAAGTTTTCTCACATACATTAGGCTTTTTGCTTTCAACTCTTGGCTTTTGCTTTTCTACTACTTTTCACTATTTTTGTTTTTTTTGCTCTCTATCTATTTGCAACTTGTTTGGATCATAACTTCATCATATGAACTCTGAATATAGTTGTCCGGGTACTCAAAACAATCAGAACACATGTGGTCAACAAGTCAGTGCAAGAAAAAGTGCAAAAATTCATAAAAAATAGGCAAAAATATCAATTTTCATAAATCGCTTCATTTTTTCCATCTTTTATCTTGGACGACTTATTCATTTCCTTGGCCTATTGTTCTTGTAGTTTCACACACTTTCAACACACATGTTCTCTTTTTCTTCAAGAAATACTCATTGACGATGTAAAACTTATGACCTTTTCATTTGATCCTTGAATCTTCAAAATAAACATTCTTTGGATATAAACCTGTTGTTTATGTAGTGTGCCCTAGCAAAAATATGCTTTGAAAAAGAACTTTGTGCTCATCCACTTTTGATTTGGAAAAATATGCAATGTTGGATCGTGGTATGCAACCAATCGATCGATGCTACACAAAAATAATGTATGCATTGAAGAAAATGTGCCTAGCCTATCTACATGTGATCGTGCGTCATGCATAATGCAAACAAAGTCCCTTGTTTGTTTAAATCCCTAACCTCACCTCTCAACTGTCAACAAGAAAATATGTCATGATCCACTCCACCGATTCAAAATCTCACAATCTCTCTGGAAATGATAGTCCTGAAGATGCCGGCCAAATAAGAACAACCCATCTCACAATTGGTGGCATCTTTCATGACCCTCTAACTCATCCAACCACCTTACACACTCAACCAGAGATTCCTAACTTTGTGATCAATATCCCAAATATCGTGAGTGTAAGAAATGTGTGTGCTCAATGACAGGTGCTCTCTCAAGTGCGCATGCAACTATGATTTCTGCATATAGCTGTAGTGGGCCTCGTGCGGTGCAATTGCTCAATGATGGTGCAAAATGTGCATAAACCCAACCCATGGCATGGAAGTATTTGATAAGAACAAGAGATGACCCCTGAGTGCACTGCATTAAACAATTGCAATGTGAAATGCTCGTGAATCCATAATCCGTGTGATGTGCAAGAGTCTCAGTAAGAAAACAAACCCATGCCACAATGTTCGGCAGCTATTGACAAACTCTAGCTCCAACCCTTCCAAAAAAAATACCACGCTTGACCAAGGCTATCAAGTTTCACACTCAACAAACCAAACAAAATAACATAAACAAACCCTAAGCTAGACAAACACAAGAAATCCATTTACAAAACGACAACACAAACTGTTACATGAACAACTAAGCTAGCAAAAATCAAACCTATCTACAATTTGACTAGGGGTTTTTAGTTTTCAGAAAAATGCTTGATATATTTAGCCCTCCCCTAGTCTATAAACATTTATGTGCAGCAATTTCTCATAAAATGATGCAACATTTTTGAGCCAATCGATCGGATCCAATGATTTATCCACAAGCTTCTCTACAAACGCAAATGGCAGATCTCTCTTAAACAACTCCTTTATAGGTAAACAAAGCTCATCCATGAAATTCTCATCAAATTCCTTGAGACAATCCTCACCATCCAAGGAAATTATATCATCCTTCAAAATATTCAAATCTCAACCATAATCCAAAATTTTCAAATCCCTCAAATCGCAACCACACTCAAAAATGTTCAAATCCCTCCCTTTTCCCCTAGGAGAAACCATGTTACTTTTAGAGTCTCTAAATAAATTTTTGACCCTTTCTTTGTTGCCAAACTCAAATTCATCCACTGATTTATCTACACCTTCTCCTAAAGATACTATGCAAGGATCTACCAACTCAATATCCAAATCAAACCCAACATCAAAAGGAGTCAACTCCAAACTCACAACACCACAATAACCAAAAACATCAACACATGGGGTCACTCCAGAACACCCAGCCACATCACTTAACTCATCAACAATACAGGAATCCATTGAGTCTTTCACACACAAAGAGTGGTAAACACCTTCCATAGTATCCTTACAAGCAACTTGTGAGGAAACTTCCACATCTACATCATCACAAACATCTTCACAATGCAACAACTTTGAGTCAAAAACCTCTACCAAAGACTCATCAACTACCAAATCCCCAACTACCTCACAAACCCCTTCCAACTCCATCTCCTTGGTTTTAAACCTATCTTCCCTCAAATTTTCAATTCTTTTCAAAGCCTTACTCAAATTCTCTCTCACATCCTCATCGATGTCACTCTCAGGTCTTCAAAACCCCAATCAGAATCATCACAAACAACATCTAAGCCTTTAGGAGAACTCAAAGAAACCATAAGACTATCAAGCACTTTTGATTTGAAAAAATATGCAACGTTGGATCGTGGTATGCAACCAATCGATCGATGCTACACACAAAAATAATGTATGCATTGAAGAAAATGTGCCTAGCCTATCTACATGTGATCGTGTGTCATGCATAATGCAAACAAAGTTCCTTGATTGTTTAAATCCCTAACCTCACCTCTCAACTCTCAACAAGAAAATATGTCATGCTCCACTCCACCCATTCAAAATCTCACAATCTCTCTAGAAATGATGGTCCTCAAGATGTTGACCAAATAAGAACAACCCATCTGACAATTGGCGGCGTCCTTCATGACCCTCTAACTCACCCAACCACCTTACACACTCAACCAGAGATTCCTAACTTTGTGATCAATATCCCAAATATTGTGAGTGTAAGAAATGTGTGTGCTCAATGACAAGTGCTCTCTCAAGTGCGCATGCAACTAGGATTTCTGTATATAGCTATAGCGGGCCTCATGCCATGCAAGTGCTCAAGGATGGCGCAAAATGTGCATAAACCCAACCCATGGCATGGAAGTATTTGATAAGAACAAGAGACGACCCCTGAGTGCAGTGCATCAAAGAAGTGCAATGTGAAGTGATCATGAACCCATAATCCGTGTGATGTGCAAGAGTCTCAGCAAGAAAACAAACTCGTTCCACAATGTTCAGTAGCTATTGACAAACTCTAGCTCTAACCTGTCCAAAAAAAAAACCAAGCTCGACCAAGGCTATCAAGTTTCACTCTCAACAAACCAAACAAAATAACAGAAACAAACCCTAAGCTAGACACACGCAAGAAATCCAATTACGAAATGACAACACAAACTGTCACACAAACAACTAAGCTAGCAAAAATCAAACCTATCTACAGTTTGACTAGGGGTTTTAAGTTTTTAGAAAAATGCTTGATAACATGAATCTAGTTTAGATTGTCAATGTGCATAGTCTGGTTATTTTTGAAACATCCATCATAGACAAAAGGATTTGGGCTATAGAAAACTTCCTTGGGCTGAATATCAATGCCATGAACAAAATTGTCATTCATTAGTCCATACCCTTGAGTAGACACTAATAGTAGATTAACAAGTGAAACCCTATCTAGGGGATTGTTGTGAGTGCTTGATCTCATTCTCACCACAACTTTTGATCTCGAGTTGTCACACTAATCTACTCACCAAGCACTACCAAGACTTGCACGTGCACAATTATTGTGGGTAGTTGAGTTGGATGTAACTTACCTTGGGAAATTTTCAACTTGCACTACTATAAGGGGTCCTATTTCAAGTGGACCTACTACAAATGGTGTATATCTTCAAGTCACCATCTTGATCCACTACTTCAAGTAAGAACCACCTTGAGTTGATGCCAACTCTAGTGATGGTTACTTCAAGCTAGCAACCACATCCACTTACCACCTAGATCCACTACCTGCTTCAAGTTAAAAACCATATGCACTTACCACAAGCTCATCACATTTGCCTTGAATTACCTTATACACTCACCTCAATTGACCTCTAGATTGCTTGATCCTAATGACATATCTCTAAGTTGAGCTCCTTCAAGTTGGGTTGGTGCTCAACTCCCCTGAGCTCCTCGGCTCATGCCAACTCAATCTCCCTCTCACTACTTACATTGATGCACAACCGTAGCGAGTAAGAATACACTCTCTCAAGTGATTTCCACCACATGTACTCTATAGCTCTAATTGTACCATCTACCATTCAAATTCTCTAAAACAAGTACCACCCCACCTTGAATATTTGTAGGACTCACACTATGTTGTGGCACTTTCCACATCCAGTCTACCTCATGGAGTCCACCTATCCCAAGCCTTTGCCACATCAATTTGTAGGAAAACCACTCCAAGTGTGCACCATACCCTCACCAAAGTGCTCACTCTAAGGACTTGGTGTGGCACCATCCTGAGTGCCTTGTGCACACCCCCATATCAACCACTCCCTAGGTACCATCCCAAGTGTTGGTGGCACGAATGCTACATTAACCTACCTTGACCCACTCAATGTCTATCTCAAGGCCACCACTTCAAGTGCACCATCACTCCAAGCTTTGAGATGCATATCAATCCCGAGTGGGGATTGATGATCACTTGTTTAGCTTTAAAGATTTTTGGATTTTCACACCAACCACTAGTATGGTTTTCACATTGCTACTCCTAAGCCTTCAATAGATGCATCAGTGTGCACATGGAACTCCTTTGTCCAATCTAGAGGTTTCAAGATGGTAAATATCTTTAACAAAGGATTTTAGGTCAAGTTAAGCTTGAGTATTTTAGAAGTGTACTTGGAGTAATATATTACAAACTCATCATGATCTTGAGAGGGAGTGTTGAAAAGTTTATGATATGTTAAGTCTATGTATTACATGTCCATGAAATAAATTAATAATATGTGTAAAGTGACTATTCGTGGAACTAGGGTTACTAAGACCCCTTCCTTGTAGGGACATCCGACCACTTCATTGAGGAATATATCTCCTAATAATTTCGGCCCTAGCCCTTTCAACTCTTTCTTGCTTTTGAAGCTCGACTTGACAATCTTTTGGATCCATTTCATCGCTTTTTGGGATACACTAATAAATTGGTCCCTATTGACCAAGATTCGGACACCACCACTTATTAGCAACTCCCAAAAAACGCACCACCTATTGCGACCTAGAAGGGGCCCAACACTAGCTCTAAAGCTCTAGCCATGGATCTCTATGCTCAATCAAAACATCCCATGGCCTCACATCCAGGAGCATCCAGAGGCTATACACTAATCTAACCAAATAAGCATTTGTATGGCTCGTAGTCCAATAGATAACCCTTGCTAAACTCCTCACAGGGAGTCCCTACACATATTGGTATTGTACCCCATGTAAAATAGGCATAGGGGGCACCCCTTGGCTAATTGCCATGACCCCTCTATGGCTCTCTTACACCTCGAGATTGGCTGCCCCGAGATCCACCATGAATGCATAAGGCATGTACAACGCATAATCCTCTCTTTTAATCAATCATTCCACAAGATAAAAGATAATCCTCCCTGAACACTCCCCAAAGGAAACGAATATCTAGCCCTACGGCTTGGGATACCTCACCCTCAACGTGGATCAATGTTTATGAAGACAATTGCCATGCATCTCATGTGTTGAATGCAATGCAAGTGTGAATGCATCATAGTTCTCAACCATTGTTATTCATTTAAAATAGTATTGTGACCATGCAAAACCATATTTTTTTCATGCTTTCATTCTAAACATAATTGCTACGTTGCATAGGATCAACACCGAGTATGCTTGTGCTACTAAACCCTTGAATTCTCAAACCACAGGCATCTTATATGCAAATTGCATCAAGAAAATTTAGATTCACCTTATAATTAGTACTTATTATCCCCTCTTCTCCCTACCATTTAGAGTTATGTGTTCAGTGGTAGGTTTAGAGAGCATCTTGATGTATTTTTCTTCATAAAAAGTGATGAATACTCACTTTAACATAAAGATAGGGCTAAAGTGAAGCTAAACCTCATGCTTCAATCTAAACCTCATGCTTCAATCATACCATACATCCACAATTACATATATTAATTTTCTCTATTTTTCAAGTGTAAAAAACCTATTATTTTCTATTTTTATTTTTTCTTATTTATTTATAAAAAAATATTGATATTTTGTTTTTTTTTAATGTGACTTGTTGAGAATTATTGTCATCCGCCGTTTCATCCCATGTGAACACCATTGATACCTCAAAACCCCCAAAATCCATGATTTACCTAAAAACCGCAATTTATGGATTGTGTGTGTTTATAGAAAAATTTAATGAACGACTAATTCATGTTGATTTTCTTAAATTTTCTCATTAAACAAATAATTCACAATCAAGAATAACCATTTGCAAAAATTGAGATTTATCATAAATTGATGAAATTTATCACTTACTCATAAAAGCACACTTTATTTCACATGCATCTCACATTTGGAAAGCTATTGATGCTCATTAGCAGTCGCTAACACTCCTCCAAACATCGATCTATGTTCCATCATTTCTCAGCATCATCTCCTAATTGAAATCTCTCCAATTAGCCCAGCCCCTTCTCTCTTAAATTGAACCATGGACACGTACATCAAGAGCAGAGAGAGGGAGAGAGAAATATTTATTTTTGGAGTTTGTATTTGGGCAGCCATTTTATATGCGAAAGTAAAAAAATTGGAGAGTCCATTGCCATGATTAGTTTGGTGACTTCTTCACAGCTCCAAATCCCCCTTCTCCCACAAATTGACATGTAGGAGGGGGCATCCTTTTGTTGCAGGCCGCCATTTAAAAAACACCCCCTCCCAATTTCATCAAAAACTTGGGGGTCCAAGGACCCCCCAAGGGCCCATGGCTATTACTTTTAAAATCTTTCCCAATTTTGACCTTCAAAAAAGTGTGCGACCTCCCGTAGCTCCTTTGTCCAACATTCGATTGACAATCCAAAAAATTGGGTGCGTCTGGAGTGAGATCTTGAATGGATGAGATGTCATCTTACTTTGATTTGGTACTTTAAAAAATTATGAAAAATCTGCAACCACCACAATGGTCAAAATTTGCATTCCCGTCTTCCACAGTCACTTAAAATCATTGAATCCGCATTTTCCGCTTTCGTCAACTTTGAATTTCTATGTAAATTTTGCATCATTTTTTTCCTTTCTCGCATGTCCTAGGCATTTAGATTTTTCTCTCATTGGTGACCCCCGGAGAGGGTGATTTAGCCCGTGAAACTCCAAGAAGTGATCTGCACACAACAACAACCATAAAAAGCATCAAGCTATCACAAAACAGAATACATAACAAAGCACAAACACAACTCTCGCCCTACCCCTTGACAAAATCAAGGCATGAAACCCACGAGGGAGAGGTCACTATAATCTGATAGAAATCCAAAGCGAGCTACTAACAAACTGCTCCAACATAGACTAGCTAAAAAGTACCATCAAAGAAGTCATCCTAAGTGGTAGCCTGAACTACGTACCTAACTTAGGTCAACTAGACCAGGAACTCCTACTAGGTGAGGACTCTTATAGCTTGGTCAACATATATTTGCATTTCATGATATTTTTCCTTCAAGTTCCCATAGTCGAACATGCGAAAAGAAGGGAGTTGAGCATAGTGACCTAAGGAGAATAGGGCATCAGCCTTAAGTCCTAACTTGGTACCCAAGAACCTACCAAGCTCTCACAAGGCTATACTAAATCCTTTTCTTCCACTCACTTTTATTTTTGCTCCAACCTTCCTTAATATTTTTCTAGCTAGATGCCAGCCCTAGGAAGACTCATCCCTAGGAACCTACCAAGCCCTCTCAAGGTGATGATCAACTACGCTTAAGATTTTTCTTCTTGTCCTTCTCCATTTGAGGGGTTAGAATCCCTTTTTACACACCTCTGTTTTTTTATACTTCAAGTATATTCAAAATTTTCTCTTATTTTATTTTGATAGGCTTCTCTAGCTGCCTCACCAATAACAAAATCTTCTAGAAACAACTACCTAACGGCTAGCAGAACAAGGTCACTAGGACTACCTCTTCTAAAACAGTTCTTAGAATGCCTGACAATGTCTTGCAGACAACTGCTCGCAGACCTCCTTCAGACGAACCTAACCTAACCCTAGGACTTCATGCCTTAATTGCCAGTCCCTAGTAAAAGAAAAATCCTCCACATATACATAAACACATACAACACAAAAATAAAGTACTCATAAAGGAAAAATATCACCTGGACTTGGTCACAAGAAGCTTTTGCACACAAAAGAGGCTCCCCCAGGTTCTACTAATTTTGGTGGGTGCCCACACTAGACAGACACATGGCTCTCTTGGCCTAATGAAATATAGCACTTCACTGTAAAATAACTGGCCCTCTTGGCCTAGTGAAATAGTGCATGAAACAACCATTTAGCAATGTACTACTAAAACAAGCCCCTGGTCCTCCCAACATAACTCTATTGAAGCATAAGTCTTTGACCAAGGTTGAGGGCTCATCCAGCCCTACACTAAGTGCATCAAGTTATTGGCTAACCCCTACATAAATAGCAAGGGGTGTTTAACGAATATGACAAAAGAATGATCCTATGCATCCATGATAGAATAGGAAGGTGATCAACCACCAACCTAACTCAAAAACTAGCAGTGGCCATAATAGGACATGTCAGCAAGAAATCCCCAAAGTAGCCCTGAGATGATATTAGAAGGCAATTGTAAGAGCAGTCCAGGACCACAATTGAAAAAGATATCCTCAAGAAAAGCATAATTGGCCAGGGAATCTACAAAGTGATTCCATTATCAAGGAGTAAGTTGGTAAGCCACTTCCTCGAAAAGATACATCATATTCAAGGCTGCATGGTGGTACATCTACAGAATAGGATCCCTCACACTATAGGTCCCATTCAATGGATTGATCACTAGGTGGGAGTCACCTTTGACCAATAACCAACGGATACCACCACGTCGGGCTATATTCAGTCCCATGATTAGGCGCATGTATTCTACCATGTTATTCATAAAAGTAATGCCAAGATATGTTCCCATTTTCATATCAACCCTACACAGAGGATCTTTAATGACCATGCCAACAGTCACATGCTTAGTGGGCCCTCTAGAAGCTCCATCAAAATACAAAATATAGACCTAGTCTTCATTCATAGGCCACGCCATATTGATCAGCTCACTAGTACTTATGATAATCAAAATCAAGGCAAGAGAGGGGATATATAACAGGTATAATCCCTCCTTCCTTGTTGAACTCAATAGGGACACTCGTAAGAATCCTTTGAGAATGGTAGCAATAGACCTTAATATCCCACGTGAAATATCCATCTTGCCACTCAATAATCTAATAACCTTTACTCCACCAAATCATTTGACCTTGGTGGTAACACTACTCTAAATACTACAGATGGTCAAGATAAGAAATAAGCCTTCCCATCCAATTGCCTTGGTACCTATCGTAAGTTAAAGTTGAATCCTGAAAGACCTGCACATGCACCAAGCTCAACGTCAGCCCTTACATGTAGTAAGGCTTCAAATTATTAAAGTTTACCTTATTTTTAAAATCTACTCCCTACAAATTTGCTAAAAGGGTTGTAGAGACATTCTTTTCTATTTGAAAAATTGTATACGGCCTATCCCATTTGGGTTCTAGTTTACCATGAAATAGCTCATGACGAGCATCATAGTACAACACCAACTAACCCTTCACAAATTTATATTTATTAGCTCAAATTTCATTCTCTTCTTCCATACCTCTTGATGTAATAGAGCTTCCAATCAAATTTCATCAAGATGGGCGAGAAATAAATGGGGCATGACCTATAGTGAGCCTATGGCTCTCTTAAATATTGTATTGTATGCTCAAACTACCACATACAATTTCTTATCCCAATCTTGCTTACTTTCATACACTATCTTAGATAAGATCCATACAAGTTGTTTATTTGTACTCTTGACTTGACCATTTGCTTGCGGATTATATGGGGTAGTTTTATTGTGTTTAATCTTGAAAGCTTCCGTTAAGGCTACTATAACCTTATTCAGAAAGTGTGTCCCTTGGTCAGACACTAATTCCTTAGGTGGTCCAAAACAGCAAACGATTTTCTCCATAATAAAACTTGTCGCCTCCTTAGTGTTATCCTTCATCATTGCTCGAGCTTCATAGCACTTTGAAAAGTAGTCCATCACTACAATGATATAATGCTTTTGTGTAGTCAATGAAGGGTATATTGGTCCAACAAAATCGATACCCCATTTTTCGAAGGGTAGTGTAACTAAAATAGGATTCAGTGGGGGCTGCTTACGATTCTCTGTGGCATTGTTTCTTTGATAGACATCACAACACTTAATATAATTGAAAGCATCCTAGAAAATTGATGGCCACTAATATCCAACACGTAGAGGTAGAGCTTTCTCGGCAGTAAGCCATCCAACAAAATGTCCCCCACCACATGTTGAATCTCATCCACACCTTTTTAATACAAGACACCCACTATAATCGAAAATGGTAGTGCTTAATACTTAATCTTTCTCTTATCAGACTTTGACAAAGCAGCCCAACCTCTCCTATAGATAGATAATGTGTTATAGTTGTATACCAAGAAGGGATGGAAGCTATATGAATTTTGAATAAACCTTCAATGTCACTTTCTTCAACCAAAATTTCCTTTAGCTCCCCGAAATCCACAAGACATTCTATAATGCCATGTAGCTTCATTGGCTTACTCCTAATCTCATAATCAAACTCCTGCAAAGTTATTAACCACTTTACTAAATGGTTAAGGTGGCTACAACTTGTTCATCAACAGTCTAAGTCCTTCCGTCTTCATAAAAAGTACCACCTTGTCATAGAGAATATAGTGCCTAAATTTCTTTTTTGCAAAAACCATTTCAAGTCATAATTTCTCCATATAAGTATAAACAATTTCAAATATCACCAATTTACAACTAGCAAAGAAAATTGGATTGTACCATTTCTCTTGAACCCAAATTTGGGCTAAATAGCAACTAATACTATGCATTGTTGTTGCTGAAATATATAGAAGACCTTACTTCTTTTGGGTGCTTTTAGGATTAGCACTTTCACTAGTTTCTGCTTCACATCCTCAAAAGATACCTGACATGCTTCACTCCAATTAAACATATAGTTAAAGGATAACAAGTTCATCAATGACAATGTTCTTTCTACCAATGCATTGATAAATCTCCTATAATATCCCACTAATAGAAAGTTGTGTACCTCTTTTGGAGTGTGTGGTGGCCTCATAGTGACTATGACATTTATCTTTTTAGGGTCTGGTTGTGATCCCCATTGAACTAACTACATGGCCTAGTAAGAGCCCATAGGGCACCCCAAAGATGCATTTCATGGATTAAGAGCAATGCAGAATTGTTTGCAATGCTCAAATGATCAATTGTCTATCCCTTATAGTAGCTGCTCCTAGATCATCAATAAAAACTTTTAACTCTAGGAAAATATCGCCAAAAGTGTTATCAATTGTTTGTTGCTAAGAACCAATCTCATTGCATAACCCAAAGGCCATAACATGATAAACAAGGGTACCAAAGACAGTGATAAACATTGTTTTCAACTTATCTTCGTCTAAATAGCCATTTGGTTGTATCCAGCAAAGTAATCCATAAATGAATGGATTTTCCTACCCACTAATTGATCGAAAATATGATCAATGAATGGTAACAGAAACTAATCATTAGCCTCTGCTTATTAAGATCTCTAAAATCTACACAAAGCTAAATTTGATTATTATTCTTCTTCTTGATCATGACTGGTGAACACCACTCTATGTGTTATGTTAGAAATATCAAGTCAGCTTTCTGTAATTTTGTCAATTCCTCAAATAGCCCGTCCCTTAGTTTCAAAGGCATACGCTTCAAATTTTATTGCACAGGGCGGTTACCTTCCTTTAGGGGAATGGTATGAACAACTAGGCTTGGAGGAATAGCTCTTAGCTCATCAGAACTCCAAGTAGAGATATTGAGAAATTCCTAAATCAAGGACACATAGTCCTCCCTTTCTTCCAAACTAAGCATAGACCCTAATTTAATTGGCCATGAATCCTTTATCATCCCAAGGTTCTGCTCAATTACATTTGTGTCTCTTAGCCTCTCATGAGCCTCTATCGGTTCACTCAAAATTACATGATAGATATCCTCTGTAGTGGAACCCTCCTTGGATTCATCACTTAATGATTTCTCACTAGCAGATGGATCATCTAATATATCCAACTCTGATGAAGATAAAGGAACTCTCTCACTTTGAGAAGATTTAGTATAGGCATCTACTACTACACGTCTAGCACCTCTACCAAATATCAACCAACCAACCGATATATCAACCTAACAATTTGCTTGTAAGATCCATAGCCTACTTAGCAATACTTGATAGCTAGGCCACCTTGTGTACCTAATAACCCTAAAGTCCAAAATGCATTCCACATTAGCGATAGCCACATGGACTTTAGTGATGCAACCTTCAGGTTGTCTTAAAACTATCATCAGCCATTCAAAGAATCGTGGAGGCATCTTTCCCTAACCTCTCTATCAATTCCAAACTCATGATGTTGATGAAGGATCCCGTGTGTTCCACTAATATACTGTCAATATATATTGCTACCCCTAGACAATGCTTTTCAACTGCTCAATCCAGTCATCTCCTACCTATGCTATTCCCAAGGGCTCAACAATATACTCAATGCAAAGAATCTTCTTAAACTCTTGATGCACTCTTGGAGACAGCTTGATCAATTGCAGAGATTTAGATCTGAACTTGCTAAATCAAATTCATGATAGTTAGAAATAGCCCTCTTCTCCCACCAGACCATTCTCTCCTTTGGTCTTTAAACATACTTTGGTGCCTCTTTCTTACCTTTTGTCTTCTTCCTTGGCAATTTCTTATCCTTATTTGGTTAGCTTTGCTATCAATGGCTTTTATAGGTCCACCTTCCATGTCAAGATTAAGGACTTGCAAACCCTTATATCTTACTTAGGGTTTCCCTTGACAGGTTTTACCTTGTCTTTGTCACCATCCTTATCCTTTTGACCTCTTGTAATGACTCATAGATCAGAAGATTTAGTGCCATTGATTAATAAGGCTGACTCCACTGCCATTAGGTAGCTTCTCTACACTAGATTTTCCTCTTTGCAATGTTTATTTTGGTCCCTCATCTTGCTAGAGATTATTCCCTTGTGCTTGATGGTTGACTGGACTTGGCTATTTACTTCCTTGTTAGAGAGATCTAATCTTGCTCCAACAAGTACTAGCTAAGTGGCCAAACTTGCTGCATATGTCACATTTAACATTTGAACAATTCTTAGGGAAATGTTGACCACCTCACCACTTATAGTTGAATCTTGAATGGGCACCCTCTTTAGGACGTCGACTCCCTATCAAATTCTGCTATTTCTTAAGGAAATTAACATCAATAGCTATTTGCTTGTATTATTCAATGATCATGTCAGTATAGTGCTTCATCATATCCTTAACTTGACTAAGGACATTCAAGGCACTTGACTCATTACCATGATTGTCTACCTGTCATTCCATTGGCCTAACCACTTGATTGGGAATTGGCTGTTGATTCCCTAGAACAATGTTAGAATTTGTCATTTTTCTTTCAAAATTTGGTAGAGCCATCCGACTGACCATAACCATGGTCATACTAGGAGGACTTGGCAAGATGGGCACATTCTGAATCATGCTTTTCTCTCAAATTGGAGGTACTCATGGGTGTCCCTTGACCGCCATTTATCAATGCCACAATATTTTCAGCACCTAGACTCTGATTTCTAGTTTTCCCTAAAGGTATAGGCTACTTATAATCGCGACTCTATCTCCTATGCTCGTGTAATAGTCGTATCAATGTCAGTAAGAGCAACACTGCTGAATTGCACCTGGATATTAAAATGCAGTCCATTTAAAAAGTATTGGGGTTGAGTAGTAGCTGGAATGGGAATATAAGTCTGCAACTTATGAAATACTTCCTTTAGTTATTGGCATAGCCTTGAACATGCTCTCATAAGGTTCTTCACGTGTTATAATGAGAACATGTAGCTAATACTATAGCTCATCCTTTCAAAGTTATATTAAAGAACATCATCAACTATCCTTTATCTTGGATTCAACAACTAAAAATTAACTTTTGGAACTCATTAATATGAAATTCAACATCTTCCTCTGCTAACCCATCATTAAAAATGGGTAGAGAAAATCCTAAAGTTGGAAAGTTCGACATTTCTTCTAAGATTGCAATGGGTTGTGCCATTACGACCAAATTTGCTAAAGAAGTTTGAACTAATGGCACTACTATGCCGCTCGAAGTGGGCTGACTAACTAGGAGAGGGGAAGTACTAGAACTTCCTCCTCCTAATAGACTATTCTTAGAACTAGGGTAACTAAGACCTCTCTCTTATAGGGATATTGGATCACTTCATTGAGGATAATAACTCCTAATAATTTTGGCCCACTGTTTAGCCCTTTCAGCTCTTTTTTGCTTCTGAAGCTCGGCTACTTGATGATATTTTTATCTATTTCACTCCCTTTTGGCATACACTAATAAACTGGTCCCTATCAACTAAGATTCAGACACCGCTACTTATTAGCATTTCTCTGCAAATGTAGCACCTATTGGGACCTAGAACATGCATGACGCTAGCTCTAAGGCTCTAGCCACCGTAGACCTCTATGCTCAACCAAAACACCCCACGGCCTCACGGCCAAGAGTGTCTCGAGGCTACATACTGATCTAGCCAAATAAGCATTTGTATGGCTCGTAGTCCAATGAATAAGCCTTCCCAAACTTCTCTCCCATGTAAAACAAACACAGAGAGCACCCCTCGGTTAATTGCCACAACCCCTCTACCACTCTCCTACACCTTGAGGATTGGCCCCAAGATGTGTCGTAAACATATAAAGCATGCAAAACACATAATACTCTCTTTTAATCAATCATTTCGGGAGATAAAAGATAATCCTCACTGAACACTCCCTAAAGAAAACAAATATCTAGCCCTATGGCTTGAGATACCTCACCCTCAGCATGGGTCGATGTTTATGAAGACAATTGCAATGCATGTAGTATGATACCATGTGTTTAATGCAATGCAATTGTGAATGATTCATAGTGCTAAACCATTTTTATTCATTTTAAAAAGCATTGTCATCACACAAAACCATTTTTCATTATTTCATTCTAAACGTAATTGCTGCATTGCATAGGGTCAGCATCGAGCATGCTCATGCTAGTGAACCCTTTAATTCTCAAACCACACGTATCCTATATGCAAAGTACATTAGAAAAATTTAGATTTAGCATGTAATCAGTACTTATTAGTCCCTCCTCTCCCCACCATTTAGAGTTATGTATTCAATGGTAGGTTTAGAGAGCGTTTTGATGTATTTTTCTTCATAAAAAGTGATAAATACTCACATTAACATAAAGATAAGGCTAAAATGAGGCTAAACCTCATGTTTTAGTCATACCATACATTCACAAACACATATATTATTTTTCCCTATTTTTCCAGCATGAAAAATCTATTTTTAATTATTTTTCTTTATTTTCATTCTTTATTTATCAATAAATAATGGTATTTCTTGATTTTATGATGTGACTTAATTAGAATTGCTAAGAATTATTGTCATCCCTTATTTCATCCCATGTGAATACCATTGACACCTCAAAACCCCCAAAATCCATGATCTACCTCAAAATCACAATTTACGAGTTTTGTGTGTTTATAGAAAACTTAATAAACAACTAATTCTTGCCAGTTTTCTTAATGTTTCTCATAAAATAGGTCATTACCAATCAAGAATAACCATTTTCAACCATTTGCAAACTAAGACTTATCATAAAACGATGAAATTTATCAGTTATAAAACTGCAATTTATTTCTCATGCATCTCGCATTTGGAAGGCCATTGATGCTCATTAATAGCCGCTACAGTCCTCCAAGCATTAATCTATTCTTTGTTATGTCTCACCATCATCTTCCAATTGAAATATCTCCAATCAGCCTAACCCCTTCTCTCATAGATTGAACCATGGAAACTTGCATCAAGAGGAGAGAGAGGGAGGAGAGAGAAAGATTGATTTTTGAAGTTTCTGTTTAGGCAGCCATTTTATGCACGGGAGGCGGTGATTGGAAGAAAAAAAATCAAAGAGTCCATTGCCATGATCAGTTTGGTGGCTTCTTCATAGGCCCAAATCCCCCTTCTCCCACAAATTGATGTGTAGGAGGGGGTGTCATTTTGTTGCAGGCCGCCATAACCCCCCCTCCCCCTTTCATCAAAACTTTGGGGGCCCATGGCCCTTACTTTTAAATCTTGCCCAATTTTGACCTCCAAAGTGCCCAACCCCTCGCAACTCCTTCGTTCATCATCCGATTCGCGATCCATAAAATCTTGCATGTTCGGCTTGAGGTCTTGAATGGCCGAGATGTCATCTTACTTCGATCTGGAACTCAAAAAAATTATGATAAATCTGCAACCACTGCAATGGTCAGAATTTGCATTCTGGTCTTCCATGGTCACTTAAATTCATCGAAACTGCATCTTCGGCTTTTGTCAGCTTTGAATTTTCGTGTAAAATTTGCATCATTCCACTCCTTTCCAACATGTCTTGGGGATTTAAATTATGCTATCATAGATCTATGCACAAACAAACAGATATAAATAAGCACAATCAAGCATATTTACAAGCATAAAGAGACACAAAAACCCAATCACACACATATATATAAATTAAGCCTCTTAATGTTAGATGTACGTAGGTAAATAGATTACAAATCATAGATATCCATCCAAATAAAAGAGGCTATAAACACCTGTGATCTCTCCTCAAGGGGTAGTGCTAGGCTTCTCATCGTGCACAAGACATATTTTGATTAGTTTGGGAGACAAGTCGAATGCTAAGCAACGCTAAGCAAGCCTAGAGTATCGTCCTACACTTGAGGACCCAAACTGTGGATATACTTCGGTGCAAATATTATGTGAGTGCTCGTGCATACTTAGATATTACATAGTTAGAAGACCGTGGGCTAGTTTCTCATAACAATTCGTGGATGAAGCAAAGTGGTCCATGTGGAGAAGGAGTACGCGTGAAGGCATATGAGACATCCTTTGCATTGTGACTACACGATGTAGCATAATGGAATACAAGGACACCACACTTTCAGTAGCTGGAAACTATTGGACTTGCTTGATCAGTACGGTGTACTTTTCATGGCCAATCATGCGGTGCTTATCACCACTGATTGCAATGGTACTAAGGCAGAGTGCAAAAGAAAATTGTGCAAGTGGTTCAGGGTGATAGGTTTAACCCTAGGCGAGACAAGCTCCCCAGGTATGTCCTGCCCTTGATGTGCCCTGAACAATTGTGGGTGATTGTAAGGGGCTAGGGGACTAGGGACGAAGCTGGTCGACCAAGGTCACCAGACGTACCTAATTTGAGGACCCCTAGGTGCTGTGCTGTGATCGTGGGTGCTTCTTATTTTTCCATTCATTTTTTTTTTTTTTTGCCTAAGTACAACCAGTACAATATGTTGAGGCTATCAGCCTTTCAATGGGTTGGAAAATGTCAAGCTTTGAAGGCTCAGAAAATGAATAGTACAATGATGATGGTACCCTAGCCTCGTTGTTAGAGAAGTAGTTGGCGAAAGGGGGAGATACACTTGAGATATTGCAACCCTCCTTGCGGCACATGCGATGTGGGTACAATTGAGGTAACGATTGCCGTGAGCCAACTATAGAGCTTGACCCAGAAAGGGGGCGTGGCCCAGGAATGTTTTGTGGGCCATGCAATGTGGGCGGTTGGCAAGGGTGCTTTCGGCAGCGTGGCTTTGCCGCGGCTCGTTGTGGGGTTGTGGGTGTTGCGGTGATTGGGCACTGAACATTTTCACACAAGGACCTATATTATCCTGCATCCACTTGCCGCTTCATGAGAGCATATGCATTGTGTATGCCGCAACTATAATAAACCAGTGCAATGCAAGGAGACATCACTTATTTGAATTCTATGGTGTTGACTAGACATTTATCACCTGCGCTTGATTAGCTTTTTCTTTTGCTAAAGGCGTAGCATATATTAAACGCAGATATGATAAGTTCATACAAGTCAGGAACATGTCAACACTTAACAAGTTGGGAACACTTAACCATTTAAAAACAAAAAGTCATGGCCAATTATCATTTGATAAGCCCTTTATGCATTATGGGCTACTCGATTTGTATGAGGTGGGGCGAGTCTGGATGGCCGGGTGATTGGGGCTCTGCTGGTGCGGGGCTCCCGTGGGGGTGAGCAGGGAACATGTCGGCCGAGACATGAATGGTGTAGTCATGGCCCGCTACCGTCTCCAGAATATCTTTAAATAATTCATTAAATTCTTCTATTTCCCGAGCTGCCCTTTCTGTCTTTCAGCATCTGGGGCCCGAGCGGGAGCTGGGAGCGTGTATCACTAGTGCTGCCACCTGTTGTGTGTTTCGAGTCTTGACTTTCTTGACTCCAGGATTCTTCGGCCTTCGCCCTGGGCAATGTCGCTTAGGGCCTCGCTTCTTGGCATACCTCTTGATAGTGGGCACATAGTGCTCCGGTGGAGGGGCGCGTGCCACATGCTCCCGCCTTCTACGAAGAGCGTCTTTGCATGCTAGATCCCCATGATCCTCCATGCGTTCCACTGCAAAAGGAAACCTGCAAGATGCAGTCCAAGGGTTAGACCTTGATACCGGGTACAACTATTGCATGGAAGGGATTTTAGTGTGGTTTATGAAGCACATATGACAAGAAGGGGGGGTGAGGCATGCAGTGCTTCATCATAAAGGGATGGCCCCCATGATGATGTTCGTGTTGTTATGGACCTAAAAACGGGCCGGCACTGGCTCATGCACTAGCCGGGCCTCGTCACTACGCACAAGACAACCCCTTGGCCTCGCGGCCAGGAGTGTCTATCAAAATCTCTGCCTTCCTAAACATTGCGTTTGTAATACGTTGTAGTCCAACTGATCCTAACCCAATATTACTCCTCAAAGGGAGTCCCTTTCACATAGCCAAAAGGCTCGAATCACATACACATGGGGTTCCTCCTACGGCTGAATGTCGTCAACCCTCTGTGACTCTCCTACACCTTGGGGATTGGCCCCTCAGTGCGTCGCTCAACATATAAACATTTCGCACAAAAGTCCACTCAAGGTACCATTTAATCGTATACAGGAATGTACCATTGTCCTTACTTCTCTTTTCCCTAGACCCCACGACTAGCCTATGGCTTAGGGTATCCTGTCCCCCACTCAACGTAGGTCAATGTCCTAATGAAAACAATTGTTGTGCATCCAGGATTTCTGATACCTTTAAATGGTTCCATGATTTATGCATATTGTGGATGCCAAGTGCTCAAACAGTTATGAAATCAACATTGTGCACATGTGCAAAACATCCTTTTAATGATTTTCAACTACCGTTCTTATGCGGCGTTGCACGAACCTAGCACCAAGGGAACCCTCTAGTGCTACTAGGCTCTTATTTTATAATTATTATCCGTCCTAAATGCTATGCATAGAAATCAGCAACTTTTCCATCATCTCACACGGCATTTAGACATATTTCAACTACCCTACCCTCCCCCGTTTAAGTATTGTATCGTTGCATAGATTTATAGGGCATTTTGCCATCATTTTATGTGTAAAAAGCGGGAAAAACACACTAGAACAAGAAAGGGGGGTTGAACTGAGGCAAATCCTCATGCTTCAGTCCCCACAAGCATTCACAAACATTGCTCTTAATTTTCATTAATTTTTCGCACCCAAAATGCAATTTTCTCCTATTTTTAGTGATTTTTCTCTATTTTCCTTGTATTTTTCCCTTATTTTATTACTGAAAATTCAGAATGGATTATGGGCTGTGGCCCTTAGTTCCTTCTTGCAGCAAAAATGAAAGTTTAGTTGGTGTTCCTATTCACTTTTCCATTTTTATGCCCAAAAACATCATTTTCCCTTGAGTTCCCATATTTTACGTGTTTTAGTATATTATTTTGAACCACAAGATGCATATTTTTTTGATTTTCTGATTATGACCAGCAAGAACTCATGGAAAACAGCAACATAAACAATTTTTAGCCCACATGAACAACATTTCATCAATCAAAAGCCATAAAATCTCAAATTTCCTTTGAAAATTTTGAATTACCGCTTATTTGCGTGTTTCGGGTTTCATGTCCATGGCTGCAAATCTGAAAATCAGCAGCACTTCATGTCCAGCACAATCACAAATCACCATTTCCAGCCCGTGGAGCAATCCGATCCATGCCGGACAAGCCTCCATCATTCTTTCCTCTTCCTTCTTCTTCCCACATGAACTTGCCTTTAGAAGAGAGAGAGGGAGGAGAGAGAAAGACTGAAATCAGAGATCCTCAAAGAGAGCATCATTTGACGGGCGAAGGGCGGCGAAATGATTGGCATCCAGGAGGGAATGAGGGGCAATGATGATTGGCAAGGGTTGTTTTCAGGCTGCATGCTTGATCATCAAGCATGATGGCGCATTTTTCGGACGTGATGGCGCCTTCATCCTCCTCTTTCTCTCACCACGATTTTGCATGTTTCATTTCATGTGACTTTTAATCTTGGGCTCCCAAAGGTCACTTGCCCACTTTGGCCAAATTTTGTCCACCCCTTCGCATCTTGACCGGTTTCTTGGCCATTTCCCCGTTCGGACTCGGAATCGAGCTCTGAAAAATCCTGGGCATCCGGCTTAGCATCCCGCATTGGCCAGTAGCTCTTGCTAACCCGCACGATTGTCTAAAAATTATGAAAAATCAACAAGTGTCGCTCGGGCACCTTTAAAGCACTTTGACGCTTAAAATCGTCCTAGATCGAGCCGCCGCCTTTGACAGTGAATATTTTTCCCTTGATATTCATAATTTTTTGCTATTTTTAAGCACTTCCCGTCACCTAAATTCCGCTCTCATGTTGCCTCCAGCCATTAGCCAATATTGGCTTATGCTAAGTTGTGTGGACCGGTTGTCATGGAGTGGGATAGGGCACATCCTCAGAAGGGTAGACCAAAACGAGAAGAAGGTGTATAGAAAGGGACTGCACCCTGTCTACAACATCAGTGTTGTTGGTCAAGGCCTCCTATGGTGGTAATGTGGGTTGCATGCCCTTCATTGGAGGTGGGAATGGTCACACAGCTTTTAAATGTTTGATGAGAAGAGGACTTGGGGAGCTTAGCCTGTTAGACCCAACTCTTCTGCCTACGCTTAACTATCATTGCTTGTGTGTGTTAATATTGTTTATACAAGGTGACACAAGAATCAGTGTTTATTTATATACGTATTTATGAATCCATGTCACTTCACGAGGATAAGAACCAAATGTAGAACTCGGGGTTGTACCGGAGCGTGGCACACGCATCTAGTATTCTTGGCAGCTGACTTAATACTGATAGATATTTTGCCACATCAAGTAGCATGGAACCTTGACCGAGTCTACTGGCAATATGTAACTCCTCCTCAGTGAGAACCTTATCAATTAAAGGGCCATGTAGCCTAGTTCCAACTAAGTCCGTACCCCGAATGTCAGACAACACTCGAAGGGAAGTCGGTGCCACATAGGTTGGGTCTCTTTGAGACCGCCATTTGGCCAATCACTCCTCTGAGACCGTCATGATCTGAGCCCCTATTTCGGCCATTACAACGCGGCTTTCGCACCAACGCTGCTCGAATTGACTCTGGCCTGCTGACAGTCGCTTTAGTAGCTCTATGTCTACGAGATTCGGTCGGCAGAGCACTTCATTGAACGTGACGGTTAAGCGCAGTTCGTCAGCTTCCCCGTCAGGGATGAGTCGCATATGTTCATGCAGGAGCCTGTCATAGTGCCCGTTAAGATGTTCTTGTTCTTCCCATGATAGAGGAAAGGTCAAGTAATCTCCAAGCTGCTCCCTCGGGATCGTGCCCATGTCCGCAAGGACGTAGACACGTGCGACCACTTTGAACTTAGCCTCCAACTCAGTTAAGCATTCTACGACACTTCTACATTCAACGAGGGCTTGCTCGGTTGCTATCTCATGCAAAGTTCTAAGAGTTTCTTTAGGCTTTAGCATGGTTGGGGGCTCAGGCCTAGATGAGCAAGATTGGTCAACGCTAAGATTTCTTATGCTCTTGGGGTTCTCATGTTTCTCCTGAGGTTTTGCTGCTATTTCGTCATGGTTCTTCTCGGATGTGACTGGTATAGATTTGTCACCTTTTTGTGACAGCGATGTATCCACTCTTGATTAATCAATGTGAGTTCTATTGTTAGTGGATAGAGTGTTACAAGCAACTGTTGATGGCAACTGTTGCTTTGGTTTGTCAGAGCGCACAGATGTGTCTGAGGTTTCACCGCTATTAGGAGAGGTATCAGTGGGTTCATTGGTGGATGGACTCGATGCTTTATTCATCAGCTCTCCCGTGCCCTTCATCTCAATGTTCTTGGGGTCCACAACCACCTGCCAATTGTTGTTGTTTTCTCTGCTTTCTCCTCTTTTTCTTGGTCAATGAAGGTGCCTCTCTCAACGACTCAGGACCCTGGGCTATATCGACCGTTGATGTGCTTGGTTGGGCCTCAGCATTTCCCTTTTCTAGTGTGTCCTTATGGGACATAGCCGTGGTTTGTTGAATAGCCTTGCCCGGTTGTGAGGGCACAACTACCTCTCTTTTCAGAGAGTCTAGCTTTTCAACCAACTCCCCTTGCGTTTAACTCCCCCGTCCTAGGCTTTAGGCACTTTGAAAGTGCTAAAGTTGTCGAGGGATTTGGTTGCGACACCTCCTCCACAGGTAAACTACTAAGGACACGTTCCACAAGGGGCATTGTCACGGCCAAGGGCTGTGACTGCTGTGATCCCTGATTGGAAGTAGTAGCAACTAGTTCAGTGGGCTGGCTACCCTTGGTGAATTGCGGTGTCAAGTCCCTAGGGCGATTAGAAGTGGTTGTGTCTTTCGTTGGCCTTTGAGCACTCATTTGTGTAGACCGAACATGAGCTGATCTAGTCGCATTAGGTGGCTCAGGCATATCCTTAGGTCGAGAGCTACAGATGGCATCATGTCCCACCTCTCTGACGGTTGGAAGCTTAGATGGAGATAGAGATTGGAATTGAGTAGTCGCCCTTGACAACTGTTGTAGTGCTTCCTGTGTCTGTTTGGGAGAAGAGGGCGTAGGAGATCTAGGACTCCTAGGTGGATGTGGCACTAGCTGAATGATTTTCTCAAGGCTATTCGATGATTGTGCCATTTGCTTTGTTGAGCGAGTAGCCTTGCCATGAGCAATGTTGTGCCTATGATGTTTGTTCTCCCCTTGGGAAACCAAAGGCTCATTGGGCCCTAATGGCTTTTGTGCATGCTCAATGGTTACATGTGACATCTGCTTATTAAGCATGCTAGGTTGAGGCTCTTTCTTTCGAACACTCATGCCTGGTTTCTTACCTCGAGATCTAGAGTTTCTCTTAGATTTCCTCCTGTGCTTCGTTGCTTTTGATGCACTCTGGCCTTCAGTCGACCAGGGAGGTTTAGCAAGGGGTTTTGGCACCCAAATCCATCGGTTGCCTGCATAATACCCTTGAGCCCGAAGCAACGCCTTGGATATCCATCATGGCGTTGTGCTAGCTCTCCATCGACGCCTTCGCCTATAAGGCTTGGGCTTCTTTCGTGGTCTTCTACGATATTTGTGAGTCCAAACCCTGTCCTCGGCCTTATCTCTTGACCTTCTTGTTTCCGGCATGGCCTCACTCACTGGTTCTTGTTGTTCGACCTATGCTTGTATCAACTCTTCCAACAAGTCCTTGCCCTCGTTTGTAGGCTTGACTGTTATGTATCCACCTTCCTTGCCTTTCCCTTGAGGTTCGATGAGGTCACCCTTGCTAAAGGTGGTGACTATCCTCACACCTGGTAGTGTCAGGTGTATCCTCTTTGCTACATAGTCAGTTTCACATTTGGTCGCCCTTTTGAAGGGTCTTCCTAGGAGGGTTTCTTTCTTGCAGCTAGCACTTTTTGGAGGAACATGAAATAGGATAGGCAAGCTTTCCGTTTCAATTGTCGCAAGGATTTTGCACTTCCTTATGAGTGCTTGTGGGTGTCCCCCATAAGGGCTAAGAGTTGCACTAGTTGGTGTGAGCTCTGGTTGGCCTAGCAGGGTCCATGATTCATAGGTCAAGATATTAAAATCTGCTCCTTCATCAATTAGAGCATCAATAGTATACTCTCTTTTTGCGGTGAGTTTGACCCTAAGATAAGCAGGTGGTACTATGTCTTCATCTTCCGGGTCTTGGCTTGTAAATTTAATCCTTCTGACAGATGCCCTTGAGTTCTCGACTGCACAACCAGATGTGGATTCTCCACCGCTGTCTTGGATCGTCAGTGTAGTGTTGCTCAAGGTACATCTCTCGTCCAGAGTGTCATGTCTAGTCATCTCGGCATTTGCAGCTTGCTGATGTTACATTCCGCTCTGACTAGACATGGTACGAACACAATGTCTTTGTGTTCTCGTGGTGTGGCCTTTTTGCCCTTGATGGCTAGATTGGCCCATTGAGGTTCTAGGGTCTCTGTTTGTCTCTATTCGGGCACGGGCTTTTGGTTGCTCTTTTGCAAGGGAGAATCCTTGCTCGTGTAGAGCCCTTGCTATACTAGGGTCCAATTTGGAGGACCTGTCATGGCGTGCGTTTTCTCTCCAACCTACTCGGGGGAGGTGCGGAAGGGGCAAAGCCCCCTCTGCAGGGGTCCGGGGCTGCAGTCCCCCCCAGCCCGCAGGGCCGTTACGGTAAAAGCCATGCACAATTTGGAGGACCGTTTATAGCCAAATTTTGAACTACGTGCTCTAAATTTTAGCCCGGTGATGGATCTGTGATGTGCCTTTAGCTCTAAGTAGCCTTTAGGGTCAATCTCGGGGTTTAGATGTGTCAAAATTTATGTTCTAGATACCTGTCCGATTTTGACAATTTTTTATCCGATTCTCAGATGTTCGATTTTCAGGAGTCCGATTATCAGAATCGGACGTCCAATTTTGGGTTGGTCCGATCGGACCAATGGTCCGATTTTGGTCACATCCGATTCTAGGAGTCGAATCAAGAAGTGGTCCGATTTTCAAAGTGGTCCGATTCTAGGAATCGGATCGGACATGGTGGTTCGATTCTGGGACTCGGATGGCCTGGTCCGAGTGTCCGAGTCGGACAGGTTGGTCCGAGCGTCCGATTCACAAAATCGGACGGGTTGGTCCGAGTGTCCGAGTCGGACGGGTTGGTTCGAATCTGAGTGGTCTGAGTGCCACGTGGCATGTCCGATCGGGTTGGTCCGATTCTTGTAATCGGACCAGACTGGTCCGAATCACTCTCAGTCGGACGATCCGATTCTGGAAATTGGACGGTCTAACTCCAGAACTTGGGTGGTCCGATTCTGGGAATCGGACCACTGCGAGTTGGTCTGAGTGTGTCGGCGGCGGGCGTGATTCCCGTGCGTTTGACCCCTCCTTATTGTGTGCTGCACGCAATCACCATTGACTTTCTAGATCTGATTAGAGCACTTGTTGGAAAACACCAGACTCACCTAGAGCAACACGAATCGCCGGCCCCTAGAGATCGGGATAGCGCTTCCTCGTCCTGTGAACCAAAAGCTCTCTCTCTCTCTCTCTCTCACACAAGGCAAACCACGGAACTAAGATCTGTCCTGGCCTCCCAGGCCTCTTAAGGTCCTTTCCCAGCACTGCAGAACCTCACAGCTAGTTCCATGTCCCTGTCTCACCCAGAACTTGAATCTGGTCCCCTGTTTCCCTGTTTTAGCCTGTTATACAACAACAGAAAACCCTACTGTTTGTTTCTTTTTCTTTGTTTTTTCCTATCCTAAATGCATCCAAAACACAAGGTAAATACCTACACTACTCCATCTCAATCATAAATCTCAAGAAAGTAAAACACCTACTTGCCAAGGAGATCGAATACCCTCTTCAATCCCCTCGCTTCCTACCTATCTACCTCAAGCACCGGTTCGGGGAAAACCCTACTCCAATGCTCGATTCGAAGCGCGCAGGCGCTCAAGGCTTGAATCCGTTGGTTCCGGCAACGGAACCAAAATGTGGGAGCTTTCGCTCAACCGCCAAGACCCACGGACCACTTATTGATTCAAGCGTTCCAAGTCGAGCACTAATGGCTACCTCTCACATAGCCGACGCGCCATCCATATCTACGGGTGTAGTGAGCTTACCTCCGTGCCGTTCGAGTTACCTCCTCTCCCGTGCACTCCAGTGGCTCCACGATCCAAGTGCAAGCTTCCATCCTCAAGCTCCACGCCCCAAGCTCCATCACCGCGAGCAAGACAAGAGAAGAGAAGAGAAGAGAAGAAGAGAGGAGAAGATGGAGAGCTTCTCCTCCTCGGTCCCTCACCCTCACACACTCACTCCCTCACACTCCCTCTCTCAAGCACAAGCTCAAGCAAGCAAGAACAAGAAGGAGAGCTACTTTTGGCCACACACAAGAATGAGCTTCTCATTCACTTTTCAACTTTATATACAAAACCCTAAATCCCTTTTGGGCGGTCATCCCCTTTTCCCCTTTTTACATGGCCGGCCATAGCCTAGAGGCCCTTTTTCCCATTGTCCTTCTATCTTCCTAGCTTCCTGTCCACCGCCCGTCTACATTTACAAATTGCATGGGTGAGAACCCGGCGCTCTTTTACAAGATTTCAGGGTGCGCCTTTTTATTTTAAAATGCACCTTTCCCCTTTTGCCTTTGCCTTGGACTTTTAAGGTTGCCCTTGTGCTTTTGGCCTTTTCTCCTTTTCTTTCTTCAGTCGGGCTACCTTTTTTCCGCCTTTGCCCTGCATCTTTTCCACTTCCTTTTGCTTTCTTCATGTTGGGATTAACAATGACATTCTATATTTCAAAGTCATCATCACTTGTGATTATCAGATCATCCATATAAATGACCAACACTACCAATCCTATGTCTTTCTTTTTTGTGAACAGACTATGATCAACTCTGCCAACCATGAAACCCAAACTCTACAAGTAACTTTTGACCCTTGCATGCCAGGCTCTAGGAGCATGTTTCAGCCCATACAAAGCTTTCTTCAGCTTATAGACATAGTGCGAAAATTTAGGGTGTACATACCCTTCAAGTTGATCCATGTGAACATCCTATTCAAAGTCACCATTGAGGAAAGCATTCTTAACATCCATCTGCTGCGATTTCCAGCCTTTTGTAGCAACCAATGCAATCATAGTTTGTACGGTTGCCATCTTGGCAATAGGGTTGAAAGTTTCTTCGTAGTCTAGACCATACTATTGAGCATATCCCTTGGTGACCAAACTTTGTTTTTACTACCTCTCCACACTACCATCCGACTTGCATTTAATCTTATAAACCCATTTGCAGCCAATGGTCTTTTTCCCATCTGGCAGTGGAACAAGATCCCAAGTGATATTTTTAGCCAAGGCAGCCATTTCCTCATCCATGGCTGTACACCAATTCTTATCCATCACTGCTTTAGCATAAGTGGCAGGTTCTTTAACCTCCATAACCTTCGTCATATAAGCATAATGCTCCGCAGAGTAACCACTGTAAGTCAGTCTATCCAGAGGATACCTAACCCACTATGAGCATCTGAGCTGTAGTGCACTATTAGGTTTCCCTCTCTCATGAGGTGGAATGTACCTAGTCTACCAAGCGTATACACAATAGGAATACCAAGTTCACTATCAAGACTATTAGTTGAGTCAAAGTCTAAAGTCATCATGTCAGGTGTATCATCACAAACTTTCTCTTTCCCTTTATGTCCATCATGTCATATCTCCCCCTCACTGACATAGTGGTGTCAGTGGACAATGAGCCAGAACTCCACAATCTCCCTGTCCATGGAGAACAGTGGATGATACATTTGTAACACTAGGACTCGTCAATGTAGTACTCTGCTGCAAACCAACTATAGAAGCATGTGTAGAAGCATGTTAGACGATATTGCAGTAGGTGATGCATAACAAGTATCCGTCTCATCAAATATAACATCCCTACTCACAAGTGTCTCCCGAGTAGAGGGATCAAAACATTTTTATGTCTTCTTTTCTTGCACATAACCAATAAAGACACACTTATTTGCTTTCAGATCCAACTTCCTTCTTTTTTCATTAGGAATATGCACATAAACAATACAACCAAATACTTTCATGTGACTAACATCAGGTTTGTAGCCATACAACTTCTAAAAGGGTGTCACATCATGAATGCCTATAGTGGGATTCCTGTTCAAAATGTACATGGCTATCACAACAGCCTCAGCCCAATAGTAAAGTGGCATATTCTTCTCATTCATCATAGCATGGGCAGCTTCCATCAATACCCTATTCTTCCGTTCTCAGCTATCCCATTCTATTGTGGAGTGTAGTTGCATGTAAGCTACGTACGAATACCATTTTCAGCCAAAAAATGGTCAAACTCACGTGATACATACTCCCCATTGCTATCAAATCTTAGACAAGAGATGTAGCAATCAAATCCTTTCTTAACTTGCTTCTTGAACTGCTTAAAATAAGAAAATACCTCATCCTTTGCTTTCAATATATAAACCCAAGTATAGCACTAAAGTCATCTATGAAGGTCACATAATATTTAGAGCCTCCCATAGATGTATTATGGGCTAGCCCCCACACATTAGAATAGACCAACTACAAAGGTCTCTTGATGTTTTGTACATGCCTAACAAAAGGCAATCATGACTGTTTACCAAATTGATAGGCATCACATACATGACCAAGATCTCAGTGTAGGTCATCTAACAAAATACATTTAAAAACACCCAAATTTAGTATGTATTATCAAATTTATAACCATATATCAACTTAAAGATAAGGCACTTTAAAATCTAATAATAAATTAAAAACAAATGAACAAATAAAATGACTTTGATTTTAAAAACTAAAACATAGTAATTCTTAAGTTTTAAAGATAAGGCACTTTCAGATTTAAGGATAAAATAAAAACAAATAAGCAAAGAGAATAACTTTGATAGTATTGAAATTGAAACAATACTTGATTCAGAGATGTGAAATTCAAATAACTATCCGGTTAAAGAAGATAATCAAATTTTACAACATAGTGTATAAATATATCATATACATATTTAAGCAAATACACATGATATTGGTAAAGTTAGAAATTACATGTGAATATATTTAGATACGTGTCAGCACATAGAGAAAAAAAAAAGAAGAAATATTACACCACTTAAAAGAGAAGGAGAGACTATAATACTTACTTGAAAATTCGTTGTCCATATGTAAACAAATAAGCAAAGAAAATAGATTAGAGGGTGGCAAAACTTTTGTGTGCACATGTTTTTTTAAAACTTATTTGTCCCCATGTAAACAAAAAAGCAAAAAAAATAAATTTGAGTAAGATTGCGTGCACATATTTTGAACAAAAATATGTAATTAGAGCAAGCAAAGAAAGACAATACCTTGATTGATCGACATTTGAAAGAGCTTGTTGAAGAGGAAAATGGAAGGTTATTGGACTTTGTGTAAAACTTCCTTATACACAACATTGATGGTAGCATTTACCATATTCTCTTTCTCTTTGTCATGAAGCAAAACTCTTACTTTGTCTAGTGACTTTACTCTCGATAATGCAATATAGAGTTGTCCATGAGTAAAGACTAGAGATTTTAGATATAACCTCAAACATGATAACATTTGCTCTTGAAATTTGCTAATGCAAATGCTAAAAAGATGGGGGTGCAAAGATTTCATAAAGAAAGGGAGTTGTAATGTGATTGGGATGAAAGTTCATATTGGAATAAATACTTTCTCCCTAATATTGGTCAATATTATTATCTCTACTTCAATGACCTTATTATTAAATGCCTTACATATAAGTGTGGTACCATTGCACAAATCTTTGGAAGAATTTAAATTCTTGAGTGGCACTATTAGAGCATTTGTTTTAAGTAGCAAGATATGGGGAGGAATACTTCCACCAAGAACAAGGTTAGTCACATGTATTTTCTTGCTTTCTCTTTGTTCATTTTTTTAAAACACATTTCAAACTCAGTACATTGGAAAGTCTTGATATAGAATAGTGTTAGCCTCAGGATGTAGATGATTGTAAGTAAACCACTTTGTGAGATTTGTCTTTTGAGCTTCTCATTTTAGACCACATTGTGAATACTATCAGAGTCATGAAAAGCAACATTGTTTTCTCTAGGTAAATGTGTCTGCAATCGTTAAATATCTAGTTTCTCATCACCGAGTTTATATTCAAATATTCTCCAATATGCTTTAGAAGTGGATACATAGTATGCATCTAAATAGCTCTAGCAATGTCATTAGTATTCAAACGGTCATTATCCTACCTGCCATTTTCATTGGATGTGGAACCATGTGTAGTTGTAAACCTAATAGTTGCACGACCATGGCCCTTATAAATATAATTATACAAATATTTTACTCCTACAATTGTCAAGCATACCTCTACATTTGTACAAGCATTATGCTTAAAACTCAAATAAGGATTGTAAGGCACAACCTATCAATTGTCTAAGATATTACCCTTGGCATACCTCTACGTTTGTATAAGCATTATGCTAAAAACTCAAATAAGGATTGTAAGGCACAACCTATCGATTGTCTAAGATATTACCCTTGGCATTATGCTTTTTTCCATCATCTCAACATCTTTAAAGGGTAATCGATGTTATCAATTATAGTTGCACACAGAAACTTTTTGGCATATCCTTTTGTACATTTCCCATCCCTCATGCAAGGACTTCTTCCATTGAATACCCCACATGGACCATATATATTGCATTTAGTGATGATTTTATACAAATATGGAAAATTTTCTTTATCAAGAAGCTCCACACACACTAATCTATCATAATGTTGTGGTTCTAACAACTTAAAACATGGATCTAATATCAAAAGTGTATGTGAATGAGGCAAGCCCCTCTTTTGAAACCTTATAACAAATACATACCCAACAACCTTGCCAAAAAGTTATTTCTTCAATATCAATTTCATCGTGTCCTTACGTTTCTCACAAAAACCTTATGGAGTCAAATTTGACCAATCATATGCAGATTGCCCAAGTAATAAAGCATCCATAATTGCTCATTTGCCATTTAGGATTACATGTTATGGTAATAAACAAACTCTCAACAAACTATAATTTTTCCTTTGTTGTGTACAATTGCATAGCATCCTAATATAATTGGTACATGAATCTAGGTCCTAAAAGAAGATCTCGATGACGAGGAAATACAAAAACAAAAAATAAAGCCAAGAAATAAAGCATACATGGAGACAAGCAAAGTGGAGCCTACAATATATGAAATGACTCTTTGATATCTCTTACAAATTTATCTTTCTTTTTAAAATCAAGAATTCCCTCTTTCTAATTGAAGGTAGCATGTATCCAAGCAAGAGATCTACAACACTTATTAACCCACTTTCCTAAAAGTGGGCCACTTATGTCAAGTTAACTGTGGGTAATTTTTTTAAGCTAAGAACCACCTTGTCACCGCACCATCGCAATAGCATATGCCTTAATAGGCAATGCTAACAAGGATAAAGGATTGTAGGGGAGTTTTCATTATTGTCTATACAAATTTAAGTATTTGTAAGAAGACTCTACAACATACTCATTTCTAAGGATCTCTTTTACCCAAATGCAACCTTGAATGTGGAGAGAGAGCATCATTGATGCAATAAGAACAACCACAAGATGCAACTTGGTGGACTCAAATGAGGCTTTTGGGATCTCTTCCATTAACCATTCTACCACACACGGAACACAAATATGTATAGCTGAATTGGTAGGTTGAGCACATTGTGACTAGATAGTGTTGAGTGTAGTTCGTACAGTTATGCAATCATCTAGTAATAGGAATAAAAAAGCAAGATTTACCAGAGAAAAAGACAAAAGCTTCACTATAGTTGGATTTTCTTTGGTTTTAGTCATAAGTACATAAAATACATTAGATTGTATCTAGTTTAATGACTAAAACACATAAAAATCCACCGGTTTTCATCAAGATTGCCGCGAAATTTGCCATGGATTTCTCAAATGTTACCATTGAAAAATACACTAAAGGCAGTTAGTTGTTCATGAGCATTGTGCACGTGGCCTAGTTGTGAGCCTCTTTGGACAATGCTTTCTTGAGGGGCCGGAAATGAAACGAGTTGCAAATCAGCCGACCGTGGAAACGTGCAATTATGAGAACTGGTTCCCATCCCAACCTGGTTGGGAATCAAGCCTGGTGGGAACAGGTCCTTAATCCGGTAATACCTAATAATCCAAGATTGGCCGGGCACCAAAAGGAGGTTAATGCACCAAGGACCAAATGTGTGTATGGTGTCCCAATACCATTATTTATTGGAGGGCATTTACATTGCCGGCAAGGGGGAAAGCAGCCACAAACATCCCTTTCCAACTTAAAAGTTAATAATATGCCGCAAACATTATACTTATATACTATAACCTTTGCATCTTGCCGGCAAATTGGACACATTAAAACTCTCGGTGTTTTCAAAACACATACTCTACTTTTGCGTGTCTTTAAAAATAAGAACTTTGTTATGTGCTCCTCGTATCATTGAAATTTGAAGCCTCCCGGTCCTATTTACTTGTTTATCTTATCCATAATTAATTTCTTTTTATCATGATAATTGCATGATTTATGTAATACTGATTAGTAAGTCCTTGAATACAGCCATGCCACAGCTACTTTGGTGTGATTGAGTCTGTTTCTGTGAGATTCTCTCTCTCTCTCTCTCTCTCTCTCTCTGTGAGTCAGTCACTGATATCTCACTCAGTCACACACATTCATCAAAACACACAGACACACACACTCTCTCTCACTCAGTCACATTGATCCATCCACACACACACACTCTCTCTCTCTCTCTCTCATTCATTCATCAGACTAGAGATGGATTTCCAGCGCCTCCCCAATCCCTCCCTCCTGAACAAGAGAGTGCAAATAGTCTACTACCTCAGCCGAAGAGGCCTCCTGGAGCAGCCTCACTTGCTTGAAGTGCCTGCATCCTCCAGTGATGGCTTGATTTGCTTGAGAGGTACATTCATCATCTCATCCTTTCCCTCCTTAGCTTTAGTTTTGCCTCTAATCCCAATTCACAGCTGCTTAAACAGTTCTTTGCTTTTCCTTAGATGTCAAGAAGCGGCTCGCCGTTGTGCGTGGGGAATCAACAGCATCCTCTTTCTCCTGGTCTTGCAAGAGGTAAATCCTCTCATTCAATTGAGCTAATTCCACATAAACATCTCACCAGGAATGGTTGTCTTAATTCGAATATTCGCCATATTTGAGAGTACATTGCAGCCTTGTGCCTGCTTCTTGCTCATTTTAACATGGGTTACACATTACAAACCAGGAGTTATAGAGATGGCTATGTTTGGCAAGATCTTTGCGATGATGATCTTATCTTACCCAGTAATGGTTGTGAGTATGTGCTTAAAGGTTCCATGATTGGAGATCAGAAGTCTTCAGGTGAGAAGGGCCTTCTTATGGCCTCATACTTCACAATACTTGATGAATTTTGCCTGTAAATTTGTGTACTCTGGTGACTGTAGTGTGTGGCATCTGATGATTTGTGGGCATCGTCGGTGGCTGTGTAGCAAGATGTCCAAGGAAGAGCAAGGAGCTTACAGACAGGCCAACAAACCGCCTCCCTAACATGACTACTCGAAATGCAGCGCGGAAGCCTGGCAATTACCCTGGCGATTACCCAGCAATGCAAGCGAAATTAACTAGCTGTGGGATTCTCAATGATGATGATAGTGGGGATTGCAGCTTTGTAGAGTCGCACACATCATCAGACATAACCTTTGAGTTTGGCACCGTGCAAGACAACTTGACTAGTTTGAAACATGGACATCGAAAGGGAGTTAAGGCCCTGCAGGATAAGCTCAGTCCTGGCAAGCATGGACACAGAAAGGGGCTTAATCATGCGAAGGCTCAAGTCACTGCCTACAGGGTTTACACCAAGCTTGCATCTCCATCTCTATTGGCTCAAACAGGGGCTGCTGATGCTGCTACCCAAACAGAAGAGGAGCATCATGATTCCCTACTACATAATGCCAGCATTTCCAAGCAGAAGCAGACACAACCGGTAGAGGCATATGAAATCATGGAGCTGGATAGAGGCGAAAGCTCACCACCAGCAGCCTATTCTACTGAATCCACCATTACTTCTTTTCCATCCTCTTCCTCCTCTAGTAGGAACCTATTCACCACCATTCATGACCCCATGAGCCCGCTAAGTGGCATTCAAAATGGCTGTTCAGACCAAGAGAGACCGTCTGCAGACAAGGATGGTCGGATTAATGTGTTTGATCCAAAAAAGGCAACAATGCCGAGCTCTCCTTCAAACCATGTTGAGTTGGAAGGGTCTCCTACCCCTACACAGGTGCAAGAAGTCCAATGTTCTACAGCAACCCACAGGAAAGGCAAAACTTGTAGGACCTCTGGTTATACAGTTGGATTCTTGCAATTTGTGTCATGTGGCGGACGTGGGCTCGAAGTAAAAAATCAACAAGAGAGTGTGGCTAATCATCATGATACACAATCGCTTTGCTTCAACAAGGCTGCTGCTAATGTAACACCCTTAGGAGATGTGCCTAACTACAGTACTTTGTCAGCAGATAGTATCAGCTGTGCATCCAGCTCACAAGATGGCCCCACCAAAGGGACCAAGAAGAACACTGATCAAATGCCATCCAGTGGTCTCAGAGGAAACCCAGCAGCTGAGGTTGAAGAGAATCCAGGTAGTTCCAAAGCTTATGAATCAGGTCAACCAAGTGGAGCAGCTGGAGATTCACAAGAACAATCTGGAAGGTATACTTGCCGATGTGTCGTGTACCCGTGCCGAGTAAGGTGGCGAATTGCATTCTTATCACAGGAAGTTTTAGACATTCACCCCACATGAATTCCCATTTCTTGGAATCCGACAGCATCATGAACTTCTGCAAGGGATCTAGAGTGGGACTTGCAGTCATTCTTGAGTGCAACAGGCTAGGTATCTGGTGGCTCTCTTGCAGGAGCTCATGATGTTGGCATCACTACATGGGGATAACATAGAGCTTACCACAATTGAGGATGACTGAAATCTCTTGGGCATGGGGCTTCAGGGGAGGGGAACTCAATACACATGAATGACTATCCTTGCCAAGTTCTAGAGCATAATCCAAGACATTCTAGCTGTTAAACTCCTCTAGCATTGGCAAATATTGGAAGATATACACAAGTTTTAGACAAGTAATTTCCACATTGTGAATTATGACAACATCATAAGCTTCTATAGGGGAGGGACTGTGTATACCTAGCTGGGTGTGGTTGGGGGTAGGGGGATATAGATGTCCCAAGCATAGGCTACCTCAAGTCCTGAGTAACCAGCCTGGCATTATGTCATTTCAGGAAGTCATTCAGTAGGCGGTACTGGGCAAAGCATCACCAGAAAGCTAGTAGGACGCTGCATAACAATGTGAGCTTGTTGGAGGACTGGAGGTCTTTCCCTGTGTTTGGGGGCAGGTTATCTCATGATGACAACAGTGACTCTATTCGTCAGACAGTAGATGCAACGGCAAGTGAGTTCACTGCTCAGATACCTCTGTCTAGCTCTAATGATGCATGTGCAGGAGTGAAGTATGTGAGCACAAGTGGGGAAATTGAAGTGCTGTGTGGCCAGGTGGACTCCTTGCCACTGCCAAAAAATGATGATGAAGAGGAAGCAGTGACGGGCAGTAGCAGCATTGACAGGTACATAACCACGAGACACAGCGTTGCTGAGAGGTAAGGCTGTTTCCTTTTGTTGTTTACTTTGATGGCAATAGTGTGAGATAACCAGCTATGGCCCCCATAGCTCAGCTCTACCAAGCAAGAAAAACCAAGTACCCCAAATTGGAGCCTAAATCATGTGCTCACATTCCTTCTAAGTTCTAACTTTATAGATAAGGGAAACTACAATGTCGTACCTTACATAAGTGAAGTCCAATGCTTTGGCTAATCCATCGGGGGGTGTTTAGAGAACAGATAAGGCATTGGTATGTACTTGTGTGAGACTCCAGGTTCGATCCCTAGGGAGGAGCTGGTGGATTTGTAGCTCTTCTCATATGGGGTGCTGTGAGGGTACCAAATAATAAACTGCTAGAAATCGTATTGCAATTAATAAATATATTTTGAGTAAATTTTCCATTCGCAAATTTTTTTAAAAAAAATAATGCATCCTCGAACAATATAGATCAATTCAAATCTTGTTCATTCTCTTCCTCTTTTTAGTGGAAGAAAGCAGGACTACAACACAATCAAATCCTTGAATACATTTTTCACAACCATGGTAACCATCCCCCTAGATTTTACTATTGTCTAGTTTTTGGCTATTTTATTTGTCAAAACAAGTTAAAAAATGTTGTGTGTTATTCAATGAGAGGTACAAAACCATACAATCTCAGACACATAACTGCTCCACAAAAGGCTAGCCACACTCAACTTAAGTTTGATGGCCTTTACTTCAAGGTAATGATGATACCCCTCTGAGACCATGGCCTGTGTTCTTTCCACGTGAGTTCCATGTTTGGATGTGCATATAGCACTTCCATGCTTTGCAATCACTTGCTAATTGATTATGGCCATTCTTACTTGGAAGCATTGTCACAAATTGAATACTAAATCCAAGGCTTTTGCATCCATAAAAGCAAACACTTGAAAATAATTTTCAGGCTCAATTCAACAACTTCCATTGTAATTTATGTAGTAGCTATTGAGATCTCTTTGCAAATAAGTTTACACAGTTTCAAGTTGATAAAATGAATTATTTTTACATGACTAAGATGAAAACTAGCGCATTCAAATGAATTTCTTGACAAATAATACATTTTTGGAACCATTAGCATGTCATCATTAAAGTTTCTTTATGGACTTGGCAGGAAACTCAAGGGCAAGCAAAAGGACAAGTTTACACCCTACCAAACCAACCAGAAAAAGAATTATGATGAGAAGATTGGTCACCAAAAGAGTGGCAATGATCAAAAGGAAGAATCCAATATTGAGAATATACATAACTAGTACAAGGGTTGAGCCAATTTCTTCTGTGGAAGGAAAGCATAATAGTGTGTGCCACATGTAAGGCTAAGAGCAAGTGTAAATTGCTTTAGACATCAACTTGGTTCTTTTCATAGAGTTTTAGCTATCCATCCTCTCACCTATCTCCTTGGATGGATATGTATGGGTTATAGATACCACATGCATGTATAGGACATAGATAGTTGATGATCAATGTATATCCCATGCCCACGGAATATTAATCTAGTCGATGTTAAGGAGTTGAGGATATAGTTGCTTCCTATCCATATGTGATGCATTATCTACATAATGCACACAACCTCTACATGTATAAACTTTGCACTGTGTATGCTTTGTATATGTAATGATTTCTAAGGGGTATATGATGATAGTATAAGTGTTGTTTATTTTCCACGATCAAGCCTCACGCCTTGTAATAATAAATTAGTTAAGATGTGTGTGTGTGTGTGTGTGTGTGTGTGTGTGTGTGTGTGTGTGTGTGTGTGTGTGTGTGTGTGTGTGTGTGTGTGTGTGTGTGTCGAATTTCTCATATAAGAATATAGTCAAAGTGACCACTCCTTCATTTATATATTTCAAGATAAAGTAAAGAGGAGATTTGACATTATTGCATGCCATGTAGGTTTTGTTGAGATGGCAAGCTCAACATATGTAGACATTGATGATGGACCACCTAGTTAGATGGATCCGCACATCTACACTTAGCATGTCGGTGGTCATTGTGATCCTCACATGGCCACTGACTTATTATATTCGGTTTGTTATTTGTACTTACAATTGGCATAGTTATAGCACTAGCTAATTAATATAGTTAGTTATGCATTGTTTGACTTAGTAGGCCACTTTTCTTTATGTTTTATCTTATCTTTACTTTGTATATATTGTATGGTGAGTTGAAGAAGGAAGAAAAACCAGCAAGAAAATGTTTTGGCCTCCATCTCTCTTTTTGTGTTCTTGAGTGAGCTTCCTCTTGTGTGCATTGTGTGTATTCCCCACAGCAGCTCAAGAAAGTCTCCCCACCACGTGATTCATGCTATACTATCAGAATAGTGCCATTGAGATTCAGATATGAATACTATATATTTTTTGGAAAATATTAAAAAGCGTAGGCACCAAAAGTCCGTAGATGGGTTAATTAGAATGAACAACTAGATCTTATTTGACCTTGTTGCACTACATTTTAATCAAAAGTGAGAACGAGGTATACTTTCATGCACATTGTAGAACCTCCTAGAGTCATTCTTTCATATTTTTAATTTTATATTCATGTATGCACATGAGACCCAAAGAATAAGTGGAACTCCAAGCAAGTCCATCTGTTTACACTAAAAATCCAAAGGCATGTAAAAATGGATGATTGGACTTTAGAGAGAAAGACCAAGGGTTGAGATCACCCACCTAAGAAATCCTATATACATAATGCACGAAATGAATGGAAAGTATCATTCTTATATGTTTAACTTTTGAGTTCGAACTTCATTCTCTACATGCTTACTTCCACCATAGTTTGAGAGAGAGAGAGAGAGAGAGAGAGAGAGAGAGAGAGAGAGAGTGTGTGTGTGTGTGTGTGTGTGTGCGAAGGACCATGAGAAGCTTCTCTTATAACCATTCTCAATGTCATCTTCTTCTTCTCTTCTCTTGCACACTATATGGTGTATCTCCATCTCGTTTGCCTATTTGAGTAAGGAAAGGAGAGTAAGAGAATGGGCAAGAGAGCGAGGGACCATGGGAAAGAAGCTTCTTTGCCTCCTTTTGTATTCTTCTTCTTCATTTCTTAGAGAAGTGAATCAATTTTAGATCGATGATTGAGGCGCAAGGGAAATACACGTGTAGATTGTGAGGTCATTAAGATTCTACTCATGGTGGAATATAAATAAAAGTTAGTTTAGGTGAGACTACTACAAACTTTGATCTTTCTTTGCTTATGCTATCAGGGGATCAAGAGGAGAGAGTATAGAAAGTTTGGAGGAGTATAAGCTAGCTATGTGAGGGAGAGCCTATAACCCCCCCAAAAAAGGGAAGCTCTTGAAACAATAAGAGTTTGCCCAAAGTTCCATCATTATGTAAAAGCCCAATATTTTTTTGTTTCATTATTAGGGCAAAGTCAAAGTCCTTTCTTGAGTGGTTGTTTGAACTCTCACCACACATAGGAATAGGAGACCAAAAGTGCTTGAAAGGATTGAGTTTTCCAAGTAGAGAAGGAATGAATAATGCAAAACGTACATAGCTAGTTTAAAAATCCATTGAGGAAGATTAGGAGATTCATTTTGTGAAAAGAATAGAGCATTTGCTCTTTGAATAGTCACTCTTTTTTATATAAAGAGGATTTAGAGTATGAAGGCTAGGTTAGAATAGGATGAGCTTGATGGAAATGAAGTACAGAGCAAATTAGCATAGGATTTCTCTTTTTTCCTTCAAAAAAATCCAAAAATCTATAAAAGTATCAATTTTTGTAATTTTGCTAAGCTTGTGATTATGTATACATCCAATGCATTGCATGCCCATGACTTTGTTAGTAACTCCCGTGCTCGCAACTCCAACTATTTCTTCCAAGTTAGTAGGTCATTCACGATTTCTGCTTTTGAATTCTTTTTCTTCGGGGCCATGATGAAAATATGATTCGTAGAAGAAGAATGAGAGCACGACAGTAATACTGGTTGGCAAGGGTGTAAGACTCTCGATGATGATGGTGGATATTGTTGGATTCAATGATATAGGCCTCGCGGATGATTCTTCTTGCCTTGTGGAGAGCAATACTTCACTCTCTCTAGTAGTCAGAATAGAAATGAGAGTAGAGGTATGATAGAATAGGATAGAGTTATTTAGTGTCTTCTCTTCTCGGATCAGAGTAGAAGAGGATGAGAGACCTTCAGTGTATCCCCTTCCTTGGGTTGAATGGAATGATTTCTCTTCATCTTGTGAAATAGAGTCTCCTTCTTCTCGATCAACGTCTCGTCCAATAACTATGCTTGTTATTCACATGTAAGAGTATGGTTCCTTGTTGTTTGTGTTCATCTAGGAGAATTTAAAAGTTCTCGATCAAGTTAGAAAACAAATAATCATCACTCAGCTATATGTTGGATCACCTCAATTACTACAATGTATTGCTAAAAAAGTCAAATTGTATTGCTTTATTCATGCAAATAGCCTACACAACATCCAACCAACAAAGATAATTTAGTAGTTTCAGGTTTGTGTACCCATAAGGAGCAATTGGAGATTATTGAACACATGATCACCTCAATTACTACTACTCTCATCACCTTGACTATTGTATGTTTGCTTTAAAATTACCTATATTTTATGCTCCATGTTTCTCAACACCATTATTTGTATCTAGAGAATCCACAATGTGTACCACAATTATTTAGAGTTCAAAATTTTCTTTTAATTATCGTGGAAGTACTCACATCATCACCTTAACGAATAGTAGCCATCACCTTGACTAGATGCTCTTTGGGCTGAAAATTTTATGCTTGTACACTTTCTAGGGGGTGGAAAACACATCTACGACCATCTATGATACAATCACTAGCTTAGAGTGCCATGTGGAATTTTTACTATTTAAAGCTTGGTCCAGAAGCGAAAGCCATCTTGACCAAAATTTTGATCACCTTAATGCATTTTTTGAGGCCCCAAAATCTTCCAAAAATATGATTAACTACCTTATATGCATGGGACAACTCTAAGGAATACACACTATCAACTACTATTTAAACAAGAGCCTTTCAAGGCAAAACATACCAGTCTAGGCATTGAAATAAATACCTTAACTAATTTTGAGCATCACCTTGACCAACTCTTTTATCTTGACCGAGATATATTATCTCTACTACAGCATCTCCCTCGAGTCACCTCCATTATGACATCCTGACTTACCACCTCCACTGCACAAACCCACTCAAGGTGATTAGCACCTTGATAAATCTCAATCACCTTGATCAAGGTGATTCTGTAAAACCACTCATGTTGATCCTTCACCTTGACTTATCCATTCAACTCAAGGTGGTCGCTATGTTGACTACATACCATTTATCTTTTCTACTGAAGGTGGTCATCACATTGAATGAGCATAAAAAATGGGTCTTTATGTCCTCCCTTTCTCTTTCTCAAGCAAGGAAAAGTGGAGAGAAGAATAGTAAAATAATCCCCTTCTCTCTCCACATTTGTAATCTAATTTTTCCATTTTTATATTATCCACAAATGATTTGCTCAGATTTCTTCTCTCTCCTCATTCAATAACCTTTTTTCATTCAAATTTTATACTTGAAAAAGTTATAGGAGTGTCATGCTTGGTTTTCAATGCAAAATGATTATAGATATAGAGTAATTCATTTTTAATTAAAAATGAGAAAATTTAAGATTTTGAGAGCTCTTTTAAAGATTTTTGGGGATTTTTTATATTCTAGATTTTGGTCAGAAAAACAAGCATATTGATCAAACTTCTCTTTATTTGAAAATGCTTTTGGAGGTAAATTTGAATCTTCTAAAATCCAAAAACTCTTAGACATCTCTTATCTCTTAGCTATTTCACTCCATTTCATGATTCTCTCATAGCTCTATGTGACCTCTTCTCTGTGTCTATGTAACCTATCTTGATAGAATGAACTACCTTGACATCTCTTGTTCATAATCAATCATCAATACCTAGTGTATGCAATTTATTTGTATCTATATACTTTGCATTCACCCCCAATTATTCCATTTCCTTTGACATTTCTTTGTGTCTATCCATCCTACTTTCATGCACTAAGCTACCTACTTTCCTTCAACATCTCTGAGTGTCTATCTATGCCTCTTCAGTCTATCCCCTCAAACATCTAACTGACTATTTCCATTAACATCTATGTGTGTTTACATGTGCCTCTCTAATCTACCTCTATAGAATCAAGCATCTTAGTACCATTAGCATCTCAGCGTCTATCAAGATTCTTAGTAATTGATTCATATATCACTAACTAGACCACAATCAATGAGCAGAATGAATACATACAAAAAGAAACTACATATTGAGACAGAGCTTGAATATGCTCCATTATTCAAAAGGACAGAGCTTACCACTGTTAACCCTCACGTTCTTCAAAGCTACATGTAAATGGGATTGAAGGACATGGACTTTTAAGTTGATGGGGAATCTATCCAATTGATCCCCTAACCAATAAACCTTTAGTTTTCTCAAGAATCACAAACTTGATGAGATCTATGTGCGAGGATGAAAATGGATTATTTGGTTACACTAGGTAGCTCAATGAACATGTGTTAAAAGTATTCACAACCTATCAAGAAATTGTAAAAAATCATCATGATATCATCATTACAAATCAACTTCAAACACAACAGCTAATAGGACAAGTGAAGTAGCTGAATAGAATTATAACTTAGAAAAATAATCAAATTATCATAATGCAATCCACTATTCATGACATCGGTATCTTATATGAGTAGACAAAGCTAAATTGGAAAACCTAAAGAAGATCAATAGAGCAAGTTGATAGATGAGGGCGAGAGAAAGAAAAAGCCAATTTATGAGTTGATTATGAAGAGTGGCTAGTGGAAGTAACGTATCAAGACAAGCAAGGTCACTCAAAATGAAAACCTAGGTGAGGATGAGCTTAGATTATCCATTCAAAGATTGTTGAAGACAACTACATTAGAAGACATTATGAACCGGACCAAAAGTTCAAGGCTATGAAGGAAAAAGTGATCGAATCCATGCCAAAAGATATCTCAAAAAAGTTCTTAGCTATGGATGCACAATCTATTTGAGACATGGCCAACATTAACACATGGGCTTAATAATAAATATTCAAGGGTGTGAAGGATGGGTTTGGTCATGTGCTAAAGAGATAGAATCATGCCTCTTCCTCCTAAAGTTACGATGAGAGTACCATGTAAGGTGACTTGCTACATGTAAAGTTCTTGAGGAAACATTTGAGGTGCCACAACTCTTCTTCATACACATAAGCACTCTAAACATCATCTATCAACAAAAACATGGCAAGATGCTCTCATTCAAAGGATATGGTGAATATGAGATTGAATGGCACCTTGCAAGATACTTGAAAACTTTGAAATACCTATGTGGAATCTCTAATAGTACAAATGCAAAATATTTAAGCCTATATTGCTTGTCAGTGAGGGTGGAGGGAAATGATATGAAGAAGAATTAGAAAAGAGTGACAAGTGATGCATTGATATATGATAAAGAATATTCCACATGGAAGCCCATTTTCAATTGGATTATATTCACATTTGTTCATTCGATACCTTTATTAGGATTATTGAGAAAATTGTGTATGAGTATATTTGCTTTGCTTATAGAATGCAATTGAAAAAGAAGTCATTGCAACGTGTAAGAATGTACAATGAGTGCTATCAGAGATTCTGCTACACAAGCATCAAGTAACAATTGAAAAGGACAAGGAAAGATCAAGAAAATCTAGTAACTTACCAAAGAAGCTTTGCTTTGTAGGAGTCAAGGCTAGGAACTTTCTTTCATTACACATCAATGAAGAAGGGAATGTCGTACTTCACACACCACAAGACTATGATTCCACAAGACTATGATAGGCAGACACGTGGACCATACTTTGTAGAAAAGGGAAGCATCGGCTTTTGGTCCACACAAGGGATGGAAAATTCACATTAAATAGCATGCAATGTATACCAAAGAAAAATAGATTATAGTGGAGGGGTGAATGGTAGTAATCCAAGAATCCAATTGCTATCTTGGTGATACATGATCTCGTAGCAAATGAAGCTCAAATCTCGCATAAGAAAGTAAATGAGAGTGCTAATGAATTGACTACAGACATGATTGAATCACATCGTGTCACTAGAAGAGTGTGTTATGATGTACCACCTGCTAAAGAAAACCATGTCAAGTGACTAAAAAAGGCTTCAAGAAGGCAGTAAATGGATTTAAAGAGAGCTAAGATAGTAAAATAAAGAATACATTCAATGTAATCCAATTTGCTATTTAATAGAGAAAGAGAGAGTGTGCATCTATGTGAATGAGTCTTAAAGTTTAAGCAAAATGTATTAGGGTTCCACTCTCTATCTTATTCGGTAAGTTTCAAAATCTCTTGCTATGTAGGAAAGATGGCTAGGCCTAAGATAGCCACAAAGAAGCTTCCTCTTAGAGCCCCATATCATGTTCAACTCAATGGAGCATATACTAGCTCAGATGTACTCTTTGACAACATCAATTTTTTATAGTCAACCCCTTCTCAACCTAACCTAGCTTCCTTAAGCTTCCTTGAGAGGTCATCCTCAGCATCACCACAAGAAATGCAAGTAGAGGCCAAGTACAATGGCCCTAAAAGAAATTAAAAAGTATCAATGCTCTTTTGATCTCATCATTCCAAAGGCTAGCTTCTCAAGACTTATTTGTGAGATTGTGCAAGACCTTTACGAAATAGAAAGCAAGAGGTGATTTTTGGTATAGGATCAAGATAGACTCGATCACTTCACAAAAGAATGACTTCATGCTTTGCATGGGGTTGTAGAGGCTTTTTTTTGTAGACAATGACTAATACCTAGCATTGTGCAATGCATGGAAAGCGCATTACTATAACCTCCAAGGACTTTTAACTTGTAAGAAATGTTCAAGTAGTGAAAGATACATTCATTCCTATGGAATGCATGTTTTTTGTAATATTATATTTTGAAATAGTGCTCTACATGTGCACATGACACGTGACTATGTCTCACTGCAAAATTGTCATACCAATTTAAAAGTATGAATCAAGTTTTTGCTCTTGGCCTTCACTCTCAACTTTAATGTGCATCTTTGTTATATATATTTTCTACTTAATTACAGATTTTGCTATCCTTGTCAATTTCAATATGAAAAATATATAAAAAGTTGTTACCTCTTACTACATACTTTACTCTTGATGCCTTCGTACAATTTATGAGGTATGAATCTCTAAGGACTAGTAATTGCATTGTTAATTTTTTAATTATTGATCCATCTAGAATTTTAAGTAGGATAATTTTAAAATATTAAACTTCATCGAAATGCGACGAAACTTCACACTATGGCCAAGAGTCCACCAATTTTTTTTCAATTTTTTAAAATGCTAGTATGGCCCCAGTCCGAAGTCTCATATCTAGAGCCATTGACTCTTGGCCACCTAATGGGTACAATGTGAAGATTTATCACATTTTGATGAAAGGTTATAAATTGATGATCACATGATGAATCGTGCATATGAAACTATATTTACATGATTTAGGATTTAAATGGGTTGAAAGTTCATTCTTCTTCTCATTTTCACATTTTTCTTTCTTTTTTTCCTCCATTCTCACTTCTCCAACTTTCATCTCTTCTGCATCCTAACCTCCTTAAGCTTGCATTGCATACACCAAGAAAGTTTCTCACCATTTTTCAGTGAAGACTAGTACATGGTCCCACTACTAGGAGCACAAGGTGGGGCCTTCGCTAGGGAAGCAAGCATATACTCCCCCGAGAGCACAAAGAATAATATAAAAGAAAAGGATATGGATATTGGGCACTATTACCCTACGCAACATAAGACATATTCAATGTAGCTATGATTTGCTTATCCCTCAGGGGGTTCACTATATATATATTCTCTATATAACGTGCGTTCATGGCCTATTTATAGATATCCTAATCTGTGAATTTTTCTTGAATAAAACACAACCCTTTTCTATTCAATTTGTAAGTAATCCCTTTACATGACACCCTTCTATATGTAAAAATGTATAAAAAAGGTGTTTTAAAAACCCCTTATTTTGAACTCAGGTTATATATACATATATTCATGAGTGACCCCCCCCCCCCCCCAGGCTTATCCTGAGAGCATCCTTTTGGGAGATAGTTCAAGAAATTTTGCAAGAAATGCAATTAACTAGGTTGGTGGAAAGGTATTGGGCACAACTAGTTGACCACTCATTGCTACACAAGTAGACTAGAGTAGCCATGGAGGCCTTACAAAAAAACATGCAAAGGGGTTTCTCATTGACCTCTTCAATGATACACAATTGGCAACCATCCATGCAAAGTACGTCACTGGCACTAACAAAGATATGAACATCATCATTTGGTTTTGCATGGCAAGGGGTGCTCCCCATAGGATTATACCACTTGTGATGGCTTGATACTATCAGTTGCATTATACATCCCAATTGCTACCCAAATTTCTCTTGCTATGGGAGCTTGTCATTTTGGACATTTGCCTACAGTTACATTCTTGTTTACTGGATTTCTATGGATAATAATATTGAAACTCTGCTTCTATACATTTTTTAAGAAACAAACACTTGTATTGAGCACTTTAATGCTTTCTGCTTGTGGAAATCAATGTGTTGGCTTAGTCTTCCTCATGTCATATGCCTTTTGGCTCACTTTTGGGTCTAATTTATTGTTATTGTAGTAGCTTGTACTCTCTTTGTTTGGTAGGCATAATGGCAAGTGTTTCAAATGCTTCCAATGATAGTGCTATCTTTAACATAGAGAAGTTGGGATGGCGATATCTTCTAGTGTTGGAAGACCTAGATTTGGTAAGTATTTGGTGTAAAAGAATCAAGTTAGGCCACTGAAAAGTAAGGGAACAAAGCCAAAAGATTGACATTGAGAGAATTGAGATAAGCTTGATGAGCTATGCAAGTCCACCATTATCTTGTCTTTGTCAAAGCAAGTTTACTTCAATGTTATTGTGAATGAAGGTATTGCTTATGATTTATAATAAAAGATATGTGATCTTTATGGCAAGAAAAGTCTTGCTTCACAATTGTATTGGCTAAAGAATCTTGTGGACATTCATATGTAGGAGGGCACTCCTATGCCCACTCATTTCAATGAGTTCCACTCCATTTCAACTAGCTTACCTCAACATGGCATTAAGTTTGAGGATAACATTAATTCTTTATTCTTGCTTGTCACACTACTTGAGTCTTGGGATACATTCCATACTACTATGAGTGCCAATCCCTTGGGGGCGAGGGTGGGGGCGGGGGGGGAGAGGGGGGGTCACTCATGAATATATGTATATATAACTTGAGCTCAAAATAAGGGGTTTTTAAAACACCATTTTTACACATTTTTTACATACAGAAGGGTGCCATGTAAAGGGATTACTTACAGATTGAATAGAAAAGGGTTGTGTTTTATTCAAGAAAAATTCACAGATTAGGATATTTATAAATAGGCCATGAACACACATTATATAGAGAATATATATATAGTGAACCCCCTGAGGCCAATCCCCTTGAAGATGTCTTTAAATGCTCCAATATAGAGGGATCCTTACTTACAGAAGAAGTGAACACAAAAAATATTGATGCTACACGTACTTCTCTTGCACTTACATTTAAAGGCAGACATAATGGTAAATGGAATAATGATTGTCATGGACTCACTCTGAATAGGGGAAGTCTAAGTCTCATAGGCAGTCATATAGTAAACCTCGTGATCCTAGGTCCTCTCTTACTTGTCATTATTGTAGTTAACAATGTCATTTAAGGCCAAAGTGCCATAAAATGCATAATAATAGTTTTGAAAAAGGTAAAGAAAATGTGAAGGATAATGCCACATCTTTTGATGATCGCATTGTTTCTAAGTTCAATTGAGGAGATAAATACATTGGAGTATAGTTGAGATGGTTACATACTTGTTGCTTCTTCACTTGATGCTACTCAATTTGATTACTGTTTAGTTATCTTACTCTCAATTGTTGGCTTCTTGATTCAAAGGTTTCATTTCATATGACCCCACATTGTCATTGGTTTTATACCTACTACATTGTTATAGATTCAATTAGATTGGGTGATACTCATGTCCCAGGGAGATCAATCATAAATATATGTATGTATCACGCAAGTTCAATATAAGGGATTTTAAAAATACCATTTTTACACATTTTTTTACATACAGAAGGGTCCCATATAAAGGGGTTACTTACAAATTGAATAGAAAAGGGTTATGTTTTATTAAGGAAAATTTCACGGATAAGGATATTTATAAATAGGCCTTGAATGCACGTTGTCACAATGTCATAGGGTTGGAGGTTATCACAGGGGTTCGGCAAGAAAATTGGACAAGATAGATAGAGATTTGTCTTAAAGAGATACTTCACGGTCAATCATAGGGGGTTTGAGAGAGAAGAATGTATGGGGTTTCAAGAGCTTAAACTCTGGAGATGGTAGAGATAAGAGAAGGGTTGAAGGTTTCAAGCCAAGCTCTTGAAGATGTTGATAGAGCTTCCAACTACATATTCTTAGCAAAGATCACAAGAGTATTATCTCATAAGTTCTAACCCAAATCAAGCTTGTTTTCTTGACTGTAAGAGAAATCAAAAATTATAAATTCAAGCACAATATGCTGTCATGTATCATAAACAACTATGCATCCCATCATTTATACATGATGCCATAGCATGAATCAACTTTACATGATTACATTCAATGTAGACTGTTAGGGACAAAAGCTTATGAGTCAATTACAACGCTTGTAGGGCAAAGAAACTTGCTTCAAGAGAGCTTCAAATTGAGTTGTTGATAAGGATAAGTTACCACAGCCAAGAAATAAGAGAAAAAGCTCCTCTTAATTCAACTCAAAGCATCTATGAATGATCTACAAACATGGCCCTGCCATAGGGGCGCATAACACTTGCATATTTTGACAAGATGTCTTCTGTAGATTAAAACATGAATTAAAAGAAAAATGATGTAACTAATTCTCTGAATATGGCTGAAGATATCAACCCCAAATCAGCCCAAATATCTTCCAGAATTCACATCTGATGATAGCATAAACTTCCCCTAACACGGTGTCGGTGCGTTTGGTGTCGAAAGTCCACCACGAGGGTAAGAGACAACAGGGTGAAGGTAGATTCAGGGAGAGGAGTAGATGGAAGAGAAGGGGTTCAAAGAAATTGAAGACGTAGAAGAATACTCCCAAAAAGAATTAGAAAATGTAGAAGAATACTAATAGAGATGAAGCTTGTCAGTTTATTCCTGCATTATGAGAAGATAAAACTCTAATAGAAAAAAACATGTATAAAATAATGCCTTCCTCTATGTTGCTCAGATCGCCAACCCGATGCTTCCATTGGCTCCAAAAGGGGGGTAAAATACCATGACACCTTGGCAGATTTTTGCTAGATCACTCTTTCATCTTCCACTTCGGAGTGCTATTCACTGCCTAAAAATAGTGATTGTGCGGCGTGCAATTTCATCAATCTCTCTTTTTACACAAAATCCTCTCAAATTGGCTGAAAGCTACATGCTTTCTTTTTTAGGTGTCATCCTAATCTAGAAGTTCTCTACATTTTTATGGATTTTTACAAAATGTAATATCTAGAATATAAAAAATTGGCTAAAACTTGTCCAAAAATCTAATATTTTTGAACCATGGACACTAACACTAATGTCTAAAATGGCATTGGCTCTCTAAATCAATAATAAATCCACACTCTAGATTTTTTTACATGGTGTGTGCGTAGCGGCACGACAACATGATATAGAGGGTATATATATAGTGAACTACCCGAGATCATGTATACAATATTGTTTGTATAGATGATATGAGATTGTATTTTGGTATTGATATTTCATTTGCTTTGCATGATGTGCATCATGTCCTGGATTTAACTAAAAGCTAATCTTAGTTGGATAGTTGGGTGATGATAGATATTATGTATCTTTTAGTGATTCTACATGGAAGATTACTCATGGCATATATGTCTTTAGGTAATTTGACTTTTTTTGTAATGAGAGGGGTATTAATCGTTAGTTGGCTGCCCCTTACTCCCCACTCCAAATGGTATTATAGAGTGTATGAATAGGAATATTATGGAAAGAGTTCATAATATGCTCAAGTAGGCTTACCACAATACTTTTGGGCTAAGGTAGTTAGTACGTCACTTCATTTGATTAATAGATCCCTTTGCACTCCTCTTGGTGGTAGAGTTACAAAGGAGGTATGATATGGCCAACCTCCCTTGTATGCATACTTGCAAGTCTTTGGATGCAAGGATTTTTGTCATATTCCTAAAGAAATTTGAAGTCCACCGAATGCATATATCTTGTATATGGTGATGCATGTGAGATGAGGCTATCATCTTTGGGATCCATAGGCTTGAAAAGTTATGTGCAACCATGATGTTGTGTTTCATGAGGATAAGTGACATAAGAAACTAGAGCATGTGGTCGAGGCATGCATGGTGATTTTTCAAGAGGAGCCTATTGTTATAGTATAACTAGTCCTAGTTAGATAGCATATAGTTGATGATGATGTAGTGGCCTAAGATCTACCCCTTGTGCATGATCATGATGTTAGATAGAGAGGACACATAATACAAGCCCCATAGCACATTTTGAGATACTCTCCTAGAGCCTCATGTTCTCCTAATCATTTTGAGCCCTCTATGCATCACATCTTGGCGATAGATTTCGATGACCCCCTTACTTATGAGAAGGCTATGTGCAAGCAAAGTGAGCACAAATGAAGTAACCTAATAGTCATTCTTGGGAGAGGGCCATGCAATCTACGTTTGATTCATTGCAAAAAAATTGTACCTAGGATTTGGTTTCCTTACCATATGATAAACATGCATTGCCATACAAGTGGCTATATAAGTTGAAGAGCACCCCTAGCCGCTCTAAGCTAGTATAAGGCTTGTTTATTTATAAAGGGTTTTGAACAAGAAAAGGGAGGTGACTTTGATGAGATATTCTCCCGTATGGTCAAGATGACTACTTTACACTTGGTTTTGGCCTTGGTTGTATAGTTAAATCTCAAGATTTATTAGATGGATGCGAAAATGGCTTTGTTACATGGGGACTTGCATGAGGTTATTTATATGCAATAGTGTAAGGGCTTTGTGAAAAATGATAGGAAACATCTAGTGTGCAAGTTGAGAAAGAGTCTCTATGAACTTAAGCAGGCACTTGGGGCAAGGTACCACAAGTTTGATGCTTTATACATTTGTAGGATTATTCCCGTAGTGCTATGGATCCGTGTCTTTGCATGAAGGTTGCCCATGATGGTAGCCTTATCATTTTGGTATTGTATGTTGATGATATGATACTTAATAGAGTGCTCATGTTGAGATGGATTCATTGAAGACTTCACTCAAGAAGAGATTTGAGATAAAGGATATGGGGTATGCCTCTCACATACTTGGTATACGCATTATGGAAATTACTCTAATGGACCTCTCTACTTATATTGGAAGGAGTACATCCAAAAAGTCCTTGAGCAATTCCATATGTAAGGTGGTAAGCCTATTATCTACTCGTTACCTTCTCATGTGAAGGTCATTTAGGTAAATTGTCCCCAATTAGATTATAAGAAGATTGAGATGGCCAAGTTCTCATATACATTTGTAGTGGGAAGCTTAACATATGCACTGATAGCCACTAGACTTGACATAGCATTTGTAGTGTGAGTTGTGGCTCATTATATGGTGGCACCTAATTGGTGACATTGGGATTGTAGATATGTGCATTTGTTATGATGGCCAAGATATTGGAGCCATGGGCTACATAGACTACTCTGATTATGTAAGACATGCAAATAGTGGGAAGTCCACCTCTGGCTATGTCTTCATCTTTGCTAGAGGTGTTTTTTCTTAAATGTCTAGGGTGTAGAAATATACAACCTTATCTACTACCGAGGCTAAGTACATTGCAGCAAAACTGAAGCTTAGAAGGAGACCCTATGGTAGGCTGCTTGGTTGTTGCAGACCTTGGTATCATAGATATGACTTCAACATTGTATTCAAACTCTAGGGGTGCCATCCAATTAGCACGTAATCTAGTCTTTCATGCAAAGACCAATCATATTGATGTCCATTACCATTTTATTAGAGAGGTGGTTAAGGACAAGCAAAAAGAGTTTGTCAAGATCTTAATTGACAAGAATCCTACTAATCTACTCACTAAAAGTCTCCCAATCGAATATTATGTCTTCCTTAGGAAGATGATGAGAATAGAATGAAATGACATCTATTCCTCATCCTATTGTACTTATATGTACACATTGTACTTTGTCACCTTTTTCTTGTTCTCTCCTCACTCAAGCACATTCACCTTTAAATGAGGGGTTCTTGGGGTTAAATGTTGCATGTGCGTAGCCCCCTATATTTACTTGTACACAATGCTTGCACACTTGTACATTGCAAATGGCGACCACCCATCATTGTCACTTAATTCTTCTTTCTTTCTATAACAATACAATAAGGGAATGTAAGTTACACATTGGGACTATTGGAGTTCCCACATACTATCTTGCTCTCTCTCTCGCTTGAATCTCCATGGCTTTTACTTCCATTTGTGCTCTCACTCTTGCTCCACCTTTCATTTGTATGGCATGCTTCACTCTCTTTTCTATGAAAAAGACTACCATATGTTAATCTAAAGATCAAGGGGAAGGACCTAGGTTCCCAAGTTTGAATATCATAAAGTTTGCAAGCATATCCATGTCAATCCTTATGTCCTATAATATATATCAACTATCAACTTTGATGAAGTTCCCCCTCTTTTTCTCTCTTAATCTAGAAATGTATTGCCATTTATTCTTCCACACTGTGTGTGATGTGAGTGTGTCTCTAGACAATCACCATTATACTAACCATTCTATAGGGCCAAGCATTGTGGATGCATAGTGGATGGCACAATGTATGGAATGGCATGGGTTGCTAAGATATGTAATACTTAAGCCGATACCTCATGAACCCATCCAATGGGATTTGTAAATCTAGCTCCATCAATGAATTTTGGACTATAGTCTTATACAGTACATGTGAGGTTGTCTCCACAATTTCATAACATGGGAGCCTAGCTACATAGGATTGTGCTTCCTATATACAATCACATGTGCCATTGTGAAGATTAAGATAGCATGGTTTGATACTAAGCCAATCAGTGTGCATGAGATCTCAAAATTTCTATAAAAATAGGGTTATTCATGTATATATGGATTTTATTGATTATGTGATATTCTCATGAATTTTCAAGACTATTGTTTAGCCATAGGTGCATTGCTTATTTTCTAAACCCATGTATAGTGGAGTATAATATAGATGGAATGAAAATAGCTGGGTTCATGCTGAGCTATAGTCTCATTACTTGGTCTATATGCTTGATGTACATGTTGTACATGGTTTGGGCACATATTTTTATGCCATGATCATAATATTTAATTGGGTTACATATATATATATATATATATATATATATATATATATATATATATATATATATATATATATATATATATATATATATATATAGTATTTCTATTGCTTCATACCAATTTCTTCTTAAAAAATCTCTTAACTATGCTATGAGCTCTTCTTACTTTTAGACATACACACTAAATCCTCCAACAAGGTTCTCTCTATCCACAAGATCCAACTATACAATAACATGTATTTCTATTGGAAGGTGTCCATCTTTTTAGACACATATAACCTTAATGAATCAAAGCATAGATACATCCAAACTCAATCTCCTAAGATACTTGCCTTGTGGATATAATTTGCAAATATCCATGCCATTCCATATGCATTCACTACTCTTTGTGTTATTGATTGTGAGTTCCCTCTTTTGCACACTTCTATGCTTCCTTCCACTCCCCTCTTTGAGTACTAGGAGGCTGCTAAGTAAATAAATTTTACTAGATGTCTTCCTAAAGATGCATTCAAAACTACCAACAATAATGACCGTCACAATTTTAGTCCATGCCAAATGGGAATGCATTGTAGCAAATAAAGACTTGTCTCATTCTATATATCTATATATCGGCATACACATTATGTACACATATAATTGAAGAAAATGATTAGGTAAGAACCTATCCTAGGTGAAAATTATAGGATACTCACAAACCTCATGGAATACTCTTGATATAAGGGAAATCAAGATTATAGATATAAAAAGAGGAATACATTTGATACATGCACTCTCTTCTCTCTAAAAGAATTCAAATCATTGCTCCATCCTTTTCTTTTGAGATAATGCATACCTCATTGATGAGGATATCTTATTGCTAAGGTTTATTGTCCTTTGCATCCTTGGGGGGTGCACCTATATGAAATCATATATATATAATGTACGTTCAAAGGTTATTTGTTGAGAGTGGAAAAAGAATGAAATTTTTAATGATTTTTGTTATTTTTGAGGTCTGAATGGTTGATTTTTTATGGATTTTGAGTGATGTATGGTCATTTTTGGAAGTGTTTGAGAGTGTTTTGGATTATATTGATTATGTTTTGGAAGCTCATGATGATTCTTAGTGGAAATATGAAGGTCTGTGATGTTCTGATAGGTTCCGCTTGAGGTTCTGATTGGTTCAAATACCTTCTATTTAGCTTATGTTTTTTTTTTTAATTTTCTTCTGTATGAAGTATGGATTGATGATTAATGAAGGTTGAAATCTTTTGAAAGCTTATTGAATAATTTTTTATAGTTTGGAATGGTTTTAGTATGAGTTATGAGGATCTACTATTCTCTAATGACCTTCTGTAACTCTTTGTAGACCTTTTGTAGAGCCTCTATCTTCCTCCAATGGTGACTCAACAACAGTGGAACCCTACCAACTGGAATCGACAAACCCAAGTCTCAACAAGAGCTCTGAATCAGAACCAAAATAGAGGACCCTCTGGATCAACCCAACCAGTGTATGCAGTAATTACAGAAGCTTCCCAAAACCCTACTACAAGTAGTTCAAGAGGTGAAAATCCGAACTCAGTTGCAAGTATCAAGAAAGAGCTTATGGATGTGATTACATAGCAACTATAGACGCTGAAGGTCAATACCGCCAATATATCCACTCTTGTGAGAGCTGGGAGAGATGTGATACGTTCTAACACATGGTGCGGAAAGTGCCATCAAATGGGACATTTAGCCACTTAATGTACCCAAAAACCAACCATTCATGGAGCCTTTTGTTCTTACTATTTGCGGAAGAACCATATAGAGGATATTTGCTCTCTGAAAGAGATACACGAATGAAGACAGAAAGATGAAAATGCAAGATTTAACCTACTAGAATCTAAAATGACAACGTAAGACATTGGACCAAAGCCTAGGGAGTTTGGTCCTAATTTTGGTCCAAGGAGGTTTCCCTCTCAAAGTTACAGAGAACGAAAGTTTGGCAGTGGTCAGAGATCAGAGGTGGAATGTTACAAATGTGGAGAAAATGGTCATATCTCCCCGAATTGTCCAAACCCTAGAAGATATGTGGATTACAAGCCCTTATGCAGTCGATGCAAAGGAGAAGGCCACACTGTAAAGCACTGTCCAAGTCCAGCCCCTGTCAAGGTCAATGCCACTGATAGCCAACAGAAGGCACAAGAGCCCGCCTCCAATTTGGTAGAGTTGGAAGTTGCCGCTATCACACGCGCCAAGAAGAAGGTACCATTTGTCCAAAAAGAGAATAACTCCACTGCCAAGACTGTGAAGTTAAACACGCCAACAGAGGGACAGAGCAATACATGACAAAACTGTGCAGTACAGGGCACTGCAGTGTCGCAGAGAATCATAGAGTCTGTTCCAAAAACAGGACCAAAGGTCCAGGAGATAGACAATACAGAAGCACCTCCAGAAATAGAGGAAGTGCCGATGCTACCATTACTAGAAGAAAAAGGAAAGATGAAAATGGGTGTAGCCCCATTCCCCAACAGGCTGGAGAAGCATGTAGATCTGATCAAAGATTATGACTTGGTCAAAGACCTAGACACCTTTAAACCAAACTTAACATTCCGACAGTTGCTAATGCTATCCCCCAGTGCTGAAAGAAATTCAAAAGCATCTTGACTCGAAGACATGGATTAAGGATTTCTCCTTCAACAGGGACCAAGACTAATAACGCCGAAACGTGTAAAGGAAGTAGATGTGGCTAGCGCCTTCCTAGATCCTAGAACCCCAAAGATTAGTGTATGGATAGAAGGATACTTTATTTCAGATGCATTGATTGATGGAGGCTCCTCAGTAAACATAATGACGGATGTGACAATGAAGGATTTAGGTTTGCAAGAAATTCAACCTACACAGTGGCTTATCAGATTGGCAGATCAAAGAAGAATTAAATCATTGGGCATCCTCCCATACGCAAAAACAACCCTTGCAAGAAGAGACTATTGGCTGACATATTTGGTGGTCAAACCAAATTCTTATGGGACATCATACCCTCTGTTGTTGGGAAGACCTTGGCTTTTTGAAGCGAGAGCCAAGACAGATTGGTTCAAAGGCACCCTAACCCTAGGCAGAGGACTCAACAAAGTGGTGTTGAAATTGTATGGATCATAAAAAGGCAATGGATCCACATCCATAGAAGTCATAACCGACTCCTCCAACAAAGTAATAGATGGTACATCAGGAGACGAAGAGGCTGTAAAATAGTTCTTTCCCAAGAAAACAAAGGCATAGTCCCTAACAGTGAGCACTGTAAGCCAACTACCAAAGGAAGCAAAGTCCTTGTCCATGGGAGAATACCTCCTGCCTCAACTAGAATTGACTTCTGAGATCACCTCTGACAGCGAGATAGAAGCATGGATGTAATGTTCTCCCTGTTACATGGCAATCGCAGAGTCAGAAGTAGAGACAGTCGCAGAGACAAAGCCAGAGACAGAAGCAGAAGCAAACACAGAGACGGAAGATATGTTCTTCTCCTACAGAGCCTCTACAGAAGCAGAGACAAAGCCTCAAGAGGAAGAGGATGAAAATGATGAGGAAGAAAACGAAGCAGGTTATGAAAGTGCAGACAAAGAAGTTCCTCTGATAGTGGAAGATCTTGTTGATGTCCCTACAGAGACCTCAGAGGCCGAAGATCTCGGAGTGTTGGATGGAACGACCATGGTTCCATTTGGGTTGACCAATGGACCGCAAAGTATGCAGAATCTGTATAAGTAATGGATCAAAGGTATAAAAATTAAGTTCACCAGTGGCTTCTATCGCCCTGACCATTTAGTCTGGAGAAAAGATGATGATGATGCCCCTTGTCAACAGAAGCTAGAGCCATTAGAGCCACGGCTTATAGAAGGTCCGTGCTATGTGACATTCCTAGACGCATCCTCTGAAGATGAATCCCTAAGTCCAGAAGAAATCACCACTCACACAAAAGCAAACAAAGCTCTAACACCTTTCCAACAATCTCAATAGACAAATGAGTCATCTATTCAGAAAGAGGACACTAATTCTAGTGGAACATCAGACGATGACACTACTCCCTTGAAGGAGTTAGACCTCTATCCAAAAGCAATCCATGGGACATTTATCCATGAAGTAGAAGGTGAAAGGCAAGTGACGTTCTTAGATACTGACAGACTGAACGTCACCTCAAAGTGGGTCTCAATCTTCCAAAAGAAGAACTAATTGTCCTATGAGACTTACTAAAGGAGAACTTAGACATGTTTGCTTGGTCATATAAAGATCTAAAGGGGATTGATCCCACAATATGCCAACATCACATTGACCTAGAGCCTGATGCCAAACCTATAAGGCAAAGACAAAGACGTATGAATCTTAATTATTATGCTCTGGTGAAGGTCGAATTCTTGAAGCTCCTTGAAGCACAGTTCATTTATCATGTGGCTAACAGTGAATGGGTTTCACCCATTGTGGTTGTATCCAAGAAGAACAGGAAACTTCAAATATGTGTGGACTTTCGAAAGCTGAACTTGAAGACAAAGAAGGATCATTTCCCTATCCCTTTCATAGACCAACTGTTAGACACAGTGACAGGCCATGAGCTCTATTCCCTCTTGGATGGATTCAGTGGATATAACCAAGTCCAAATCGCAGAAGAGGACCAATCCAAAACAACCTTCACCACAGAATGGGAAACCTATGCCTATAGAGTGATGCCGTTTGGGCTCTGTAATGCTCCTGCCACCTTCCAATGAGTAATGATGGTTGCTTTCCAGAATCATCTGCATGATTTCATTGAGGTGTATCTCGATGATTTCTGTGTCTATAGCTTAATACGTGAGCATTGGGGACACCTAAAGCAATGCTTTGTCGAGAGTATAGGATCTCTCTCAACCCTGACAAATGTGTCTTTGGCATCTCATCAGGAGTCCTTCTAGGCCATATTGTCTCTACACAAGGGATTGCAACAGACTCGGCGAAGATTGAGAAGATTGCCGCCTTGACAGCACAAACCTCAAGCAACTAAGAGGATTTCTTGGCCATGTGGGCTACTATAGAAGATTTATTGCACATTTTTCAATGAAGGCAACCCCTCTACACAAGCTCCTAAGGAAAGATGCGGATTTTCTTTGGAATGATGACTATGAAGAAGCCTTTAATACCCTAAAACAGTGCCTTATCTAATCACCTATTTTGCAGCCTCCTGATTGGACGAAGGAGTTCCATGTGCACACAGATGCATCAATTGAAGGGCTAGGTGTTGTCCTATGTCAAAAGGACCCCTCTAAATTAGATCAACCAATATATTATGCAAGCTGAAAGGTCACTGATAGAGAGCAGAACTACACAGTGATAAAGCTTGAGTGCTTGGCAATGGTGTTTTCATTGGAGATGTTTCGACACTATCTACTGTCAACACATTTCAAGTTCTACGTGGACCATGAAGCCCTTTCCTTTTTCCTGATGAACAAAGCAGATGTTAAAGGATGACTGATGAGATGGTTGCTCCTATTCCAGGAGTTTGATTTTGAAGTGTCACTAAGCCTGGCCGTTCCCATGACCTAGCCGATCATATGTCACGGATCCCTCAAATTGCAGAAGAGGAACAGGATGATCGAGACCTTCCTAATGCTTTCTTGTTTCTAGTCGAAATAGTTACTCCCTGGTATGCAGACATACCCAACCTCCTGGAAACTCAACATTATCCTCTTGGTATCCCAAGCCATGAGAAGAAGAAGCTTCTGTTAGAATCACCCCCCTACACCTTGCTAGGCGGTGCACTGTACAAGAGAGGCAAAGATGAAGTGTTGCGAAGATGTGTTGCAGGAGATGAAATCGGCATAGTATTGAAATCATGCCATGATGAACCATGTGGTGGATACTTTTCAAGAGAAGCAACAACCAGGAAGGCTCTGTTAGTAGGATACTGGTGGCCGACCCTCCACAAGGATGTATATGACTATTGCAAGAGATGCGATGCTTGTCAGCGAATGGGGAAACCCACCAAAACAAGTGCCATGCCGCTACAACCTATTCTTTTCCTAAAGCCGTTCGACAAGTGGGGGATTGATTTTGTGGGTCCCATTGATCCACCTACCAAATAGAAGCAGAACAGATAGATCCTGGTATGTACGGATTATGTCACGAAGTGGTGTGAAGCTAAAGTTCTGAAGCGGGACGATGGTAAGAGCGTAGTCATGTTCATGTACGAGAATATTATCACTTGTTTTGGCAATCCCCTCGAGTTGGTAAGTGACAGAGATACTAATTTCCTTAACAAGATCATGGAAGAGTTGACAGAACTATATAAGATCCGCCACACAAGTCCACTCCTTACTATCCCAGAGCCAACGGCCAAGTCGAAGTCACCAACTACATCCTTTGCTCGATTTTGACAAGAATTATTGCCACACATCATCGTGATTGGGACGATCGACTTACAGAGGCCCTCTGGGCATACAGAACCTCCCATAAGGCAGCTACAGGATAGACCCCTTTCCAGCTAGTGTATGGTACAAAGGCCATCTTCCTTGTGAGATGAAATTGCCCTCTTTGCGAGTGGCACTTAAAGAATGCTTGGGAGATGATGAGTCATTGCAATGCCGCCTCTTGCACTTGGAATGTTTGGATGAGATTTGGTGGATGGCCCTACAATGTATGGAAACCACTCAAGCGCGACGCAAGGCCTATCATGACAGTTTCATCAAGCACAAGGAGTTCAAAGAAGATGATCTTGTCATGGCCTATGATTCGAGATTTTGGCAAGTTTCCTGGCAAGCTTCAACAACGGTGGATGGGCCCGTAAAAGGTATTCGTTGTCAATCCTAACGGCTCTGTGTCATGTGCGCATGTGCAGGGCGGGAGAAAAAAAAAATTGTGTTGGCAGGAGCAGACGAGGCTGGGATGGCGATAGGCAAGGCATAGAGGCCAAGGGGCATCCTGAGGCACTTAAAACCAAAAAAATGCGTGTTCACGCGCGACGCAAGAGACGCGGCCACACGTCGAGAGGAAGAAAATTTAATAAAACCCAAACTGTACACTGGATCGAAAGAATGTAAAAAGGAAAAATGTGTTGGGAGACGAGGGGAAGATGAGGGAAAAATGTGACATGGGTGATGGGGCAAAATCAAGGTGTTCACATAGGAAAAACACGAAAAATGGCTCTAGAAATACATACGAGGATGAATATAGGAAAATCTGCTCATCGGAACGCATGGTGGAAAGAAGGAAAAATGTGCCAAATAATGTGCTCGATAAACCTATCATGTCAAAACACGATTTTGACCAAGAGAGGACACGTTCACATGGGAAAAACCCAAAAAAGAACCTGAAAATAGGCTCAAAAATTAATACGAAAAGAACCGAGCAACGAAACGAGGGGCAGTAAAAAGGAAAAATGTCCAAAGGAAGGGGATTCCCAAGACTGTCACGTCAAAATGCACTTCTGGTGGAGTTAGAAGGGGTTCACATGCGAAAACACAAAAAACAGAACCAAAATCATAGTGAAATTTTAATAAGGAAAAATCCAGCTATCGAAATAGGGTGGAGGAAAAAGGAAACAGTTGGGAAAAGGTTGGATAGACAGGGTTGTCAAAATGAACTTGAATTCTGGTGAAAATAGGGCATGTTCACATGGAAAAATGAAAAAATATGCACGAAAATGGCCCAAAAACATACAAAAATTAAGATCGGATGAACAACGTATCGAAAGGATAGGGAGCAAAAAGGAAAAATGTCAGGGGGAAGGTGGAGGTCAAGGTTGTCATGTCAGATTGTTGTTCAGAAACAATAAAGGTGCTTTCATATAAAAAATCGTCCAATTTACGAGAAATGCTTCAAAATTTAATAACTCAAGAGCCATCGACCGGAACAGGGGTTGCTAAAAAGGAAAAATGGTCAAGGAGAAGGGACAAACAAGGCTATAGGGTTACATGTGGGTATTGGTGAACGTAGGATGTGTTCACATGGGAAAACGTCACAATAAGGTATAAAGGAAAAAAGAGAAGGAACGGCCCCAAGGGTGGGTTGAACATGGACAGGTGGGTGGGGAAGGGACCTCATCAGGGTAAAATCGGGTCATGGCATACATGCAGGATTAAAGGTAGGCATATGCAGGGGGGTATGCATCATAGACGCACAGGGACGCATCCCCATGATTAAAACCTTAACGGACAGGGTTAGAGGCATCAACACAGCCTAGGACGACTAGACTCTGACGTCCCCATACTTAACACATAATATACACTTGCAACACATAATATACACTTGCAATCATAAGGATAGGGTTACAAAAACTTGGTATGTTTCACGTATGGTCGAAGGAACTGTCACTACTAGCGAAGAGTTGGAGTCGACTGCAGGAGATACCACAGCTCGCTCCCAACATTCAACCAGCATGGCAGGGACCATGCAGCAACATCCAGGGAGGTAGCTGGTTGATAAAGCCCGTCGAGGTAGGTGTCGTGGACGAAGGATAGTCACTCAACTCACGGGCACTCAAATGGGATAAGAGAATAGTTATTCGCCCCATAACTTACATCATGCGAGTGAATATTGATGGAAACCGAGATCTCACACCCGATTTAGGAATCGACAAGGGAATGGTGCAGAGGGAGTATGCCAGGGTGCACAGTTGATGGTAAGGACTGGTCACTCATTGCACCCTCTGTCTCACTCGCATTTGATAAATACAGAGGGCAGCCCATACTCACATCCCCATCTGGTTAGGATGAAAGCTCGCCTCGCTCAAGGGGTTGTGAATGAAGATCACGTCCTCTGTTTGTTGGTATCAGGGTATTGAAGATGAGCTGTACCCAGAGAGGCAGCCAACACCTATGATACTTCGATTGTTTGTAGAAGATATCGTTTGTTATAGGGATAAGAAAGTGTGGTCGCGTCACGCGTGTGTGTCCCTCGTGTCAGTGCCTCGCCTATTTTCGGTTTTAAGTGCCTCGGGACGCCCCGTGACATCTGTGCCTCGTCTGTCATCGTCTCAGCCCCATCTACTCCTGCCAGTGCAAATTTTTTTCCTCCTGCCTCGCGCATGCGCGTGGAACGGGGGTGTGCTCACCTTTTAATGGATTTTCAAAAAAAAAAAACCTTACCACAAAAAAAAAAACCAAAACAAAACAAAACAAGACAAACACAAACAAACACACAACAAAAAACAAAAACAAATACATAACTAAATAAATAAAAGAACAAGAAATTAATAAATATATTTTTTTAAAAGCAAAACAAAACAACAAAAACAAAACACACACATACAAAAAACAAGAAATAAAATAAAATAAAAAACAAAAAATAAAAACATATAAACATAATAACCCAAAAAAACCCCAAAAAAAAAATCACACCCAAATTTTTTTTAAACCCCAAAAAATTTTTAAAAACAAAAACACAAGAACAACAAAAAAACCTCAAATAAACCAAAAAACAAAAAAAAACAATACAAAAAAGCAGAACCGACCCAAAAAAAAAAAACAGTATTTGCTTTCGTTGCCTTCCTTCCTCGTGACCTCCATCGGCTGTCCTCAGCCCACGATCTCCATCCCCTGCAGCCCCCCACCATCGCATCTCCCCTCTCCTTCGTCTCCATCGCCTCTCCCTCTCTTTTGCCGCCTCCACCCATTCCTCCTCCTCTCCCTTCTCTTCTCGATGCTTTCCTCTCCCCTTCACACATGCCACCTTCCTCCCATTCTTCCTCCTCCTTCCTCACCCGCCTCCTCCTTCCCCACGCCGCCTTCAACACCTTTCTCCTCCTTCCTCTCCCGCCTCCAACACCTCCCTCCTCCTTCCTCTCCCGATGCCGTCTTCCTCTCCCGATGCCGTCTTCCTCTCCCACTACTGCCTCACCGCCCCTCCCTCCCCCCGCCCGCCCGCGGGCTCTTTGGGCCCCCCACCTCGCCCGCCTGCTCTTTGGGCACCCCCCTCCCCCCCCCCCCCCCCCACCCCTATTTTTAACCCTACCCTCCCCCCCATTTTTACCCCCACCCCAATTTAACCCTACCCCCCCATTTCGGCCCCACCCCCCAATTTAACCCCACCCCCCATTTTGACCCCCCTCCCTCTACATTTGGTCCCCCCTTCTAAGACCTCCTCCTACCCCCCTTCCTATGCCCCTCCTCCGCCCCCCTAACCCCCATTCTCCCCTCATTGCCCCCTAGCCCCCATTCCTGTTGGGGCTAAAGGCACCTCCGTCGTGCCGCCTCGTGTATTACTACACTGACAGTACCCGCCACTGCACACTGCAGGTGGCGGGCGCTCGTCACGTCACTTTATTCTTTATTCTTTTAGTGATAGTTTGAATAAAGGAAGGCCCGGTCACACATTGTGACTGTTGGAGTTCCCATTTCTTGTCTCTCTCTTTCTTGCTCTTGCTCTCCCGCCATAGCTCGCGTACAAGCTTCGATCCTTCTCACCTTTCAACTGGTATCAGAGCTTGGCATTCTCTTGCTCGAGCTCGACTCAGTGCTTCCCGACCTTCGCATTGACTCGCTTCATGCATTGGGTCTCCATCCCGACACCCATATCCGATCTCCCCAAGCTCCCGTCACTCCCCGGCTTCCTGAGCACCTTCCCAGCCTATTGAGGCACCTTCAAGGCATTGATACTGAGGTATTTGATCATTCTTTCAGGGTTTTATTTTCAGTCTACAGGTTGCAAACAGCAAGGGCAGCCATGGCTTCAAACCCTTGAAGCTTATTCCCCTCATATTGTGCCTTACACCTATCAAGGCTCAAAGAGGCTTGTCATAGGCCTTTGATAGGCCCTTCTTGAGCCCCCCATTACCCCCTTTTCAGCCCATGTGGAGAAACAGCAAGTTCAACACCAACAGGGCAAATTGCATCATTTTTTTCCAGGCTGTGAGCACTCATCTACTTCAGCTCCACACTTGGCCATTGCTTCTTGCTCTCTACCTTGATCAAGAGGGCTATAGACTTCATGTTTGATGTCATTCAAGCTTTGGGCATTGGTCTTGATCATTTGGGGCTGATTTCTTCAGATTTGGGACTGTCATAAACTGTCATAACAGGCTAAAAACAGGGCAGCACTATTGGCATTAGCATTTGTTGCTTATACTCCATTCCGGTTGTGCTATTTGATGCCCGTATGCGGTCTACATGATGCCTAGTGCCTTGCGAATGTATGCACATGATTATGCCATGATTTTGGCTTGAAATATTGGCTGATTTGGGACTGTTATTTATTGTTATACAGTGCTGGAAACAGGGCAGCCACACTTGGCATTGGCATTTGATGCTTATACTCTACTCCGGTTACCTTATTTGATGCCCGTATGCGAACTACTTCCTACCCGGATGTATTGGGGATGTATGCATTTGGTTTGACCATGATTTTGGCTTGAATTCGGGGCTGAAATCCACTGTTTAGAATAGTAAATACATGCTGGAATAACAGTGGGCTGAAGGTACTTTACATGCTTTGGCACTTACCTACCGATACCGGATGTATGCTTTGAGCTTTGGCATGATGTCTCTGACATTTGGGGACGACTTGGAGCATATGTATGAGATTATGGGATGCTTTTGAGCTTTGCATTAGCTCTGTCTTCATTGGCATTTGGACCGACTTGGCATGCTCGTGGACCGCCTATGCCTCATGTCTCTGCTTGACAGTTAGGCTTTTGCATTACATGCTTTGGTTCGTGACATATGCTATTTGGTTCGTGTATGCCATACCGACATTTGGAGCTTGGATTTGGATGTATTTGAGCATTCCCGGCTTACTTGATCACTGATCTTGGTTGCTATTTGGATGTCATTGAGTTGACCAAGAGCTTATTTGGGCTTATGTATTGCTTCATGGTTAATACGACCGGTGCTTCATGTAGGTCATGCTCTCTTGGATGCGCTTGATGCATTGACAGGGTCACTTATCACTGGTGCTTTCTCTTGGGTTATTTGCGCTTCTGAGCTCGCTTTGTATGCCTTTTGTGCCAGTGGGAGCATTTTACATGCTTGCTTGACCTTTGACAGTTGCATGCTATTGGAGCACTTACATGTATTTGGAGCAGTTTATGTCTTGAGCAGCTACATACGCATTGAGACTTTGGGATCATACTCCGATCTTTATGGATATGCATTGATGTACTCTTGGTTCACAGGATGCTTATGAGCTGAGTCTCATATTTGGATCTTTCTCTTTGAGCAAACACCTATTTGTGTCAGGTTTTGGCAGTTACAGGAACACTTTGCCTAGAGTGTCTGGGGGTGTGCCTTTCACTGGTGGCAGATGTTATTTTGACATGCTTCGGTGTTGAGCTCATGTTCTTTTCACTGTCATTGGCCTTGCTTATGTTCATTTCATGCCGGCTTTGGACCTAGCATTGTTTGCTTGACATTGGATCCTATTTTGGGACAGTTTGCTCTCTAGACTGCATACCTGCAATTTATTACAGCAAGCAGTTATTGGTGGAATGAGGTGTACTTTTCATGCTGAAATATCCTGATTTGGTGTACCGCACCTAGTACTAAGTGGGCAGCAACTTTTGGCACACTTTGCTCGCCCTTTGGACCCCGTTTTGGTCATTTTTGGGCAGTTTCTGCAGTAAAACAACAAGTAGTTTTGGACTGTTTGGGCATTTCCAGCCTGCATAATGGCATCATCTTTGCATGATAGTGCCATCTTTAACATTACAAAGTTGGATGGTACCAACTACTCTTACTGGAAGAGTCAAATTTGGCAGGTCTTGGTGCAGAAATCTCAGATTAAGCCACTTCGGTTGAGTGGGGAGCAGCCTGAAACTATGGACAATGACGACTGGCTTGAACTTGATGAGCTATGCAAGTCCACGATTGTATTATCTCTCACTGAACAGGGACATTATAATGTATTTGAGGAAGCACAGAGTGCATGGGATCTATGGAATAAGATAAAAAATCTTTATGATAAGAAAAGTCCGGCAAGTCAGATGTACTGGTTGAAGCAGCTTATGGATCTGCGCATGAAGGATAATGCGACTATGTCTGCTCACTTAAGCCAGTTCCATGCTATACTAAAGAACCTGACTTCGCAGGATATCACCTTTGGAGAGGAAGTAACTCCTCTTTTCTTGCTTGGGACTCTGAATGAGTCATGGGATGTATTCCGCACTGCCCTATGTGCCTCTAGTGCTACTCTAAAATTGGCAGATGTTGAGAGTGCTCTTCTTCAGGAAGAGGTGAATTGCAAAAACTTGGATGCCTCTCGTGGTAGTCATGCTTTGACAGTTAGAGGCAGGAATGACAGGTATGACTGTGGTAATGGCCGAGGCCGTGACTCGCAGAAGGGTCGGTCTAAATCTCGTGGTGGCAAGTCGCGTTGTCGTATTGCTGCGCATTCGAGGTGTGTAAACCACCCAAAAGTTGTGCATGGGATTTGGTACTTTGTACATATTTAGTTGTTGTGTTTACATTTATTTTCTGCGTATGAGTATAGCGAGGAGGAGTTGGAGGCATAGTGGTGAGCAAGATGAGATGCTTTCAGCCTATGTTGTGCAAGGTCAAGAGAAAAGCAGTTTATCATGTTACAAGCAAATGCAAGATGAATGTTGTATTCTTTGCAAGGCAATATTTGTCCTTAGCCTTCAGGCATGCATAGTAGTCATAGAGAAGATGACATTACTAGAAATTATACAAGCAAAGATAACACAAATGCATTGAAGGATGTGTTGGATGATGGGGCTTCACCAAAAGCAGCTGATTATGATAACAGAATTGCCTTACATCTTGTCGCTAGTGGAGTTGCTACTTCAGTATAATGCTCTTGACAATCCAACGGATCGTTGGGATAGAACAAGTGTTTTGCAACATGGCTGATGCAACATTTTAACTTATAGTTCACACATCTCGGCTTCTTTGCGAGCATTATGGTATACACGGGAAGTTAAAAAGATGGAGGCCGCTTTTCTGTGTGTGATATGCTATGGAAGAAAGAATGGCTAAAAAAAACAAAAGGGGATTGTGAATAGTAAATGATAAGAAAAGCAAAAAGGCTATTTGGGGGGAAGAAAGGAGAGAAATAGCAGAGAGAACAGGGAATCCGAAAAAGAAAAGAAAGAGTTTTTTTTGAATCGTGTAGGAGGGAAAATAGAGGAAAGGAAGAAAGCAAAGGGAGATGGTCCTGCGACAACTGAGGGACGATGAGGGACGATCAGAGCATAGGAGCAAGAGGATTCGGTGGTGCAGAGAAAATTAGGCAATGATGGCTAATGAATCGAGAGAGAGAGAGAGAGAGAGAGAGAGGGACTCTTCTTGAAAATGTTTGGAAAGGGATTGCTCTGCATCCTCTCTGACTCCCATATTCGTGTTCTCCGTTTCAACCTCTGTGGCCTCGATTGCTCACATGGCAGATGCTGTAGCACTCCCCAGTTTACGACTGCTGCTCAAGGTTGTGTTGCCATTTTGTCAGGTTTGCTGGCTGCCAGCATAGTCATGGCTGTCCATCGATTGTCCTCTTCGATCTGGGACTGATTCCAGGCTTTGATATCGGAACATTCTACCCTCCAAACGGCAAATTTGTTGAACCCTGGACTCTGCTGCTCACTGCAGCCAAACATAGATCTCCATCATTGGCATCGAGATTTGCAAGCTCTAGGTCATCCTTCGAGACTGACTGGCAGCTGTTCATGGAGGGGAGGATCGACTGTGGGAAGGAAACGATGAAGAGACATTCGACGGGAGAGGAACGATGGAACGAATCAGAGATGGAAAAAGAGTGACAATTGGAAACCCGCTGTTGTTGATGTTCATCTGAGAACTGAGGCACTGCAATCATTAGAGATAACCATGGAAGCATAACGACTATTATGATGTGGGACGGCGTATCACTGACATCATCAAAGCCTGCCTTATTTTCTAGATGCCTCAGACTATGATTAAAGAGCTACAATCTCATCGTTTTAGCACTCAGATGAGGTGAAAAGACGGTTGTGATACATGAGAGTGAATAAGACAATCTTGAATGAATGGCTTCATGATGATTATAACTACAGCATACATGTATGTGACATGGAAAGGGGTTGGCAATCAGGACTATCAAAAACTACACAGCTTATCATACTACAAGAAATTGTGCCAGCAGAAGTGAGGAGAACTCGGCATGTTAGAGATGGCCAACATCTGAAGTCTAATTGCCTCTGTAACTCAGTGGGAAAGCGTCAGTCTTGTAAACTGAAAATCCTGAATGTGATTACACACTGCCACAGTATTGTTTCCATAAACCCTATGAGTTCCATCTGCCATGAACTTACAACTTCCCTCCCTTCTTCACCACAAACTCCATGCTCAGTATGAAATATTATCTCATCTTTGATTATCAACATTAGAGGTCCTGTTCTTCTGAAGGACTAACACCTGATTAAAAAGCTTGCTCAGTTTGACTGCTTTTAAATAAACAAAATATTTTTGAAGGTGTTGTCCATGTCAGAGGTGTCAATACAAAGGAAAGCCCTTTGATTTTGTATCTCAATCCCTTAACCTTACTTGGAGGATTTATTGGCACAAGAATAGAGCATATTCAGTACCCTGTATGCATTAATCAGATTTCAAAGGATATTCTGAAACAGAAATACACTTCTTGCTTTTTGGCCAGAAGCATCTATGAGAAATTTGCAAATTGAGATAGGTATAACGGTGACATGAATTTTATTGTCATCATCCTAATCTCTTCCAACTCCTAAGGAAGTAAGCGCCTACATTTAAACACCTTTGGACTTGAGAACTCTTCTATCTTGGAATTTCTTAAGAACCTCTGTGGTTGCGACTTTCCTTTCGAAACCCTTTGACATCTTTGGTGAACCCGACGTGAAAGCGTCGCAGAAATTTCAGGATGGGAGACACTTCAGCCTCTATTTCAGCTTCCTCTACAACTCCAGCTGCCTCTACTTCAACTCCATCAATGACTGCTGCGTCAAGTACTTCAACGGAGGATCTAAAACAGATTTTGCAGAATATGTCCATGTATATGCAGCTCCAAAATCAGAAAACACAAATGTATATGCAGCAGCAACAACAATTGCATCAACAACAGTTGTCTCAGCAAAGGCAACTCTATTCGGAGCAGGAGAATGCAAACAGTGCGACTAAGGCTATTGAAGCAGTTGAGAGTGAGAAGAAGCTATTTGACGGGCGTAATGTTTCAGCATATTTGAAGACATATGAGATCAAGATGGGATTTTTTGGAGTTCATGCTGGACTTATGAGTAAGTACTTCCTTCGTCTTGTCACACCTGCTTTGAGGACAAAGGTGACTGATTTATTTATTCAAAATACACATTGGCAAGATTTTAAGAAGGCTCTTAAAGAAGAATATTTCCTTGAGGACTTTGGTATGGCTACTCAACGGTCATTCCAAGAGTGGGTCTACATGCCAAACAAAGGTCTTGCTGCTTCGGAGTTGATTCAAGAATTCGAAGAGAGGTATAGTCAGCTTGATGCCATTGAACAAAGAGCATTAGATGTTGAAAAAGTTGAACTTTTCTTGCAAGCTGCAGATCCTGCTCTTCAAGAAGAATTGGGTGAGCTTCTTGAAGATCGCACGAAGCCTATGGGTCTTAAAACTGATTGGCAGGATGCTCAGGATGCAGTCTCGACATTGACTAAGAGGAGGATATGGAAGACTCGCCTACAGAATGGTTCCATGACACCTACACCATCATCTGCTCCTATGCCTACTTCTATCCCTGTTATTTCTTCTCCTCCTCAGCCAGTTTCTTGGCCTATGCCAGTGCCTACTGTTTCTACTCCACCTATTCCTCCTGTTCCACGACCGATGCCTACACCTTCTGCTCCAAAACCATCCGCTCCATCGGTGCCTACTTCTCTTGATGACATAATCAAAGGAATCACAGATTTGACACTTGAGTCAGTCAAAGCGGAGTTGGTGGGTAAGTTGAAGGAGCAGTTTGCTTCGACTGCGCCTGCTACTTCTTCTAGTGCTCCTATTGCACCTAGGAGTGCTCCTAGTGCACCTAGGAGAGATCGGAGATGTATTTGGTGTGATAGTATGGAGCATCAGCATTGCAGGGATTGTGACTCTTTCCAGGATGCAAGGAGGCAGAATTTGGTATATTGGGGGCAAGATGGTAAGATTTGGTTGACTGAGACAGGAGCTCCACTTGCTACCAACTTTGGTAAAGGTGGAATGAAGAAGTTAGTGGAGGACATGGCTGCGCGTACTTCTTATGTGACGGCTAGAGGTGATGCTTCTGCATATGGAGTACAGATTGAGAAGGGATCAGAGACTCAGTCCGCACTATGGACTTATGCTATGGAGACTGCAAACAAGGGGAAAATTCAGCAAACTGTTTTGACTAGCGCAGGCTCTAGCATCAGATCAGAGACAGGATGGGACTCGCCTGTTGACAGGTATTCTATTTATGCTTATTTGGCTAAATCTCATGGTGCAGATGTATTTGTTGAGGAGAAGCGTAAGAGGGATGAAGACAACCCAAGTACAGCTAAGAAGACTAGAGGGGGTGAGTTTGTTACTCCACCTACTGCAGGACCGTCTTCACGATCAGGGCCAGATCGACAGATGGAGGATGCTCAAAAGAGAGAAAAGAGGGAAGAGCCTAGAGAGAGAAAGCAGCCAGGATTCAAATTGATGTCCGACATTGAGACATCTACAGATATGAAGAAAATCTTTAATGATAAGATACTTGGCAGTGAGGTGACTTTCACTATTTCCGAGATTTTGGGCATCTCAAAAAGAGAGTTTCAGGATCAGTTTCAGGAGGTCCTGAAGAGGAAAAGACATGCATTGGCTACCACTAATACACAGGGAGTTTTGATTGGAGAGTTGGATGAGGATGATGATGAGGTTATGGTTGATAATGCTTTTGTTTTGCCACAGGTAGAGAAGAGGGTTCAGCCTATGCATTATGCTGAAATTGATGAGCCTGTTTTGATACCGCGTAGTCACTTTTCGCGGAGCCATTGGGCTAGGGCAACTACAGAGATGATGGTAAAGGTTGGAGAAAAACAGGTGCCTTATGTTGCATTGGTTGATCATGGTTCAGAGATTAATCTCATTGTTCGTGGAGTTTATGAGAGTAACAGATGGCCTATGGATGTAGAGCATGGGTGGCGTATGAGAGCCGCCAATAATACTGCAGGTGATTTATATGCTGCTTGCCCTAGTGTCAGGGTTTCTATTGGTGATGTAGAGGAGGATTTTCATTTCTTTGTGCAGGATTCATGCTCTTATCCCATAATTCTTGGACAGCCATTCATTACAGAGATGCGCATGGAGACAAAGGTCATGGATGATGGATCTGCTTATGCACGGATTCGCAGTAAAGATGGTATGAGAGCAGTTCAATTTATGACTGTATGTGTGAACCATGTTAGAAACAGGGATACTCTCAGAGATGCACCCTTACCCACTGTGAGGGATTCGGGTTTTCATTAGGTACCGCCGTTTCGCGAGACGACGGTGGTACAGAGGAGAGGAGATTGGAGTTCTCGCCTCCTGGCAGCGGTGTTTTCTCCTCCGGTTATGTTGGGATTTCAGCAAACAGTTCAATGAGCTATCAGAAGACTTCTAGATTGTCTAGAGCTGCCATGCAATATATATGCAGGAAGGAGAAAAATTTGAAAAATGTAGGAATTTTGGAGGATGATGAGCACATAGATGGTATGTATGACAGTGTGATTTGTGCAGATACGATGACAGAGATGAGAGATATGCTGAAAACTGATATGCTGAATTGTCATGGTAATGTATTAGTGCAGTCCCTGGACATGTTTCATGAAATTGCAGATTTTATGTCACAGATTGAGTTAGAGGCTGAGGTAACTCAGCAAAGAGCGTTGAGTGCTGAAGAAATTCAGCAAACAGAGTTTCCAGCTGGTTATGATCAGCTTTCAGAGAGACAAAGGGCTGAAAAATTTCAGCCAACAGAGTTTACTGCTGAAATATTTCAGCATTCAGAGTTTGGGGCTGTTCCTATGCAGTCCATAGACCAGAGGGCTGAGAATATTCAGCCATTGGAGTGCAGAATTGCTGATTTACAGCAAGGTTTATGTAATGCAAAAGAGCATAATGAAGCCAGGGTTGACACGAAATACAAAACTGTGGATAAGAAGGTGAAGCCGGTTGCTGTACCGCTTCCACCTGACAGTGATCAGCAAATAGAGAGGGCTGCTAAACAGCAAATTTTGAGGAATCCGGAGCATATTGGTCATAAATTTTCAGCTGAGACACTTGCTGAATTGAAAATTGGAAATGGTGATTTCTTGTTACCCATGGAGAAGCAATGCTTTCAGGAGATGCTTGAGCGTCATGGAAGGGGATTTCCTTTTGTCCCACATGAGATTGGATGTGTGAATCCTGATATTGTTGCTCCTATGGTTATTTTTACTATTCCTCATATTCCATGGAATCTCCGACCTATTCCAGTGCCTAAAGCACACTTGCCAAAGCTGATTGATTTATTGAATGAGAAGATCAGGATGGGAATCCTTGAGCCTTCATCTGCACCATACTCAAACAGGTGGTTTACAGTTCCAAAGAAGAATGGTACTCTTCGATTTATTCAGGACATGCAGCCAGTGAACAGGGTTACTATCAGGAATGTTGGTATTGGTCCAGTTGTGGATGAGTTTGCAGAGGCATTTGCTGGACGTGCCATCTATTCTTTGGGTGATTTGTATTCAGGTTATGATCAGTTTCAGCTGGCTTTGGAAAGCAGGGATATAACCACCATGAGAACTCCTATTGGGCTTGTCAGGATGTGTACCTTGCCTCAAGGTGCCACTAATTCTGTTGCGCATATGATGAATGCCATGCATAAGGTCCTTCGTGATTACATACCTCAGCTTACTATGCCTTTCTTGGATGATGTGCCCATTAAGGGGTGTGCAGAAGAAGAGAAGAATGAGAGCCTAAATGAGCAGGGATGCAGATACTTTGTGGCTGATCATATTTCAGCATGTGAGAAGATTTTGGCCAGGTTAGAAGAAGTGAACTTGACACTTTCAGGGCAAAAATCTGTTTTTGGAGTGAATGAGGTTGTCATTGTTGGGCATATGTGTGGATATTATGGCAGGAAACCCTCACCTGATAAGGTGAATGCTATAGGCAAGATTGCAGAGTATTGTTCTACTACTTCAGAGGTACGGAGATTCATTGGTGCTTGTGTGTTTTATATGATTTGGATACCTCATTTTGCACACATTGCAGATTGTTTGTATCAGCTGCTTCGAAAGGGGCAGAAATTTTATTGGGATGAGAGTCACACTAGAGCCATGCGGAAATTGAAGAAGTTATTGCAGAATGCTCCTACTCTCAGGAAAGCGGATTATAATTGTGATAGGCCTATTGTATTGACAGTTGACACTAGTCCAATTGGCATAGGTTGGGCTGTGGGTCAAGATGATGCAGATGGAAATAGGTATGCTATTCAGTTTGGGGTGAAAGTCCTAAACGAGAGACAGAGGAGATATCCGCAAATCAAGAGGGAGTTATTGGGGATTGTGACGGCTCTCAAATGTGACAAGGAGTACTTTATTGGAGCTTCAGTTGTGGTAGAGACAGATTGCTTGCCATTAATTGGTATGATCACGAGTTGCTCTACTCCGGATATAGCCATGTTGAGATGGATTGCATACATCAAGTCATTAAATCCGGAATTTAAACACATAGCAGGGAAGGATAATCCAGTGGCTGATATGTTGTCTAGAGCCAGGTATGATGATGAGGAGACTCTACTTGCAGAAGAGGATGATGCAGAAATTTCAACCACTATGGTTGATCATGTTTGTCATGTCTATGATATTGTGGCTTTCACAGAAGAGCTCTATATTGGAGATTGGTTGCAGATTGGCAGGTACCTTAGTACACTAAGCAAAAGAGATGAATGGACAGATGAAGAGTTCAAGAAGATCAGAAGGAAAGCCTGTGGTTATTTTCTCAAGGACGGATTTCTTTGGAAGCATCCGAAGAAAAGAGGCGGATTACCTTTGCGGGTTGTCTGTGATAGAGAGACACAGTTACAGGTGATGAGGGAGTTTCATGAGAGTCCATGGGCTGGTCATAGAGGAGTATGGGCTACTTATGAGAAGATCAGGGAGAAATATTGGTGGAAAGGCATGTACAGAGATGTTTCTCACTTTGTTGAGACTTGCAGAGACTGCCAGATGTATTCAGTAGTGCGTCATAGAGATGAGCTTCATCCGACCTATCCGCTATGCATTCATTATAAGTGGGTAGTTGATTTGGTTACCATGCCTATGGGTCTATGGCAGATGAGATACATTGTTTTGGCTAGAGAGGATCTTACTAATCATGTTGAGGGCAGATCTTTGAGAACGAAGACCACTAGTGCAGTGTGTAAGTTCTTATTGGAGGAAATTTTCTGCAGGTACGGATGTGTGGGTAAGATCACTGCGGATCGTGGTGAATTGGATGCAGATGAAGCTAGGGAGTTTTTCTCTCAGCTAGGAATCAAATTGGCTCTAACCACAACATATAATCCAGAGGGAAATGGGAAGAGTGAAAGAGGGCATCCGCCAATAGTGAAAGCATTAGCCAAAGCATGCAGAGGACGGATTGGAGAATGGCCGAGACTTCTACCATTTGCTTTGTGGGCTGATCGTACGACCCATAGTGTTACCACAGGATATATGCCTGCAGAGTTGATGTATGGTCAGAAACTTGTTATGCCGATTGAGACTTGTGCTTTGACCTGGTCAGTTTTACCTTGGCAGGAGGATTTGACGAGAGAGGAGCTCTTAGCTCTTCGGATTCGACAGTTGGAGAGGAGACCTGAGGATATTCAGCTAGCTATTGACAGGTTGAAAGTTGCTAGACTAAGGAACAATGACAGGTTTGATAGCAGGCATCGCTTGCGGCCTAGAGCAATAGAAGAGGGAGATTGGGTATTGGTCTTTGATAGCAGCCTTGAAAATCAGCATACTGCACTTCAGAAGATGGTGAAAAGATGGTTTGGGCCATACATAGTCAGACATGTCTTTGATAATGCAACATATGAGCTGACTGAATTGGATGGGACAGTGCTTAGAGTGCCTATTGCTGGAAAAAGAATCAAAATTTTCAAGAAAAGAGATGATGAGGATTATGCATTGGAAGAATTTTCAAGAGAAGAGCAACGACAAGAAACTCCAATGGAAGAGACAGATGATATGGCTGAAAATCTTGCTGATCTACCGGAAATGCATAACAAAGAGATTGATTTGTTTGTGGATCTTGATGATAATGATCATGGGTAGTTGGCCCATCCGGAGGATGCACAGGATTAGAGGGGGTGGATGTCGTATTGCTGCGCATTCGAGGTGTGTAAACCACCCAAAAGTTGTGCATGGGATTTGGTACTTTGTACATATTTAGTTGTTGTGTTTACATTTATTTTCTGCGTATGAGTATAGCGAGGAGGAGTTGGAGGCATAGTGGTGAGCAAGATGAGATGCTTTCAGCCTATGTTGTGCAAGGTCAAGAGAAAAGCAGTTTATCATGTTACAAGCAAATGCAAGATGAAGGTTGTATTCTTTGCAAGGCAATATTTGTCCTTAGCCTTCAGGCATGCATAGTAGTCATAGAGAAGATGACATTACTAGAAATTATACAAGCAAAGATAACACAAATGCATTGAAGGATGTGTTGGATGATGGGGCTTCACCAAAAGCAGTTGATTATGATAACAGAATTGCCTTACATCTTGTCGCTAGTGGAGTTGCTACTTCAGTATAATGCTCTTGACAATCCAACGGATCGTTGGGATAGAACAAGTGTTTTGCAACATGGCTGATGCAACATTTTAACTTATAGTTCACACATCTCGGCTTCTTTGCGAGCATTATGGTATACACGGGAAGTTAAAAAGATGGAGGCCGCTTTTCTGTGTGTGATATGCTATGGAAGAAAGAATGGCTAAAAAAAACAAAAGGGGATTGTGAATAGTAAATGATAAGAAAAGCAAAAAGGCTATTTGGGGGGAAGAAAGGAGAGAAACAGCAGAGAGAACAGGGAATCCGAAAAAGAAAAGAAAGAGTTTTTTTTGAATCGTGTAGGAGGGAAAATAGAGGAAAGGAAGAAAGCAAAGGGAGACGGTCCTGCGACAACTGAGGGACGATCAGAGCATAGGAGCAAGAGGATTCGATGGTGCAGAGAAAATTAGGCAATGATGGCTAATGAATCAAGAGAGAGAGAGAGAGAGAGAGAGACTCTTCTTGAAAATGTTTGGAAAGGGATTGCTCTGCATCCTCTCTGACTCCCATATTCGTGTTCTCCGTTTCAACCTCTGTGGCCTGGATTGCTGACATGGCAGATGCTGTAGCACTCCCCAGTTTACGACTGCTGCTCAAGGTTGTGTTGCCATTTTGTCAGGTTTGCTGGCTGCCAGCATAGTCATGGCTGTCCATTGATTGTCCTCTTCGATCTGGGACTGATTCCAGGCTTTGATATCGGAACATTCTACCCTCCAAACGGCAAATTTGTTGAACCCTGGACTCTGCTGCTCACTGCAGCCAAACATAGATCTCCATCATTGGCATCGAGATTTGCAAGCTCTAGGTCATCCTTCGAGACCGACTGGCAGCTGTTCATGGAGGGGAGGATCGACTATGGGAAGGAAACGATGAAGAGACATTCGACGGGAGAGGAACGATGGAACGAATCAGAGATGGAAAAAGAGTGACAATTGGAAACCCGCTGTTGTTGATGTTCATCTGAGAACTAAGGCACTGCAATCATTAGAGATAACCATGGAAGCATAACGACTATTATGATGTGGGACGGCGTATCACTGACATCATCAAAGCCTGCCTTATTTTCTAGATGCCTCAGACTATGATTAAAGAGCTACAATCTCATCGTTTTAGCACTCAGATGAGGTGGAAAGACGGTTGTGATACATGAGAGTGAATAAGACAATCTTGAATGAATGGCTTCATGATGATTATAACTACAGCATACATGTATGTGACATGGAAAGGGGTTGGCAATCAGGACTATCAAAAACTACACAGCTTATCATACTACAAGAAATTGTGCCAGCAGAAGTGAGGAGAACTCGGCATGTTAGAGATGGCCAACATCTGAAGTCTAATTGCCTCTGTAACTCAGTGGGAAAGCGTCAGTCTTGTAAACTGAAAATCCTGAATGTGATTACACACTGCCACAGTATTGTTTCCATAAACCCTATGAGTTCCATCTGCCATGAACTTACAACTTCCCTCCCTTCTTCACCACAAACTCCATGCTCAGTATGAAATATTATCTCATCTTTGATTATCAACATTAGAGGTCCTGTTCTTCTGAAGGACTAACACCTGATTAAAAAGCTTGCTCAGTTTGACTGCTTTTAAATAAACAAAATATTTCTGAATGTGTTGTCCATGTCAGAGGTGTCAATACAAAGGAAAGCCCTTTGATTTTGTATCTCAATCCCTTAACCTTACTTGGAGGATTTATTGGCACAAGAACAGAGCATATTCAGTACCCTGTATGCATTAATCAGATTTCAAAGGATATTCTGAAACAGAAATACACTTCTTGCTTTTTGGCCAGAAGCATCTATGAGAAATTTGCAAATTGAGATAGGTATAACGGTGACATGAATTTTATTGTCATCATCCTAATCTCTTCCAACTCCTAAGGAAGTAAGCGCCTACATTTAAACACCTTTGGACTTGAGAACTCTTCTATCTTGGAATTTCTTAAGAACCTCTGTGGTTGCGACTTTGCTTTCGAAACCCTTTGACAGCATAGTAAGTCGCGTGGGCACAATCCAAATGTCACTTGTCATCATTGTGGGAAAAAGGGCCATATTAGACCACAGTGTCATGAGTTGTGCAATGAGAAGCGCAAGGATAAGGGGAAAGATAAAATGCAGGAGAAGTCCTCTGATCGCAGCATAGTACCTACAAAGTCCAGCGTCAAGATTGAGGAAATTAATGTCACGCAGACTGAGGAGTCCGATGGTGGTGATGAGTTTATACTTGCAGCTAGTTCTTCTGATGCTTCACACTTGATTGAGACACCTAGTATGTATGCACAGTGCTGGTTATTGGATTCAGGTGCGTCCTTCCATGTGACGCCTTACCGTGAGTGGTTTCACTCTTACCGTACTGTATCTGGATCAGTCAGACTTGGAGATGATAGGTCTCTTGATATTGTGGGCTGTGGAGATATTCAGTTGTAGTTTTCCACTGGCAGTTCCTTTTTACTAAGGGATGTACGTCATATACCTGCGCTTACGCGCAGTCTTATGTCTGCAGGACAGTTGGATGATGCAGGGTTTCATGTCTGTTTTGGGGATTCTGCCTGGAAGATCACCAAAGGCAAACTTGTGCTTGCTAGAGGCACCAAGGCTGGTAGTCTCTATCCTCTTGTTGTATCTGGGTCTTTTGTAGACCATGTTTTGGCAGTGGGCTCTATCCCACATGTATCACTTTGGCATGCCCGTTTGGGGCATATGTCTTTAAAGGGAATGAAAATGTTATCTGGTTTGCAGTATCTTCTGCCTTTGGATTATGCATGTTTTGACTCGTGTGACCATTGTCTTTATGGTAAGCAGAATAGGTCTACGCATAAGAAATCGGGTAGGCCACGCATGAGTGAGCCCTTGGCATTGGTGCATTCCGATGTTTGTGGGCCTATGCCTTGCATGTCTATGGGTGGCGCGAAGTACTTTGTTACCTTCATTGATGATTTTTCTAGGAAAGTGTGGGCTTATCCCATAAAGCAAAAGTCCGATGCCTGGCAGTCTTTCAGCGTTGGCTTGCTCTTGTTGAGAACCAGACTGGGTATAGGCTGAAATGCCTTAGGACTGACAATGGGGGAGAATATGTCTCGCATGCTTTTGAGCAGTTTTGTGATGACAGGGGTATTAAGCGTCAGTTGACCGCCCCTTACACCCCACCCCAAAATGGTTTGGCTGAGTGCATGAACATGACTATTCAGGAACGTATGCGCTCTATGCTTAGCCATGCAGGCCTACCCCAGAGTTTTTGGGCTGAGGCAGTTAGTACGACAGTGCATGTCATAAACCGATCGCCTTCCAGTGGATTGGATTTCCAGGTTGCAGAGGAAGTTTCGGCTGGTAAGCCACCCTCTTATGCGCATCTCCGTGTCTTTGGATGTGAGGCATTCTGCCATGTGCCCAAGGACAAGAGGAGTAAATTGGATCCAAAGAGCATTAAATGCATATTCCTTGGCTATGGTGAGTCAGGAGAGATGGGCTATCGCCTATGGGATCCGCAGGCGCGGAAAATAGTACGCAGCCATGATGTCGTCTTCCATGAAGACAAGATGCATAGGCAGCCTGAGAAGGTGGTTGAGATCCGCAGAGTGATCTTTCAGGAGGAGCCTAGAGCTCCAACACAACCAGTAGTACAGCCTGCATCAGTTCTTCCACAGGGCCAGGGTGTTGGACAGGCAGTTAGATAGGCAGCAGAGCCTACGGTGAGACGGTCTGCTAGAGACAGACGTCCCTGACAGATTTCAGCCCTCTATGCATTATGTTTTGGTTACAGATGCAGGAGAGCCTTTCACTTATGATGAGGCTATGCGCAGGGGTGACAGTCACTCCTGGGAGAGGGCTATGCAGTCTGAGATAAACTCCCTGTATAAGAATGGGACTTGGGATTTGGTTGCCTTGCCTAAGGGCAAGAAGGCTTTGCCATGCAAGTGGGTGTACAAGTTGAAAAGTACCCCTGGACACCCCAAGCCGGCATACAAGGCTAGATTGGTAGCAAAGGGTTAAGATGACCACCCTGCGCTTAGTCTTGGCTTTGGTTGCACAGCTTGACTTAGATCTATATGAGATGGATGTCAAGACGGCTTTTCTACATGGGGACTTGCATGATGAGATCTATATGGATCAGCCTAAGGGCTTTGCAGAACCTGGCAGGGAGCACCTAGTGTGCAAGTTGAAGAAGAGCTTGTATGGCTTGAAGCAGGCACCTAGGGAATGGTATCATAAGTTTGATGCCTTTATGCAGTCACAGGGCTATAGCAGGAGTGCTATGGATCCGTGTCTTTACACGAAGAAAGCCCGTGATGGCAGTTTGCTTATCTTGGTACTCTATGTTGATGATATGCTGATAGCAGGGAAAGCTCATGATGAGCTAGATGCTCTTAAATCTCAGCTGAAAAAGAGCTTTGAGATGAAGGATTTGGGACAGGCCTCACATATACTTGGGATGTGCATTAAGCGTGATAGGCATCAGGGGCTTTTGTATCTCTCACAGCGGGAGTAGATTCATAAAGTCCTTGAGCGCTTCCGCATGCAGGACGTAAAGCCTATTGGCTGTCCATTGCCTTCTTATGTGAAGGTATCACAGGCCGATTGTCCACAGACAGATGAGCAGAGGGCCGAGATGGCCAAGATCCCTTATGCTTCAGCCGTGGGCAGTATGCCATGATAGCCACTCGTCCAGATATTGCGCATGCAGTTGGTGTTGTGGCACGCTATATAGCTACACCTAGCAGCAGACATTGGGATGCCGTGAAGGGTATCATGAGGTACCTGAAGGGCACAGCAGATATGTGTATTTGCTATGGCAGCCAGTGTTGAGATATCGAGCTCCACTCGTGATACGCCAGGGTGACCGTTGTGTATTTATGTCACCGACTTGTCAGTTGCAGACACGGTTGGTACACCGCCCATGAATAATAGCTACATGATAGCTATCCTTATCTACTCTAGTTCGTGGCTCAGTTAGTATGCCACCTTAGTTAGTTGAGTTTGGTTTGAGACCCATATATAGGGTTCTTCTATTTCTTTGTATTTAGAGTTCTTTTGGCTTACACAACTAAGAAGAGAAAAATTGTTTTCAGCCTCCACCTCTGTGTGTATTCCCCCATTGTGCAAGCAAGAAAGCTACAAGTGAGACTCCTTCCTTCTCTCCCACAATCTTGACATGGTATGAGAGCCTTGTTCGTGGAAAGGAGCTCAAGAAAGCAAGCCAAGCTCGCGGTGTTCTGGTAAGAGGAGCAGTGTTGCTTTCATTTTCTGTTTTGGGAGTAGATCTCTGCAGGTAGCACAGCCGGAAAGTGCAGGAGTGCATTGTCTCAGGTTGAGACGCCCTTCGCGGTGAAGCAAGAGGGCAGTATATGGATAGATTTGAGGCCATTTCGGGGCCTGTTTTGGAGGTGGAAGTTTTCTGCACGCACTCAGGAAAAGGCCCAGTTTTATGCTGTGTAGCCACATTTCTATAGGTCGGTGAAAAGTTACTGTAAAAATTGCATCGTATGCTTGTGCGCAGAGACATTGGGAGTTACAAAATCATCCCTATTGCCTGTTGATGCAAAATCGTCACTAGGAAGTGACTGTGTGGTCAAATACCACTTTCGCCAGTTTTGCAGATTTTCCCTTGTGAGGGTGAAGCTGTGGTTTTTGCAGTGACAGAATTTTTTGCAGTCTTCTGTAATGGCATCTGATTCTCTTTCACAGATTGTCACTGAAAAGCTTGACAAGAACAACTTCCAAGCATGGAAGTTTAGAATGACGAATTTCCTTATGGGAAAAGGATATTGGAAATTTGTTGCAGGAAATGAAGAAGAACCAGTTCTTCCTGATATTCCCAATCAACAGCAAATGCAGGCATTTAAAGCATGGCATGAGAGAGCCAGGAAAGTTATGTATTGGCTGTCTATCAGCATTTCAGACTCTATGATTGTGCATATTCAAGATGCAAGTACGCCAAAGGAGGCATGGGATACTTTGTCAAAAATGTATAGAAAATATGAGCATCAACGACTACCACATGAAGGTGAAGAAGATTGCAGATGCACTTGCTTCCATTGGGTCACCAGTGGAAGATGATGATTTAGTTTCTGTGACCTTCAATGGTCTAGGAAAGGATTATGCACAGTTTTGGACATCCATTTCAGTTCGTGAAAGATTTCCTGATTTTGAGGAGTTGATTGCTCTTCTAATTTCTGAGGAGCAGAGAAATGGTGGTGCATCTTCTTTAGGAGGAACTTCAAAAGAAGTTGTCTTCTACTCAAATGTTGGAAGAGGTAGAGGCAGAGGTAGAGGAGGCCGATATGGAGGCCATGGTAGAAATCAGAATATGCAGCAAACTCAAGAAAACCAGTCCTATGGAGGAGGACGTGGTAACTCTAGAGGCAGGGGGAGCCAAAGAGGTCGTGGTGGATGGCAAAGAGGCCAAAATGTAAACAGTAATGTTGAATGCTACTATTGTGGAAAAATGGGTCATATGGATAAAGATTGCTATAAAAAGCAGAATGACATCATGAATGGAAAACTGCAACAAGGAAATTATGCATCCTCTAGTAGACAGGGTGATGATAGAAATGAGCATCTGTTTATGGTGCAGCACATGAACAATTCTGTGATAAGTGCAGAAGAAAGCAACGATGTATGGTATGTTAACTCAGGTGCATCAAACCACATGACAAGTCATGTAGAATGGATGGAGGATGCAAGGAAAATGGAAAAACCAGGATTTGTGGAGACTGGTGATGATACTGCACATCCTATTGTGCAGATTGAAAAAATTCATTTGTCTATGCAGGATGGGAAAAAGAAATACCTGTCCGATGTATTTCATGTTCCCAATATCAAAGAATCTGGTTTCTGTTGGTCAAATGGTTGAGCAGGGCTTGCAGGTCAGATTTAATCCTCATGGATGCTTTGTTGAGGATATGAAAAATAAAGGTCGCTTGATAGCAAAAGAAAAGAAGAAGGGCAGAATGTTTACATTGGATGCAGACATGTCTGAATTGAGTGCAGCAATGTTTGCACATGGGACTGGTGTAGTTGCAGATATTGATATCTGGCATAAATGCATTGGTCATGTTAATGTACATCGACTTAAATCAATGCAGGCCCAAAATATTGTTGCACGTTTGCCTAAATTCAAAGTTGCAGAAATGCATAAGGTATGTGAAGCCTGTCAGTTTGGAAAACAGGCAAGGAAACCATTTCCTAGACATGTTCAAGAGAGTGAGAAGCCATTGGAATTAATCCACTCTGATGTGTGGACTACTAAAGCTGCATCTCTTGGAGGCTATCATTATTTTGTCACTTTTATTGATGACTATAGCAGAAAAGTTTGGGTGTATTTTATGAAAAAGAAAAGTGAAGTTTTTGGGCATTTCAAAACCCTTAAAGCTATGGTTGAAAAAGAAACAGGCCTGCAAATAAAATACCTAAGGTCAGATGGAGGGGGAGAGTACCTCTCAAATGAGTTTGCAAGGTTCCTGCAGGAGCATGGCATAAAGCAGCAATATTCATGCAGTCATACCCCACAACAAAATGAAATTGCAGAAAGGAAAAACAGGCATATTGGAGAGGTATCTCGTGCCATGCTCAATGAAAAAGACTTGCCAGATTTTTATTGGGCTGAAGCAATTGCTACAGCAGTCTACATAATGAACAGGACTCCCACTGCAGCAATACATGGAATGACTCTAGAGGAGAGGTATACTGGTAGGAAACCAGATATTTCTCATTTTAAAATCTTTGGTTGCATTGCCTATGTACATGTGCCAGATGAGTTGAGATCCAAGTTGGATCCAAAAGCTGAGAAGTGCATCTTTATTGGTTACTCTCTGCAGCAAAAAGGGTATAGATGCTATAACCCTTCTACTCGTAAGTTTACAGTGAGCAGAGATGTTGTTTTTGATGAGATGAGTAGCTGGTATAAACTAGTAAATGTGATTGATGATGTAGATGCACAAAATGGTAATGCTGCACAGAATTCACAACAGCAGTCACAAACTATTAGTGGACCTGGAGCGCCCTCTAGCAGTGGTTCACATTCTTCGCCATGGACAGGCAGATTGAGATCTGGAGAATCTTCTCAAAGTAATGCAGATAGTGGTATGCAGGTATCACGAAAAGGAAAAGAGAAGGTTGATCAGCCCATGTTTGATGTGAATGCAGGTCACTCTTATGTGGATGGTGAATCCAGTGGCTCAGAACAGAGCATTGATGATAAGTTGGGTATTCCTTCTATTGTTACACCTGGAGTAAGGAAGACCAGGGATGTTTTGAGAGCACCTGGGAGTGAACCTACTTTGCGTAGGTCTACGAGAGCTAGGTATCCTGTGGATAGGCTGAAATATGATGGATTTACAGCCATTCACTATGTATATATGGTCAAAGTGATACAGGAACCAGAACCCACTTCTTTTGAGCAAGCCATGGGAAAAGAAAAATGGGAGAAAGCCATGGATGAAGAAATGGATGCCTTGGAAGAAAATGCTAAATGGGAATTGGTACCTTTGCCTAAAGGTAAAAATGCAATTGGCTGTAAGTGGGTTTATAAGGTGAAGCACAATGTAGATGGTTCTGTGAACAGATACAAGGCAAGATTAGTAGTCAAGGGGTATGCACAAACATATGGCATTGACTATGAAGAAACATTCAGTTCGGTTGCAAGGATGGCAACCGTAAGAGCAGTCATTGCTATGGCTGCATCAAAGGGATGGTCTTTACATCAGATGGATGTAAAGAATGCCTTCTTGCATGGTGATTTGCAAGAAGAGGTCTATATGGAGCAGCCACCAAGTTATGTGCATGCTGTTCATCCTGAGTTTGTTTGCAGGTTGAAGAAAGCCTTGTATGACTTGAAGCAAGCACCTAGAGCATGGTCTGACAAGATAGGACAGTATCTTGTCACTATTGGCTTTCAGATTTCCAAGGCAGATTTCTCACTTTATGTGAGAAAAACAAAGAAATGTATTATGCTACTTGTCATTTATGTTGATGATTTGATTATGACAGGTGACAGTGATGAAGATATCCTTCATGTGAAAATGCTATTGAAGCAGAAGTTTGAGATGAAGGATTTGGGAGAGCTGCGTTATTTCTTGGGCATTGAGGTGATTAGATCACCAAGTGGGATACAGCTCTTGCAGAGACAGTATGGATTGGACATGCTATCCAAATATGGGATGACAGGCTGTAAGCCTATTTCAGTTCCTTTGGAGCAGAATGTGAAGCTGAGCATAGATGCATGTGAGCTTCTAGAAAACCCTACTATGTACAGACGCATAGTAGGAAGTTTGACTTATATGACTATTACCAGGCCAGATTTGAGCTATGCTGTTGGATTGGTAAGTCAGTTTATGCAGGCTCCAAGGAAACCACATTTGGATGCGGCTAGATGCATACTCAAGTACATGAAGTCCACATTGCAGTATGGACTATTTTATGAGACTGGGGTTCAGATACAGTTGCATGGATACACTGATGTTGATTGGGCTGGTAGTATTTCTGATAGATGATCTACCAGTGGATATGTGTTCTCTTTTGGGAGTGCTGCAGTCACTTGGAGCAGCAAGAAACAGCCTACAGTTGCCTTGTCGAGCACAAAGGCTGAGTACAGGGGTGCAGCAATGGCTGCATGTGAGGTAGCTTGGTTGCATAAGCTACTTTATGATATGCATCAGTCTACAAATGGGCCAGTTGTCATTTATTGTGACAACATGAGTAGTATACACTTGGCAAATAACCCAGTCTATCATGCTAGAACAAAGCACATTGAGGTGCATTATCACTATGTGTGAGAGAGGGTTTTACTAGGTCTTATTGATCTAGTTTATGTCAGCACAGAGGATCAGGTAGCTGACATATTCACGAAGGCATTGGGCGCAGAGAAGCTACGCAAGTTCAGAGACCTGCTTGGTGTGCAGGAATTGGGATTGAGCTCGAGGGGGAGTGTTGAGATATCGAGCTCCACTCGTGATACGCCAGGGTGACCGTTGTATATTTATGTCACCGACTTGTCAGTTGCAGACGCGGTTGGTACACCGCCCATGAATAATAGCTACATGATAGCTATCCTTATCTACTCTAGTTCGTGGCTCAGTTAGTATGCCACCTTAGTTAGTTGAGTTTGGTTTGAGACCCATATATAGGGTTCTTCTATTTCTTTGTATTTAGAGTTCTTTTGGCTTACACAACTAAGAAGAGGAAAACTGTTTTTAGCCTCCACCTCTGTGTGTATTCCCCCATTGTGCAAGCAAGAAAGCTACAAGTGAGACTCCTTCCTTCTCTCCCACAATCTTGACAGCCAGGATACAGGGGTCGTGGGGTACACTGACTCCGATTATGCAGGACATGCAGATAGTAGGAAGTCCACTTCTGGCTATGTATTCACCTATGCTGGAGGGGCTGTCTCTTGGATGTCCAGGGTTCAGAAGTGTATGGCTTTGTCTACCACTGAGGCCGAGTATATTGTAGCCACTGAGGCTTGCAAAGAGGCCATATGGTTAGGCCGTCTAGTTGCTGACCTTGGGATTGATGCTACACCTACACTGCATTCGGATTCTATGAGTGCCATTTAGTTGGCTAAGAATCCGGTCTTCCATGCGAAGACGGAACACATTGAGGTGAGGTATCACTTCATACGTGGTGTCGTGGAGGACAAGTCTGTTGACCTTGTCAAGATCTCCACTGACGAGAATCCTGCAGATCTACTCACAAAGAGCCTCACTACTGAGCGCTTTGCCTTCCTCAGGAGGTTGATGGGCGTTGGATGAGATGTCGCCTTTCCTCATCCCTTGTACCTATGTACATTTGTATTGTCTTTTCTTTTTTCTTTTCTCTCTCACTAGGGCAGATTCGCCTTTAAGTGGGAGGTTGTTGGGGGTAAAGGCGCCTCCGTCGTGCCGCCCCGTGTATTACTACACTGACAGTACCCGCCACTGCACACTACAGGTGGCGGGTGTCCGTCACGTCACTTTATTCTTTATTCTTTTAGTGACAGTTTGAATAAAGGAAGGCCCGGTCACACATTGTGATTGTTGGAGTTCCCATTTCTTGTCTCTCTCTTTCTTGCTCTTGCTCTCCCGCCATAGCTCGCGTGCAAGCTTCGATCCTTCTCACCTTTCAATTCCCACCCCCAACTAACAAACCACACCCCATAGCGACAACCACACACACACACAACCACCACCCCTTCTTTCCCTCTCACGCGTGTAGCAGCGTGCTCATGCGTTTGTGCTTAGCCATTGCTCGTGCCTCGCGGCATGATCATGTGTTGGTGAGCTGTCAGCGGCGTGTGTTCATGCGCGAGGATGCACGTCCGGACTTGTCCATGCAGTGGTATATGCTAAGTCGTTTTCATGCAACTGTTTACACGCAGTCCCGAGTTTTTATTTTTAAATTTTTAAACCTGCTTAAAAACCCAAGAAAATACTTAAAAACGTAAAAATTCCTTTTAAAAATCATAAAAAAATTCAATTAAAAAACATAAAAATATATGAAAAATCCTTTACTAAATTGGAAAATTTTCTAGTTTATTTTCCTTGTTGAAATGCATAAAATAATTTGCAGATAAATTACAAAAATTAAAAATCCTTCAAAATCCATTGAAAATTGAACAAAATTCATTTTAAAAATCAATAAAAATCAGAATAAATTCAAAAAAAATTCAAAAATTTCAATCAACTCATCTAAATATTTCTAGAATATTCCATATATCGAAAATGCTTTCTCAAATGGTCCAACTATTATTTTAAGGTAAAAATGCTAAATTCAATACCTAAATTCTTGAAAAAACATTTTCAATTCCGAAAATAAGCTGAAAAATACTAGATAAATCCACAAACATTGTTGAAACTTGATGGTCTAGTTCTCACTCACAGTGGACTACTGACATCTCACCATCAAAATTTACAATTTATTCATGTGTCTCATTTATTTCATTTTAATCATATTTAAAAAAACACACACACAAACAAACAAAATAAAAAAAGTAAAACTAAATAATAACCTAACAATACAATCAACAAAAAACCAAAACAAAATAAATTATGCACACCAAACAAATATACTTCCACTAACCTTGCCTTGACGTGTCATATCATTTTCAGCTCGTGGTTTTTTTTCATTTTTGGACTGTTGACTTGCATCTTGGGATTAAGTTGTGCGCATTTCATTTCATTGCATACACACATATCCACTTTCATGTATTTTTCTTTTTTCCTTCCTATTTTTTATTTTTCACTGCTCCAAATTTCACGATTAATTCTTAAAATGAATCCTAAACACCATTATGGCACGCCTATTCACGCCAAATACACATTTTTCTAATAAATTAAAATCAACCATCGTTCACATTACATGCACTACGTGCGCTTCAAAGGCACCTTAATTTTAAATAATGAACCAGCCGTCATAAAAGTGCACGCGCTGAGAAAGAAGAGCGCTTCAGACACATCAAATTTTTAATCAATGAATATGCATTTAGAGACCTGAGTCTGAGTATCAAAGTCCCGGATTCGTTAAAACCACCATTTCAAATTAATAATTGTAACTAACATTTTAAAAATAATTGTCGTTTTCTTATTAAGGTTTACAATCTAATAAAATTTCAACCATTGTTAATAATTTATTAAAATGAACCTTTCACTAAAATCATTCCCCTCACTGCACTTTTTTTTCTTTTTCAATAAATACGCTTCGTGGGATGGGCATGTGCAATCTTTCAAGTTATCATTACTTATAGAAGTTCTGGTTATGTCCTAAGAAGGTTATTAAGGTATTATGGTTTGATTGTGTGGTACGATTACGGGTGCGGTCTATAGTTTTCTTTTCTGCCTGATACAGGGTCTCGGGTGCATGTTTGTTGCATAGCATGAAGCTTTCGGTCGCATATGTGTAGGGGTCATATTGAATTTTTTCTAGGATGTGGATTGTTTGGGGTGGTCAATTGGTTTGTCACATCTATGTGTGCTTATTCTAATTGATTTCTTTTTTATAGATATTTTGTTGTTTTGTAGGCATTCATTGTGATTGTCTGTGTATGTGGTGTGTGTATATATTCCATCTGAATGGCGCCTCAAGCTCCTCCTCCTGTTCAGTATGTCCCATTGATTAGTAGGGATTATTCTTCCCTACTGAATTTTGAGCCTATTGCGAAAGCTGGTCTTGCATCTTTTGTGGATGCTTCTCTCCCTCTGATTCCAGACGATCCAACCCTTTGTGATGAGTTTCTCGCATCATACAGTAAGAAATCAGGCTTGGTTCATGGTACTTCCATGGTCCTGACACTTAGAGGGTTAGGGAAGGCTTTGTCTCTTCCCTACAAAGGAAAACCCTTCATCATAGCCAGACAATTATTCTCAAATGAAGAGATTCTCAAGCTTTATAGAAGTAGACTAAAGAGGTCCTTGATGTCAAGAAGGTGATTAACACTTCAGAAGTGTCTTTCTCAATTATCACTGAACCTCTTTGGAAGCTAGTTTACCAATTCCTCCAAGATAGGTTCATGCCTGCCAAGACTCCATCTCACTATTTGTCCAAGGAGATCTCCACAGCTTCTAGAATGGTTTTAAAAGGGGTTGCCATTGGCTGGAGTACTTACCTTCGTACAAAGAGGGATCAGCATTTTGTCAAGGTGACTAGAGGAAATGTTACCAATGTAACCTATGGTTCATATTTATATGCTTTTTTAGCATATTCAGGCATTAAGAAGGGTATTTTACCTCCTCCTCCATTTGATCCGGTCCCTCCCCCTCCACCTTCAGAAGATTCAGAACCCCTTGACATAGAGGATATTGACTTCCCTCCTCCATTGATTATTCAATGGAAGCGCTTGAAGCGTGTAGTAGAGAAAATTCCACCAATCATTCCTTCAGTATCAATTCTTGCTACCTCTGGAAGTGACCTCCCTGCCTATCTCACATGCAACAACTTATTCATGGCACATCGAGAGGGTTCTTTGGATATATCAGTTCCTTCGCTAAAGAGCTTAGTGTCAAGGGATGCCATTTCTTTTCTTTATAACGACATTCAGAGTTCTATTGAACTCTCAGTGATGATAGCTTGTGTTCAGTAGTTATATGCTTCTTTCTATGAAGAATTGATGCAATCCAAAGACCAGATGCATAAGGCAACCACAAAGTTAGCCTCTGCTAAGACACTCTTTCCAATCTATTTAAGCAAATGGAGCAACAGACACGAATGATTGAGACCCAAAGAGAAGAAATATCTTCTTTGAAAACTCAGCTAGCAGACGCTCAATCAGAGGTCACTAGAGTTTTGGAAGAGAAAGAGAAAATGTCCAAAGAGACTCAAGAGTTTAAGACTTTTCTGGATACGAAACTATCAGCTTTGTAGAGTACTCACAATATAGTGGAATCCCAAGCTTCCCAGATTAAACAGTTGAAGGACCAACTGGCGTAGTCACGGTCCATCGCTCCAAGTCCCAATGTCCCCATGATTCCTTCTATATCTCAACAAGACTTGGCAATTCTCCAGAGACATGCCACATTATGTTCGTTGTTTCAAGCTAAACTACTGTCACTATCACTGTAGTCTTTAGTTTAAGTCTTCTTCAACTACTTCTTCTACTTCCTCAAGCTATTTTGAGCTTATATTCTTCCTCTTCTAAAATTATAAAAATTTCCCCAAGCTAATCATCCATCCATCAAAACACATATAGAAGCAAACATAGGCTTACAAAACAGTTACAGACACTCTACAGAACAATACATAATGTCAATAGAAGGCATAAAAACCATACAACTCAAATCAAAACCACTTTAAACCATCAAAAACCTTCCAACTCACTCTCAATAATTCCTCAAAAGACTCATTCACAATCTCAACCTCACAAATAGAAAGAAATCAGATCAAAACAAAGGTAAGCAGACCCTATCAAAAGCAAATAGACACATTACAAAACCTATCAAAGAATCATATCTCAATTAAAAACCATCACGAGCTTATCAACCCATCCCAACGCACTCCAAAACACTTCATCCTCAAAATCAACCATTCAACTCACAAAAATCAACAAAAATTAGCCCCAAAAAAGTCACTTTAGCCCTCAACAAAACATTATCTATGTGGTAGTGGATAGAGTCACCAAGGCAACCCATTTCGTTCTTACTAAGACATAGTTCACTAATTCATAGTTGGCTAATTAATTTATGGAATAGATCTTTAGATCAATGGATTACTTCAAGTGATTGTACATGACATGGATTTAAAGTTCATGAGTAACTTTTGGTAGGTGGTATTCAGCTCCATGGATACTAAATTGGCTCTTTTTATAGTCTATCCTCCATAAAATAATGGCCATGTATGGGACTCTTGGTTGCATTTGGCTAAGTTTGCCTATAATTACTCCACTCAGGCTAGTATTGGAGTTTCACCCTTTAAGGCTATGTATGGTTATAACGTGCCCCTACCCACACTCATTTTCAATGAAAAAATCAATCCTCATAAGAAAGAAGAATCGAAAAGAATGCATACCCTTCTTTAGCAGTGTAAGATGAATCGTAGAAAGGCCTAAGATTAAATGAAGATGTATGTAGATGAGAAGATGTGACCTTTAAAGTTTTAAGAAGGAGACCCTATAGGATCTTGAAGCACATTGGAGACTTAGTATATAGATTGGAACTACCCTCTTCTACTAAGATTCATAATGTATTCCATGTTAGTTAGCTCAAGCCCTTCTATGGTACTCTAAGTTGTGGATATAATTGATGAGCCACCGCCTATAGATGAAGAATGTCTTATTCAATACATCCCTAAGGATATCATAGGGCAGCGTGATAAGAAGCTTTTGTCTTATTCTATCATTGAGTATTTGATTAGATGGAGAGGTTTACCACCTAAAGAAGCTTCTTGGAGGCCTAAAATTAAATTATATGAGTTTTCTTACATGCAAGATGCATTGGTGGCTAAGGCATAATTACAGTGGAGCTAGTTATAAAGGAAACAGGGTTCGAACAATAGTATGTTTTAGAACATTTTTTATTCTACTAAATTTTCAGAAATATGCTAGCCACATAGTCGGAGTACTCTTCAATAGCTATGTTTTGATATGTGGTATGCTTCATTTGGACACTTCTATGAGAGGTTATGGGAGATTTTATTCAATGGGGTCTATTCTTACAACAAGTTGTCTTTTCATTCTTGAGCTTGTTTCTTGAAACCTTAAAGGCTCCAATCTCTTTTGAAGATATCAAAATCATGTACGTAGCTAAGAATTACCTTAATTTCTTCATTCCACTCAATATATCTTCGATCTTTCATTCATTTTCCATACTTTGTATAGCTGAAATCAGAGTAGTATTCTGTTTTATCCATCATTTCCAACCATTGTAAGTTTATTTTTGTGGGCAAAAACCTTTGGGAAGGAATGTATTGTAAGAAGCTAGGAAGAAGATATATTTTAGAGTGAAATTATTAATAATACCTTGTCACACTAACATATGTATAAAAGGGGTGAGACATGTAAATTTTCACATCTTTTGACAATAATACATTTACTGTCTCTTTCCTCACCTCATTATCCATAACTTCTATGACTTCTCTCTCTTCTTTTCTAATTTTCTAGACTTTCTCTCCTCATTACTATTTTCTCTCTCCTTTGCTCTTCTTTCTCTCACCTCTCAGTTCTCTCCTTGAGAAAGATTGAGATGGGTAAGGTTTCTTATACATGTACAACTTATAGCTTGATGTACACCATGGTTGCTACATGTCCAAATGTTGCCTATGTAGTGGGAGTTGTAGCAAGTATATGGCAAAAACTAGCAAGAAGTATTGAGAAAAGAGTATCATGATATAGTTAAATAGCACTAGATTTATGTGCACATGCCTCAAAAGAAAATATGCATCTATTCTTGGATATGTAGATATTGAGTTTGTAGGGAGTGTAGACACTAGGAAGTTTACTATATATTTTGTCTTCATATTCATGGGTAGTGCACTCACTTGGTCTCTTGATTGTAGCCATGTGTGGATTTATCTACCATTAAGGTAGAGTACATTTCATCATTGAGACCTATAAGAAAGCTATATGGATTACTCATCTAATAAAAGACTTGAATATTACATAAGAGGTGCCTAAATTGCATTATAAAAATTAGAATGCCATTCAATTTGGCACAAAATCCTATTTTTCATAAAATGCAAAGCACATTGAGATGAAGTATCACTTTATTAGAGAGGTTCTCAAGGATAAGTGCATTGAATTTTTAAGATAATATGGGTTATAACCCTATAGATCTTTTCATGAAGAGTTTATCGTTTGAGTGGTTTGCATACTAGAGAGTAGTGATGGGCAATGGATAGTATCTTCACTTTCTTCTTATACTCCCATAAGGGTGCATTGGCCTTTAAGTGGGAGGTTTCTGGGGTAAAGGCCAATGGCCTATAGCTAGGCAAGCACCCCTTATATGAGTACATACTATATAGTCATATGTAAGTAAAGAAAATAAAAGATAAGGGTGCCATTCATTTTGTATCCACATAACTCTCTTGTGTTCTTCGCTCTCAACCCTATTTCACTCCATAGTTTCTACCTTGTATCCCACCATTGCTTCCCTCTCAAAATAGTCCTTTGGTTGAGGTATGGAGATTAGATATTGTGAAAAAATGTATTAGTGATGTCGTCCTTACAAAATTGAAGTAAAGGCAATAGTTGCTACAAGCAAATATGAAAGTGGTTTATGGATGTAATATATCCAATTATGATCTTTGGATGCATGTAAAACCCCCTCCTTGAATAGTACCAAGAGTGACACAATTTCATGACATGCGAATCACCATCCAAAAAATTAAATGAATTAGTTTTTTTGACAAAAATAAAATAAATAAAATACGAATTCTCCTCGTAAAGTCGCCTCCCATTAATGCTCCCTCATAAAATTGTAATTCATTAATCCCCTTTCATAAATTATCCTCCCTCCTCAAATAATCCTTCTCCATAAAGTGACCTCCCATCTTCCCTCAATAAATTCACCATAAAGTGACTTTCAACTCCCTACTCAAAGTCAACATTTAATCTTCATCCTTTTTAAAATACCAAAAAAATTAGGAGATCCCCCTCCCATTACTCACATGAAGGTGATTTCCTTTTTCATTAAGACCCCCCAAATTAAAAGCCGCATGATGAGTAAGAATACTATTATTCTCCGCCCTTTCCAAGAGATGTTGTTTCCCACATGTGGATTGCAAACCTCCACACGTGTGAAATTTGGAAGCCAAAATGTTGTCCTTCATGAGTGACAAAAAAGTGAGACATAGAGACAACATACATGCTACATCAAGATGAATACAAAGGGATGAAGACATGTTGAGCTTTGATTCACATGTGAAGCTTCAGCTTCTTATCCATCTCTTCTTTATTATCCCTCTCATTTTCTCCATGTGTTATGTTGTGATTATGGGAGCACCTATATGACATAACTCAATCAAAGGCATGAGAACACCCTTTACAAAATCTAGGTTCTTTCCTTGTGTTATTTATTTAAGTGGTCACTTAAAAATTTAGTTCTATTAATAAGGGATAATAAAAAGGGCCTAGGGACTAGGATTGGTCATTATCAGTAGGGACTCTAGGATCTTTCTAAATATGCTATTTCTATACATGAGTATATGGTTCACCTAGATTGTAAAAAGCTAAAATAAAGAATGGGTGTGATATTATTTAAAATAGGGATTATTGACTATTTTTATTTAAATAATCCCTTAAAAATATATTGCTTTTAATAAGGGATAATAAGAAGAGCCTAGGAACTAAAGCTTCGATATGCTTGGTTGTGTTTGTGACTAAAGAGATGAAGCATAAATAAGATGGAATTATTGCCAATGTATACTCACCCTCAAGTCTTGGCGTCTCATAACTTGCCACCTAGCCCATTTTTCTTATCTAAAGTGTAGATTGCTAGGATTAGAGAAAATGTCAAATGTATGAGGAAGGTCTAGCCCTTATGGTGGCATGAGAACCATTGGGGCTTTAGTTGTAATACTTGTAGCCAATCCTGTAGTAGGGAAAGAAATCCTAAGTGGGCTGGCGCATGGTGATGGGGATTGAAAAGGCTCCAAATTAGGAGAGAGGGGTGAAGGGTGAGGAAGGGACCTATGCTAGGATTAGAACATTCAATAGTGAGAACAAAAGTCTCAAACTTGAGACTAGAAACAATGATTAAATAATGGAAACTAAAATTGTTTTGAAAATATGAATCTCACTATTTTCATGTTGTGATCAAAGGTGCACAACAAGCATTATGTAATGAGAATACTTAATGAAGCTCCTTTTATATATTTCACAATGTGGTAGGGCCTAACGAGAAAATCAAGCATGCTTGGGTGTATGTGTGGAAAGTGGGTGGATGGTCGTCTCATGATGATGCTATTTGATGGGCCAGTGGACTTGATTAGTTAGGTGCTTTCAAATTGATGGAAAATAGAAACATGGCCAAATGTTGACTTCTAGAGTGTTGCACCCACCTTGTTTGCAAGGGTGGGAGGAAAGAGAATATTTTAATGTGAAGCAGGTGGCCTCGAATTCAAATGTTTAACACCCTATTTAATATTCCTAGTTGTAAGGTCATTTAAATATTCTTGGTTGTAAATGTCATTTTTGTGGTGCATTAAATTTTTTTTTGCTTTGAACACATCTCCATGCACATTGCATAGTGCACAATGCACATGTGCACTAGCCCACATGCACACATGCACTAGTGCACATCACATTCTACACACCACTATGTAGTTAACACTCACAATGCATTAGGCACACACTAAATCTTCTTTCCTCTTGCTTTTTTCTAGCTAATGTTTGCCCTTTTTATAAGGGGGAAACTAATGAGAGAAGGAGAAAAAAAAGGTGATATCTAGTGGTGTCCACAACAATGTACTCCACACTAATGCACATTGCACTATGCAAATATACACACATGCACAATGCACAGTGCACAACACCCCCACGCTAGGACACGTCATCAACCCCACTTAGCACACTAGGTTTTCCATCGCATCTTACCTTCTAGTACTATGTGCCTTGCATTAATCCACCTTGATGCACATGCATACATGCATATAATCCCACACAAGTATACTAGTATGCATGTTATGTCTCCTTCTTTTTCTCTCAATAAGTGTTCATCTTGTTCACAAGGGGGTTTGAGATGTAGAAGGAAGAGGAAACAAGGCACACCATAGTGCCATATATACCATCCTACCACACTTAGGATCCTAGAATCATCCCACTTCACACAAAGAACCTATCCTATTGCATACAGCATTGAATCTATCACAATACACTCCACCTAGTGCCATAACATAGCACTAGCACCGTAGTACATTGCACCCAAGGCACTAAACATAGTTCGCTACAAGTAGAACATTGCATTCCCTTCCACATAACTCGTATAGAAGCCCATTGTTGTGTTACACCTAACCATTCACCTAGGTGCAACTGTGCACAATGCATAGCATGCAATGCACAGTGCATGCACATTGGCATATACATACTAGTGTACACGTGTGCAAGCATGTCCACTCATGGAATTACCATCAATGCATTTTCCCACCGCGACCATAGTGCACTCATGGTAAAATATACCCACACTCTAGCTCACTAGAACATTGGCTTACTTGCATAACAAACCTATGCACTAGTCCCCCCCTCAATGTACAATGCACAACGCACAAAATATACGTTGCTCAATGCATAGTGGACACTTGAGTAGTGCATGTACGAATAGTACAAGAGCACCAATCCTTGCATTAAGTTAAGTGGTTAGCCCAACTAACAATGCCTAGTGTATTTATCTTGGATTTAGGACTAAGCACTCCACTAATAGGATAACCCTCACGTAGTGCACTAGCACACACCATCCTTATGCACAAAGAAGGGACACATGCTTATGAATGTATTAATTGTTTCATTTTTCTCTCATTCACACAATATTTGCAAGGGGGTCAAGGGGAGTGAGGAAGAAAGAAATGGACACCTTTTAGTGCACTACATATTCCGCTACCACACATATGTGATTCACAATATTAGCACTTGCATTTAGCATAGAACACCTGCCATAGTTTACCAACACTCCATTGTTGCACCACCCTTAGCCTCTCACTCATGTGCTACATAGTGTACTAGTGCACCAACCAATGCACACTGCACACCATACAAGCGCACACATGCACATGTGCATACTGCGCATTCCCATTAGGCACTTACACTTGAATCCTCTACCATAGCATGATCTATTCAGACTAAGTCCCAAAGATACTAGTAAGGATTTCGTGGATCCCTCCACCTAGAAGAGTGTGTTATTTTCACATGGGAAGACAAAGAAATAGGATGAGCTAAAAAATGTAAAATCTCTAAGTAAGTGCCCTTAGATGCCAAACTTTGGACAGGGGTGCCACTAGCCTCATCTTGCTCCCAAATCTCATCGATGGACTCATGGGGACCCAATGCTCCCTAAAGTCAAGTGTGATCGCATTCTGATAACTCTAGATAGGTTAGTAACCATGTTGTTGATTTTACCATGTGGTTCCGGCTATATTGTGTATAGATAAGTTTGCATTGAGACAAGGAGGATGTCAACATGTGGATCGATAAAATGACTCGACTTTGAAGGAGTACATTAGTAACTTTGTTTGCTGACGTGGTGATCTTCCATATGAAATGCTCATTGGGAGGGAGGAAACAATCATGAGAATTTGGGCATTGACCAAGTCAAGAACTTTTTGAAGAATACTTGTAACCTCCAAGTTAGAGAAGGTGGTTCCAGTCAAGTTATCAAAGCTTCTTTATTTATTTGATCAAGCGTGTGGTGGAGCAATATATATGCTTGTAACATTAGGCGAGGTTACTGAAGTGTCAAACCCACTTCTCCTAATGTTACGAGCAATGTATACGCTCATAACATTAAGCGAGCTTTCTAAAGTGTCAAACCCACTTCTCCTAGAGGAAGAGTTGAATCAAACGTGTGTCATTTTTGAAAGCAAAGAAAGAACTCATTTTTGCATATGAAGGCCCCTCTTCTCTAGTGCTAAAAATTCCTAATGAACGAATGAGAGTCTTTATTTGCATGTTATTATATTTTCCATTTTTAGTAGTCATCATTTCTATTAGGTATTACATGTGTTCTTCCTAATGAATACAAGACATCTTGCTTTATCCCAATCATGTAAATTCATTAAGTAAATGTGTGGTTCATATAAATGTGATGATAATATGTGGTATGTAAATGTCCAATAACGTGTTGTGTATTTATATGTGGTAACATACGATGCATTTTCATACATTAGTGTAATTAGATTTAATTATGTAAACACAAAGTACATACACGTGATCATGTATATGTGATAATGTAACTCGTATCATACAATACACACATGTGGTACATCATCTGTACAATGTGTGCCTACTCCTACTTGTGATGCATTTCAAGAAATAAAACAAACAACTTTACTCAAAATTATCTGGGAATTCAATACACATCACATGAGACTCTGTGTGTGTGTGTGTGTGTGTGTGTGTGTGTGTGTGTGTGTGTGTGTGTGTGTGTGTGTGTGTGTGTGTGTGTGTGTGTGTGTGTGTGTGTGTGTGTGTGTGTTCCATTATCACAAAGTATACAAGATTTTTTAACCTTCCAAGCTCTTATCTCATAGCATACATGGCAAGACCTACATAAACCACCAATTCATGTCAGACATCCAAAGGTGTCACATGCATAGATGCATACCAAGATGCATAACAAGCATGTATCCACTAATAAGAACCCACTAACAATTATAGGTACTGGGGATTGTGTGTGTGTGTGTGTGTGTGTGTGTGTGTGTGTGTGTGTGTGTGTGCGCGCGCGCGCGCATGTGCGTGCGTGCATGTGCTGTCAAGATTGTGGGAGAGAAGGAAGGAGTCTCACTTGTAGCTTTCTTGCTTGCACAATGGGGGAATACACACAAAGGTGGAGGCTGAGAACAATTTTCCTCTTCTTAGTTGTGTAAGCCAAAAGAACTCTCTTACAAAGAAATAGAAGAACCCTATATATGGGTCTCAAACCAAACTCAACTAACTAAGGTGGCATACTAACTGAGCCACGAACTAGAGTAGATAAGGATAGCTATCATGTAGCTATTATTCATGGGCCGTGTACCAACCGCGTTTGCAACTGACAAGTCAGTGACATAAATACACAACGGTCACCATGGCGTATCACGAGTGGAGCTCGATATCTCAACACTCCCCCTCGAGCTCAACCCCAATTCCTGCACACCAAGCAAGTCTCTGAACTTGCGCAGCTTCTCTGCACCCAATGCCTTCGTGAATATGTCAGCTACCTGATCCTCTGTGCTGACAGAAACTAGATCAATAAGACCTAGTAAAACCCTCTCTCGCACATAGTGATAATGCACCTCAATGTGCTTTGTTCTAGCATGATAGACTGGTTTATTTGCCAAGTGTATACTACTCATGTTGTCATAGTAAATGACAACTGGCCCATCTGTAGACTGATGCATATCATAAAGTAGCTTATGTAACCAAGCTACCTCACATGCAGCCATTGCTGCAACCCTGTACTCAGCCTCTGTGCTCGACAAGGCAACTGTAGGCTGTTTCTTGCTGCTCCAAGTGACTGCAGCACTCCCAAAAGAGAATACATATCCACTGGTAGATCGTCTATCAAAAATACTACCAGCCCAATCAGCATCAGTGTATCCATGCAACTGTATCTGAACCCCAGTCTCATAAAATAGTCCATACTGCAATGTGGACTTCACATACCTGAGTATGCGTCTAGCCGCATCCAAATGTGGTTTCCTTGGAGCCTGCATAAACTGACTTACCAATCCAATAGCATAGCTCAAATCTGGCCTGGTAATAGTCATATAAGTCAAACTTCCTACTATGCGTCTGTACATAGTAGGGTCTTCTAGAAGCTCACCTGCATCTGTGCTCAGTTTCACATTCTGCTCCAAAGGAACTGAAATAGGCTTACAGCCTGTCATCCCATATTTGGACAGCATGTCCAATCCATACTGCCTCTACAAGAGCTGTATCCCACTTGGTGATCTAATCACCTCAATGCCCAAGAAATAACGCAGCTCTCCCAAATCCTTCATCTCAAACTTCTGCTTCAAAAGCATTTTCACATGAAGGATATCTTCATCACTGTCACCTTTCATAATCAAATCATCAACATAAATGACAAGTAGCATAATACCTTTCTCTGTTTTTCTCACATAAAGTGAGAAATCTGCCTTGGAAATATGAAAGCCAATAGTGACAAGATACTGTCCTATCTTGTCAGACCATGCTCTAGGTGCTTGCTTCAAGCCATACAAGGCTTTCTTCAACCTGCAAACAAACTCAGGATGAACAGCATGCACATAACCTGGTGGCTGCTCCATATAGACCTCTTCTTGCAAATCACCATGCAAGAAGGCATTCTTTACATCCATCTGATGTAAAGACCATCCCTTTGATGCAGCCATAGCAATGACTGCTCTTACGGTTGCCATCCTTGCAACCGGACTGAATGTTTCTTCATAGTCAATGCCATATGTTTGTGCATACCCCTTGACTACTAATCTTCCCTTGTATCTATTCACAGAACCATCTGCATTGTGCTTCACCTTATAAACCCACTTACAGCCAATTGCATTTTTACCTTTAGGCAAAGGTAACAATTCCCATGTAGCATTTGCTTCCAAGGCATCCATTTCTTCATCCATGGATTTCTCCCATTTTTCTTTTCCCATGGCTTGCTCAAAAGAAGTGGGTTCTGATTCCTGTATCACTTTGACCATATATGCATAGTGAATGGCTGTAAATCCATCATATTTCAGCCTATCCACAGGATACCTAGCTCTCGTAGACCTGCGCAAAGTAGGTTCATTCCCAGGTGCTCTCAAAACATCCCTGGTCTTCCTTACTCCAGGTGTAACAATAGAAGGAATACCCAACTCATCATTAATGCTCTGTTCTGAGCCACTGGATTCACCATCCACATAAGAGTGACATGCATTCACGTCAAACATGGGCTGATCAACCTTCTCTTTTCCTTTTCGTGATACCTGCATACCACTATCTGCATTACTTTGAGAAGATTCTCCTAATCTCAATCTTCCTGTCCATGGCGAAGAATGTGAACCACTGCTAGAGGATGCTGCAGGTCCACTAATATTTTGTGACTGCTGCTGTGAATTCTGTGCAGCATTACCATTTTGTGCATCTACATCATCAATCACATTTACTGGTTTATACCAGCTACTCATCTCATCAAAAACAACATCTCTGCTCACTGTAAACTTACGAGTAGAAGGGTTATAGCATCTATACCCTTTTTGCTGCAGAGAGTAACCAATAAAGATGCACTTCTCAGCTTTTGGATCTAACTTGGATCTCAACTCATCTGGCACATGTACATAGGCAATGCAACCAAAAATTTTTAAATGAGAAATATCTGGTTTCCTACCAGTATACCTCTCCTCTGGAATCATTCCATGTATTGCTGCAGTGGGAGTCCTGTTCATTATGTAGACTACTGTAGCAACTGCTTCAGCCCAATAAAAATCTGGCAAGTCTTTTTCATTGACCATGGCACAAGATACCTCTCCAATATGCCTGTTTTTCCTTTCTGCAATTCCACTTTGTTGTGGGGTATGACTGCATGAATATTGCTGCTTTATGCCATGCTCCTGCAGGAACCTTGCAAACTCATTTGAGAGGTACTCTCCCCCTCCATCTGACCTTAGGCATTTTATTTGCAGGCATGTTTCTTTTTCAACCATAGCTTTAAGGGTTTTGAAATGCCCAAAAACTTCACTTTTCTTTTTCATAAAATACACCCAAACTTTTCTGCTATAGTCATCAATAAAAGTGACAAAATAATGACAGCCTCCAAGAGATGCATCTTTAGTAGTCCACACATCAGAGTGGATTAATTCCAATGGCTTCTCACTCTCTTGAACATGTCTAGAAAATGGTTTCCTTGCCTGTTTTCCAAACTGACAGGCTTCACATACCTTATGCATTTCTGCAACCTTGAATTTAGGCAAACCTGCAACAATATTTTGGGCCTACATTGATTTAAGTCGTTGTACATTAACATGACCAATGCATTTATGCCAGATATCAATATCTGCAACTACACCGGTCCCATGTGCAAACATTGCTGCACTCAATTCAGACATGTCTGCATCCAATGTAAACATTCTGCCCTTCTTCTTTCCTTTTGCTATCAAGTGACCTTTATTTTTCATATCCTCAACAAAGCATCCATGAGGATTAAATCTGACCTGCAAGCCCTGCTTAACCATTTGACCAACAGAAACCAGATTCTTGGTGATATTCGGGACATGAAATACATCCGACAGGTATTTCTTTTTCCCATCCTGCATAGACAAAGGAATTTTTCCAATCTGCACAATAGTATGTGCAGTATCATCACCAATCTCCACAAATCCTGGTTTTTCCATTATTCTTGCATCCTCCATCCATTCTGCATGACCTGTCATGTGGTTTGATGCACCTAAATCAACATACCATACATCATTGCTTTCTTCTACACTTGTCACAGAATTGTTCATGTGCTGCACCATAAACAAGTGCTCATTTCTGTCATCACCCTGTCTACTAGAAGATGCATAATTCCCTTGTTGCAGTTTTCCATTCATGATGTCATTCTGCTTTTTATAGCAGTCTTTAGCCATATGACCCATTTTACCACAGTAGTAGCATTCAACATTACTCCTTGCATTTTGGCCTCTTTGCCATCCACCACGACCTCTTTGGCTCCCCCTGCCTCTAGAGTTACCACGTCCTCCTCCATAGGACTGGTTTTCTTGAGTTTGCTGCATATTCTGATTTCTACCACGGCCTCCATATTGGCCTCCTCTACCTCTGCCTCTACCTCTTCCAGCATTTGAGTAGAAGACAGCTTCTTTTGAAGTTCCTCCTGAAGAAGATGCACCACCATCTCTCTGCTCCTCAGAAATTAGAAGAGCAATCAACTCCTCAAAATCAGAAAATCTTTCATGGACGGAAATGGATGTTCGGAACTGTGCATAATCCTTTCCTAGACCATTCAAGGTCACAGAAACTAAATCATCATCTTCCACTGGCGACCCAATGGAAGCAAGTGCATCTGCAATCTTCTTCACCTTCATGTGGTAGTCATTGATGCTCATATTTTCTCTTTGCACATTATGCAACTCTTGCTTAAGTTGCATTTTCCTGGCTTGCGTATTTGTGCTATACATTTTTGACAAAGTATCCCATGCCTCCTTTGGCGTACTTGCATCTTGAATATGCACAATCATAGAGTCTGAAATGTTGATAGACAGCCAGTACATAACTTTCCTGGCTCTCTCATGCCATGCTTTAAATGCCTGCATTTGCTGTTGATTGGGAACATCAGGAAGAACTGGTTCTTCTTCATTTCCTGCAACAAATTCCCAATATCCTTTTCCCATAAGGAAATTCGTCATTCTAAACTTCCATGTTTGGGAGTTGTTCTTGTCAAGCTTTTCAGTGACAATCTGTGAGAGAGAATCAGACGCCATTACAGAACACTGCAAAAAAATTTCTGTCACTGCAAAGAACACAGCTTCAGCCTCACAAAGGCAAATCTGCAAAACTGATGAAAGTGGTATTTGACCACACAGTCACTTCCTAGTGACGATTTTGCATAAATAGGAACCAATGATGATTCTGTAACTCCCAATGTCTCTGCACACAAGCATACGATGCAATTTCTGTGGTAACTGTTCACCGACCTGTAGAACAGTGCTCGCACAGCATAAAACAAGGCCTTTTCCTGAGTGCGTGCAGAAAACTTCCGCCTCCAAAACAGGCCCCGAAATGGCCTCAAATCAAAAAAACAAGGTCGCCAAGGGCTAAAGCCATATCCCGCAGCATATACTATCCTCTTGCTTCACCGCGAAGGGCGTCTCAACCTGAGACAATGCACTCCTGCACTTTCCGGCTGTGCTACCTGTAGAGATCTGCTCCCAAAATAGAAAATGAAAGCAACACTGCTCCTCTTACCAGAACACCGCGAGCTTGGCTTGCTTTCTTGAGCTCCTTACCACGAACAAGGCTCTGATACCATGTCAAGATTGTGGGAGAGAAAGAAGGAGTTTCACTTGTAGCTTTCTTGCTTGCACAATGGGGGAATACACAAAGGTGGAGGCTGAGAACAGTTTTCCTCTTCTTAGTTGTGTAAGCCAAAAGAACTCTCTTACAAAGAAATAGAAGAACCCTATATATGGGTCTCAAACCAAACTCAACTAACTAAGGTGGCATACTAACTGAGCCACGAACTAGAGTAGATAAGGATAGCTATCATGTAGCTATTATTCATGGGCGGTGTACCAACCGCATCTGCAACTGACAAGTCGGTGACATAAATACACAACGGTCACCCTGGCGTATCACGAGTGGAGCTCGATATCTCAACATGTGCGTGCGTGCGTGTATGTGTGGGTGCATGTCTGTGTGTGTATGCATGTGTGTGTGCGCGTGCATGTGCGCGTGTGCGTGTGCGTGTTTTCCATTATCACAAAGTAGACAATATTTTTTTACCTTCCAAGCTATTATGTTATAGCATACATGGCAAGACCTACATAAACCACCAAGTCCTAAAGACTGCCAAACATCCAAAGGTGTCACATGCATAGATGCATACCAAAATGCATAACAAGCATGTATCCACCAATAAGAACCCTTTGACAATAATAGGTACCGAGGATCCAATTCAAATATAGATCATCCCACAGTGATCAAAAGTTTGCAAGGACAGTGTATGCATAAACCAATTGAGCATGTACGAAAACAAGAGACTCACATCATCTCTAATGAACCAAGCTCCACAATGAAAAATATCAAAGTGCTCCCATTGAAGAAAATTTGGAATTTCGAAGAGCAAAGCAAAGCTCAATACATGTGTCTCATAATATCAGAGTGCCCAAAGACACAAATCAATACATCTAGGAGTATATACCTACAATACGTCTTCAAGCCCATAAATGGAAACCACTAAAGAAAATAGCACAATTATGTATCCAATAGAGCTCCAATCCAAAGCTTAGAGCTCAACATAAGCATATCTTATCATAATAAAATGCCAACCATTAAAACATCCATGTAGCATCCCCAAAGTGTATGTAAACAATCAATACATAAGCCTTCAACATGTAAGCTTGATGTCCAAACTTTATAACAACAATAAGACTTTAAGTGGCTAAGAAAAATGAGCTTAAATTAGTCCAAAGAGAATCCTCAATGATCCGTATATTATCCCAACATAGCATGAGTGTATAAGCACCGATGGACTACCACAATTATGTATCCATTAGAGCTCCAATCCAAAGCTTAGAGCTCAACATAAGCATATCTGATCATAATAAAATGCCAACTATCAAAACATCCATGTAGCATCCCCAAAGTGTATGTAGACAATCAATACATAAGCCTTCAACATGTAAGCTTGCTGTCCAAACTTTATAACAGCAATAAGACTTTGAGTGGCTAAGAAAAATGAGCTTAAATTAGTCCAAAGAGAATCCTCAATGATCCATATATTATCCCAACATAGCATGAGTGTATAAGCACCGATGGACTACAAACAATGAAGATGCGATCCAAAAGTGTATAATAGCAAGTCTATCCACTGTGGTAACAAAGAATTGACCTCAAGCACTCAAAAAAATGCTTGAATGGAAGCCTTCAATTTCAAGGACGATTCCAAATAAGCAGTCAATGATCTTGGAGCTCAAGTAAGAGCTAGAAGATGTGATCTAGGTCAAAGAGACAAGTGACTACCAAACAAGCGCATATCACAATGGCTACTACTAATTTGTTGCTATTGTCATTGAGCCTAAATCTCACTTGACAAGGCTCCAATGATCACTGGGAAGTCCTTAGCAAGGTAGGAACATGCCAAGATTGAAGGGGAGTTGATACTTACATCAAACAAGTGAAGATAGAAGTTATATGTGAAGCTTTTGTCTTAGGTTAAAGTTAACCTAGATAAAGCTCCTCGGATGCCCAGTCCGATACCAATTGAAAGGTGGAGTAAGAGTGAGAGCATGAGGAAGCAAGAGATATGGAGGTTCACGCAAGAGAGAGAGTAATACGGTATATGGAAACTTCAACAATCACAATGTGTGACTTGCCTTTCCTTCTATTGTCATAGAAAGAATAAAGAATAAAGTGATAGTGATGGATAGCCGCCACATGTAGTGTATAGGTGTGTGGGCATTGTGTACAAAGTAAATGTGCATGGTTAGGCATAGGTGGCCTTTAACTCCTAGCAACAAAGACTAAAGAATGGGACAAGTCGTAATCATGATGGCTTAGTGGCTAAATGTTTTGTAGATGCTTGTGATATCCTTGTACCAATATTGGTTCAGTACTATTAATAGAGTAGTTAGTGAGGGATTTCTAGCTAGCTTGTTAGACCATATGATTGTACCCTATGGTATCTCTTAGCTAGTTTCAAATAGGGATATACCAAACTTTACTATAGTTTCACACTAAGGGGTATAATTGAGGAAGGCCATGCATGATAGAAAAAGACATTGTTGTTTTGTGGATTTTTGTAAGGTATTTAATATAGTTCCATGTGCTAGAATCATGAGGATGCTACATGATATTGATATCCTAGAGGAGACTGTTGAGATGGCATGCTAACACCTGTGGACCTTGATGATGGATTGTCTGGTTAGATGGGTCCGCACATCTACAGTTAGTGTGTCAATGGTCATTATGATCCTCACATAGCCATTGACTTATCACTTATTATATTTAGTTTGTTACACCTACCTACAATTGGCATAGCTATATGTCAGTCGATTAGTTTAGCCAATTATGCATTGTTTGACTAAGTTGGTCACTTTCCTTTATGTTGTATCTTATATATACTTTGTGTACATTATATTGTGGATGAGATAAGAAGAAAAAACTAGCAAGAAAATATTTTGGCCTTCATCTCGCTTCTTGTGTTCTTGAGTGAGCTTTCTCTTATGTGTATGGTGTGTATTTGGTGTAGCAACTCAAGCAAGTCCCCCACCATGCAATTCTTGACATGATTTCAAAGTGGCACCACTAATAGAGGCTAGTTTTGAATGCTCAAGTGAAGGAAAAGAAGTAAGGATTCAAGCAAGAAAACAATAGGTAGTAAGAAGCTCTTTGAATCTTCCACTCTTTCTCTTGGATACTACTTATAAAGACACTAGAAGCATGGCAAAGTTAAAAACTCAAATTTCTATGAGATTTGGCATGCAAGAAGAGCGTTGTATTTTATGCAAATAATCCATTTACGACTTGCCCCTTTCTTTTTTGGGCATCTGAGGCTATTTGGGCTACCTTATTTTAAATATGCAAGGTTGCAGACAAAATAGTTTCAAGGTATATTGTAATTTCAGTTGTGTTAATCAAAAGTGGATGCATAGGTTATGTATTTCAAATCTATAAGTTTTGAGACATTTGTGGGAAAGAAAATATAAGTTTTATCTACAAACAATTGTGTATTACATGTACTCTTAAGCAGTTCAGTGAAAAAGGCTGCCTAGTGTATTGCTATGCATTTGTTGTGAAAGATTGCAGAAGACTTGCTTGTTGTTTTGTATCCTTTTTGTGATAATGGTAGAGAACAATGGAAACCCCATCATTGAGAAGCTGGACAAGAATAGCTACCCATCGTGGAAGTTTTGTATGACAAACTTCCTTATTGAAAAGGCCTTTACGAGTTCATTTTAGGTGAAGAAAAGGAGCCAAAGTTGAGTAACCCTACAAGGACTGCAGATGAATTAAAGGCGTGGAAATAATGGAATGCAAAGGAAAAAAAGGTGATGCATTAGCTATCTGCAATCATTATATTGGGGCATATCAAAAATGTAGAAACTTCACATGCATCTTGGATAATTTTTTAGAATATGTTTTCAGTAAATACAAAGGCATGAAAGATTCAACTCAAGCAAGAGTTGAATACTTTGAAGAAAGGGAACATACATGTCAATGAGTATATTTTGAATGTGAGAAGTATTCCAGATGCTTTGGCAATGATTGATGCAATGCATGATAATGATGATTTGGTTTCATCTACTTTTGGGTGGCCTTAATAATGAGAAGGCCTTGAAATCATTTGTCACTTCTATATATGTATGAAAGCCATTTTCATGAGTTAAACCAGCAAAATGGGTTAAATCAGCTCTTCAGTAAATGTAGGTTTTAGGAGGCCATGGAAACTTTAGAGGCAGGGGGAGCTTTAGAGGAAGAGGTGGATGGTACAACAAAGGCTCTGAAAATTCTTATATTGTTTGTCATTATTGTGGCAAAACAATTCATATTACAATTGATTATTATGCTAAGAAGGATGATATCCACAATGGTAAATTGCAACAAGGAAACTATGCATCGACTTCACAACAAAATGAAGACAAAAATGAGTGTCTATTCATTATGCAGTATATGATGAATGTTAATACAAGAAAGCTGACACATGATGATGTATGTTATGTCAATTTAAGAGCATCTAATCATATGACTAGTAGTGATAAATGGTTTGAAGAGATATATGATTTACAAAATCTAGGTTATGTGTACATTGACGATGATTCATGCCACCCAATTTCACACGTTGGAAAGGTTTCCTTATCCTTGCATAATGGCTAAACAAAAAGTTTATCAGATGTATTACATGTACCATCAATCACAAAGAATATAATATATGTTAATCAAATGGTAGAGCAAGGATTGTAGATTAGATTTAACGCAAAAGGTTGTTTTGTACAAGACTTTAATGATAAGTAAAGATTGGTCACAAAAGGAAGTAAAGTTGGCCGCATGTTCACTTTAGATTATGAGATTCTTGCTATGTATGCCAAAGGAAAAGGAGTGGTTGCACATATTGAAATATGACATAAATGTATTGGACATGCAAATGTGCAAAGACTAAAAGTAATGCAACCCAAAGAGTTGGTTACAAGGTTTTTTACTTTTAGAGTTGCAAAATTTCATAAAGTGTGTGAAGCATGCCAGTTTGGTAAGTAGGCAAGACAACCTTTTTCACATGATAAAGATGTGAGCAGTAATATACTTGATGTTGTGCATACAAATGTTTGGGGCCTACACAAAACATATCTATTGTTGTGCATACAAATGTTTGGGGGCCTATGCAAAGCATATCTCTTGGTAGTAGTAAATATTTTGTTACATTTATTGATTGTTTTTTAAGAAAAGTATGGGTATATTTTATGAAGGAGAAGAGTGATATATTTAAGCACTTTAAAACTTTCAAGGCTACAATTAAAACAGAGATATGATTGAAAGTTAAATGCTTGAGATTAGACGGAGGGGAAGAGTACCTCTCTAATGAGTTTAGTGAATTTTTGAGGTCTCATGGAACAAAGAGACAATTTACTTGCAAGTACATTCCACAACAAAATGGGGTTGTAGAAAGGAAACATAGACATATTACAAAAGTTTCATGGGCATCGATGGTTGAAAAGAATATACCAAAATACTATTGGTTTAAATCTATTCATATTATTGTCTATATTATGACCAAAAGTCCACAGTTTACAATTCATGGAATGACTCCCGAAGAATGTTTTACAAGCAAGATACCCAATCTGTCACACTTAAAAGTGCTTGATTGTATTACATATGTTCGTGTGCTAGATGAGCTATGAAAGAAGCTTTATCCAAAGGTTAGAAAATGTATCTTTATTTGATACTCTTTAGAGAAAAAAGTATATCATTGTTATAATCCTATCATAGGTGAGTTTAGAGTGAGTAGAAATGTTATTTTTTATGAGATGAGAAGTTGATATGCATCTAGTGGTGATGTGTTGGATGAGCAAGGATGTTATTTTTTATTAGATGAGTAGTTGTTATACATCTAGTAGTGATGCATTGAATGATGATCATAATCATGATAGTTGAGAGCTGAAAAGATGAGTGGGTTGCCTCTTACCCACCAACCTCCAATCCTCACTAAGAGAGATAAAGAATGGCACTACCTAGCCAAAGGGAGGATGGGCTAGGACATCCCTTTTCTAAGTGAATAGAAAAAACCAAAACACAACTTCACAAGAGAGAATTCGTAGCCCATCTTAAGGAAAATGAATATGATAGAAGGTTAAGAGAGGTGATGGCTCCTAATTTCTCCTATGAACATATATATAACATGAGAAAATAAGAATTCCCTACCAATAGAGCATATGATAAGTCTTACTTAATAATTTTAAGTATGAATGTAGAGGGAGAATTAGAAGAGAGTACATATGATTTGGACACCATACGATCTAGACATCATATTAGAATATGAGAGAGACGAATACAAGAGGAGAAGAGATAGAGAAATCTTGCTATTATGTATTCATGGAATGCTATATAAAAAAAAGAGACTCACTCATAGCTTACCTCAAAGAGATAGACTGGCATGAGGGTGTTGCATAATGTACTCTTAGTGACTTCCCTTTGGGCATGGTGATCTAGAGTGCTCTCATGTGCTTGTGATTGTGTATCTCTTTACATCTCCATGGGCACCTTATATAGCCTACATAAGAGATTAGATTAAGCTAATATTCTTGATTAATATAATCCTAGATGATGTATATCATCTTTGATAATATGGAGAATAGTAGATGCGACAAGTCCCCACCTTGGTCATCATGCAAAAAGCCAAGAGTGGTGGTAGACAAGCTAGAGAAAGAGAGCTAGATTACAAGAGGTGGATGTCGGAAGCACATTATTATAATATATTTACAATAAAGATAAAATAGAAAGTTAATGTGATAAGGGTAAAAGAGAGAAGAAAATTGACTGCAGCCACAGCACTCTATGCTTTTGTAACTTCAAATCGGTGAAGAATCTTTTAAAAAAATCTTCTACAACTTTGTAGACCAAGTCGAAACTGACCGGACTACGCGAGACTTTTTTTGAAATTTAATTTTTCCAAGATTTATTAAAATTATTAAAAATGGCTTCTAAAAGTTGCTTTGACTTTAATTCCTTATATATATATATATACATATACATATAAGTTTGTGACAGAGGGGATCCATTCTTGTAAGCTTTTGTGTAAGATTGAAATGACACCATGATATGGACATTGACTTGTATACAAGGGTGAGGTGTCATCTAATGATGGTGATAGATCCCAAATCTTGGTGATGCAAGCGGAATCCAAGTGTAGTTGGAGGTTAGTCCTTTGAAAAAAAATCTATACACTCACTCAACCCCTAGGTGTAATCCCTTTCCATCTTCACTAAGATAACCCATCCCTTTTACCCTTTACATTGACATCCCTCCTAAGAACTTGTTTCTCCACTTACTAGAGGTTTTATAACTGAGAAGCAATGTAGCATACCTAGTGCTTGAAGAGTAAACCCAAAGTGATAAGATGTAGGATTTAAGCTATGGATAAGGCTCTTGATAGGGGTTTTGGCCAAATTTTGTGGTAGAAGTCCGATTTGTAAAAAACCCGAATCATTAGCTCTCCCCTTAGGCTAGAGGCATTCATACCTCTAGCTTGCTAATGATGGTCCAATAGAGCAAGGAGGATTGCACCCCCTCATTGGTGGCTCTTTGTTGAATGAGTGCTCTAATGTGTCCCTGATTCTTTGAAAATAAGGCTTGAGTCACCATTCATTTACCCTTGTCTTGTGAACACTCCCATCCATGTCACCTAGCTTATAGCTGTCATTTGGAAATCTCCTTATGACCATGAATGGCCCTTCCCACTTGAACACAAGTTTAGAATCCTTTCTATTATCAAAGCAGTTATCATAGCATAGCACAAGTGATCCTTCCCTTATGTGCTTGCTAGCCAGCTTCTTATTAAATGTCTTCCTCCTCTCTTCAGCCTTCATAGAATAGTGTTGGATTGCTACTTCTCTGTCTAACTCTAGCCTCTCTAGATCCAAGATCCTTTCCTCTAACTTCTCATCTTGATTCTTTTCTCGACTGGCTACTAAAACACATAAGCTTGCTAGTTCTACCTCTATAGGAAGCAAAGCCTCTTGGCCATAAACGAGGTGAAATGGAGTATAGCCAAGTGAGATTCTGAATGAAGTCTTGTAGGCCCAAAGAGCTGCACTCAATTTTTTATCCTAGTGCTTGGGGTGCATGTGTACTTGCTTGGTAATTATCTTACAAATCAGCCCATTCACCTTTTCGACCAAACCATTACACTGTGGATAGTAGGGAGTAGAATGCTTGCACTTGATTTTTAGCCTTTTCATTAGCTCCCCCACTAAATTAGCCCTAAAACCAGGACCCCGGTCAGATATAATTTCTAAAGGTGTGCCAAATCTACAACACAAATTTCTCCACTTCTTGGGCTATGGTCCTACTAGTTGCTGAAGCCTCAGCCCACCTCATCATGTAGTCCACACCCATTATGATGTATTCCTTGCCAGACTCAGTTCGTGGGAGTGGCACTATTGCATCAATCCCCCATTTCTCAAATGGGCCATATACAGTTATGGGATTTTTTTTCTCATGCACTAGCTTCCTTGATCCGGCCTTTTGGCAAGCATCACAAGTGCAGCACCAATGTTACACATCCCGATGCAGACTAGGCCACACAAAATCGGCTTGGAGCATCTTTCTGCTGGTTATTTCTTGAGCAAAATATCCACCACAAACCGCCTCATGGAAGCTCTTAATCACATCCATAATCTCCTTTGATGTTGGCACCCTTCTAAGCAGCACTGCATCCTTTCCTTTGCAATACAACACATCATTTATCAAGTGGTATTCAGTAGCCTTAGTAGCCAACCACCTTTTCTCACTCTTATTCATATGTGTAGGTGCCTCACTATACTCTAGAAAATAAAGCACATCTTGTAGTTGAAACTTACCCTGAAACAAGGGGAGCTTTACTGCAATGATACCCACCATTACCTCTTCCAATTTTTCAGCTACTAGAGCATATGCGTCGTCATTTGTGCACCTTGGCACAAAATAGATTTGGGCTTTCTATAGCTTCCTCATGAGAGTTTTAGCTTCTCTCATTTTCACGGTAAGTTATCATTTTTACAAGTCCAAATTTCTTTCATTTTCTTAACATTTAGCATAGAATCCCCAAAAAATTTAAGTCATCTAACACCGTGTGAGATATACCACCTCAAACCTAAAAGCAATGCTTTATATACTGCCTCATTGTTAGAATGGACATCCTCTAGGCTAATACCTTCTCCATAAAGTTTGTCACCTTGGGACTGAACACCACTATTCTTTCTGATGCTCTGTCTTTAATACGCTTGTAGGCCCCATCGAAGTAGAGGGCATGGGCATTCTCCACCCATGGTGGGTTCTCAAGAGGAGATGTCTTCTATTTTACCTTTCCCTTCTCTTTTTCCTTCTTTTGATGGCATCTATGAGTCAACAAATCAGCTAGGCAGAGGCCCGAGTAGAGTCCTCCACCTTGAAGGTGTAGTCAAAATCTTGGAGTTGTATCACTCACTTAGCGATTCTGGCTGAAACATCCATGTGTTGTAAGGCATAGGGAAAATGCTCTTCTGTCGTGATCACTGTGAACGACCTAGGAAGAAGATAAGGACGAAACTTACTTACAGCAAACATTAGAGACAAAACCATCACCTCCACCATCTTGTACCCTCATTCTAATGTTGTCATTACTCTGCCAGAAAAGTAAATCGGTCTCATCAAGTCAATTTTAGCATCCTTTTGTATTAGTGCTGCCCCTAGAGTATCTTTCCCAAAACTCGGATCAACAAAAAACTCTTGATCCGAGCAAGGTTGTAAAATTATGGAAAGGGTGCTGAGAGCCTTCTTCACCTCATGAAAGCACCTTTTGCTTTTGTCACTCCACCGGAGCTCCTTAGAGTAGGTCAACTATTGTAGTGGAAACACTAATTGAGAGAGGAGATGAATGAACCGCCCAATATATTACACCTTCTGAATGAAAGAGGTTAGTTTCTTCACAGAAGATGGTGATGGCACTGCCAATAGGGCCTTAATTTTGTTTGGATCCACTTCAATGCCCCTCTCACTTACAACATGCCCTAACAAAGTTTCACTAGTTTCGGCAATACGACACTTCTCATGGTTTAACTACCCTCCCAATTGTGTGAGGTGGTTGAAACCTTCATCCACCTTCCCTAGATGTAGAGTCTTAGAACTATAAATACAAAAATCATCAATAAAGACCCTGATGGACTTACCAAAATATGGCTAGAATACATAATTCATGAATTGTTAAAAGGTAGCTAGGGCATTCGTTAATCCAAATGGCATTACTTTGTAAGCAAAACACCCCCAAGGCGTGATGAAGGTGGTCTTTAGTTGATCCTTCTTAGCTATTCAGATCTGGAAACAACCTGAATACCCATCACAAATAGTGTATCTCTCATGCCCGACCACCTCGTTGAGTATTTCATCCTAAAAGGGAGGGGGAAAGTGATCTCTCTTTGTTGCAGCATTTAGCGGCTTGTAGTCACACAAATCTACCATTTTTCGTTCTTCTTTGGTGTCACCACTATAGGTGAAACCCACTCTGAGTCCCCTATTGGATAGATGAAGCCTACCTTCAAAATTCATTGCACCTCAATGAGTAGAGTGTTTTGTTGAACTGCTCCCAACCGTCGTAGTTGCTGCACCACTGGCCTTGCTCCATTTTTTAGATTAATGTGATGTTGTAATGTTGTCATACTTGTGATGTGTTCATAATCATAAATAAAAAGTGCAGAGTGTTTTATCACCACTTCCATGTAGACTGCCTTCTCCTTAGCTGATAGATCCTTAGCCAACATTTTTTCTAACCCCTTCTTCTCGACCTTTAGAAGCTGCTGTGCAATTTCACTACTAGAAGGGCCTTTCAATGTACTCCCCATCACTTCTAGAGATCTTTCTTCCCCCTCATTAGAAGACTTGCTCTCTATTGTAGATGACCAATCCTCACTAGAACTCCATTCATTAGCAAAGGTCTCTAACACGAGATCCTCGTGCCGATCCTCCTTCATGTTTTAGATAGTGCTCTTTCATTTTTTCTGTAGCCCCTTCTATGGCCTTATCTCTAAAGCCCCTGTCTCCCAATCTTGTTTGGCTTTCATTCCCTTTAGCCATGGTTGCCCAAGAATGAGTGGATAGCCATTCCCCTTCACTGGCATCACATACATGCCAAGCTCCAATCGCACTCCACACACCTTTAGCATGACTTTCTTTATAACTCCCAAATAATTTATACTACATTGTTAGCCATTTTGGCTCCAAATTCAGTAGTTTCACTTACCTCCAATCCCAAATGATGCATCAACTTTTCCGTCATGACACAAATCTCTACATCTCCATCCACATATGTATTTGATACTCTTTGCCCATTGATTTCGGCTTCCACTAGAGACACATTATCTTTTGTCTTTCTAGCCTTAATTGCATTCATGTGTCTATTCTTCATGGGTCTAATGCTTACCATTTTTTACCATTGTCGCCGCACTGTTGGAGATAGATGCAGTAATTATGGCCATGAAATGTTTGGCCCTTGATCCCTCACATAAGCAAGCAAATTATAAGCTCTAGTACCTTTACCTAGGGAAAACTCATCTAGCTCAACGCGTCGACGTGAGCGAGCCCTCTCTTTTTACTACCACCTGTCTTTGAAGCCTTAGAAGACTCTGCCTCTTCTTCCATATTTTCAACCTCCTCTGGTGGTGTAGGCTCCATCCTCTCAATTCTATGGGCTTTCTTCACCGGCATTACTTCAACCTCTGTTATGTTGGCCTTTCCTTTGACATCACTCTCATCCAAACTCATCATCCTGACGTCACGATTCTATGGCAGATGAATATGCAAGGGCGGCACCTCTGCAAGTGGTCGAGGATGCTAGAGAACTTGAACAGGCGGTGGAGGCCGTGGATTCGGTGGAACAATCCTCTCCCTAGGTGGTGTCACTTGTTGTCCCCTCCTTGGTTGGAACCCATTTCCTAGCAGATGTCTGGGATGAGGACAAAAGTACATACCATGGCCAGTCTCCCCACAATTATAGTAAACCTACTCTCTTTCTTGTCTCCTTGGACCCCGATTGCCTTCATTTGTAAGGGGAGGGGGCCGTACTCCTTGCACTAAATTCAACAAAAGGCTTTCAATTTGATCAGTAATGCATTGTAGGAGCTCTTGCTGTGGCATTTTTGGTTTGGGTGGGACCTCTGTTATTTCTCTAGGCCTTGGCATGGTTGGTAAAACCTACGTAGGCTCAACTCCCCCCTTCAATTAGGCTTGATACTTCAATTTTCTATCTTTTTCCCTAGCATAAGTGACCGATTCTTTATAGGATGTGGGAAACTTACCTTTGACCTTCTCCCTTAGTAGAGAGTAGAGTCCGACTGGAAAACAATCTTTCTTAAGGCAATTAGGCACTCTCTTTCCCTCGACTAAGGAGGCCGGCCGGAAAACAATCTTTCTTAAAGCAATTAGGTACTCTCTTTCCCTCGACTAAGGAGGCTATCCATTTATTCTACAATTTTATAAACATGCCTACATATGCTTGGTACTTTCCTGGTAAGGTTTGGTGAAGATCTAGGAGTTGTCTCCAAAGATCTTCAAGAGGCTCTATATCTTGGTACTCATGCAAGAATACAGTCTTGAGATCCTCTCAGTTACACCTTGTAGCCTCCGGGAGAGCTTGATACCACACTCGAGCATCACCCTTTAGAACTAAAGAGAAGTCATGTACTTTGGTCGCTTCATCATCTCGGCATGTGACTAGGAAATCCATTTCTAAGTCATCTAGAAAGTCTAGAGCTTTCTCCCCTTTGTACCCAAAAAAGCTTGGAAAAATCATAATAGAAAGATATATCTAGCTCAATACAAAACAAACATGAACACATCTAGGCCCAAGTCATATCTTATTAATGATAGAATAAATGAATTCATAGATGCATTAATCTCAGCAAGACGACGAGGGCTCAATAAGTTCCTTATGATATTTTGAAACCTGAGCTTTGTCCTAGCTATTATGTGCACGGTTTGCCTAACAAGAGGATGGATAGGTCCCTACAAATCCTATGGTTCATGGGATGCACTTAGAGTAGAATGAATGTGTGCACATTAAAGGAGATGTTATAATCCAAAATAGTGAATATTATGGGGTCAGGGAACAACAAGATCTCTCTCAACCTCTTAACTCCAAAATAGAAGACCAACCTTTGCTGAAAATGTATCTTTCTAATAATGCAAACATCCACCCTAATGTTTTGAAATGATTGAAAGTTGTAGAGAATACAATTATTCATTTATGCATGAACTACAAATTTCCACTACAGACTTTCATGAAGCATGTTGTTGAAGCTTTGGCCTCTTAGATCCCACCACTTGAGAGATGCGAAGGATTTTCTTACCAGTGATTAGCCTAGCTTTAGTATGACCATCATCAGCCTTGTAAAGCTCATAGGCTTCAATAGCTACCTTCTAAATTACTTTGAGCCTTCTTGCTAGTAGTAGTTGAAGCGCATCACCATATGTAGCCTCTCGCCAATACCGCACACCATTGATGTATAACTCCCCCTCCAAAAACTTGTTAATCCCTGAATTTGAAAGCACCTTCACCACTTGAAGACAAGACTCCCTAGGGAGTATCTTTACACTAGACACAAAGCACTCAACACAATGTCTTGACCTAGAGACTTAATGAGAGCAAGATTTCTCTTAAAGTAAAGAAGGATGTGTGTAATTAACTTGCTTTACCTGCATACGTGTCGTTTGCCAATAAATATTCTTCTTCTCTTGAGTTTCTTTTGAAGACCGTAGTGGTACTCTTGAGTAATGAATCCCTTGAATAGGGTTTGATGAAGATTTCTCATTAGTGATCCCTTGACAAACACTCGTTGAGGAAGAGGACAACTCCTTAGATGTTTCTTTCTTCATAGAAATTGTAGAGTGTAGCTTGAGAAGTTCCTCAATGGGGGCACCAAAATGAGAGCTAAAAAGATGAGTGGGTTGTTGTCTCTTACCCAGCCAGTCTCCAATCCTCTCTAAGAGAGCTAAAGAATGGCACCACTTAGCCAAAGGGAGGATGGGCTAGGACATCCCTTTCCTAAGTGAATAGAAAGAACTAAAACACAACTTCACAAGAGAGAATTTGTAGCCCATCTTAAGAGAAACGAAGATGATAGAAGGAGGTAATGGCTCTTAATTTCTCCCATGAACATATATATAACATGAAGAAATAAGAATTCCCCACCAATAGAGCATATGAAAAGTCTTACTTAATAATTTTAAGTATGAATGTAGAGGGAGAATGAGAAGAGAGTACATATGATCTGGACACCATATGATCTAGACGTCATAATAGAATATGAGAGAGAGGGAGAGAGATGCGAAGAGAGGGAGACAAGAGGAGAAGAGGTAGAGGAAGCTTGCCATTATATATTCATGGAATGCTATATAAAAAAAGAGACTCACTTATAGCTTACCTCAAAGAGATAGACTAGCATGAGGGTGTTGCATAATATGCTCTTAGTGACTCCCCTTTGGGGCTCACTTATAGCTTACCTCAAAGAGATAGACTAGCATGAGGGTGTTGCATAATATGCTCTTAGTGACTCCCCTTTGGGGCTTGGTGATCGAGAGTGCTCTCATGTGCTTGTGATCGTATAACTCTTTACATCTCCATGAGCACCTTATATAACCTCCATGAGAGATTAGATTAAGCTAATCTTCTTGATTAACATAAACCTAGATTATGTATGGCATCTTTGATAATATGGAGAATAGTGGATGGGACAAGTCTCCACGTTGATCATGATGCAAGAAGCCAAGGGTAGTGGTAGATAAGCTAAAGAAAGGGAGCTAAATTACAAGAGATGGATGCACGAAGCACATTATTACAATATATTTACAATAAGGATAAAATGGAAAGTTTATGTGATAAGGGTGAAAGAGAGAAGAAAATTGCATGCAGCCAACTATGTGTGCCTTTGTAACTTCAAATCGGTGAAGAATCTGAAAAAAAAATTCTTCTACAACTTTATAGACCAGAGGTTGAAATCGATTGGGCTACATATAAATTTTTTTGAAATTCGATTTTTCCTAAGATTTATTAAAATTATTAAAATCAACTTCCAAAAGCTGCTTTGACTTTAATTTCTTTTATATATATATATATATATAAGCATGTGACAAAGGGGGTCCATGCTTGTAAGCTTTTGTGTAAGATCCAAATGACACCATGATGTGGATATTGACTTCTGTACAAGGGTGAGGTATCCTCTAATGGTGGTGATAGATCCCAAATCTTGGTGATGCAGGTGGAACCCAATTGTAGTTGGAGGTTAGTCCTTGGAAAAAATTCTATGCACTCACTCAACCCCTAGGTGTAATCCATTTCCACCTTCACTAAGATAACCCATCCCTTTTACGCTTTACATTGACATTCATCCTAAGAACTTGTTTTCCCACTTTCTAGAGTTGTCGTGAAGTAATGTAGCATACCTAATGCTTGAAGAGTAAACCAAAAGTGATAAGATGTAGGGTTTAAGCTATGGGTAAGGCTCTTGATAGGGATTTTGACCAAATTTTGTGGTAGAAATCTGATTTGTAAAAAACCAAGATCAATAGTCATATGCAAAAAGAAAAGAATTGCAAAGCCTTAATGGACCAGAAACATCATCTAGTACCACATCTATCATTAGCCCTTGGTTTGGGAAACTAAAAAGTAGCCCCCCATCTTTAGGTGCATCGACAAGTGTTGCAAGTAAAGACAAAAGGAAGAAGAAAGTGTCGGATGGTAATGATTCATCTACTAGTCATTATGGATTTGATGAAGATTCCAGTTGTTTAGAGAGTTTGGATTATGAGCTTGGTATTCCTTTATTCAAAACACTAGGTGTACAGAGAGCACATGGTAATGTAAAGGCTTCACAAAGTAATCCAGTGGTACGCAGATCTAACATGATCAGATACCCTATCAAAAGATTTGGTTTTGAGGTTATGCAACTCACCATTATGCTTATATGGTAAAAATGGTTGAGGATGTTGAATCCACTTGTTTTGAGGATGTTGTTGGTCATGCTCATTGTGATGTAGCAATGGATGAGGAGATGATTGCACTAAAAGCCAATTATAAGACTTGGAATCTAATACCATTGTTTAAGGATAAGAAAGTTATTGGCTACTTGCAAAAGGCTAAGCTCAAACATATGGTATAGATTATGAAGAGACATTCGATCCAGTTGCTATAATGGCAACTATTAGGCGTGTGATTTCTTTGGTAGTAGCCAAAGGTTGGATTTTATAGCAAATGGATGTCAAGAATGGCTTCTTGCATGGTGAACTGCAAGAAGAGGTGTATATGGAGCAATCAACAGGTTATGAGGATTTAGAACATCCAACATATGTGTGCAGATTAAAGAAGGCACTCTATGGGATAAAGCAAGCACCTAGAGCACGGTGTAACAAGATCAGAGAGTATATTTTCAACATTGGCTTTTATATTTTTTATGTTGATCGCTCACTTTATGTGAGAAAAGGAGATGCAAGCTTGGTCATCATAGTCATCTATGTGGATGACTTGATTATTACATGTGACAGTGACAATGGGATTGTTGAAGTAAAGGATTTTTTAAGAAGTTTGAGATAAAGGATTTGGGTGAGCTGAGGTACTTTCTTGGTATTGAGATGATTAGATGTGATGATGGTATATGGATGCCCTGAAGGAAATATGGCTTGGATATATTTATCAAGTATGGTATGACAGCATGTAAGCCTCTTTCAGTACCATTGAAGCAAAATGTGAAGTTGAGTGCCAATATTGGGGATGAGATAGAGGACCCTACTATGTTCAGAAGGATAATAGGAAGTTTGATTTACATGACTATAAGCTATGTTGTTGGCCTTGTCTGTTAGTTTATGTAGATGCCTAGAAAACCTCACTTTGATGTAAATAGACACATACTGAGGTATGTGAAGTCCACTTTGCATTATGGATTTTTTTATGAGGGCAAATAAGAATATACATGTGTTTGGATACACAAATGTAGATTGGGCTGGTAGCATTTCTAACAGAAGACCTACCAATAGATTCGTGTTTTCCCTTGGTAGTGCAATAGTTACATGCAACGGCCAAAAGTAACCTATAGTTGTTTTATCTAGTACAAAGGCTGAGTACAAAGGTGTTGATATGGTAGCATGTGAGGTGGTATGGCTACAATTGGATGTACAAGAAGATGGTCAAGTTGACGTTCACTATGACGACATGATCGGCATATAGTTAGCTAGGAATCCAATGTTCCATGCTAGGACAAACACATTGAGGTGCATTGCCACTTTTGTGAGAGAGAATGCACTTGCAAGAGAGATTGACTTGGTATATGTCAATACACAAGATCAGATATTGACATTTTTACAAAGGGATTGGATGCATATAAGCTTTGGAAATTTCGAAACTTATTTGGAGTTGGAGAGATACAGTTGAGCTTGAGGGGGAGTATTGAGATGGCAAGCTCAACACATGTGGACATTGATAAATAACTGGTTGGTTAGATGGATCTGCACATCTACAATTAGCACGTTAGTGGTCATTATAATCCTCACATTGCCATTGACTTATCACTTATTATATTTAGTTTTTTGCACCTACCTATAGCTGGCATAGTTATAGCGTCAGTCAATTAGTATAGTCATTTATACAATGTTTGACCTAGTAGGCCAACAACCCAAGGGCCTATAGATACATTTGGATACACTATTAGCTTTTGAAATAGATATAGGTTATGGTTTTCAACAACTAAGTTGCGTAGGTGATAAGATCCAAGTATCAATTTACTTTTGATAGTAAATTGGGTGCATTAGAGAGAGTATATGTATACATATAGTTCCATGGACCACGCACCAAATTTACACCCACACTTCTCTATGGAGTAGTCATTTGGGATTTTTGTAATGGATGGGGGCATATGGATCACTAATCATGATTTTCATATACGATTTGGGCAAAGAGCTCAACCCCATACGAGATCATCAAAGACAGGATGGGGGCAACATGTATGGTGATTGAGGCCCTATTCCAAGCAATTACATTTTTACATAGATTCTGGGGGCTCCCTCAAGATAGACACTCACGACTAGCATTAGCCTCATCTAGAAAATTCATAAGGGAGGGTGGCAAACATTGCTTGTATGCTCAAATGGGTGCAATTATGAATTTTCATGGTCTATAGATTGACAAAATTGACCCCCTCCTACGATTACAACCTCAATTGCCCTACACTCAATCGTACGCTTGAACCATGTGACTAGAGTAAACATATTAAGACTAGATACATAGAGGACTTAAATTAGACCCATTTTCCCACATGGCACGATGATGGCACACTAGTAGAGTCATTTTCTCCATCTCTTTGAGGATGGTTTCGTCACCTAATCAAGCTTATGTATACTTAGTTGTCATATGGGTTATGTACAGCTATTGGACAAATCCACACCTTAACATATCATATCAAACAAATGGTAGGGTATGGAGACAAAGAACCAAAGATTGAGAAGCATTGCATATTTTGGTAAACAAAAAATGTCAATGTGTATTTTGAGATATTTTGCCGCTCTAAGATAGGTGATGCATTTTGTGAAAACTTTGTGATATAGACAATGACATATGAAAAATATCAATGTCTATTTTGAGAGATTTTTCCCCTCTAGGATAGGTGATGCATTTTGAGGATCAGAATTTTTTGGGATTCTTCCTTTTGGAGCTTTGGAGGCACAGCGTTTCTATTCAATGGAAAAGAAGCCCCCACAACCAAGTCCATCTAGACAAAGGGTCCTCACAACTTTTTCCTTACTACATAATCAAGTAGGAAATCAACCATCACTACTCATAGACAACTTGTAGGACTACATCATAGATGAGCTTTATCTTCAAGGAGTATCTCCTTACATAGAGTAGTGACATCAAGCGACTTGCCCATGTCCAACTAAGAGGAGACCCATACATCCTTATCATAGAGAAACTAGAATCATCATTGAACACCATAGGAGATAAATGTCAAGGCACCTCAGCACCACACAACTACCTATCCACTTGAGGGAGATACTTTGTTGAGGAAAAGAGCATCTCTGTCTTTTTTCTTCTCTTTTTTAGTAGTATCGCTTACATATGTACCACATACATATTCTTACATAGAATATGGCCTAACATCTAGTCTCATAGGTATGTCTTTTATCTTTCCTAGATGAGAGATACATTTCTTTTAATGTATGTGTGTAGTGTTATAGGCCACATTGACCCCACACACAAAATTTGCATACTTTCTTATCCCTTATTTCATATCTTTTTTGTCAACATTTTATTTTGGCTAGCTATACTTTAATTAGAACTTCTTGGACTTTCTTCCCAAAAAATACATTGGTTCCAAACAACATCAACAATTGAGTTTGGTGGTGTTTGAGACAACTTTATTGACCTCACCATGGAAGTCACAATTTGGGAGGTACATCCATTTAATCTCAAATCGGGGATTTTTTCCTTCAATAACTACTCTAGTACTAAGGAAATAGTTTAAGGTTCTCAACACTGGACAAATAGGCAAGGATGTAAAGCACTAAATTACTTTGACTATGAAGAAAGAGGCAATTCAAAATCATGCTCAAATAAACCATCAACTATTACCATAGTTTATGATTGGGGGTTAGAATATAGACAAGCTTTCAAATCCCTAAGCAAATGTGTAAATCTTGAAATCTAGACTTGAGCCTTTCTTGCTTTGGTGATGATGAGAATGGTGATGGGGCTACCTTGGGACAATCAATCATAATGGTTGTTGGTAATCTCATACACGACCAACTAGTGAGAATCATTGTTTACACATAATATTCTACTAGAAGCTAAATAAATGTGTAGCTTAGACAATTTTAAGGGATCAAGTTACATGCATTTACCATTCTTATGACTAGCATGTTTGTAATGTGTAAAGTTCTGAGGCTTTTTCTTTGATATGTGAAATCTCCCCATAGCAAATGGTAGCTCATTTTGCATTAAAAATCACTATCTCATGAAGCTTGGAAAAGTTTTAGAATATTTAAAACTTGGCTTCTAGTGCAAGAGTTCACAGGTTACATATCAATGGCTAGATTGTAGATGGTGTCTACAAGACGACATTAGAGGCATGCTACCATATGATGAGGTGGAGATGTTTCATCATCTACTATTATTGACACAAGTTGCACTAGGAGCTTGAAAACCCTACTACCACAAGCTCTAAAATTTTGAAATGTGAAAGCTCATTCTCATGCCATGAAGCCATGGCATGAGAATGAACTTGCACACAATAGAGCAACAAACGGTTTATCTCAAGAAATTGTGGTTGATTTGTAACAATTCTAACAAACCAACACAAACAAGCTATAAAGAGATCACTCAACCATAGCTTCTCGTAAGATGCAAGTCTACTTATCTTAGTTTCCATATTAATCCAAATCCATGCACTCTAGCTACAGGATTACCATTAAGTGATGGAATTTCTTTCATACCATTTGTAACAACTAATCGTGAGTAATAAAGAGTTTATATAAAGCAACATTCTTGTAAGATCCAACAAGAGTGCTTTTGTTGGATGCCCACCCTAATCAAGTCTGCACGTGCTGGTTATACTGACATAGTGGACAAGTGATTATAGGCTCATCCTATTGGTTTGCCCCATAATTTGCAATTGACCTAGGATCACACATCATATCCAACGTTTGCACCTAGAGATAGTACTTATAATCTGATTTGGTCAAGTGCATTCTACATCAACCACATTATATTTATATTATATCAGCCAAATGTCATCTTCTCTTACTTGTCTATTATAAATCCAAAAACTAATACCAATAAAGCATTTAGAAAGCAAGGGCCATCACATGTGAGCTAAGTGCATACATGTGCAACATACACCAATAAAGCCATGCCACCACATGTGGGCTAAGGCATGTATGGGCAAGCAAATGTACGTTGCATGGGATAAATGAATGCCTTAAACTTATTACCTTCTCTTTTGGTGCCCATGTTCCTATAATGTAGTAGCGCAATAGATAAGAAAATTGATAGGGCACTTTTCTTCCATCCAAGTGAAACCATATTTTTCTCCAAAAGTGCATAGAGGGATCACAAAAGTGTAAACTACATACTAAAACTACCCTTCGCAAACAAAGTCACTATATAAAAAGACAACTTTCAAAGATTTCATCACTTGTATACCCACAATCCACAATTAGAGCTTTGTGCTATATGTCAAGATGATCATTAGAGGCTTTGATCGAGAACTTGGCTTGATCATTGTAGATATTGCTATAGTTGAAGGAATCAATTGTTAAAACCTCCATTTAATGCTCATCTATAACTTCATTTTGTATTTTTTGTCCACCATTCCCTATACATCACAATCCAAGTTTAATGATTTAAGCGCACGGTTTAGGAACTTAAAATGCTATATTCAATTATAGGATTTAATATGCATTGGCACATTACTCTTGCTTTTAGACACGAATAAATATTATCATATATACATTGCCTGATTTATTGTCTTTCCACATTCCTATCATGCCCTCCTCAAAAAAACATAACATAGAAAAGAAACTAGAAGACAAAAACTACAATATTGGGGAAGTCCACATACATTACCATGTGTTTTCTTGAGGGCACAAACAACAAGGGAGAACAGAGGAGAAAGAAGACCTAGGAGGAAGAAGAGGAAGAGAGAGGAAAGGATGAAAGAGGAGCAACAAGATCAGAAACAAATAGGAGCCATTACTACATAGTATAAGAGTAAAAATAAGCAATAGAAAAGTGGTAGTAACCATATTAGCTCACTCTATTTTGCTTATTAAGCCCTAATAGGCAGTGTCACACTTTGATCTAGTAGCTATACTTGTGAACTCGTGGCATGCTTCCATTTATAACTGGTTCACATTACAAACCCCACTCCCAATTGCTTCTCATCCTTCATGTTGCAGCCTACTACAGCTCACAAGATAATATGTATGCTAAGCTAGCTGTAGCTTCAAATAATTCCTTTATAGTTCCTTGGATTTAGATAGTGATGCGAGAATCCATGAGTTAAATCAATGGGAAAGTTGGAGATTCAATTAATACTTAACACACATGCACAAGCATACACATTGTGTGCGCGCAGGCGTGCACATGTGAGCATGTGGCATGTGTGAGAGTGTGCATGCTCATGCTCTTCAACAATACCACTTTCCAAAAACATTCCCAACTCCAAAATAAGATACCACAGGAAGAGGTGGATTCTGTGCTGCCTTAATAACTCATGAAGCTTTGGCTATGCAATGATGGGCTGTATACTCCTTGATGATGTGAGGTATTTGGTGTCATAATGCCTGGTTTACATAAAGGATGTTATCACTCGTGTTATAATAAACATCCTGCCAATAAACAGCCACCTGCTTTATAATAGCGCATTTTGCCTGGTAAGGATGTGGCTCTAGATAGACGAAAAACCGCATTAAGTTGTAACCATAGGTGGATACAAAACTTAATGGAAAGATATAAGCTCTAAAATAACCCATTTGAAAAGTTGTCATAGAGTAAGGCCCTACAAGTATTGTAGATAGACATGAAAAGTTGTTCTTACCAAGTACAGAAATGGAACATTGAATAACTTGACTCTCTTTTGCAGAGGAAATGTACAATATGAAGAAATGGCTTAAGTATTTACTTCATGCTTCCATTCTCATAGAATCCTTGATACTCTTAATAGGTTTTTAGAAAAGCCTACCTCACTTGTGCTTGTACATGTTCAAGTTTCAACAAACGAGCCACTTTAGACTCATTCTTGTATGAAAAAAACTGAGCTTCTCGGTATTGGATATCGCTACAAAACCAGTCTCTGTGCATTCAACATATTTTTGTACACACATTGACCTGGACGTTATATACAATCTGTAGCCTTCAACAATAGTTAGTTCATGGAGAAAGGCCAAGCCATACAGGTTGAGCTGCTAGCCTGTTCTCGCTTCTTTGTGTATTTGGTTTAATGGTAAGGATGTGAAACATAATAATTTTCCCTTCTCCAGTTGGTGCACCAGTAAAAGCATCTGTACAAGGACATGTCTTTTTTTCCAACCAGCAAACCAAGGATCAAAAATGGCGACATTTAACTTCGTACAATTGTCACCTTCTAAACAAACTCTAGTTGGTCACTGATTTAGTGTTGTAATGCACTGGAAAATCTTCATCTCAAGGGTACTGTTAATGGTGACATGCAATGCCTTGGCCAGGCTTTGATCAACTGCCCTTAAAAGGAGCCTTTGAGGTGTCGAATTTTACCTCAATTGGTCTGTCACATGCTTCACACCTTGTGCACGGACAGGTATTGCTGTTCATAGACTGCAATAAAAGTAAGGAAAAAGACCAAATGAAAGGTCAATATTAAGTGATGGATGCTTTCATTTCAAAAAATAGCATATAATTGGACTAACTTCAGATGTTCAGACACACCTCTGTAAAGGTCGATGCAGAGCACCAAAACATCTCGATAACTTAATTGTACCATAAATGATATCTCAAATGAGACTTCAAAGATGTCAAATGGAGCGCAGGTAGTGATTTCATCAGGTGTCAAAATGTCAGGTGATGTTGGGTATCAAGGAAACCCTGTGCCTGCAAAGCATGAGGGTGGATTTATAACCTCCTTCACACTTGCAGCTTTTAACATTTTGACCCACAGGTGTTTGCATCTTTCCAACTGCCCTCATCTTTCAACAGCAAAAAAATCCTGGGCAGTGTCAAGGAGGCAAGTGGGGAAGCGATTTTGTAGCAAGAAGTTGGAACGAAGACATGGATGGCAGCTGTAGCAGTCAGAGTCTGCAGCACGCTCTGCTGATTGATCAGATGTCACTGGTGTAGGTAACTTCCTACTGGGAGTTAGGCCTACATTAGTGGAAAGAGCTTTAGAAGAGGTCTCAGTGATGGATGGAGAGCTGGCTCCTTTACTTTTCTTTCCATTCTCCAAGATGGTGGAACCTGAATTGACTCTTGCCTGGCTTTTATTTGAGGTGCCTCTGCCTGCAGAGGGCTCTTTTGCAAACGGTTCCCCTTCAGTTGTAGCAGCACTCTTGGAAGCAACTCTATTACCTTTTCTGCCTGGAGAAGGTACAGCATCAGTGGTTAATGGCTTTGATATACTTGATCGCAGAGCCCCCTGTTGCCGAGCAGTACTAATAGCATCACTGTCTGAGCCAGCTGAATCCCCATTCACCTTCTTCACATCATCCTTGAAAGTCAGAGAATCATTAGCCTGTAAAGTTTGCATTTCTTCCTCTGATTCCTCCATTATCGCACTCATCTGGGAGCCTTGAGCAGCCACAGTTGATTGATTCCTTGCTTGAATATCCTCTGATCCTTTATCTTTATGTAACACAGCTGTCTCACTTCTACATGACTTCAGCAAGGAGAGTAGCATCTCCATGCTTAGCTCTTCGCGAACTACATCACGATTCTGTTCACTTCCAAAACAAATTGCCAGCAACGTGCCCACCAATATGGGCATCAAGAGAGGATCACTGAAGAATGCAAAGGGAAGATCACATATCTGCAATCACAAACATGAATTATGATTTGGACATAACATGCGTGCTGCAGACATCAAATGTAAATGGTCAAGAGCACCATGCTACAATTCTAAATGACTTGGATTGCCCAAAATGTTATATGTTAGGTATGGGAATAATAGTATTAATTTTCTTCATCATCAAAGCAAAAGATAGGCTCCTCCTTGTGAGCTACACACTAATCGGACACGCAAGCATATACATATCTTTAGGTGATTTGTGAATTATCCAAGGAAGGTACTGAGTGAGGTAAGTAGAACAAATGGATCTGCCAAAACCGCAGCAGTGAGAAGGAGGGCTTGAAATTAGCTGAATCACTCATATGGAACATAATATACCCCATTCATATGGATCTGCCAAAACCGCAGCAGTGAGCAAGGAGGGCTTGATTTTAGCTGAATCGCTCATATGGAACATAATATACCCCATTCATATGGGAACATAATATACCCAATGTGGCTTAATGTGGTTTGGACAAATTTTGGAGCCACTGGAATGCTGTCCAGTGTAAAGAAGAGTCAGCAAAGCCTCCAACTAGATTAAGCACCAGCATATTCAAACCCATCGTGCTTAGCACAGGTGTGGATGGCATAAAGGTGTGATGCTTACATGACCTAAGAAAGGTGATCCTAACAGCTTGTCTCACCCCACCCAAAACAAAGATAAGCTTAATGGATTTTGTCAAGACATTCTGTCAAGTTTCACTTTGATCTAGTGCACGTTTTTTTGGAAAAAAGGTGTGGATGATTATATACAAACCTCTCAAGGCAGTCTGGGGGGGATTGGGGATAGAGGCCATAGAGGTCATAGAGGGGGAATGAAATGCCACCAAGAGCGAAAACATGGAAACAAAGATAGTAGCGATATTCATTACAGAAAAAAAAAAGTAGTGATATTATCTACACGAGCCACACATGAACCATGGGCTAAAAATCCAAAGCATGAACCAACCTTAGAATGTCAGGCTTTATCACACCAATTAGCACATACTCAAAACCATAAACAAAGGAGTGATAAATCAAGTGCCACCACATATAGGCACAACTAATCAAGCACAAGCTGTCACCACACATCAGCGGCCAGCAGAAATGGGATGTACAGTAATGATATCAACCAGCCATGGAGCTTGGGTCTGCAGCACTGTGCCCAAGGACCATTTCGAAAGCCATAATCATGGCACATTTACAACCTAGACGTGTGATAACATGTCAAGGTGATGCAATGTGGAAGCAAAGGAACAAGACCAATGAGCTTAGAAACAAAACATGAACATGAAAGCACAGTCACAAAGAACACGACACATGGAATAGAATCCGCTAGTGTACAACACAAGATACAATTGCCATCACCATAGTGAAGAGGAGCAGCTATGGTAGCCTCCTGTCCATGCCACAAGAACAACACCTGTCATGTCCAATGCCTCCACAGTGAGATGCCAAAGTACAAGCATGGAAGTGTAGAGCCTAAGAGAGTTATGTATAGTAAAAACCCAAATGAGCACCCCACTAGAGGGACCAAAAGCAGTGAAAACATATGAGGTGCCAATATAACCTCTGACAGATACTTGGATCTAGCTAAATCTCCTCGTACCAACTGCCCATAGGTAGGCTAAGACAAAATGTCTATGTTTGGTTTAGAAATGAGTGGTGCATATCCAACAGTTCACTTCTGAATGCATTACCTTAAGAAAAGAATAGTCAATTCACTGTGAAACTGCCGCCAAGGTACTTTGCTAATCAAAGAGTATTATAGTTCCATTCAAGTGGTTCATTCTCATTGCCCTAAGCACATTAGGAACACTTTAATATCCTTTAATACAGAACAATGAAAGGCAGTTGTACTCGAGAAGAGATTGAACATGTCAGCATAGCAGCTATGACTTTGACAAAGAACATCTGGAGCCCGCCTATAACTGTATCAAACTTGATTGAACCTTGTTTTGAATGTATGAAACCACAACTATCAAACTTGATTGAACCTTGTTTTGAATGTATGAAACCACACATATGCATACCTGTTTGGATTTCTCAAATATGACTATCAAAAAATTATGTTTTAACAAACTTTGCAGCATGGGACAGGTATGCACAGTGAAACTCATTATAAACATGTGATGTACTAGCAGGACTACATCATGGACTTATTTATTCATGGAAATGTAATCATAGGAGCATTTCACTATATGATATTGCAATTTTTAGCACGCTGCAAAGCTGCATGTTCCAGATGTTGCATGTGAGCAAGTAACCTTGTGTAAAATGGTTGGACTTTTCCCCCATCGCAGAACAGCCTGGTTTCCAGGGTGCAATAATGCAAAATATCCAAGCAGTAACAGTGTTTCTAGCAACAGAGATGCAACCTGCAGAGTGAAGAATTCAGGAACAAGTTCAGCCACCTATGTTTGTGCTATAACATGATAACTAGAAAAACCATTTCAAACATACAGATAAAAAAGCACTCTATACCTGATCTGTGGAAGTATTCCATTTGCATGTGCAATGTGAAAGGAGGAAACTAACAAGGTGAAAGAACTCCATCTGGAGATCTGGCATTGCCTGTTCCCATACCAACACAAAATATCACTATCCATTCTTTCATGGCAGTTTTGTTTCTATAAACACGCTTTTTCCTTCTGCAAAAGCAATCTTAAACCAAGCTAATCCACAAGTCATAGGAGGCCCACATCACACAAAAGCATATCTAAAACATTGGGAAACACAGAGCATGAATTCTTGACATCATCAAGGGAAGCAAAATCTTTTAGTGATTAGTTGCATGATGGTCTGCTGTCCATGTTGTCCACAGGACCCAAAACCTGCAACATATAAGGCTCCAACAACACATTTTTAAAGGAAACCCGAGAATAATTTGCTATAACCACCTCATACTCCAAACATGTTTGTGTAATCTGTAACCCATGGCTTAAGAACATTTGTAGACTGGAGCTGCAGTGATTGTAGATATTTGTATTTCAGGGAACTTGGCTGATCTTCTGATACTGTCCAAGTATCCAGTCATAAAGTTTACACTCTTTAGTAACAACAGACACCATTTCGAATCTGTTGCAGTTGGGCAGTAAATTGTTTCTAGCCATGCTGGTATGCATCCCCAAATGCCAAACACTTCTTTCTTATGGAAAATGTAATACCCTTTCATCAATTAAGACAACATCCTATTCAAGACAGGTGTCTTTGTTGGCAAAAAGTACAGTTCATGTGCCTCTTTAACAGCTAGACAAACAGTTTAAATCTTTAACTAACACTCTGCATTGATAGTGGGAAACTTCAGAAAGAATGCCTAGAACCACTCAGTCACACCACAACCGAAGGGTGTAATCTTTTTTCCCTTTGAAACCAATACTGTAGAAAGACCATCACAATCAGAAGCATTAGAAAAACACAAACATCTTATCTCCATGCAATCACATAATGATTGCTGTAGCAACCTGTAAAAGAAAAGGACAAACATTGATTGATATCACAAAATGTAGCATTGTATCGCATTATCTAGATACACTCCAAAAGGCCTAAAATTTAGTCCAACCGAAGAAGCATGAATGTGCAACACAAAATCTTGGGAATATTCCAAAAAATGAGACTGTTTTCAAAGCAAGTGTGGCAATTTGCACCTGAGTTGGCAAGACTGTTGCTCTAGTAGGTGTAAACTTCTTAGGACATGCCAAATCATGTAACATGTCCTCAATGAGACTGCTCCACACTGGTGGCATCAGATATGTTTCTAGAAGAGTGTGCAAATAGGCAAAGCAAACACCAAACAATAGTTTTCATTTCAGAAGCAATGAACAATTTCAAACAGCAGGTAGATCGCTGGAAGGCCACTTCTACAAATTATTGATCACATGGTAACCTGAAAGACGGAATAGGCTTTTGCAGGCATTTTTTGCTTGTAAGAAAAACAAACATTGTCTCTAGCTATGGTCCAAACAGCCATTCCATTTTCAGGATTTTGTGATGGCACAACCTCAAAATCTTGCAGTATAAAGAGTCTTATACATACCTTGTATTATGAAGCCTTGCAAAGAGAGGTCAAACCACTTGTTTATCAATCAATCATGAATAAGCATGCATTATGCTTTAAAAAATTTTATTTCTGTAATAATTCTCTCATATTCATGCTTTCGAATTGCATAGAGCTATGTAAGGGCATCCCACAATGGCTCCTTTATATTTGCCTACCAAAATTTCTGACTGATCCTTGTTAATTGTCAATCTCTGAAAACCATTTTTTATTTCTAGCAAAGGAAAGAAAATTGCACATAAAGCCTCAAAATGGACTGCAACATAATGAAGACATATAATGACTAAGTAGAGAACTCCATGAAATTAAGCTTTGCGCATAGCCTTTTCATTACCCATTGTGTAGTAGCATGGGTGACTAGATCCATGTACCAGTTCACATTTGGAGGAGACATAGGGGAGCATGTGAAGAAATATGTCTATCTAAGAGTCACCTTCTCTAGCCCATAATTGTTGTTGAGAGGGGCATTAGAGGCATGCTTGGCACGAGGCTATGCATCACTAGGGACACTCAAGAGACCAGACTCAATGAGCTCACATACAATTCAAAGAACCACACACCAAACTATGGTTGTTTGACACCCTAGTTACACCTACACTACTATATGAAGCAAATATATGGGGCTGCAACTTGTACCATAAGTATCTTAGCCCACTCACTGAGATCAAATTGGAATAGAGAGATAATATTATGATTGCTAGGATAGCATGGAAAGGCCATTGATCATGATGATAGCATGTATGATTGGGAGTAAGCCCTCCACCCCACATCCATTGTCAAAGCATATCTAGGAGGCAACACCTCTAGTCACAAAGACACTCTTTAGGGCAATGACTTTTTGGCACAGATTATGGGAGCTCCCACATCATAGATGCTCCGGATTGGCACTAACTTCATCTAGACAAGTAGTAACAGAGGGTGAGAAGAATTGTTGGTTTTCACACATGACTATTTGGATGACCCTACATGGTTTGGATATTGACCGCCTTCCGCCTTTTGACTACAACCTTGCCTGCCCTACACTTTCTCTCAACTGATCAGAGTTGAACCACCTGATCAAAGTTGATATTTTGAGTACTAAGACGACAAGGTCATGGATTCACCCACCACTCCCTCTAGGATCGAGGATGGAGTTCTACCAGAGTCATTTCTTGTGTCTCTCTGATGTTGAATTCACTATTCAGCTAGCATGCATAGAGACCCATCTCTCCCGCAACATATGGGCTGCTATCGGACAGATTTGCACCTCCTCTCATAGGCTACAAATGGAGATAGACAAATGGACAAATACTCTAGCAAAGGATAGGACTTGCCAACTTTGTGGCCAAGAGCCTAAGACAAAGAAGCACTACATATGCAAATGTACAGTATACTATGACATCCAAGGACAGTATCACTACCCCTTCCGTAATGGTTTTGGACCACAAGGACCAAAGATGCCTAGGTCTTCCTCATGGAGCTCCAAAGGCACTGCACAACACTACCATGAGACACGAAGCCAACTCACCCAAAGGGACCCACACAGCAAGCAGTGATAAACTTTTTTCATAGATCAGACCCTAATGACACTACTAGCCTAGCAAAGATAGAGCCATCATACAACCTTCCATTCCATGACGTGGAGTCACATTGGATGGTGTCATTTCATGTCGTCAAGCATGACAACCGTGTCTATCAGCTCCACATCCAAAGAGGCCACACCATAGCCGGATCAAAGCCATTATCACAAGACACTAAAGACTTATCACCATGCATATCAATGGAGCAGTTAGGGACCACATCATAGCTCAAATTGTGTGCAACTATTGAGATCAACTACAGCCTATAGTCTCCATCACAGTTTCTCTAAATAGTTTTGACAGATTAGGTTTTCCTTTTCTTTCTACCGATGGGGCATCACTAGACATTGTTCTAGTCTAGCATAGTCCGATCGTACAGTTATTCTCAGCATTGTTTCACACGCCACTTACTTATTTTAATGTTATCTTCATCTTATTAGACATGGATGTACTCTCTGGATTTTGTCTATAGGCCACATTGGCCTTATGTAGACGTTAATTTTTCTCTCTCTCTTCTTCTTTTTTTTTTTAAAATTAAGGGCATCAAACCCACACTTAAAATCACACCATCCACAACTAAGGGTACTCTACCCGCACCATCCACAGCTCAGGGTATTCTACCCACACCAAAACTAAATCCACTACCAATTCCTAAACCAACCTCATCTCCTTTCGATAATCTCTCTCTCTCTCTCTCTCTCTCTCTCTCTCTCTCTCATGAAGAAGCTTACATTAAATAAGTAAAAGTATATACATCGGGCCTTTTGTCCAACCATAAAAAATCCTAACAATTCACAAGTCAAGCCAAAAGGCTATCAAAACTTAGCACACAAACATCATGCTGGCAGCACGAAAGGAGTAGAGCCAACAATATCCAGCCAAGGAGTAGCCACATCAAGGAGGACCAAATCCGCTGAAACCATGGAATCTCTCTCTCTCTCTCTCTCTCTCCAATGACAGCCAAAGTCTGCTTCAACAGTTTTGTATCTATTGCACCAACTTTATTGCCTTCATTTATTTGCATCAATTGAGGATTTTATGGCTGCTGCATCTTCATTTGCTTCTTCAGTTCTATGTGTACAGCTCGTCAAATTCAGCTTACTGTGAACCATGACCCCAAATCCTAGCTGCAGATTTCAGCCTATGTATACAGCTCGTCAATAGATTTTGCTTTCGGCCTTGTGCAGCATCTCTGCTGGATTATAAGGCTATGGTCACTGAGACAAAATAAAAGACAGCATCTTTGATGAAAATTTCAAAAGGGTACAATTTTCAATTCTGGACCACAAGATTCTCCAGAGGCACAATTCGTTATTGATGCACTTCATGAAGATTTTCTTGAAAGTCAAACTAAGTCGATTGATCGACTCCCCACTCCCACTAAAGACTATCATTCTTCGACTCTGCATTGTTGTTGTGTGGGTTGAGGTAGTGGATTTTCCTTAATACTTGTGAGAACATCTCGCAGGTATAGCAGATAGCTTGGGAAAGGTCACCTATCAGCCTTGGCCACCAGGCAACAAAAACAGATTTTGCATCTTATGGAATATTGATAAAGAGAAATTACCGACCATTTCAATAGAGGTGAATGTCAAAGGTAAGGGAGCCGAATAGTTTAAATGGAACTTGTGAGTTTTTGTAGGTGCATGTTTTGCTTGTAGTCACGATTAAAGGATTCTCTTAAAAAACAATCTCAAGCTGTACGAATAAATAAGAGAATGCTAAGCCTAAAGCTGTTGGTCAGTCAATGCATGCCAATGATAATAATTTGCAGCCAAAAGGAAAAGAAAGTGTGGCTTTGGACAGTTGGCATGTTCCTAAGAAGTCAACAGTTCCTCATAAGCAAGTGGTGCAATCTAGAAATTGGACTTTGTTGTAATTAAGTTATCATTGGAAATAGTGAGAGGAGCACCCTCAGGCATGGACTTGATGGTACTACTTCTCATGATGCACACAGAACTATGGTCACATATGGCATGGCACTGTACAATGAATGCAGAGGCCACGCAGAATGTTTGAGCAAGACCTTTGTAGTTTGAATGAATGGAGGCTGTTTTGGCATTATGTAAATACAATGCATCCACATATAGTGTGCTTTTTTGGAGCACAATCAGTATGCATTGGTGGGTTAATCAGGGTATTAAGTTGGACACTCTATTCACATTGCTATAGACGTTCCAATTTGTGGCTTTCATATATAGATTTGCTTCCAGTGTAATGCAGGCAAGAATCAAGCTTCCAGCCCAATTTGTAGATAATTCCTAGTAGGAATTACTGATGCATGAATGGTAGTTCTAGCATTCCATGCATGTGTAATAGCTGTTTTATGAACAGCCCTGCTCACAGGCACAAGTCATCTGCCAACTTCATTTGAAATACTAAAAATTCACCTGATTTGCATAGGGAGTATAACTTCAAAGCTGTTACTTGGCATCATATTTAATGATTGTGAAACAAAGGTACTATTTTGAACACTACTTTAGGTTCAAATAAAATGAGAACATGATTGAATTAATTTAATTCTTCAAAGAGCTTCACAGAAAACAAAATTCAACAACTAGTAATAAAACATGCCGGTTTTCAGAGTGCACCACAATACCAATAGACTTTGGACCAATCCAAGATCCAAACGAGCAAGATTATTGAGAACCTTCAATACACCCGTTGCAACCTCTTCAAAATTTGAAGGAAGTACAGCTGCAGCCTATCCACATAAGATTAGTTGCAATTAATATCTACAAACGCTAGATACATTATCAGACTGAGAAGTGATCTATGTCATTATCCCCATGCATACTGAGATTAAGTGCCATAACAAGAATGAGTTTGCAACCTTTATTCATGGAGTGTTTGATGGTTTTAAAAAATGCCAGAGTCAGATCTGTTGTTCACGTTAGGTATTACCTAATTATAATAGTTGAGCCCCTCTCATGTTAGTCATGTTAGAATATACTAGGCCCAATTGAAGTCCCAAGTAAGCTTTTCCAAAGCATTTTCAAGTATGTTATGAGCTTCTACATGCCAAGAAACTTTTATTCAAGAGTTTGCTTGATTTGCCATTAATGATAATACATTCAAAAGTCTGCCTCTCCTCATGTTTGCAGAGTGCGAAGAGGCTTATTCCTGCAAGGTCAAACACCCTCCTACCCTAGAGTTCCTCAAAGAGGAGGGTAATTTCAGGTTAAAATTTATAAACCAATGAGGTCTTTATCTAGAAGTATCCCACAACATGCACTATCAGTTCCTGTTGCCCACCTGCATGCTTGGGGGCACTAAAACAGTACCAATGGCTGTCGTTGCATCCCTTAACAAAGGCCAATAAACCACCGGGAATTTTTCCACCTCAGTCTATCAAAGAAGAGGAGCAGCCTGCCCAAAAGGTCATCTCAATCCTTGGACGATGCAAGCATGACCTCATAGAAGCCCCTAGGGTAGAAGTCACACAATCACACCATAGGATAGAAGTCAACCACTGACAGATCCAAGGCAGCACCGGAATCGTGGCCATGAAAAAAAGGATGACCCCATGCTCATGAAAAGTAAAAAAAAGGAGTGAAGCACTTTCTATGTGTTAGCATGAGTATCCACAATGTCCTTTGCATCACAATTTGGAATATTGCTATGGTTATGTTGAACATATTCACCCAGCAAAGAGTTAGCAAAGTCTAGCAAATGGTTCCAATCCAAGTCATGGGATTCATCAGAGTGATTTACAACCTGTGCATACGAGTGCAGCATAGACTCGGAAGGAATTGAGTTCTCAGACATCATCATGGAATCTTCTGCATCATGTTCACTGTGTTTCACAGCCGGCTGTGTATCAGGGCATGGAGCCATTTCCTAAGTCCATGGTACCATATCATCTTCTTCCTCAGAATCTGGTCCCAATGCCTCCACAACCTAATCAATGCAAGCTGTATTAAGCTCAGGCATGGTGGCAGGGTCAACCACCTTAAACTGTTATTACAGATCTTCCTGATGTGTCATTCTGCAGGGAGGTGTGACAGGGTGCACAACCCACAATCACTTCGGTGAGGACACAGGTGTTTATTTGAAAGCACAATCTGAATACACCCACTCCTGATGCAGAGCACCACAGGACAGTCACAAGTACAGACCAGGAGGATCAAAGGCCTGCCACTGTACTGCTGAGATATGACGACTGTCAGTCCTGCTCTCTCTCTCTCTCTCTCTCTCTCTCTCTCTCTCTCTCTCTCTCTCTCTCTGTGTGTGTGTGTGTCAGCAACTCAGTCTCACAGGTCTGCAGGTCTCCAAATCCCCACAGGCTGGACCTCTCTCTCTCTCTCTCTCTCTCTCTCTCTCTCTCTCTCTCTCTCTCTTTTCGTAAAAGGTAATTGTATTAATTACGGTAAAAAGGTACAAGATTACATGATTACATGATTACAAGAGACACGAGGGCCCTAGGCCAACGTGTGGGAAACCCCCGTACTAATGCACTAAAAAGGTTACACCAATCGTGGCAACGACCCAGCGGCAATTGCCATATGCCAGGGATGCAAATCCTCCCAAGGGAGCAAGTCGGAGTGCCGGATGAGATCTAGCTGCCAATGCAAGAGCCCTTTAAGCCTGGCAATATGTCTCGGTACATTAGAGGCCGAATCAAAGAGAAAAGCATTGCGCGTGGTCCAAATGTGCCAGCATCCCCAGTATCTGAAAAAGTGAAATAAGATCTTCATATGTAACTGTGGCGGTGTGGGGTACTTTGGGCGCACAAAAACCCAATCGAAAGGAGTTAGTGAGGACCCCACCACTGAGCGCCAAATTTGCGACAAGAGTGACCAGATATTCTTGGCGAGCGGGCAAGAAAGAAAACGATGTCGGGCCGATTCCGCAGTAGTGGTACAGAAGAAACAATTGCCATTGGAGATTCGACGCTTGGAAAGGGCCAAGGCAAGAGGAAGACCACCAATCATTACCCGCCAAAGAAAGACCTTGCATTTGAAAGGTGCCTTATTCAGCCAGCCCTCCATCAGCGTTGCCTGCCACCATGACAGCGATTTCCGCAGTCCCCAAACAGTATTAGCTTTCACACCCAGCCATTGGTGATCTTGAATGAGAAGATGATACACCTGATTAGTAGAGGCCTTTTCCAGACTCAATCGGCCTGCAAGGTCCCAATCCTGCCAAGGACGATCCACAACCAGGGTAGGAAAGGGTTGCCTACCCTGAAGCTCCGACAAAAGCTTTCCCCATAAACCAAAATATCCGCGCGAGATCCTAAAAAGTCTCCTAGCAGTCCGAAACGATGCGAGGACATTGCGAGTGGCAAGGGTAGCATCCGCAATCGAAGTCACACCTAAACGGGCCATGCGGTTAAATCTCGGTCTGAGCTGATGTTTGTCTTCCCATGAAAGTAATCTCGACACTGCCAACAATTCCAGCTGAAAGGAGTTAGTCTGCAAGCGGTCTCCCATTGGATGCCAACGGGCCTTTTGGAACACCACTTTCCAAGAGCCGACCAAGTGCAGTAACAAAGAGGAAGAGAGACTGGAAAATCGAGAGTCAGCATTAAGGACATGCCACCAAGAGGCCCGAAGTCGTGTGTTACCATGGCGTAGCCCGCTGTGCTCAAGAAAATAACGGGCTATGATAGTCCACGGGTGATGATCCACACACATGGCACGAAAAAGAGACCAATGAAGAGCCAGCATATGAGTTGTTGCATCCAAAATAGCTCCACCACCCATGCATTTAGGGGTACATGTATGTGACCATGAAATCCACGAAATGCCTGCCTGCAGTGAATCCTTCTTCCATAGCATGAAACGAATGGGATGAGTGAGAGCCTTCAAAGTAGTAGGCATCCACGGCAGCAATGGCAAGAAATACGTTAGCATTGGTAGCATAATTGTCTGAGCCACTTTGAGGCGGACATGGAATGGCCACGCTTGCGACTTCCAATATATAAACTTCGCCGCCAATTTTTGTGAAATCCACTCCAGTAGGTCCTTTGGCCGTACATCCATCCCCAATGGGTATCCAAGATGCCTGACAATGGAGCCACGGGAAACCACCTGGCCCTACCAGCCTAATGACTATAAATCAGGCTCCGTGCAACTGAGAATGGCTGACTTAAGGGCATTGATGCGAAGACCAGAGGCCTGACCAAAGAGCGTCCAAACATCTAATGCCTTTCAAATGTTGTCCCTGTCCGCCCACAAAATCATAAAGGTGTCATCAGCCAAAGATTGGCTAATGAAGTGCTGCCCCAAAGGAAGAGACAATCCTGCCAGCTGAGCAGAAGCCGCCATTGAGGATAACATTGAAAGGACCAGGTGAGTCGCAAGGGCAAAGAAGAGAGGACTCAAAGGGCAACCCTGTCTGACCGAGCGTGCAAGGACAAATGGCTCTGTAACCCCACCATTGAGCATAACTCTTAAAGAAGCCGCAGCACTAATGGTGTAGATCAATCAGGACATCCGAGTACCAAAGCCCATAGCAAACATGAGATCTGCAATGAAAGACCAGTCCACATAGTCAAACGCCTTTTCCAAGTCCAATTGAATCAATACCACTTCCTGACTGGAGTGCCGCGCATAGTCAATAGCCATTTGTACATTTAAGATATTATGCAGAATGTTGCGGCCCTTAATGAAACCATATTGGAGAGGATGCACAATAGCTGAAAGGTGCTTGTGAAGCCGATTCGCCAACACTTTGGAGAAGATTTTATACATCGGGCCCATCAAAGAAATTGGTCTCTAGTGTTGCAGCATTGACGGCGAAGGGACCTTTGAAATCAGTTTGATAAGGCCTTCTTTCCATGCGGAAGGCATAACCCCTGTTTCCCAAACCTGCTGAAACATGACCGCCAATGGCTTCACCAACTGCGTGGCCGAGTTCTCAAAGAATTCATTAGTGAGACCATCCCAACCACGACTTTTATCCTTAGGCAGGTGCAACAAAACATCCATAACCTCCTCCTCGCAAATATCCGCCTTCAAAGTGGCTTGCATATCAAGTGGAACCTGCTGGCGGACCAGATGATAGAAGACCGAGCGGACATGCGTAACTTGGCTAGAAGGCGAGGAAGAAGAACCAAGAAGTTCCATAAAATAATTTCTGCACATATTGACAATGGTCTACAGATCAGTGACCATGCAACCTTCCAAATCCTGGAGTCTAGTCATACTTTCGCGAGCCGGAGAAGCATGCAAGGCGCGAAAGAACTTATGAGACTGGCAGGCACTATCTTGCAATGTATCAGTCAAGTTATGCAGCTTGGCATGCTGATAAGATTTCAACTGAAACACTTGAATAAGATGGGCCAAACGCCTTTCCAGTGACAGCAGAAAATCATCATCTGGGGAATCCACGAGCAAGGAACGGACCAAAGCCAGTAAGTCCTCTGCTGCATGTCGACGTCGCCGACAAAGAGAGGCATAATGAATCCCATACTGCCGAGCAACCCGCTGCACATTAGAGAGCAGCCGTGCAAATGAAGCCAAGCCCTCAGAGGCGAAGTCCAATAAGAACCTCTCAATCAATTGCTGCATATAGCCCTGAAAATTTGGATGCTTCAAATAAGAGGAGTTGAAACGTAAAGGGAGCCTATCCAGCAACTGCATAAAAGGTGCAATAGGTTGTGCCCGCATCTCAAGCTGGAGGGGGAAATGGTCCGACAACGCATATTGCTGCAAGACCTTCATTTCCAGCATCTCGGGAAGAAAATCATCCCCCTGCATGATATACATTCTGTCCAACCGCGACCAAGTAGTTGCATATTGTGCGGAATGAAAAGTAAACCCTGAAAAAGAAGGGTGAAGCCATGACCAAAGATCTTGCTTAAGTACGCGCAAAGCAAAGGAATTCCACACCCGGCTTTCCGGCGTATCCATGACCGAATGCCCTGAAGTGGACTGAGAAGAGTCAACACACATATTGAAATCTCCCATCAAAAACCCCCTTCAGCCAAGTGACATGGAGCCCTGCAAAGTTAACAAGAACAGGGTGGTATTTCTCATGGACAATCATCAACACGCCCGAATAGTGCGTAGCATATGTCCCTGCATAAAACAGACGGAATCCATGACAATCCACAACTTTTCCGGCTTCACCATGACTTTTGTGCTCAACTGCACACAATACATCCCACTGGTTCTCATGCAAGATAGTCCACATGGCATGTTGCTTATGGCGAGAGCAAATGCCTCGCACATTCCACGTGGCTATCTTCATATATCTTCAAAAAAAGGAAGTCAGGAATGAGGCGCCTGTTGCCTCGATTTCACCTTTTCCGCGAGAGCATCCAGGACACCCTCATCCAGAAAATCAGCCAATACTGCAAACGAGTTCTGGCGACCTGCTTTAGAGGTAGAAGGAAAATCCACTGCCTTGGGAGTGGGGCGGGGATAACGCCGATCCCAGGGTGTAATCACATTACCTTTTGTATCAAACGCCAGCTTAGCAGGTGGGCCCTTGGGACCGTCTGTATAGACTTTCCTTGTAGACTGATTACGGGGGGCAAACGGGGCCATAGTACGCGCAGCCTGCTGTGAAGTGAACATTTCTTTCCTGCGCATATACGTGCGTACGGAATCCTGTGAAGCATTAGGCCCAGGATCCGCCAGGCCTGCATCCAACTTTTTACCTTTTTTTTTACGTGCCTCAATCCAATCAGTGGTACGGGAATCCAAACCCGGGACCTGTTGTTTGCCTTTATCCATGACATTAGGTGGCTGAAGGGCCTCTTGTGCCGGGGCATCAAGCACCATGCCATCCTTAGGCAGCACAACCTGCGCATCCTCGGAAGACGGTTGCCTTTCAGGGCATTCGGCCATAAAATGCCCCAATTTACCACATGAAAAGCAGTGTCCTGCAAAGTTGCCCCATTTCAAGCGAAAATGCAAAGGATGCATGCCAGAACAATTGAAGCGAAGCCACGCAGGCCTTTTCCTGGCCGTGTCCCATAACATGCATAAACGGTTTCGATTCATAGCCCTGAGTCTTAGGGGAACCAGCACTGTTCCCACAACTGCCATCGCATCCTTCAACAATGGCCAATAGACCGCCGGACAATTTCCCACTTCCACCAATACCGGGCATTCTCGTTGAAGCAGACGCTGGAAGTCGCCCATAGGGCGCCATGGTACAACATGGACCAAGCGGCGATCAAAGAATAATGGCAACTTGGACAGGAGCTCAGCTCGATGTGTTTCCGATTTCAACAACACCTCATAAAAGCCGCGAGGTCCAAGGAAGATCTCCTCAACACACTCCCCTTGCAATAAATGGTGCATCCACTGGCGAATATGTGAAAGCACTGGGATCCTGCCAGTGAAGAAAAGTATAACGGCACGGTCATAAAACACCGAGAAGGACCGCAAGACTGATTTCGGGTCCACCGTGGCTTCCAGCACATCATCAGTTCCCGCGTCAGAAAAAGTTTCATTATTATGCTGGACATAATCGCCAAGCAGAGTATTGGCAAAGTCCAGCAAATGCTCCCAGTCAATCTCCTGCGAATTCACAAGATCAGAGGCAACCTGCGCATAGAAACGTTCCTGAGGACCCATTGGCTCGTCAGAAGTATGCTTGGAGCATTTGCCCGCAGGCGGCAGTTCAAAACCCAGAGGCATCTCCTCCGTGCACGGCACCATATCCTCCGGCTCCTCTGTATCGGAATCAGGGCCAAGGGCTGCCACCGTCCGGTCTAGAAAATCCATATCCAGGCCAGCCATACTGCTGTCTTCTCTCTGAAGAAGTCGTCAGGCGGCAATCGTCAGATGGGTCTCCAGGAGGCGCACAGGTCTAGGCGATCCTCTCTCTCTCGCTCTTGGCTGCCTTAGCTCTGCACGCGGACGTAAAGCAGGGGACCACAGGCGAACAGGCGTGCACTCGTTCAGGCGTCTCTCTCTCTCTCTCTCTCTCTCTCTCTCTCTCTCTCTCTCTCTCTCTCTCTCTGTATGTGTGTGCAGGAGTACACAGGTCAGGTCAGGTCGATCCTGCGCAGGGTCGTTTTGCAGGGTCCAGTCGAACCTGCGCTGCCCTGGGGAAAGGGACCAGGCGACGCGCAGGGCAGGGCGGCGCGCAGGGCAGGGCAGGGCGACACGCAGGGCAGGGCGGCGCGCAGGGTGCAACGAAGGGCGACGGGGCAGGGCGGCGCGCAGGGGGCGACACGCAGGGCAGGGCTCTCTCTCTCTCTCTCTCTCTCTCTCTCTCTCTCTCTCTCTCTCTCTCGCATGTCTGTCTAGCAGTTAAATGCAACCTGTCTGGTCTCTGTCACTCCATTTTACCCAGGACTGAGCACCTGTTTACCTGATTGTCTGCACTGATTACTTAACCCTGCTCCTGTCTGCATGAAAGCCTCAACAGTGTCTGCGCCCTATTGAGAACAGCTTTCTTGATGACCTGGCTGTCTGTGTGAACCTACGCTTGTTTTACTGCTGCCTTATCAATCAAAGCTCCCTATCTCTCTTTTTTGCATAATCAAGTGGCTACCTAGTGGTAAGCCACTTGTTTTTATCAAGCCACTGACCTGGGTTCAATTCTCCTTTTTTGTAACACCTATGCTAAATGACCATGCAGAATGTAGGAGTTGAACCGAAGACCATCTGGTCACCACCCTGTTCAACTTAACCAACTCTGCTACAGCTGTTTGGTTGCCTCCCTCCCTCCCTCCCTCCCCCGCCCGCCCCCCCACACCTCTCTCTCAACCTCAACCTCAAAATTGTGTCTACTTGCTGTGTCCGTGTCTATGTGTGTGTGAACTTTGCACCCAAACCAACAGATTTTGAGCTAGGTGTCTCAAGCCTTAGAACTGCAGGATCATATGAACAAGTCCTAATTGCATTTCAAGAGCATATTTGCAATAAGCCTATGCCAATAGCCCTAACTGTAGATGAGGATCGTACGAACAATCCCCAACTACAAATTCAAGAACATCATTGTGCCCATAAGTCCATGCATAGCCTTTATTTAATGAAGTCTACCATGCTTATAGCAGTCACACTTCTACTAGGCAACTTGCCTTGGACGTTGATGGCAGTTCTGAAAGCATGGAAGAATCTAGAAGCTTTTGCTAATGTACAAATCACATACTCATCATTATGGAAGCCTTGCTGCACTTCTTACGGTGATCCAACAAATCAATAAGCTTCTGCACTTGCTCAAGTAAACTAGGACCTTCTAGCTTGAAATGAACAAGCTGCTCCACTAATTGATCATGGCAAAGTTTTTCTGTCCTGGCATATCTAGCCTTCAGGTAAGTGCAGAGAGATTGAGAGGACCTCCTCCAGAATGAGTGAGTGATAGCATCAAGGGCTGTTTGATCTGATATATGCCACTGATTCTTAGCATCCTGGACCAGGATTTCATCTTCAATCATTTATGCAATGTTGTTGCACATGGATTTGATGGTTCTCTCAGAAATCTCATAGTTGTTGCCTGTCAGTTTGATGCTGGGGATTAACAAGAAGCCATCAGTGCCAACTAAAATTGCAAGGATCAGTACAGATGCTCAAGGGCTGCACACAAACAGATATAGCAACACCACTACAAATTTTGGATGATTACAGATATCTCAAAATGAGGCACTTCTCTAGGGAGTGGAGAGCTGGCACAGAGAGAACAGTATGAAAGAGGAAAAACAGTATAGAAGAAGTGAGGTATCTACAGAAATGCATACCGACAGTGAAATCACCTGCTTACTGCTACAAGATCACAGCAGCCCTCTGCCTTGGACGGCATGTGGCTGATCTAGAACGGACTGCAGTGGTCATCAGACACCTTGACGATCATGAAGAAATGCTCCCACATTCAGAGGCTGGCTGAAATCTGCAAAAACAAAGAATTTTTCTGCCACAAGAGCATACATTGGAGGCTCGAGAAGCCCTGAATGCTGCTGCACAAGCAAACATAATCAGCTGTGAAGACTCGTCACCAGAATTGCAGGTCCATGACAGGTAAGCTTCAATGACATCAATAGGGATCTTTGCTCTGATATGACGATGGAACAGAGGAGAGGACAAGAAAAAGAGTGAATATTAACATGTGAAGGCAGAATCATGGAGCCAAAACTGGAAACTGAGAACAGGCATGACTATGATCAGAGTGTGCAACCTCCAGCTAGGCATGCAGCATGAAACCTGGCTGACCTGATCTGGTCTGAACATAAATACATGTGGACCAATATCACACGCACACACGTGCGTGCACGCGTGTGTGTAGAGAGGTGGACCAATATGACAAGTGGGCAAAAACTGTGGTCCCATACATGGCCAGAAAGAGACCTATGGATCTCCCTAATATGGAACTACACATAAGAGTCTCAACAGTGTTCACAACTCAGTTTTAGATCAATTACAGCCAGTGCCGAAAGGAGCCTGTCCAACACAGTCAATCAGATTTTGAATTCAGTATAAGACTTTCTTGGCATGATCAGTAAAAGTTTTTCACCACGAACAAGCAATTAGATACACCAAGAAGTTAAAAGACCACGATCATTCTGATCCTCAAACAAGTTACAAGCTTTTTCACTAAACAGAGTTGATCATGGAATTTACAAAAAGACAGTTTATACATATGCATTAAAAAACTAGGCCATGAACTTGCTTCAACTTAATAGAAAGTGCAACCTACAATAGTTTGTAAGATGTAACAGTGAAAGCAACAATATACCTGATCAGGAGAGGATCGAGGGTTGGTTTGTAGTAGTACTGCTGTCAACAGTGAGGGAAGGCCAACCAGTCCGGTCTCCGCAATGGCAGAGACAAGGAAACCAGCGGAACGACCATCATTTGGAGTGCTTAGCTGCACTTGTCCCCTTTCACCTTTATGCTCTGGAGTCTTACCTTCAGCAGATGTGTTAGCAAGAGACTCCTGAAGTGAATCTGCTGTTTGCTCACTGGCATCCGTGTACTTGAGACATTTTTCACTTGTCTTTGAGTTTTCTGCTACATGTTGTCCTGCCCCCATCTCAATATTTGGACTGACCAGAGGAGCAGAATTGACCAGCTCCATCAACAAGCCTTCCCCATTGCTTTCTTTAATTGCAGTCAGGGTTGCATCTGACAAACCAATACTCCCAGATGCAGAAGTCACTTCAGTAAGCTGGGTTATACTCCCAGAGGAAACCATAAACTGCTCCTGCAGTGCAATCCCACCACTTGCTTTGGTAGAAGTCTGAATTGCATCAGAAGAACTCGAAGCCACAGCCACATTGTCACTTATACTTTTATACGCAGTCTCTTGCTTTTCAAACATCATGTTTAGCCGAACATCATAGGGTAACCCAGCTGGCTTGCCCCTGGGATCTGTAAGTGACTGTAGAAGATTCAAACCAAAAAGTACAGGAGCTGGAAAGGGAGCCCCTTCTATTTGTGGCCTATCAAACAAGGAGAACAAGTCACGCAAGTGGTGGATCACTTCACAAGCAACGATAAGTTCTGCTAAATCCTCCTTCATTGAAAACTGGCTCTCATCAAGGCAAGTGTGCCCCATGATTAAAGTCACACTCTCCAAAAGCCCACTTAGTACTTCTCCAACAGCATCTAACTTCTCATCACCAGCAACTCTATCAGCAGTGCAGTTTACAGAAGCTGTGATAAGACTTGTGCCAACCACACTAGCTGAATCCAAACTGCTGAAGTTTTCTAGCGCTGTGGATAGCATAGGGATTAGAGGGGGTAGAAGGTTTCTAGCTATAAAATAGCTTCGGTTTGCAGGAAGTGCCAATAGAACCTTCAGTATGCGGAGCAAGGAGAGAGTTGTCTGTGAAGCTTCAGGCTTTGAGGTATGTGAAGCAGGAAGTGCTGTGGCAACAAAATCCAAGAGGCCTGCTTGTCGTGCTGCATGAAGCTCTGCATCCTTACCATCCATATACTGCAAATTTGTCAAGGCACACCAATTGAATTTGAGTTTAATTCTGAGACTTTTGTATGCTAGCCAAGTGAGACTATGAACTAAAATGCCTAGAATTTAAAAACATGTTCTTGTTCAGGAAAAGAAATAGTGAATGACAGCAAGAAGTTGCTTCAAACCAAGGTTTTCAACTTCAAACTCTTTCAATCCAAAATCTTAACACATCAAGGGGAAAAAGCCTACAGAATTTTATTCATTAGCCTTTAGGCTCACAAAGGAAACTGATAAAGGGAAGTTTTGATTAAAAAACCAACAGATTGTACAACATGTAATTTTGCCATCATTACTAAGTGGAAACGTGAAGTCCCTGACAGTTGTATAATCACCAAATTCCAGTCCTAAGAGTAGTACAATCTCCAAATTGCAAAAAGCTTCTATACCTCAGATTAGTAATGTGTGCCATATATAAAGTTTCTCAGCCCAAAATCCTAAACTGGAACATATTAACATATCTCAGTCAATGTCAAGATTACCAGTATTGTCATGATTACTCATTAACATGGAGAGGCTGGAAAGAGAGAAAGCAAAGATGGGGTGCTTGACCTGGACTCTGACTATTGCTGACAAATCACCACCACTTACCCCTTGTGCAATCCCAAGGATAACTACCTGGTTTATTAGGCCAACACATTTTTGAAAGCCCACATACTAAACAGAAAACAAACTGAGTAACTCCAACCTAACCCAAATAGAAACAAATAGAAACTACAACACACAAAGTCAGGCAGACCTGTCCCTTTTGCTATATAAAAAAGATCGGGGCTGGAACAGAAGACAAACTAGGGCAACCTGATTGACAATCTCAGTCAATCTCAATTCAACAGCTCGCTCACTTCTTGGGACCTAAATTTCTCTAGACTTGAGGGTGAAAGTTTGCATGAGTTGTCATCAAATTACTTCAGTAAATTATAAATCCTCTCCACTATATTGGCATTGCACTGCAAACCCAATTTGTCAAGGTTGCATCACATTCAATGAGAGATACAGTCAGAACATTCTAAGAAAAGGACTCTTCTGAACATGGAAGTTGATAAAACTACTTGCAGAAATGGAAAAGACCTTCTAGGGAAACTGTGAAGGAGCAAACCGAGATAGACATGAGGAGTTTCACTGCAGACCTTAAGTTAAAGCATAGCAGAGAAAAGACAGAGATACAAGCTATCATTGCATGTTTGGACAACAGACCAACAGCTGAAGGTGCATCAGGAAGGAGGTATGAGCATGTGAAAAGCAGCATTGCAGATGTGAAGCTCATGCAAGTGAAGTAACAGGAGGCACCAATTGAGCAAGAGGAGTAGGCACCATTTGCACCTACTCTGGAAGGTGAGAGTGAGGTCACCGTGGAACCTGTAATGCACCTATTGCCATGAGCTGGTCCACAGGGCAATGCAAAGAAGGCCTTTGTGATCCAAGTGGCATACGCATGCATGCTGAGCTGGTCTGCAGGGTAATGAGAAGAAGGCTTTTGTGATCCAAGTGGGCATGCGCATGCGCATGCATGCACGCACAACATGGACAGAGACAGCACAAGAGGCCATCTGGCCAGCATGTGAAAGCCATTTTCACTCCTGGAAAAATAAACCCCAAGTTGCTAGCAAGAAAAAAAAAACTTGTAAATCCAATTATTCTTTAATTTCAGCAACCTTTACAAGGGGTGAGAAAAGGGATAGACAGACAGACACACAGAGAACCTGGTTTGCAGACATACCTTCACCATCTCGCCAATTATAAAGCCAACACCTGAACTTCCAGCTTTTCTAGCTTGCTGGAGTCTATGAAGATCTTGAAGCCACCTGCCTATCTTGGACCTGGCAGCTGCTGCAACAGTTATCGAGCCAATCCCAGACCCTTCAGCTCCATTAGGTGGCTCAATAAATTCATGTTTCTTAGCCATTAGTCTTTGACGAATTCTTTTAATCCTTCTCTTGAAAGTTTGATGTTGCAAGCCCATGGTAGCAGACTTCACTAGTGGCACTCCAGTGCCACTATTTGAGCCTTTGCCTGCAGATACTTGTCGAGACACTGGGACATCCTTCTCAATGTTAGCCTCACTATCACTAACCCCTTGGCTGGCACTTCTTGAATTTCCATCCCGGCTAGAAGGACGACGAAGAGATGGAGAAGCTTGCTCTCTTGACTCCATAGCAGCCCTTTCCCTTATCTGTTCCAAGTAGACCTTACGACGAAGCTCACTTTCTCTAAGTTTTTCAGTGAGCTTTTGTGCTTGCAGTTCAGCTTCTTCTTGCTGTGCTTTTGCCCTTACTTCCTTCTTCCGAACTTGCTCCACTGCTCTTGCTTCTCTGGCAGCACTTGCTGCTTTACGTTCTTCATCCCTTCTAGCTTTTGCTTCTTCCTTTTTGCGCTGTGTCTCTGCAATGCGTTGCAGCCTCTCTGCTTCTAGAAGCCGTCTGCGCTCAAGGACTGCCTCTTCCCTTGCAATATCTTCTTTCTGCTTTATCTTTATAATCTGTAACCTCTCAGCCCTTCTTAGTTCAGAATCCTGCAGCTTCTGTCGAAGAGAGAGTTTTTTATTTTCCTCATTCAAAGAAGTAATAAAACGCACTTCATTCACTTTGATACTTTCATCGCTAGCACGCCTAGCAATTTCAGCCAGGTGAGCTTCATGCCGTGACTCACCTCTTTGCTGGCGAGCATGCATACCTTCTCTCAATTTGCTGCTTCTTACAGCTTGCCACTCACTTACACGGTTAAGTTTCTCGGTTGTACGTTGCAAGCGTTGGACGCGCTCATTTTCAAGCTCTCTACGTATCCTTGTTGCACGGGCCTGTTTTTCATCTACCTCTTTTTTCATCTCTGAAGGGCTTTTCCTTTTCCTTTCAGGAGACATCAACTTATCATGCAATACTTTTACCCTGTCTGTGCTTTTCCATCCAGCACAGGGAGATCGTGATGCTCTATTTGAGCTCTTAAGAGGGGAAGACAACACATCTTCCCAATTTCTCTTTACCTTCCATGCATCCAAAGAACTCCTGGTCTTTGGCACTTTCTTTTCTCTCTCATTATCAACAATAGAAACACGTTTTTCAGAGAACTTGCCTCTCTCCACAGTTGTCGAAGCAGTTGGCCCTTTCCCAAATCCTGTAGGTGGCAGACCCAACTTTCCAGGAGTGAGTTCAGTGACCTTACCTTCACATGTCAAACTAAACTCTACAGTTCTGGCAGGATTAGAGCCCCTGGCAGCTAATGGCACCCTGGAACCAATACTTTGTACCACTTGCATGGGATCACACAAATCTTTCACTTCATTATCAGCAGTCTTTTCGCTTCCACTTTGCAAAACTTGGCTAGAAATCCTGTTGGACTTGGCTCTAACTTTCTGGTTTTCTTCAAAAATACAAGCAGCTTCCTTAATGTTTGGATGAGAATATATAGGTGGAACCACCTTAGATGGAAGAGCCTTACAGCTCTGTTCTATTTCAAGTAATTTTGCTGCATCTCGCCTTTTCGTTTGGGAAACCGTATTCTTTTGAGCAGCTATCTGCTGAACTTTTTTGAAAGCTTCCAGGGAAGACGACAATATTTCTGCTCTGTGAGGAGAACATGCCATTCGGCGAACCTGTATCCAAAAGTCTCAGTTAGACAATTATGAAACCTCAAATACCCAGGAACAAGACTATAAGAGCAGGAAATGTAGTTTATCAATTACCTCCCAAGCAATGGCATGAGGTCGTCTATGCTCAACCTTCCCAGAGAAAGCACCTAAAGCACCTAAAGTACCTCCCAAGTTTCCAGCAAAAAGAACCTGAGATGCGGGTGACTGCTTTTTGACTTTCTCAAAACCCTCAACCCTAGACTTCAGTTCGCTGAAATCAAGACCTGCCTCCTTGAAAACAAGAAGCGCTTCTAGAATCTGCTCCATATCACATTCTAACTCGCAAAGGAAATAAAGTTCGTCAATTGCCCTATTCAAGTTCTCAAACAGATAGCACCAAAGTCGTTGCCGAAACCTTTCTTTGCTTTCACCTGACTCAGTTTCCTCAAATCTTTCCATCAGCATGCTCGCTGCTACACTGAATTCCAAAGTTCTCTCATTCGACGTTCTCTTTCCATCTGCATTTTGATTGGCATTCTCAAGAAAAGGCTGCATAGTCTCCTGTTGAGGTGACTGTTCTTTTGCCTTTAAAGTCATTGTGGACATCTTACTGGAGCTGGGATCCACAGACAACTCTGAAGTATCTGTTTGATTAGAGATGTTTTCTGTCACCTCATCAGGTGATTCGTCCTTTTCTTCATGTGAATGCATCAGACTGTTGATATCCTCTGCAATAGAGGATGATTCACAAACATTTACCTCTGCAGTGTGCTCTGTAAATTCACTTTTGGTTGGGTCAGGTTTATTGCAACTTGCGACAATATCTGGGTCCTGGAATCCACAAGGGGTGTTGATATCACATATCTGGTCATAATCCAAGAATGGTTTTCTGGTATCCTCACATTTCAAGCCATTCAACTCCTTTGTAGAGCTCTGTTTTCCTCCTCCTAAAAGTATTGTAGAATCTTCACTACCGACAAGCATGCTGTCAAAGGAATTCTCCACATGCTTTTCTAGTTGAACTCCAGGCAAAACATTTTCTGTGATATCTTCATCCTCCAAGTTCCCCCATTTGAACTTTGGAGTATCTATTAAATTAGCACCAAGCTGATATTCTGCTGCCTCTATCACACCCTTGAGTGAGAAAGGGAGAGAGCTGTTATATTCAAACTCGCAGGAAACACAAAATCATCACACCAAAAGTTTATAAAAAGACATCATTTCACTGATGGCTATAAACAAATCAACAATAATTTATTGCTCTCCACAAATCAAAGACAAGGGAACAAGACGGCAAAGCAACACTGCACAATCTACTGCGAAATGTTCATTTTCCCTTTTGGAGAGGGAGAGAACAAGAACACATTGGTAAAAAAACAAAAAGTGGGGATTTCTTTTGCAGAAGCAATGAAGGAGAGGCAGTTTGCTCCAAGCTTAAAGAGGAGATAATCAGGTAGCATAATGAAGCAACTAACCCATGAAGCATGATCTCAAAAGCCACAGAATCAAAACTACAGCAGTTATGTGCCTTGCCTTGGGGTCTCAATGTGAACAGAACTGTCATTCAAGACTTGTGATTTTACAAAATATTAATCAGGCTCATTTTGCCCCTCAGTCGTATAGCATGGTCATAAACACCCTAGAAGAGTCCAACTCAAATTAAAAACTAGTTCTTTACTGTACAAGAAGTCTTCGTCAAGTTGCAATCTACTTACCAAACAATCATTAGCTGTCCCTGCTAATAGCTTCTCACTTCTGATTTCATGGCCAACCCCCAGATTTTCTGAATTTGGGAGGTTTGCCTTAACAAGAGATGGAGGGCCTTCATGCATAACAGTTGATATTATAGGTAGCTTGGAAGCAGCTGTCCCATCATTTTTTGCCTTCACTGACAGTTCAACTGGCTTTTTAACAGTGAAGGTTGACTTTACAGCTGAAAACTTTGCTCCTGACCTGTTTTTCTGCAAAAACGCAAAGCTTGTGTATAAAATCTTAGCCAATAAAACAATTCTTCCAACAAGAAACATTGAGGAAAACTTCTTGTATAGACAGGGGATTCAGGATATATTATGTCACGAAACTAAAAATCGCCTACTTTCTCAAACCCAAAAAAAAACTATATTGAACAACCATGTTACGTAAGTATGGAGCTCTTTACAGGATGTAATGCATCATAGTCCTACACAGTCTCAAAAGTTTTCCTAAGGTTTGTGTAAAATCCTGATTTGTATAAGAGGGAACGTAACTCTCAACTTTCAGCCCAGGGTCTGTGCACAAGCCCAGCTTGCGCAACAGGAAGGAAATTTTCATCTTCCAGCTCAGGTGGGCAGAAGCCCAACTTCTACAAGTGGAAAGTGTAACCTTTCATCTTCATCATCAAACCTAACCTGGTTTTGAAGTGGCTATGCTTGTCCAGAAGTATGTGAAATGGATGATATGGTTAATGCAGATATCAGTGGCTTTGAAAACAGGAAACATGTCTAGGCAAATGCTAGCAGAGAAAGCACACATTCCAGAAAGACCCATTGCTTAGCCCTTGCAAACAAAGCATGAGTTCTCAAACTAGTCCATGGACCTGATGGTTATGCCTCACGCAAGCAACATCTACCCTTTAAGATGATACATAAGCATTGCCAACAACCCCAATGTTCTCGTTGTAAACTACAGCATATGAAAATTCATCTTACCTTTTTGACTTCACACCAGCCTGAATCCTGAAGATTCTGCTCCTCTTTCTCACTCCTAGGATCCCCATCTGCAGCAGCATTGATATGCAGAGAAGACATTTTTTGAGGCATCCAGCCTTGCTACTCTCAACTCTAGCAAGTTCCATTGCTGCAGCATCAAACAGCAAAAGTTAGAAAAGAGATCAGAATGCATATCAAGCTTCCCTGAAAAATATAAGAATATATATTGACCTTCCCCAATCCTGCCAAAAGGTCATAAATGACATTTTCTTAAACACATTCGTAGGTCATTTACCATGTTTTCAACCAATAAATGACATCCAATAGCTAAAAGCAGCTACAAGAGAAAATAAGCACATTCAAAAACAGTGAATGTGCTGTCTTCACTCAACTATCAGTCCATCCAATCAGCCTACAATCGTTTTGCGAATCCATACTATGTCATGCTAATTTGGAAATGTGGCATGAGTAAATGTGAGGAATGCTCAATCGTTCTTCAGTAAAGGCAATCATTGACATGGCTTGCACATCACGGGAATCCCATCCCATGGTTCTTTAGTTAGAGAAGCTGATTGGGATGCCAATGCTAATGCACTAACTACAGCTTGTGTTGAGATTTGTGCAATCACACTCCTAAGACAGCCTCTTTGCATGGAGCAATAGGGCAAGGGACATGCAACAGCCTAGGAGAAGCTGCCTGAATCCCACAGCACAGTGAGAAAAGGGGAACCATCCTACAACTATAAAAGCATGTACTTGACATTGAGTTAACTGATGAATGCTATTGTACTTTGTACTTTTAGTCTTGTCCCTCTACTCAAGATTGTGTTTATGAGTCCAAGCTAATCTATCTTGAAACCTAATTCACTTAAGTAACAATCAATGTGTCTAGTCTCAGTCATCATGCTTCTTGTCATTGACTTCTGTCCTCCATAGCTAGACCTTGCTCAAGGATCCCTGTTTCTCAACAACTTGGACATTGGTATGGCCCCTTGATGAGGATGATGATTCAAAAGAAGTGGATGTAGCTGCTGTCTCGAGACGAAAGAGCTCTTGCCCTATCCAAAAACCCCTAGCAATTAGAATGCATGGCACACCAAAGAGAATAATTTGATCCATCCAACCGATCTTCAAATCTGAGGTACAGGAATATGTCCCCTTTTGATGTAGCAAAAGATTGTCATGCTACAAATTTTCACAACACTAACACGTGCAAAGATAAACAATTCACCTCTTTTTAAATGAGGAGTACATGCACTGTTAGGCCTAGTGGAAGTGTGAGATTGACAAAAGTGTAGAACAAGGCACCAAGACAAGATGGGATATGAAATGTGATTCCTAAGAGTATCAAAGCACAAGATATACATTTAAATGAGCTTTACGCTAGCTCCAAGATACATGCAATAATCACAAGCATTTTGTAATGCCAACTATAGTATATACAATACAATTTCTTGATGAAAGCATAATCAAAAATCCATGTAGTAAATATTATCATGTAAAGAGATGTCGATGCATGAATTTGAAGGGGAAGGACAACAAGAAGAAGGACGACAAACCAAAGAAGGACAAAGAGGACCCTAGACTCTACTTGTCACACCTGTAGCAAGACATCTCATTAGAAGAAGGATTGAACCAACAAGGACAAGAAAGACACCAAGAAGGAGAAGGCTTCAAAGGATTCAGGAGTGGTAGCCGCTCCCTCATCAGCTACTTTCCTCCATTTGGAGATGGTTCAAGTATCGTCTCCAAAGGCTTCTGATGCTACATTAACGGCCCCACCCCCCTGAGAATGGATTGTTGACAGCGATGTCTCTTGGCACATGACCCCTTTTTCTGCACATATTGCCCATTTATGGCCTTCGCATGGGCAGATTCTCATAGGAGATAGCTCTTCTATTTCCATACAAGGTAGGGGTGATATGCAGCTGATTCTAGATGGACGAGATGATACTCATACTTTTGAGGTGCTATATGAGCCAAGTTTAAGTTACCATTTGCTTTCCATGCACAAGATTTGTGCTCTTGGTTGTTGGTTGGGTTTGATACAAATTCTTTCCATATTCTTGAGTGTGGCTCGAGAAAGGTTCTTTCTACAGGTTACGAGGAGAATGGGGTCTACAAGTTGAAGTCTCCTTCTGCCTTGACTTCCTTTTTTTTTTTACTTCACGGACGTAGTCCAAGCTATGGCATGCTCAATTTGGCCACCTAAATTATGACTACCTTCATCCAAGTTTGAGTTACCATTTGCTTTCCGTGCACAAGATTTGTGCTCTTGGCCTGTTGGTTGAGTTTGATACAAATTCTTTTCATATACTTGAGTGTGGCTCGAGAAAGGTTATTTCTACAGGTTACAAGGAGAATGGGGTCTACAAGTTGAAGTCTCCTTCTGCCTTGACTTCTTTTTTTTTACTTCACCGACGCAGTCCGAGCTATGGCATGCTCAATTTGGCCACCTGAATTATGACTATCTTCAGAAGGCTTCTAGGGAACAACCTATAGAACATAGTGGTGAGCCAGCAACCTTGTGTATCCTACATTTGTGGCAAATAGCATAATGATGCCATTCCCAGCAAGGCTTTGAGGCGGTCTTTAACACCCTTGGAGCTTGTTTCTACAAATCTTTGTGAAATACAAACTCCCTTAAGGGGAGTTTGTATTTCATGCTTATTATTGACGATTTTAGCAGGATGACATAGGCGTACTTCTTGACAATGAAGTCGAAGGCCTTCTCCAACTTCAAGGGTTGCTGGCTCTTTGAGGAGAAATGATCGTCTCTAATAAGCTTGCTAGGTTTTCTGCAAATCGTGGTATTCACCAGGAGTTTGCCAACACAAACACACCTCAAGAGAACGGCATATTGAAGCAGAAGAACAAGAGTGTGATCGAGATGGCTTGCACCATGATAGAGTATCGTTAAATACCTCAACGTCTCTGGGCCGAGACTATGGCTATTGTTGTCCACATTCTCAATCGATCACCTACTTTAGCCATGGTTGGTATGACCCTTTATGAGGCTTTTTTTGGAGCCAAGCTAGATGTTTCTTATTTCAGGATATTTGGATGTGATGCTTATGTTCATATCCCGAAGACTTAAGAGGGACAAGTTTGAAGTGGCTTCGAAGAAACATGTGTTTGTGGGCTATAGCTCACAATTCTAGGGCTACCACTTGTATGATCCCATTAAGCAGGATGTCTACACTAGTCATGATGTGAGATTTGTGAAGGTTCCAACTTCAGAGGGGGGTGAGGAGCACCCTGTACTTGGAGATCCCGAAGATAGTTGGGCACCAAAGATTGTTCCTTTGGAACCAATGTCTCTTGGAGATACTTCTTCTTTAGATAAGTATTCTTTTTCACCATTGGCCATCCCACATGAGCTGTTGTCTGTGGATGCTTCAGAGACTTTAGCAAATGCAGAGCGACGAGAAGCGATCTGGCCCCCTCCTTGTTGGGCACGTGATACACTCCATGAGACAGGGATTGGGGGGATCCTTCAGGAGTGGCAGCCACAAGATGGCCTACGGCGTTCTCAGAGGAACCAAGCACATTCCACCAAGCTTGTTTGTTCTGACTATTGTCTGATGATACGTCTTATGCAAGATAGGGAGCCCACCTCGGTGAAGGAGGCTTTGCATTCACTGCATTGGAAGAAGGCTATGGAGCAGGAGTTGGATGCTATTGAGTGGAATGGCACTTGGGACCTTGTGCCTCGACCCGCTCATAGGAAGGTGATTGGTGTCAAATGGGTCTTCAAGTCCAAATATCACAATGATGGTACTCGAGATAAGCACAAGGTGCAGCTCGTCGCAAAGGGTTTCACCCAATGGCCAGAGGTGGATTTCCATGGCACCTTTGCATCTACAGCTTGGATGGCTACCATTCGAGCTGTTCTTGCCTTAGCCAGCCATAGGAGATGGCCGGTTTATCAACTTGATGTGAAGTCCACCTTCCTCAATGGTGATTTGAAGGAGGAAATCTATGTTGAGCCCCCTCTTGGCTTTTCGTCATCAAATGGATAGATATACAAGTTGAGGAAGGCCCTCTATGACCTCAAACAGACTCCATGTGCTTGGAACAAGAAGATAGACTCGTTCCTCCAACAAAGATTGTGGTATTGGTGCTCCACGGCCGATCCACAACTTTATGTCCACATTTCAGAGGGGGCACGTGCTTTGTTTGTGTTCTATGTGGATGATTTGATTTTGACAGGTGATTGCATACAGATGGTTAAGGCAACCAAGGCAACACTTCATGAGAAGTTCAAGATAACGGACATGGGACTTCTCGATTTCTTCTTAGGGCATGAGATCTATCAAACTCTGCTGGGGATCTTCATCTCCCAACAATAGTATATGCAAGAGCTCTTAACCACATTTGAGATGGACAGATGCAAGTCTCTAATGACTCCTATGGATCCGAACTGGAAGGCCACAACCCATGTTGATTCACCTTTGGCGGATCCTGCAACCTGTCTTCCTCCTCGGATAGGGAGGTAAATCTCTAACTACAACTTAATTACAGCAGCAAACAATAAATGCAAATCTGAAAAATACAAATTTACCTATTGATCTTGGACAATGCACACCCGATTGGCCCCAAAATTGGCGCCCTTTTCGGTATTTCTTTAGCTTGATTGAAGGAAAAGTTGATTTAGAATGGGATTCTCCCAATCCCTTTTGGTATTTCAACTCCCCTTGCTATCCAAAGTGACCAGCAAGTCTTCAATCTATTTTGCCCCTTGATTCGAGCACTCAATTGGCCTTCACCCACTTCATAGACGATGGAAATGCCCCAAATTCAATGGCTGGCTGGTCCTCCACCTGAATTCAGCTGAAATTCACCTTCAACCTTATTGAATCCAAGTCTTGGAGCTTCCAATTTCTGGCACCTTCCCAAGGCTGCTGCTAAACCCTAATTTTTGCTGTAAATTAGGGTTTACAGCAAAGAAATTTGCAATTTCTCAATCTCCAAGGGTCCAAATACTGAGATCTTAGGAGCAAGGCTGTGAATAGACTAGGAGATGAGAGGGAAAGTTGTAGAGAGAAAATTCAGAGTTTTGTCATGAAGAATGACTGAAAAATCAATCAAGTGCAGCTGCTGCCCTGCCACAACAGCATGTAGATGCAAAGAACTAAAGAAAATCAGTCCCTATCTCAACAACTTGTAGATGCTGTCTCCTGCTGTTGATTGATCTTCTTTTGCCCCTGGCTGCCTCAGAAGGTCCTCCAATGGCTGCAAATCAAACCAACAGCCTCCCTCCCTCTCTCTTACAAGCTGAATTTATAAAAATGTCTCTCCCCCTCTAAAGACGTTTTTCAATATTGCATAGGCATTTTTTACAAGTGGCAGCCTTTCCAAATGGTTTTCCCAACATTTTTCATAATTAAATATTAATTTTCAGTCTTTAAATACTGAAAATTAATCTAATAATTATTTTGGTGCCCTAAAAATAAACTGGCTGGCCAATAATTAAAGTGGCTAGGCAACTTCCATTTCCGAGTGTCTCTGCGCCATCTTTGACCATCAAATTGGCGTTAGGTACCATTAAACGCCACTTCTCTAGTAAACCTAAAGAGATGCATTGGCAAGCTACTTTGAGGATTTTGCGGTTCCTGAGGGGGACCCCAATCTAGGGCTCTTGTATCCAATGGGTGCAGAAGGTTTAGATCTTGTGCTTACCAGTTGTTGGAGTAATTCAGATTGGGTTGGTGATGTGGACGATTAGCGGTCCATGACAAGTTATTGCTTTACCTTAGGTGCAAATGATGTTTCATGCAGCAGTAAGAAGCAACCCACAGTTGCCTTATCTTTGATTGAGGTGGAGTATAAAGTGGCGTCTTCTACCACAAGCGAGACCGTGTGGCTTCGAGGTACTTGAAGGAGCTTGGCTATCCACCAACCAGTCTTATCACACTTCATTGCGACAATGAAAATTGCATTGGCTTGGCCCAAAACCCCATCTTTCATGCTAAGACAAAGTATATTGAGATCCAGTACCATTTCCTCTAGGAGAAGCTTTTGGATAAGACTATCGATCTAGTTTACTATAAAACAGAGGACCACTTAGCAAATTTGTTTCCAAAGGCACTTCCCTAGGTTTTACTTCATCAACATTCCTGATTTCTCAATCTCTTGCCGTGTCCTATTGGGACAAGTGTGCAATGGAATGCGAGACAGAAATGGAGCAAGAGCAGTGTCAAGAGTGAGAGTGAGAGAATCCCAAAAATGAGTGTATCAGAAAAGTCACGATACACAAAGAATAAAATGTATTTACATGTTAAGGTTCAAATAAGGGTATATTCACACCCGTATAAATTTACACACATGGAGATTAAGGAACTTTACGCCCAAAGGGACTTTACACCCAACAACCTTCCACTTAAAGGCCTGAAATGATATCTTTAAGCTAGCCAACTCCCACTAATTGGACGCAATGCTTATATTGAGCCTTTGCAAGACCCTTAGTGAGAACATCTGCAGGGTTATCTTGGGTTTTGCCCTTAGTCAGTGTGGCAAGACCATCATCCAAAACATGTCAAATGAAGTGGTACCGAACATCTATGTGTTTGATATGTGCATAAAACATGACACCAGATAGCTTCCTTAGAAGCTTCTGTGACTGAAATATATTCAGCCTCTGTAGTACTCAATGCCACAATTTTCTGCAACCTTGAACACCAAGAAATAGCCCCAACCCCCACCAACCAAAGTAAAGACATACCCACTGGTAGATTTTCTAGTGTCAAATCTCCTACCGTGTCCAAATCACAGAATCCCTACAACTCTAGTGTACCCTTTCTATAGCATATACACTTTTCATGTGTACCTTTTAAGTATCTAAAGATACATTTCACTGCTTCCCAATGTGGCTTGCCAAGGTTAGACATGAATCTACTGACAACTCTCACTACATGAGCAATGTCAGGGCAAGTTGCAACCATGGCATACATCAAAGAACTACAAGCTGATGCATAAGGTATGCCCTTCATAGTACTATTTGATGCATCATCCCTTGAGCAATCAGCTTTACTAAGCTTTATATATGGCGTTAAAGGCACACCAAGAGGCCTAGCATCAACCATGTTAAATTTTTCAAGTACTTTGCTGATGTACTTGTCCTATGAGAGAAACAACAAGTGCTGCCCTTTATCTCTTTTAATGCGCATGCCCAAAATGTGTTCAATGGTCCCCAAATCTTTCATTAAGAAGGCTAAACTCAGCTGCCTTTTGAGAGCATTCAAAGTACTCTTATGTTGTCCTCCAATCAACATGTCATCCACATATAAGACCAACACAATAAGGCTTCCATCATCAGCCTTTTCAGTGTATAAGTAGTGATATGCATAAGTGCGTTTGAATCCATGGCTACGCATGAAGGTATCAAACTTTTTATACTACTATCTAGGGGCTTGTTTCGGCCCATATAAGTTGCTTTTCAGCTTACAAACCAAATGCTCTTTCCCTGGAATAGTAAAACCTTTAGGCTCTTTCATATACAACTCTTCATCCAAGTCACCATAAAGAAAAACAATCTTCACATCCATCTAATCCAACTCTAAATCCAAGGATACAGTGAGAGCAAACAAACATGGAGCGTAGTCATCTTCACCACTGGTAAAAAAACCTCCTAGAAGTCTATGCCTTCCTTCTCTGTATAGCCCTTAGCAACCAAACGTGCCTTGTACTTGGGCTTTCCATCAATACATTTCACCTTGTAAACCCATTTGTTAGGGATAGCTTTCCTATCCTTGGGCAAAGATACAAGCTCCCATGTGTTTTTCGTATACAAAGGCTTCATCTCTTCCTGCATAGCAAGCTTTCATATAGCTACCTTCTGACATGTGTAGACCTTCTTACCCAATGATCTATATTGTTAGGCAATGGACCTACATCCTCAGGTATGTGCACACCATCACCTAGTGACTGATTTTCAGCATTTTCTTGCTTCTGTAACCTGTTTTCAGCATGTTCTTCTTGTTGTCCTATTCCATCCTGTGCATATTTGCTGTCCATTATCTTCTAGCAATAGCACAATAGGTTGCTACTTGTTTTCAGCATCAAAAGAACAAAATCTTCAGCTAATGGTTGCTGAATGGCCGGCTATTCATGCTGAAATTTGACCTTCTTTTTGTCAAGGTCACCATGTGTAGCATTTTTCAGCAACTTTGTCTCCTTAAATACTACGTCTCCGCTGCGTACTATCTTCCTGTCCTGAGAAAGCCAAACTCTATAACCCATCTCTCCCTCATCTCCATATCCAATGAAGATGCCTTTGATGGATTTCATGTCCAGTTTAGTCCTTTGATTTACAGGAACATGCACAAAGGTATCACAACCAAAGACACGCAAATGGTCATATGGAGCAGGTTTGCTAGACCAAACCTCTTCAAGAACGCTTGCATAATTGGGAAAGCGATTGCATGCATGAACTACAGTTTTAAGAATCTCTTCCCAAAACTGTTGCAGGAGATTAGCTGTGGATAGCATGCATTTGACTCTCTCACAAAGTGTGCGATTATATGTTTCAACCACACCATTTGATGCAGGATTGTAAGGGACTGTCAACTTCCTCCTAATGCTATGCATCTCACAAAAAAATTTTAACTCATTAGAAACATACTCACCCCCATTATGCGTTCTTATAGCTTTTAGCTTAAGCCCTTTCTCTATGATAATAAAAGCATGAAACCTTTTAAAGGCATCCAATACTTTCTTTTTGCTCTTTAACACATACATCCATGACTTTCTACTGAAATCATCAATAAAAAGTGACAAAGTACCATGCACCCCCATGTGAATTAACACGCATAGTACACACACATCAGATTGTACTAAATTAGAAGCATTGAACTTCTTACTGACACCAAAGTAATAAGGAGACTTCACATGTTTTCCATATATGCAACAATCACTACAAAAGTCAAGACCAAAGCATTTTACATCAAATCTCCCTAAAGTAGAGAGAACCTAAAGGCCTTTTTGGCTCATATGGCCAAGTGTTTTGTGCCAAAGTTTCATATGTGAATGAACTTCAGCCACAGCCAAAAACTTGCCAGGTAATGCTTTACAATGCAAATAGTACAAAGTCCCCCTTTTGCTGCCTTTAACAATCAGCATAAAGCCCTTGTGGACCTTCCAAGATCCACCACCAAAGGTAGTAAAATATCCTCTTGCATCAAGCTACACAATTGACAATAGACTTTTCTTTATGCCAGATATCTGACATCCTATAAAAACAGCTCTTGGCCATTTTCAAGGGCCAAGTGAATGGTACCTACACCCTCTATCTCACATGCATAATTGTTGCCCAAGTAAACCTTGCCTAGGCAACCTACAGTTTATTTAGAAAATGACTCCAAAGAGGTGTGGAAAATCAGAGTTGCAGCAAGAAGAATGTGCACAATAAGGAGATGAGAGCTCAAAGTACAAGAACAAAATCTTACTTACTAAGTTGCTCAAAGTACAACTTGGGTACACTCTATCTCACCCTTGATAGTGATCCATAGGTTGTTTATATAGCCTTTGCCAAGCTAGGGTTAGGGTTTCCCCTGCCCCTTAAGGCCTTTCACATCCATCTGCCCTCAGATACCCTTGCTTAGGGTGAATTCCCATGCCTATATTGTAACACCCCCCCTCAATGCCAAGGTGGCATTGCATCATAAGACATGTTAAAGTTCTCCCCCTCAATCAAATGGGATGCCTTTATAAATCAGGCTACAATGATATTCATAGGTAGAGGATGTTACAAGACTCAAAAGAGTCGGTTATCTGTGGATTGGAAGGCAAAGTTGGCCTCCAATTCCTTAAATACTGGTGGAACACTGAGACACTTACTAGTGATATGCCTGGTCTTTTTGCATTTGTTACACTTCATTTTGTCAAGGTATTTCTTCCAGCAATTGCTTACAATATGCCATTTTTTGTGACAGAAGGAGCACTTAGTGGAAGCGGTATGGACTAACACTTGCTCACGGGAAGTGACTCCTAAAGTTCCTTCAGTATGGTTTCTTTTTTCTTCATCCAGGCAAGACTTGATGGTACTTGCCAAAGTTAAGTTCGGGATATTAGTTAGGGTAGTCACGAGGGTTGGAAAAACTTTCTTCACAGACTTTACCCGGATGGCAATGGCATCTTCATCATGCATGGGTGCTTGAATGGAGGCAAGTTGTGTCATGAGCCCTTTCATATGTGAAATAAACTAGCTTAGATCTTCTTCCTGTTTGTATTCCAAGCTGAAAAACTCAATCTTGAGAAATATCTTGGAGTTCTTCCCTATAGCACCGTAGAGCCTTTCAAGCTCATCCCACTTTTCCTTGGCAGTGGAGAATTGGTCAATATAATGAATTAAAGATTCATCTAAATGAAGCATGATGATGGCTTGAGCCCATTCATCATCTTCTACATCAAGGTTATTGGATGGGTCAATTACTTAGATCCCTTTTATGAAGGGCCAGTAGCCTCTTTCCATTATTTTGTATTTTACCAAGACTTGCCAGGGATGGAAATCTTTTCCATGAAATTTGCGAGTTTGAGACCTTACATCTGCATAGGCCATGGCCATTATAGCATAGTAACATGGGACGGGGAACGAGAACAGAGACGAGGACAGGGAACGGGAACGGGGTTGGGTAAAGGTCCTGGGGACGGGGGAAAAAATGGTAGTTGTTTTTTTTTAGTATTTTAAAATCGCAATTAATCTACTCTAAGAGAGGAAAATTTGCAGGACACATTTGCACCAAATAGAAGAAAATAGAGCATCATATTAGGAAATCCAAAAGACTCGTGACTACTCATCACTCAAGAGTCAAGAGCCAAGGCTCAAACTACAATGACTAATGTACATAGAAGATGGGAGGAGAGTGTAAATACTAAAGCCAAAAAATAAATACAAAATGTCAAAATGCCACATGACATAATGGCAAATGCTAAGTATGAGGGTAAATCGTAAGACTCAAGAGTCTAGAGTGCTCTAGAGAGTCGAGAGTCGAGACTAAGTAGTGGGTCGGACAGTGGGATGAAGCGGAATCTCCACAGACTCTGTGAAGTCCTTGACAACCTGTGGCTCCTCCTCACCTATGCCCTCAAGGTCCTCCAAAATCTCAGTTGTGTGAAGTGGGTCAACCTCTAGATCCTGTTGTGCCTGCTCCCATTCAATGAATGAATCGACTTTCTTCACCATGCCTTTGCAAAGCATTCGCAAGTTGGAACTCACAAAGACCAAATCATTGGCACGATGCACTCCAAGGCGGTTCCTTTTCTTAGAGGCGATGTGGCTATACACTGACCAAAGTTGCTCCAAGCAACTGGAGCTACAACATTGTGAGAGAATGTGGATGGCAAATCACTGCAACTCTGGACCATCTACACCATAATCCTCCCACCAAAGTGCTGAGCCGATCTTGAAGCGATCCATCTGTGCATCTGGCAATCCATAACTATCCTTCTTCTCACGATATAATTGCAATTGATCTCTAATTTTGCGCCTGATACCTATGTCTGGCACTAGACGATCCAAGATAATCCTGAAGCCATTGCTAACCTCTCTGTCCTTTTCCTGCTTGCAACCTTGAAATTCGAGATCCACCATATAGGCTGCTGCATGGAGAGGGGAGTAGTAGGCATCCCATCTTGTCACACACATGGATTTGATCTCATCGTAGTCCTCATCAAGAACATAAACCTTGAGGCACTCTATCATCCAATCCATGGCCTCATATACCTTGCCGATGCATGGCAACATGCCATCGACAACCCTCAAGAGGTCCATGACTGGTTTGATCATGGTGTCAATGCGCTTCACACTTTCCCACCATGCCGTGTCATTTGCTCGTGCTTTGCACTCTTGTCCCCTTGCTATGGCAACCTCTGGAATGCTAGAAAACTCATCACTAAGGAAGAGTCCTCGTAATGCCCCGCTACATGTGGACAAGCGGCCTAACATGAGAAAGTTGAAACCAAACCGTGTCTCTGAATATTTGAGCAGAGAGAGGTTTGACCTCTTGGTGAACTCATGGCGAATCCTCCCATGATTGAGAACAAAGGTGACAATTTTGTTGGCTTCATCCATGGCAAGAGCTATCCATGGTAGGGCCCCAATGTCTTTGATGAGATTGTTAAGACAATGGGCCATGCAAAAAGAAACGGTGATGTGAGGATATGTGGCTTGAAGTATGTTCCCTGTTGCTCGATTTGCCGGTTCGCCATCTGCACAAATGGTCACCACATTCTCAGCTCCCATGGTTTCTAAACCTGTTGCCCACTCCGCAGCAAGCACATCAGCGGACTTCCCAGAGCCGGAGGCGTCATGTGAATCGACAAAATACATCTCTCCACGAGAGTAGGCCACCACTCCATGAATAGACCGCTTGCGGGTGTCACTTCATCCATCCACCACAAGTGTGACACCATTATTGGCCCATAGCTCCTTCATATTTGCCGCAGCAGCCTCAACACTCCTCTTCTCCTTTTCGAGAAGCGTGGTGCGAAGGGTTTTCGAAGAGGGGGGAACATAGGAAGAACCATATTCCCCAATCTTTGTAACCATGGCTCTAAAGTATGGAGACCTATTCAATGTTCATAAATCAAAGAGAGCATGTTAGGAATCAATATAATGATAAATAATAATGTTAAATGAACATAATAATTTATTATTTATCACTTGACACTAAAAACTCACCGAGCCGCACGGAAAGCAATGTAATCATGAAAGAAGAAACGAGCCATGGCCATGTCCGTCTCTTCTTTCAAGCGAGGATTCCAATTTTCCTCGAGGGTACTTTGGCGAGGACGAAAAGATGGGGTGGTCGATGCGGATGGGCTATATGCAAAAGGTGTCGATGGGAAGGTATGTGATGGCACACCTCTACCCAAGTTACCGCTAGCCTCCATAGGACGTCCTCATAACCCCACCATGAGATTGGAATCAATGGCCACTTGTGGAGATCGCCTTGCCGCTTCGGCCACTCCATAGATTGCGAGCTTATCAAGAAGCTCTTGTCTTTTCTCTGGGGTCACCTTTGTGCAATATCTCACCTCATTCCCGGGTTCGCTCAAGAGATGAGCTCGCACCTTGTTGGCACCACCACTACGTTTGTATCCACAAAGTTTGCATATCCATGCTCTAGCATTGCCTCCCAAACCATACATAGGGCAATCGACCTCACCCCACCATGACCATCGATGTATCGAGGGTCTTCTCCTTCGAGTGGGGCCGGTGGTTCCTTCATGATTATCATTTTATGAAGAGGTGGATGCCGCGGTAGATGTGGATTGGTTTGTAGATGGGGAAGCCGATGAAGATGCCATAGATGATAGAAACTTTGAAAGTTTGATGAGAAGTAGCCTTTGAAGTTTGCCCTTGAGGCTTGACTCCTTGAGCCTTGAAAGTTGAGGCTTGAGCAATGAATTATGAGGCCCAAGGGAGGGAGAGAAGAGTCTAGACTCTAGAGACTTGAGAGGGAGAGAGAGAGTAGATAGTAGAGCAATGAGCATGTAGTATGTACTATAGACTATAGTACTAAGTAGTATAGTCTATGTACTATGTAGTATGTAGTAACAATGAACATGTAATATAATACATGTACATCGTACAATGTATGTAGATAGTAGAGCTTAAGCCTTAGAGGGTAGCCTTGAGGCTGGAGGCCCGAGAGAGAGAGAGAGAGAGAGAGAGAGAGAGAGAGAGCTTGTACAATGTAGAGGGTAGCCTTGAGCCTTGAGGCTTGAGGCCCAAGGGAGGAGAGAGTGGAGACTTGAGACTTGAGAGGCCCAAGGGAGGAGAGAGTGGAGACTTGAGACTTGAGAGGGAGAGGAAGAGCCTTGAGCACGCCGGCCTTTAACCTTGAGACTTGAGACTTGTGAGGGAGAGAAAGAGCCTTGAGAAGTTGAGACTCTTGGCATTGAAGTATGAGTGTAGCTTGAGAGTGGAGCATTATATAGGAAACATTGGCAAGAGCATGGCGGAAATGGCCGTTGGCAGCCAAACAATCAAATTTTCTTTTTTCAAAAATGGCCCAACAGCTCCCTGGGCCGTCCCTAGTTGGCGTCCCTGACACGCACTCGTTTCAGGAACGCGTCCCCGCTTGGCATACTGGCGTCCCCACTCGGAGACGGGACGTCTGTCCATTCTGGAACGTCCCCGCCCGGTCCCGTCCCTGGGACTACGTCCCCCCGTCCCACACTACCGTCCCCTCCATCCCTTGTTACTATGCATTATAGGAAGGTCTTACCAATTGCCTTAAGTAATGGCAATGTCTAATCCTTTACAGGTGGCCAAGTACAACCGAATAACAGAATTGATAAACAAGTTTTAAAGTTGTAGAGTTGAAAACGGTTGAAAATCATACATATGCAATATCTCAAGATAAGATTGAGGTGGTCTTGTTCTTCGAACAACCCTTGATTTAGGCTTTACTGTTTTTCTAGGTTTTAACGAGGTGAGCTTTGATTGGACTTCAGGCTCTTCCCGATAATGGGGCCTATTAGAGGATTTTTTGGCGGAGCACGGCTTATCAATCAACTCTATGCTCTTGGATGAATCGGAGGAGAGTACAATAACACTCATATCTCTAATGTACCAGCAGACTAATATTGGGATATGGTCTATGTGTTTATAATTGTACACATAATCTTACAACCAAGCAGAAAGGGATAAATGTTATAAAGCACTTTGATGGATTTAATTTTCTAATAAAAAACCAGATTGAGTCAATATCTAGCTAGCAACATGATTGTAAAATGCAACATTAGTGCTTACAAGCACTCATCTCAAGGTTTATGCCACTTGAGATGTAAGATGTGGATTGTTTGATGAATTAAAGAGGTCCACCGAGGGTAAGAACTTTAAAATGGAGCTTTCAAACCTTCAACTAACTTTGGAGAAGATCAATCAGTGATTAGAATCACTATTAGTACTCATACATTGAAAATTTTGAAAAATAAAAAAGCTTGAAGCTTTCTGGCTATGGCTGCTAGGAAACAAACAGTTGGGGTTTGGTTGATTGTAACCACCACACAAGAAGAATTTCACCAAACCCTCTTAGAGGGAGATAGCCCACTGGGGGGGCTTTGAAAGCCCTACAGTGGTTGGTAGGATTGCTACGTCTACAAGCCGTGCTGAGCTCTAGGAGTTGACGTCTGCAGATCTGTGTTGATTTGACGATTTGCGCAATGCCGCCTTCCATGCCGCCCAATGTTGCCTTCTAATGTGCCAGGATTGGTCCCCTTGTGTTGGGGAAAAAATCCTCAGTTGAGGTCAAGAGCTGAAATGCTCTCCTTTGGCTTCCCCAGGTCCTCCAAGGTCAAGGGGTCAACCTCACTATGGAGGTTGAAGATCCAAGATGAGAGAATGAAGCTTTTCTTTTGCACTTAGTGAAGCTGAGGTTAAAGGAAGCTGAAAGGATCAAAGGAGGCTCTGATACCATGTGGAAAATCAGAGTTGCAACAAGAAAAATATGCACAAGAGGGAGATGAGAGCTCAAAGTACAAGAATAAAATCTTACTTACTGAGTTGCTCAAAGTACAACTTGGGTACACTCTATCTCACCCTTGATAGTGACCCATAGGCTGTTTATATAGCCTTTGCCAAGCTAGGGTTAGGGTTTCCCCTACCTCTTAAGGCCATTCACATCCATCTGCCCTCATATGCCCTTGCTTAGGATGAATTCCCATGCCTATATTGTAACAAGAGGGAGAAACATGAAAGGACGCACTGCCGTCCACTATCCATGATTAGGACAGCCCATCATGAGCTGAAAGTAAGGCATCAATCACCTCCCTCTTAGTGATGTGCATATCACCTATTGCTGCCATAATATCTACATCATTGCATGAGGCTGCAACAAGTATCTCTCCACTGTCAAAGAGCTCTTCAATGACCACACTAGATGCAACATTTGCCATTGCAACTTCTTTTGAGGGAGAGTTGTCATCATCTTTATTATCATCCTTCTTTTTCTTTCCTTACTGTTTCTTTCTTTCTAGCTCTTTCTTGAAGTACTAACAGTTGTGCTTTTTATACCCTTTACCCCCACACTAATAGCAAGTAACATCCTGTTGTTTGCTCTTGCTTTTACTCCTACTTTTGCCTTTATTTCATGCATTGCTCCTCTTCTCTGACCCGTCTCTAAGACGATAGGATGAACCACTACTTTGTCCATTGGACTTTTTTCTAAACTTCTCATTGAGAATAGAGCCCCTAACACCATCAAAGGTTAAAGCAGGGTTATTGCTTAGTGAAACAACCAAAGACTCCCAGCTATCAAGCAAAGTCGTCAACAAGAAAATAGCTTTCAATTTATCATTGAAGGGCTGCAAACTAAGGTCCTGCAAAATAACTCAAAATCCCTATGAAAGCACTCAAATGCTCGGATGCTCACTTAGACTCATTCAACTTAATGTTCACAGGCTTACGCATAAGATACACTCGCTTTACTGGAGTTGTATATTCATAAGTGTCCATCAACCAATCTCATATGGCATAAGCCATATTAAGACGCCAAATGTTTGTAAGTACATCATCAAACAACCATTTTAATATATGCAATCTTCATCTATCATGGCTGTCACAAGGACGTGAAAATTTGATACTTTGCTTATGTTTAATTGACATTTGATTAAAGGATTAATCAAATGTGCAATTAAAAGATGCACATGTGTTGCACATGTGAGGTGCAAGCTACTTTTTTACAGTTGAAGGCCCAAGGACCCTGTGAAAAATATGGGTATCAAAGGCAAAAGTTGTAACAAGTTATACTTGTAGGTTCTTAGGTGAACTATGGTGTCAGTTTCCCCCTAGGACCATTAATTGGCCATTAAGTGTCAGTGGTGGCACTAGAAACTAGGCATTAATTAATGGATTAATGCTTCTCCAAGGGTCAATTAATGCACGTGACCACTTTGGGTTGCAAATGGCCTAGCCAATTAATTTTTGGATGGGCAAGGTCAATTTTCTGGGCATGGATTAAGGGCTGAATTAATTAATTCTATAAATTAGTTAAATGGCTGAAAATTGATGAAAATGGATTAAGAAAGCTGCCACTTGGCAAAACTTTCCCATGCAAGTGGAGGAAAGGCTAAATAGGACTGAAGGGAGAGGAAAATCTCGTTTTTTTCATTTTGGAGCTGTTGGAAAGAGGTGTTGGACTGTTGCTGCCACTTTTTGGGGCTCCCAGCCATTGGAGACCATTTTGGTAATGGAGATTGCATATTCTTGACCTTGGGAAGCTGACAATTACTGCTGATGCACTTTCTCCTTAAGATCACAGTCTCTGATGCTCCTATTGTTGTTGATGCATCCGTTTGGGGCTGGTACAGCAGGGCAGCAGCTGATTTTGATCAATTCTTCGCGACAAATCTCAAAATTTTCTCTCTCTACAGCATTCTCTCATCTCCTTCAGCCTATCCTCAGCCATTCTCAGCAATTCTCAGCCATTTGGAGGAGATTTTAGTCATTTTCGGTGGGCTAACCTGTAATTTCTGCAATAAACCCTAATTTACAGCAGAAATTAGGGTTTAGCAACCACCTTGGGATCTGTGCCAAAGATTGAAGGCTCAAGGGACTGAAATCAGCAGCTGATAATTGAAGATTATCAAGGGATTCAAGAGCCAGCCCATCCCGAATTGATTTGGGGCAGCATTTGGCCAACCAATGGTCAAATTGAAGAAGAAGTCCTGGGTGAATCAAGGGGCAAATGACCCGAAAGGCTTGCTGATCATTTATGACAGCAATAAAACAATTGGTTAGCAGGAGGAGATTGAAGAATCTCGAGTTGTACTCCTTCCAATTGAATGGAAGCTAAAGAAATACCACAAGCGACACATCCAAGAATGTTATGGTAAAGTGTGTATTTCATTTTATGTGCATTTATTTATTGCTGTAATTAACTCTTAAATCAGGTTATCACCACCCATTCTAAGAAGAAAGGCTGGTTTCAATAGCTACAAGCTTAGTTTCCAAGAGAGTATCATCACACTCCTTGAGAAACAAAATGCCTTGCATCCTGTCACTACTGCTAGAACCATTAGTGGCCACTGTTCAACAAAGTGCCAAGTACCAATGCTGTATTTTATGACAGTAAATATTAGGCTGAATATTCAGCTAATTGCAGCCCAAAATTTTAGGAGATAAGAGCAAGATTTTATCCAAGTTCATGTACAGCAGTAGAAGGAATGACTTTCAACAATATAACTAAGATTTTAGCATATAATCCATGCATACACCACTGCAAAGTGGCTCAGACTTCAACACCAAAAGTACATTTGCAACAATCCCAGATATGCAAGTGATCACTAAGACTGCTGCATCATGAATATTCAGCAATATATCAACTCAATGGGAGCTGCCAAACATGTGTACTGCACCAAGATTGCTTTAGCAATGTCCCCAATGTGCATTTCGCACATCAATTTTGCCAAAATTCACAAATTTCAGTAAAAGCCCCAAATTTTCACTCACCAATCTGCCCTTGTTGCATTAATATGTGTTCCGGAGAGCATAAAACAAGCAAATTTAGTAAAATTTTGCAGAATTTTGCAAAACCCCAAATTACTTGGGTCCAAAACTGCACCAATGTCACTAAATTCGGCTCGACTGAGCAAAATTTCACTCTACATGAAAAGCCCAAAATTTTTCAACGTCAATGTGCACAATTTCTACAATTTCCGGGTCCAATGTCACTGTTATGCATGACCAGCATCAAATCTGGGAAAATCCCCAAATTTTCGGGCATATTTATGCACAGATCTAAGAACTGTGCTGATGCGTGTGAAGCCTGGTCAATGGGAAGGAGAATAGTCTGCAGAATGTAATTTAAAATTTTTGACCAAAGAAAACAGTCTAGCATGTCGTGCCACACCCGACCTATTGCGCCACGCTCGACCTGTCATGCTTGACCTATCACTTCACACTAGTCGGCTCCTGACCTGCGCCTAACCAATTTGGTCAAAACAACCGTCGCCAACTAGCTTGCTGCCCACGTTGGCTTAAAGAAGTACAACTAACGAAGCTGACTGGTCGACTAGTCAAGATAAATGCCTACTGCCCATTGACTGGCTGAAAGGTGAACGGCCTGACTCCTCCTTTGCACGCGCAAAACTGACTTGCACTATCCTCAGGAAGAGCACACACTCTTTTTGCAGCTCTGATACTAGTTTGTTGGGACAAGTGTGTAATGAAGTGCGAGATAGAAATGGAGTAGGAGAAGTATTGAGAGAGAGAGTGAGAGAATCCCAAGATGAGTCAACTAGAAAGATTAAATGTATTTATATGTTAGGGTACAAATAAGGGTGTGTTCACACCCGTAAGCTTATACACACGAAGATCAAGGGACTTTACAGCCAAAGGGACTTTATACCCAACATGTTTAAGATCTAAGAGGGGGTGTTAGAGATATAGTTATCTAGTCATCCCCTGGACAGGCAGCCACATCAACAGCCGTATCAGAACACCACGTCAACAGTAGTTGGACAGGTAGTCGGCTGGTTCTAGTGAAGATGGCCAGTTTTGGCAAGCCGATTGCTATTTTTGCTGCCTATTTTTAATGCTATAAATAGCAGATTTCCAGCACACTTTGGCATTCTCTGATCACAGATTCTGGCTCAATTCGGGGCAGAGATCGTGCTGGCTGCTGCAGACTTCGAGGTGTACAGCAGGGTGAAATCATCGAGGTGGAGATATGTAGACATACGAACTGCGCCCGTGTACATATCTGTATTCCTTATTCAACATTCTTCATATTACATATCTGCGTTCTTCTGTCTCTCTCTCTCTCCTCTCCATGTTCACTCCACCTCTCAATCTTGGTCATACACTTCCGCACCACTGCACTGACAAAACGAGTGTTGACCGTCCAAGATTAAGTGGTAAAGTGTGCATTTCATTTTATGTGAATTTGCTTCTTGCTGTAATTAAGTGTTAATTAGGTCATTACCACCCTTTCAAAGAAGGAAGCTTGGCTTTCAACATAGGTGCATCTGAGCAAACTTCAGAGATAAACATATCATCTTCTACTCACAAACACACCAAAAGCCACATAGCACACTTCAACTTGTGATTGGATATAGATGGGAGTCAACACACAAGATGGAGACACGTTCCAAGAGTGTCCGAGCGCCGTTCAAAAGACTTCAGTGAGCAAGACTCGAGACTATTCATGCCTATATATACAACACCTCCCATTCATTCTTTATCACTTTACACCCGTTGTCGGGGGGGTTTTAGTTGAAAGGTCGTATCCATTAGGGATCAAAGAGAGAAGGAAGTAGAGAATAAGAGATAGAAGAGAAGAAAAAGAATAGACAAGAGGTACACAAGATAAAAACAAAGCTCAATAAATCAAAGCACTGTGTATTGATAGAACCTAAGTCCTTGTCTAGGACTACTCGGAAGCAATCTCCAAGCATTAGATATCCTCGAGCTCCCTGGTTAACCAAAAACGCACACCAAACATTAACTTCTTCTCTGCTGCTTAAACCACAAATCTAATGGTTCTGTTGGCTCCGAAAGGGGGGCAAAACACCCAAACGCCTGATCAGAATTTTTCCAAATCACACCTTCTCCCAGTTCGAAGTGTTGTTTGCTATCTGTAAACTATGATCGCTGGCCGCGTGATTTTGGAAACCCTTCTTTTTGCATGAGATCTCCCAAACTAGTTGAATAAGCAACTTACTTTTTGCATGTCAACCTATTCTAGAAGTTTTCTATAGCTTTTTAGAATTTGCAAGAAATAATATCCAAAATATCAAAAATAGACTAAACTTATCCAAAAATCCTGTATTTTGGAACTCACCATACTATGGACACTAGCATTAATGACTAAGATATCATTGACTCTCTAGATCAACAAGAAAGCCGGATGATGATGCACTCTAGAGTTTTTCACAGTGTCCGCGTAGCAGCGCGACATCCACCTCCTCTGAACCTGCACATGCTCCGATATGTGCCACCGATGTATCCACCTGGGTCAAATATCCATAGCGTCAACTTGTCGCTCATCATGCACATAAGAAGGCATCCTCTTGGATCATAGATCAAAATACTCAATATCTACATAACTCTTGAACCAAACCTAGTGCCCTCTCTAGGATCATAAGGCCTTGGGTGCGCATCATACACTAGAGGCTATGGAACCTCTATATACATGCTCAAAATACACCCATCAACAAGTACATAGCAACATGCTTGCTCTTTCAAAGTCCAACACATAAAAATTTGCTTATATTGGCAATTATGTACCACATCAAACATAAACTGTCTCACTTGCATCCAACATATGTTGACCCATTACCAAAAATAGTAAAGCAATCCATATCTTGAAGTATGTTTGAATTGCCTATCAAGGGTTTTGATAAAGCATCCGAAACATTCTCCATTTGTGGAGCATCACATCTAACATCCTCTAAAGGTATATCCTCGAGCTCATAAACTATCTCAGAAATGATAACTGTATCTTGTAAATCATGTGCATCTAGCACTTCATCAATCTTCCTCTGAGTCCCTGCATCAAGTAAAACACGGGCTTCGTAAATCTCTTCAAATACATTAAGAAAATCTATAGATGCAATGGCTGACTCTTCCACTATAGGATCTTTCAAGGCATCCATGGCTATCTCAATATCAAATTGTAGCTTATATCCAAGTTGCTTGCCCTCTTGCTTGCTATCATGTTTTTGCTCCTGCCCAACCTCTTCCATAACATGCTCGTGAGGTAACTAATTTGCAACTTTAGGAAGATCCACACTTCCTGTCACTCTCTTAGATATCCCTACATTATCTTTACGTCTCTTCTGCTTTTCTTCCACAAGTACATCCATGTTTCACACTTTACTAAATATGCATCTATCAGTGATTCCCAACCAATTATGTCACGAATGTCTTGCTTTGCATGAGACATTTCACTACCAGTAACTTTTCTCTTTCTAGGTGCATGTAAAGCATGTGTCCATATTGCAACATTCGGACCAACCATCACTTGGTGAGACATTCTATCCAACTGTAGATCAAACGTAGAAGTATGTACAACCATGTAAGCATTTCGAACAGCCAAGTCTTCCAACAACCTTTGCACACCTCCCTTTCCAAAATTCAAAGCAAGAGGCAATCCCATTTCTTGTGCATGGATCTTGCTATCTTTCCAAAAGATGAGCTGTCGTACCAAGGCCTCTTGATAACCAACATAATATTTCCTTTCATGCTGCAAACTATCACACCACATACATCTTTTCCCTGGTTTAGGTGCTATTACCTATCTCCTTTCCTCTTATTCTTTCTCATCCAATTTTGCAACCTTCAACTGAAGATCCCACATGCCTTTAACCAATTCATCTAATACATCTTTCCTAACAGTCGGAACATGTACAGCCATAGAAGCAAATGGCTTACCAAATACATCAATTGTTTTGCCCGTAACAATGGACAAGCTAGATACATCCAATCTTTCTTTTCTTCTATGCTTTTTCACCAGTGCAGTAACAGCTTCCTTAACATGCCTCCACTCTGTTTTAAGCCCTGTCTCTATAGTCTCATCCTTTAACAAATCATCAAGCTTCTCTTGAAGCTCAGGATTTGCCACCTGTAGAAATAATTCAATTTTCTAACTTACAAGAGCTTGTTGTTCTACAAGATCTAACTACTTAAACCGACTTTCAAATTCTCTTAATAACTCTGTAGCCACAAGACCCTTATTGAAATTGTAGAATCCACTTCTAGAAAGTCTTGCAGATAATCAAAATGGTATCTTCAATGTAAAATTCTTCCTTAAGTGTCTTCTTGAAAGCTACCCAGTCAACATCCTGCATGTACAATTCAGTAACTCCAGCTTTCAATTCATGTACAGTGGCTTGTACAAAATAACAGCTTCCTTAACATGCCTCCACTCTGTTTTAAGCCCTGTCTCTATAGTCTCCTTTAACAAATCATCAAGCTTCTCTTGAAGCTCAGGATTTGCCACCTGTAGAAATAATTCAATTTTCTAACTTGCAAAAGCTTGTTGTTCTACAAGATCTAACTGCTCAAACCGACTTTCAAATTCTCTTAATAACTCTGTAGCCACAAGATCCTTATTGAAATTGTAGAATCCACTCCTAGAACGTCTTGCAGATAATCAAAATGGTATCTTCAATGTAAAATTCTTCCTTGAGTGTCTTCTTGAAAGCTACCCAGTCAACATCTTGCATGTACAATTCAGTAACTCCAGCTTTCAATTCATGTACAGTGACTCGTACAAAATACCGGCTCTATGCAAGTTTAGCCACTCCAAAGAACTCAATCTTTTGAGCATAGGTACACAAATATGTAGATATATTCCTACCATTAAACAACTTCATCTCACGCTTTATTGTCAACAGAGCATTTATCACAATAGTTCGTGTTTGAGCAAAAGCCTGCATCACCTATTGTTGTTGTTGTTATATCTACATAAGCATGTTCATATTCTGCACTAATTGCTGCAAAACATCACTAGAAATTGTACTCGAAGATTCTCCCATCCTGTCTTTCCTTCCGATGACCTTTCACGTCGGGTTCACCAATGTCGAAGGGATTTTAGTCAAAAGGTCATATCCATCGAGAATCAGAGAGAGAAGCAAGTAGAGAATAGAAGATAAAATAAAAGGAAAAAAATAGACAAGAGATACACAAGATAAAGACAAAGCTCAACGAATCAAAGCACTATGTATTCATAGAACCTGAGAAGATGAACAAAATCCTTGTCTAGGACTACTTGGAAGCAATCTCCAAGTATTAGATCTCCTCGAGCTCCCTGGTAGACCAAAAACACGCACCAAACATTAACTTCTTCTTTGCTGCTCAGACCCCAAATCTGATAGTTCTGTTAGCTTTGAAAGGGGGGTAAAACTCCAAGCCACCTGCTCAAAATTCTTCCAGATCACTCCTCCCAATTCAGAGCGTTGTTTGCTGCTTGTAAACTACGATCACACACCACACAATTTCGGAAGCCCTTCTTTTTGCATGAGATCTCCCAAACTAGTTGAATAAGCAACTTTCTTTTTGCGTATCACCCTAACCTAAAAGTTTTGGACAGCTTTTTAGAATATTTACAAGAAATAACATCCAAAATATTTTTTTTAAAAAGCTAAACTTGTCCAAAAATCCCTTATTTTGGAACTAACCATACTATGGACACTAGCACTAATGACTAAGATAGCGTTGACTCTCTAGATCAATAAGAAAACCGGATGACGATACACTCTAGAGTCTTTCACATTGTGTCTGCATAGCGGCACAACATCGTACTCACTACACTTGTTTTGTTCATGAGACCTTCGTATCTTCTTTTCCTCATCTCCTTCCACCATCCCTGTTGCCAAGCACCAGTCTCCTTCCTCCATAGGGCTGCCACCTTCTCTATCAGCGTCATCATCCACACACAGGCGATAGCTTGCAGAGCCCTTCCCCCTTTGCGTTTGGTGCTCGCCCCTATTGGCATCAACATCCACCTACCTAGCATTAGATCTTCTCTTTCAGGTGACAGTCCATCCTTGCGTTTGCTGCCTTGGAGATCCTACTCTCACCTAGAGTCTCCATCATTATCTAGCATCATCTTTCTATACTAAGACATTTGCGTTTTGGTTCCTAGCCCCTTCCCTTCATCAAGCATTACACTTCCTGCTAGCATTTTCATCATCAGAGATTGTCTACATTTGCATTTTGTTTCTAGCTCTTCCTTCACCTCCAACGTCACTCCCCACAGCCGGCATCAGTCTTCACACGTGTTTCTAGACTCAGAGGCTCCTCACCCTTCGACTGCAGTCTCCCTACTCCATGCATCACCAGTTATCATCCCTACGTTGCGGATTCAGGAGGCCCCTCTTCGACGGCAGTCTCGCTACTCCATACAACACCTCATCATCCCTGTGTTTGCAAACTCAAAGGCTTCTTTGGCAGACTCCTTGCTCCAAGGCATCCCTCATGCTATGGCACCCTTGTATCATATTCACTTCATTATTTTATTCATTCATCATCTTGTTCATCTGAGTTTCTCTTCCCTTCTCACTATTTTCCATACACACTCTGTGTTCCTCCCTGTAAACCCTATTGTCTCTCTAGTTGCTCAGTCATTTCTTGACACAATCACCATATATAGTTTTAGATGAGGACATTTATTAGTTATCTAGAGAGAGTGATGTCATCTTGTTGTGGGAATTTCATATCCGGACATCCTACCACCAAACATGCTTTCTGGCATATCAAAGGAGATGTTACAAGAGCTGGACCTATCAAATTTGGGGATGCAGTGTATCTCACAAGGCACAACAAAATATACTAAGTATGGGTGCTACCTCATTGAGATAGGTATGACACATGGATTCGCTATAGTTAATAGAATAGCCAGATTTTCCTCATCAAGAGCATTCACATGTTAGCCCCACCAACATGGCGCCAACATGGTGAACTATATATTCACTCTCCCCATGCTCACCTCTCATATACACAATCTCACAATATCCCAACGTCCCATTGCAGTTGCAGATGATCATGCCTATCTCTCATTCATAATGGATCTTTGGTACACACAAGATGATGTCCCCCCATGCAGTTCCCAAATGCAAGAGATACTACTTCTCCAGGGAGAAAACCGTATTTGCTCAAGAGTGATCTTCAAACGATTGTACTCCACGCCCGAACTGACTCAACACTCCAATGAGGCCCTAGTGGATAATGATGCTTACCATTCTAAAGTCCTATGGTTTGGCAAATCTTGTGACCAAGGCTATAGACTATCCTACAGCTCATGATGCCTCCAAGCATTCTGTTGATGAGAAAGCTGAGTTGGTCAAGATATAGGTACATTGAGATAAATTGGATACCTACGCCTACCCCTTCCTCTTTCTCTCTTGCACTCCAACTATTATAGCTCATATCAAGCATTTGACTATTACTCCAGAAATATAGCTAGAATTAGACCAATTGTATAATCGAATGATTGTTACGAAACATGTGATTCTAAAGATACAAATGTAGGCATTGAACTTGTCCAAGTCTGCTTCCATGCAAAAGTGTGTCAATAACCTTCAGCAATTGCAAATGCAGGTCCAAAACGCATGAAAGGTGATTACCTCGGAGGACATGGTGACAACTCTTTTTTTGCAGTTACTGCCCCGATTTTGTGCATTATATTCTGCCTTGATTGCTTCAGGGCGAATAGATACCCTTAAGTGAGGAAGTTGGTTCCGATGGTCATGGACCAAGAGAAGCAACTCAAAGGTGAGAATGCTCCCAAATCACAAGCATTGGCAGGACAGTATTCCAAACCGAAGGGCAAGAACAATACAAGAAGAAGAAGGACAAGAAGACCAAACAAAATAAAGCCAAGGATTCCACTTGTCACATTTGAAACCAACCTTCCTCCTCGGAGAGGGTGGTAATGACCTCATTTTACAGTAGTTACAACAAGCATAAAATTATATAAACCGATAATGCAAATGTTACCACTTTAATCTTGGAGAACGAACAACCTGTTGACCGCGAACTTGATGTCCCTTGCAGAATTTCTTTAGCTTTTATTACAAATGGATGGAGTACAACCGAGATTCTCTAATGGCTGTCAAACCCTAATTTATGTTGTAAATTAAGGTTTACAACAGAGATTTTTCAATATCTCCACCTCTAATGACTCAAACTGCTGAAAAATGCTAAGGAAATTGGAAAATGACAAGAGAATGAGAGAGAATGCTATAGAGAGAGAAATTTCAAAGTTTCATCACAAGAAATGCTGAAAAGCTGCTGATGCCCCATTAAAATAGCCATGGAAGCTGTCACCTACAGCTTAGGACCACCAAAAAGACTGTTGCCCCTCTTGCTGTCACTTGCTCCCGGAAGGCGCCAAACTGCTGTCATCTTCTGCAGGAATGGTCCTTGGTGGCTGCAAATCGCATCAAGAGCATCTCCATGCTCTCTAACACCCTTCTTCTCTCTCACAATGGCTGGAATAGACTTCCACCAGCCCCTGAAAACGTTATTTCCACTTGCATGGGCAATTTTTGCTAACTGGCAACCTTCTAATCCCATTTTCCTACATTTATCCAGCTTATTAATTTAGTTTTCAAAATATTAACTCTGAAATTTAATTTAATAATTATTCTAGTGTCCAAAAAAATAATTCCACCAACCAATACTTATATTAGCTAGGCCAATTTGTCTTCCAAGTATCCTTGAGAGTTATCAGTCCTTAGACCACCATTAACTAATTAATTAATTAAGGCCTAGTCTCTAATGTCACCACTGACATTAGTGGCTAATAAATTGGTCTAGGCCAAGATCTGGCATCGAGTACCGCCTAGTACCAAGATCTAGGCGGCCAATTGGTGGCCAGTAAATTGGACTAGGCCAAGATCTGACACCGAGTTCCGCCTAGTATCTGTCACACATAACTTATAACAACTTTTTTCTTTGGCACCAACTAATATCTCGAGGTCCTAGATCCCACACTATGAAATAATTAATTTGCATCTCACATGTGCAAGTCACATTTGCAGATTTTATTAACTTTTGATCAAATGCTAAGCAAAGCAATAAATTTTCGCGTCCTCAATAACACATTTGTGGCAAGACTGGTCATTGAAAGGATTATCCCGATATGGACAAGGAGGACACTAAGAAGGAGAAAACTACAAAGGACTCGAATGGTGGTAACTTCTTCATCGGTTGCCTTCCTCCATTTGGGGGTAATTAAGGATGCTCCTCCAATACCCTCTGATACAACGTCATTGGCCCCTTAGTCTCGTGAGTAGATTGTGGACAATGGCGCTTCTCGCCACATGACTTCTTCTATAAATGGTATTGCTCGTATGTGTCCGATGCATGGGAAAATTCTCATAGGTGACAACTCTTCAGTTCCTATCAAAGGCAAAGGTGCCCACACATCAAAAGTTCTCTATACTTCGAGTTTGGGATATCATCTTCTTTCAACAAGAAGATTTGTGCTCTTAGTCCCACGGTCGAGTTTGATAAGGACTCTTTCCAAGTTCTTGATGGAGATTCTTGACAAGCTTTTTGTGCAAGTCTTGAGAAGAATCGAGTCTACAAGACTCGGACTTCATCAGCCGTTACTTCTCTTCTTCTCTCTTCTCAAACTTAAACTGAGCTATGGCATGCTCACTTTGGCCACCTCAACTACAAGTACCTTCAAAAGGCCGCTCATAGTCAACTTGTGTTGAGCTAACATAAGCATTACATACTAAATTAGCCTCTTAAAGAGCCCTAAAAATGCTTGATTAATGTAAATCCTAAAATGGTGCATAGTTCAAAAAAGCTTTTAAACAGTGCAGGATACGAGGTTCAAAAACTTTCTACAAATAGTAGGTAGGCTGCCCTCCATTCAGCTCAATCTCGTTTTTGCAAGTTTCAAGAGCCCTCTAGCTTCCCTGCCCACACCCTGTTTGTAGAGGACATCTCAGTCAAAGCTGCCCATTGCTGTCTACTTTCATCAGGTGCCTGTTTCCAACCTCCATAATGCAATCCACATCAATTTATGTTGCATTTGCTGATCAGCCGCATCATCTGTCGACCTACTGAACTGCTGCATATATGATCTACGGCTGTTGTTCAAACTACCACATTATCATGCCTATGTTTTTACTAGTTGTCAAACTGCCATGTCATCATCAGCTTGTTGCGTTTGCAGTTTTCTCTCTTCTCTACCTGTCCCCAATACCATACACTGCTACGTTTCCTACTATCCAACATCTAGAGGCTACCTTGCTTCATTTCAAGATCCTCAGAAGTACAACATTCTCTCTGCTCAATAGCTCCACCTCAGTCCACTAGACACGAGAGTTCAAGGTACAATTTTCATGGTTTGTTTGCTACATGAGCATTGTATAGGTACTCTAAAATTGATGCATATTTGGCTAGCAAAGGGTTCAAAAACAATCCAATTGCTCCCACTCTATACATTAAGAATGAAGGGGGGGACTTGCTAATTATCATTCTTTATGTAGATGGCATGTTGCTCATTGGACCTTCAAAAGTAAAAATTGCAAATTTCAGGGCTGAATTGAAATATGCATTTGCTATGCCAAATATGGGCTATCTAAATTATTATTTGGGGATTCAATTCTCCAAAAATCAGCATGGTTTCATCATGTCACGGTCACAGTATGTGGATAAGCTGTTACATAGGTTTAATATGCAAAATTGCAAACCTATGTGCACTCCTATGGAGCCAAGCTTAAAGCTGTCTATGCATGCTGGTGAAGAGATGTCTAACCTTGCAATTTACAGCCAGGCTATTGGCTATCTTATTTATCTTTGCAATACACACCCTAACATTCAGTATGTAATATCTTAGGTGAGCAAGAATATGCATAGCCCACGAACTATACATTGGCAAACTATTAAGCAGATCTTTAGATACTTGCAAGGTACTCGGTCACATGCATTATTATTTCCTAGGGGGGAGACTTGCAATTACAGGCCTACAATGATTCAGACAAGGCTAGTGATACAAACACTTTATGTGGATTATCTCATCTTGACAAGTGATCATACCCACAAGGTCAAAAAAACAAAGAATGCACTACACAAGATGTTCAAGATGACGGATATAGGCCTTCTCCACTTCTTTTCAGGATATAAAATTTAATAGACTTCAAGAGAGATTTTCGTCTCCCAACAGTGGTATGCCATGAGCTTTTGACTACATTTGAGATGGAGGGGTGTAAGGATCTTTCTACTATGAAGATATGCTAGGGTTTGCACTAAGGAAACATAACATGTAGACCAAGACTAAAACACAAAGACTTGGACAGCGACAAGTAAAACTCAAACCCAAAATGCAAAAACTCAAAACTCAAACACACAGAGGAGAAACTCTGAAGTGAATGAATGTATGAGTGTACAGAATGCCCAAGGGCAAAGCAATCCAATGTCGAAGAGTGACGTCAACCAGAGACAAATCCCAAGTGTTGTGACCACCAGCGGGAGTGTCGCAGTGCGGAAAACACCAAACACTGATCACCAAAGTATCAAGGAATTGAGGTGACGACAAGAGAGGTATTTGCTGATATAGACAACCTACTAGACAACAAAAACGCAAGTACTACAATAGTCGCCTAGTACGAGAGATAGCAATAGCTAGTCGCCTCGCACCAAATGCTGAAAATGCAAACTCATCAAGAGCTATGATGAGGCAACAAATGGAGACCTCCAAACAATAGAGCAATGATTGAAAACAAGCCGCCTAGGACTGGATAATGATGGGTTGTAGTCGATGATGGTTGGATAGCATATGGTGGATGGTTGATGGCTAATGGCTGAAATTTGCATGGCAGAGTGAGAAACCTACACAAAAGGATAAGGCTGAATGGTGGGCAACATGTCTATTTATAGATGTTGAAGGGTGCCCCAAAAAATTAGGGTTTTGGGGAACCACTAAAACTCTCTCAAACCGCACACCAAATCTGCATTTTTCATTAATTAAGTGTACTTTGGGGCTGTTTAAAAATGCTAATCAGCTATAAAATGTATTTTAGCTCAACACCCTCTCTCAAGCCCAAAACTGAGCTTGAAAGGAAAAGCTGGCAATGTTTACCCCAAGGCATCCCACCCCAAAGCAACCAAGGCATCAAACAAAGGGTATACGTCGACTGTCCAGTGGCTTATCAAGACTACAAAGGCAATGTTTATCTTACCAAGGAAATCCAAGTAGTCACCCTAGAGAGAACAAGGCATTGGACAAAGGGTGCTCGTTGACTGCCCAATGGCTGACCAAGCCCTACAAAGGTAGGTGGAACCACATTGAACTTTTTTTTTTTTGTGGAAAGTTAATTTTAGGGGGTAGTAGCCGATTAAGTAACAATGACCCATAAGACAAGAGTAGGGATGGTACCCCTAACACACCACAAAACAGTACAAGCTTACCCAACCACTCGAGGATGTCGATGATGAAGGAAAGGTTTTGAAGTATCATGTGAAGAAGAATGGTAGTGTAATCCGCCGGTGCAAACAGCTTAGGGTCCGTCTAGTTGTGCTTTGCACAATGGGATACATAGTATATGAAACCAACCTTCCTTTCGTAGATAGGTGATAATTTCCTAATTACAACTTAGTTATAGCAATCACATTTATTACAAAACTAAGATCTGCAAATTAACTTACAATCTTGGACAATGGACACACTATTGGCCCCAAAATTAGCACCCCTTTCAATATTTCTTTAACTTAATTGAAGAAGAAGTTGATGTATGATGGGATTCTCCCAATTCCTTCTGGTATTCCAACTCCCCTTACTATCCAAAGCGACAAGCAGGTCTTCAATCTGGTTTGCCTCTTGATTTAGGCAGTCAATTGGCCTTCACTCGAAACTTCAATGGAGATGGAAAATGCCCCAAATTCATTGATTTGCTGGTCCCTCCACTTGAATTTGACTCGAAACAACTTCAATACTAACGAATCCAAGTCTTAGAGCTTTCCATTTTCTGGCACGCTTTCCAACACTACTGTTAAACCCTAATTTCTACAACAAATTAGGATTTACAACAAAGAAATCTGAAATTTCTCAACATCTGGTAATCTCAATGCTATAATCTTTGAAGCAAGGCTATAGAAAGGCCGAGATTCGGGAGATGAGAAAGAATGCTGAGAAGAGAGAAAATTCAGACTTTTTTCGCGAAAAACTAAAGAAAATCAGCCATTTACTGCTACTGCCCTGTCTCAACAACTTGTAGATGCAAAGAATTAAAGAAAATCAGTCATTTACTCTTGCTGCCCTGTCTCAACAGCCTATAGAAACTCTCACCTGTTGTTGATTGGTATTTTCCTGCTCCTGGCTACCTCAAAAGGTCCTCTAGGACCTTGAGGGCATAGGTGAGGAGTAGCAATAGGTCGTCGAGGACTTCACAGAGTTCGTGGAGATTCCGCTTCATCGCACTGTCAAACCCACTGCTTAGTCTCGACTCTCGACTCTCTAGAGCACTCTAGACTCTTGAAACTTACGATTTACCCTCATACTTAGCATTTGTCATTATATCATGTGGCATTTTAACATTTTGTATTTATTTTTGGCTTTAGTATTTACACTCTCCTCCCATCTTCTATGTACATTTGTCATTGTAGTTTGAGCCTTGGCTTGACTCTTGAGTAACGAGTGGTCACGAGTCTTTTGGATTTCCTAATATGATGCTTTATTTTCTTCTATTTGGTGCAAATGTGTCCTTCAAATGTTCCTCTCTTAGAGTAGATTAAGTGTGATTTTAAAATACTAAAAAAAAACAACTTTTTAATTGCCGCTTTTTCCCCCATCCCCAGGATGGTCCTTTACCCAACCCCATTCCCGTTCTCCGTCCCATGTTACTATGATCCTGTCCTTCCACAAATCAAAGCCAATGCCATCAAACCTCTTGATTTCAAGAAGGGATTTAATGTCACTACTACTAGAAGCATAAGTGGCCATTGTTCAACAAAGTGCCAAGTACCAATGCTGTATTTTATGGCAGTAAATATTAGGCTGAATATTCAGCCCAAAATTTTAGGAGATAAGAGCAAGATTTGATCCAAGTTCATGTATAGCAGTAGAAGGAATGACTTTCAACAATATAACTGAGATTTTAGCATATAATCCATGCAAACACCATTGCAAAGTGACTCCGACTTCAGCAATATCACCAAAAATACATTTGCAACAATCCCAGATCTGCAAGTGATCACTAATACTACTGCACCATGAATATTCAGCAATACATCAACTCAATGGGAGCTACCAAATATGTGTACTACATACATATGTGTCCAAAAAAACTTTTGATAACACACAAAAAAACCAAAATTCCCTGCAATTTCTTCAAAATCTCAGAAGTGGGAGATAATAAACTCAATTTTCACTGCTTATAGCACCAAGATTGCTTCAGCAATGTCCCCAATGTGCATTTCACACATCAATTTTGCCAAAATTCACATATTTCAGCAAAAGCCCCAAAATTTCATTGACCAATCTGCCCCAATTGCATTAATATATGTTCCTGAGAGCATAAAACATGCAAATTTAGCGAAATTTTGCAAAAGTCCCAAATTTATCAAGTCCAAATGTGCACCAATGTTAATAAATTTGACTCAATTGAGCAAAATTTCACTGATACATGAAATGACCCAAAATTTTCAAGGCCAATGTGCACAATTTCTGCAATTTCCGGGTCCAATGTTTGTTATGCATGAGTAGCATCAAATCTAGGAGAACCCCCAAATTTTTGGGCATAAATATGCACAAATTTGAGAACTATGCTTACACGTGTGAACCCCCATCAGTGAGAAGGGGAACATATTGCAAAAATTAATTTTAAAAAAATATAACAAAGAAAAATTGACGAAACGTGATGTCGTTGACCTGCATGATGTCGCATGGTTTCTACCAAGCTTGTCACCTCACGCCTGACCTATCGCTTGGTCACCGTCAGTCGTGCGATGCTATCGTCTGCCCATGCCTGCCCGAAACATGACGAGAAGTCAACGCCTCGGTACACGCAGTTTGCCGCCTGCACACGCTTGCTGAAAATGTGATGTGCAACTAGCCAACGACCTACGCCTGCCTGGTTTGAGGGACGCCTAATGCGATGGATTGCCGAGCTGGCCTGAAAAGCTGTCGCCTGCACAACCTGACCTATTGCCTACCTCGAGAAGCGCGCACACCTTTGCTGCAACTCTAATACCAGTTTGTTGAGATGAGTGCGCAATGAAATGCGAGACAAAAATGGAGCAGGAGCAATGTCAAGAGTGAGAGCGAGAGAATCCCACAAATGAGTACGAGAAAAGTCACAGTACACAAAGAATAAAATTTATTTATATGGGTACAAATAAGGGTGTGTTCACACCCATATAAGTTTATACACACGAAGATTAAGGGACTTTACACCCAACAAGAGATAGGTTGTTGAGGCTGTCTACGTGCCACATATCAATAGCCGCTAAGATGGCACAACAGCAGGAGGCGTGGCCCCATTGACCTGGCCAGCCGGAGTGGAGGCAGTCGCAACAGTCTCTTGTGGTTTTCTAGGAGGAAGACCTTGGGCTTGGTACGACACTCCTCATCCACATAGCCCAACCTCTGGCAATGTGTACAAAATCTATTTTTCTTAGGAATTTCTACCAATGGGATCATGTTTCTTTGTTTCCGTCGAAGAAAGTGGTGTCACCCTTGTTTTGACTTGCCTTCCCATCTTGCGAGTTCTTGCCACTATTGGTTTTCCCCTCTGAAGAAGAGGCAACCAACCCTCACCCCTCAGAATGGATGTGTGTGGAGGACTTCAAGTGGACTTGATCATGCAACCTCACATAATGCAAAACCTAACACTCTAGAAGGTCAGCAATCTAGGTAGTGAAATAATGTGCTAGATAAAATGGAAGTATTTGTTGGGTAACTTCTTTAAGAAGAACGTAACCTAATCATCGACTAACCTCAGGGAGTCAATAGTGGCAAACTCGGCGAGTAACTGCTGCCAACTGGGCTTTCAAATCATCCCCTTCGTTAATGGAAAACTCTTGAAGCTCAAAATCAAGATTGATACGTCGAGTTCGATCTCAAGCGGCATAGCAATCAATGAGATGACTCCAATGCTCAAAAGTAAGGGAAAAATGCTGTAATTGAGAGTGAAACTCAATAAGCAACCCTGCATTAACTCAACATTGGCTATGGCATTGCGGACTCTCCATTGACAGATGTGATCAAGGTGAGCTAATCAACGGCATAGGCTCAATACCAACAAGAGCTCCCAAAGTCCTTGAGATTCGAGCACTTGTTGCATGAAGTTTGACCAAGTGGTGAAATTTGATGCGTTAAAACAAATCTTATCTGTGAAGGTATCCTTGGCCATTGCACCAGGAGTGGTAGTACTAGGAGATGGAGAAGATGTATAATCGGGGTAGGGTGGGTAGGGAGGATAGAGAAATAGAGTGGAATACACTTACAAAGTAATCCCAAAGTGCCCACCATGCATGTGAGAAGTGTATATGGCGAATCCAAATGTGAGCAAGGGCAATGGAATAGGGATACGAGAAGCAAAGGATGGAAATCCCTACGTAGCAGTAACCTAAGGAATGTGTGATCACAATCCATAAGCAAAGAATGGATATCCTTGCGTTTAAAAGGGAGGGGGGATTGTAAGTGTCTGGGGATAGTGAGGGGGATAGCCATCACAACCATCCCAGAGTGGAAGGATGTGGTAAAGTGGGGGTATGTGGAAGGTACAGTGTTTAAGGATGGCATTTCCCCTAACAATGCACCAAGAGGTGAAGTGAATGGAGGATAGGTAGATGGTGGAATGGACAATGAGAAGGTGTTAGGAGCGGAGATGGAAGATCCAACCCCTAGTGTGCTTTGAGCAGAAGTGGAATGTGATCCAAGATTTTGGAATGAAGATGTGAGTAGATCAGAATGTGGAGAAGATAGTGGTGGGATGGAAGGGAGTTGAGAAGTGTGGTTTACTTGCTCAAATGAAACAGATGGTAGAGACATACCTGATGAAGGGTATCTGTTTCGAGAGCCTCCTCTATTAAAGTTAACATACTAAAAACTATCCAGCTCCTACGCACCAAAAGGAGAAACAAGAGAGGGTTTCGGCTCATACGACTCAAAAGGATTATAAGAACTTGAAGGCCTAGCTGAGATAAAGGAGATGGATCGCTAGACACAACGAACGTGAAGGTATCCCAATATGCAACTCAAACACAAGGAATCTCCACAAACAACATGCAAAGAGACAACCAACCACCCAACATAGCAATAAAACAAGATGAAGGGGGACTTAGCTCACACATGCACGCATACTACTCTCTCTTTGGTTAGGCATTTGCATGTATAACGAGACTTTCAATCACACCACTAGACCTAGAGGAGCAACTCTCTCTTTGGTTAGGCATTTGCATGTATAACAGGACTTTCAATCACACCTCTAGACCTAGAGGAGCAAACAAGCCACTCATTTTGACTAGTGGATAAACCACATACCAAGAATTGTGCACCATTAAAGATACTATTTAGACTAAAGTTTCAACTCACAAGGATTTAGATTTCCACTCAATTAGAGTATTATAAGGCCAAACTCCTAATCCTTAAAGTTGGTTGTAACTTGCAATGATGATTGACCTAACTACTCAATAGTTCTATCCTGGCCAAAATCAAGTTGTCCCCAATGTGGAACCCCTTGCAAAGCCACCACTGTGTGTTGAGAAGGGACTTGGATGAGCTCAAGCTTTTGAACCGTATCTTATCTTCTAGAGCACTTGCCCTCTTGAAGTTAATTGATGCACAAGAAGGATCATCCCAAATGGGTTGTCATGTCCTCGAGAATTTGCTCATGTGGATTGTCATTCACGAATAAGTTACCTCTTCCTTGAACTTACATCTTGTATCCATGATCACATTACTGCCTTGCCCATTTTTAGCAAAATGATAATAAGATCTTTCAAACTTCTTGTGGCATCTATCAATCTCCTTGGATGATAGTTGGTGTATAAGTAGAATAATGAGTGGAGACTTTCAGCTTTAGTGGCATTTTTTTATGGATGACATTTTGGTGCATACTTCTTTTCAATAGGATCGTGAAGAACACTATATTCTCTCCACCCAAGCTCAAAACCAAAAGAAATTGAAAGTCTTTAAGTAGAGATCTTCTCTTTGAAGGTCTAGAGTGCATGGATCCCTCAAAGGCAAAACCTACTCAGCATGAAGCACACAGACCTAAAGATGCATATTCACATGCTTAGTGACGAATCATCCATAAAGTTTGTGTATGATAGATCGAAGACAGAAAATGCCGGCGAAACCTACTCGCCATGAAGCGCACAGTCCTAAAGATGCACACTCATACACCCAGTGACGAAGCATCCAATCATACTTGCATTGTTGCAAAACAGTATAGCAAGGAACTGGTTGGGAAGATGAGCACACAAGATCAAAATGGACAGAAGAGACATGCCGTGACACAGACTCCAATTTTCCGAAGGAAAATTTAAAGGTAAGACAGTGCCTACAGCACGCAGAATGATAAACCCTTGCAGCATAGATCAGCCATTGTATCGAAATTCATGGAGGGTCCTTTCGTTGTTAAGGCATAATAATCAGCATCGATAATGATCTCTCTCATGATAATAAGCGTCGATCATGGTTCTGATCTCTCTCTCTCTCTCTCTCTCTCTCTCTCTCTCTCTCTCTCTCTCTCTCTCTGTGTCTCAGATCATGAGGAGCCGAAGGAATGCCGACCATACATACCTGGAAACTGCAGACTGTATCCCCATTATTGTCGGTGCACGCATGATCGCCCAAGTGTGATACCCCTGACAAGGTCCGTCGTATCGATACGGCCTGATCCACATTCTAACAGTTACGTCGAACGCGTTTACGTTAGTCATCTCAACATTTGAAATTAGCAGACTAGACACTACCTGTAAGGGCAAATCTTCATAGCACCTTGTTAAACCCACATTTCCATAGGTATATCAAGGTTTTTCTTCTTACTCACACGAGTCACATTGGAGCTTAACAACCCTTCCTTGCATTTTCCAAGTCTTTGTGTATGTCATGACCCCATGCCCAAAGCAGTTATCAAGAGAGCGATTGCAAAGCAATGTACATAGTAGAGAGTTTGCCTTGGAACAAGATTGGCCTACCCCCAAAGGTTGTGCTTATCCATGTCAAAAGAGTATCACAATCAATGCATAATGAATGGAATCATTGCAAGAGCATTGCCCTTTTGAGAGAGAAAGAGAGAACACACTTTTTCTTTAATTTTCTAAAATAGTTTTTTCTTTATTGAAAAGCAAGATATCCACACATTTCAAGGCTATGTGGACCACTTAACTAAAGTTAACAATGGGTAATTTTTTTGGGACATGCACCCACCACCTTATCACCACACAATGTATAACCATATGCCCTAAAGGGCAATGCTAACAAATGGGGATATTAAAAATTAGATCCCACCCTTGTGAAATAAACAATTTGAACGGAGAAAACTCTTCCTACATCCTACCAACAAGGTCATGGTGAAGTGGATTGTGTGTGGGTTAAGTTCAACAAGTGTGTGAGTTTGATCCCTACTTCCCACATCCCTCAAAGCACAAATCTATTCATGTCCAACTCTTCCTACATCCCAACTCATAGCTAACTTATCACAATATTTGCCTATAGTCCAGCTCAACAGTTTTTGTGCTTATGAACAAGCACATTCGCTTCACACAATTCAACATACAACTTTGGAATGCATTATGTATCCAAAGTTATATCCATGCAGGCATCTTGCCTATCACAAACATTACGTCATGTTGTTTTGTTATAATAAAAAGGGCTTATAGCCCAATCATAATCTAGCAAGTAGCTTAAATGTACTCGTTTCATTGCGAATGAAGTGCTTTGACTTGCACACTTTGTGATTTAGCATAGATGTACATGTGCCAATTTGACTATGAATCCCCTATGAATGATGCCCTCCAACTCACATAGTTTAACATACAACTTTGGATGCATCATGTATCAAAAGTTGTGTCCATGAAGCGCCTTGCCTATACAAAAAGTTGATTATGCTAACGAGGGAATTATAATACAAAGGATTATATGCATGTTTGATTATGAATAATGCACTCCTAATTCACACACTTTGGAGTTTCATCTTGCTCATGTTGACTTAGCAAGTAGTCATAGATCACCTCAAGAAATGGGATTCGTCTTATGAGAGTTGGACCATGTTGCTTAAGCTTGTATGAGGACACATACACCTACCAATAAATTTTAAACAATGAAGATAATATATACACCATCTAAACTTGTCCCAAAATCTTATAATTAGTTGAAACAATGTGCTCAAACTTAAATAAGACATTTATCCCCCCTTAAGATGACCGTGATAAAGTAAATAGAGTTATAATAAACTTGATATATTGTTGATCGATCTCCTCCAACTTGACAACTACCAAACAAGTATAGTTTAGCTCAAAGTACTTCAATCCATTGTAATTGACTTTTCATGGGGTCACTACACCCACAACTCAGCTCCTTTAGTGAGTAGTTTGGTCCGCTTTAGCCTAGCCTAAGCTAAAGAAAATATCAATTGAATCTTTCTATAGTAAAGTAGCTCTCAATATCTAGCTTAATGCCACACTCTAAATTCTCTAAAATAAACTCCAAACCTCTTTAAGCTAGGGCCCGATTCATGTGATTGAAGGGCCATCCAACACCAAAGAGGCCAACCAAGATGTGTAATGAGAATAAAATGCCTTCCAAGAATAAAGGTATTCAAAGGTATTCATGTGATTGAAGGGCCATCCAACACCAAAGAGGCCAATAAAGATGTGTTAATGAGAATAAAATGCCTTCCAAGAACAAAGGTATTCAAAGGTAAAGAAGTACACAAATTGGCAAGCACAAATCTAAGACAATTAAGCACCTTGGGGATTAAAAACCCTCATAAAAGGCAATATTACTTAGCTTATGGAGGTTAGCGTCAAATGTTGAGAGATAAAAATAGGTCATGTTTAAAACTCTAGGCATGTGAAAGCCCACATTTAGTGTATTTCAATATGTTTCATGTAAGATAAGACCAATAATCACTACAAGGATATAAGGGAATAGAGACGAGTAGTTTCGACGCATATTAGCGACGTCACTATTTGCATCATTATTTGAAATAGCGACCCAAATAGCGACAGTACTCAGACAAAAAAATATGGGTCGAAACCCGAGCACAGCATTTTGCTACAAAGAGTGAAAGAGAGAGTGAAATAGATCATGATTTGGGAGGGAGAGGGAGAGAAAGAGAGAGAAGGAGAGCTTCTCATCGCCGTTGCCTTTTGCAAAGAAGAGGAGGAAGTGCATGAAGGGCGAAGAGGAGCCATTGTCGCAAACAAGAGACAAAGAATCCATCCTCGGGCCTTTGTGGTGAGTGCATTGCTCCCATCTTGGTTTGTTCTTGTTCTTTCTCCTTTTCTTTTGTTTGTTTTTGTTGAGAATGAGGTGCATTGAGAGAAAAAAATAGGAAATGAGAGAGGGAGAATAAGAAAGAAAAAAGGAAGAAAGAACGAGAGAGAGAGAGAGGGAATAAACATGAAACATAATAAAGAAAGAGAGAAAGAGAGAGAGAGAGAGAGAGAGAGAGAGAGAGAGAGAGAGAGGGAGGCAAAGAGGAGAATGAATGAGAAAACACTAGGGGATAGAGAAAAACAAAGAGAGGGTTTGTTCTTGTTCTTTAATTTCTTTTTTTTTTTGTTTTTTTTTACAATGATGTGCATTGAGGGAGAAAGAGAGGAAATGAGAGAGGGAGAAGAAGAAAGAAAAAGAAAAAGAAAAAAAGAACGAGAGAGAGGGGGAATAGACATGAAACATAATAAAGAGAGAGAGGGAGGAAGAGAGAATAATGAATGAGAAAACACGAGGGGGTAGAGAAAAACAAAGAGAGGGTTTGTTCTTGTTCTTTAATTTATTCTTTTTTTGTTTGTTTTCTTTTACAATGATGTGCATCGAGGGAGAAAGAGAGGAAATGAGATAAGAAACGAGAGAGGGCAGAGAATATGGTGCATTGAGGGAGAATGATAGGAAACAAGAGAGGGAGAAGAAGAAAGGAAAAGGAAGAAAGAATGAGAGAGAGAGAGAGAATAAATATGAAAGATATCATGGAGAGAGAGAGAGAGAGAATAAATATGATAGATATCAGGGAGAGAGAGAGAGAGAGGAAGGGAGGGAGGGAGAGAGGAGAATGAGTGAAAAACATAAGGGGATGGAGAGAAACAAAGAGAGGGCTAACAAAGAAAGAGAGAGAGAGAGAGAGAGAGAGAGAGAGAGAGAGAGAAAGAAAGATAGGAAATAAGAGAGGGAGAAGAAGAAAGGAAGAGGAAGAGAGAAATGGCTATCGCATCAGATGTACTCTTGTGTTCTAAAACTATTGATCAATATATGAAAGGTGGGATGGTGGCTGCAGTAGCAGCAGCAGCAGCAGCAGCAGCAGCAGCAGTAGTAGTAGTAGAGAGAGGTTTTGTTAAAGGTGCACCTTGGGTGTGTTCAACACTTCGAGAAGACGTGGAAGACATGTGTCTTCAAGCTAGGTAAATTGAAAGAGAGATTGGACTTGGAGGTGAATAGATGGTTTTCTTGACATGTTTTGCGCTACCTCCTCTTGCACTCTGCATATCGCGTCACACATAAAGGAAAAAAGGTGGCGAGGTTTGGTGCAATACCATGGGACGGGGAACACTCCGACATAGGGTAGTTAGCCCCTCACCCCCATGCATAGCATATTAGACTTTACATGCTGTAATATGCCCACTCGTAAGGGGGTGGAGAGAAACAAAGAGAGGGGCCACAAAGAAAGAGAGAGAGAGAAAGAGAGAGAGAAAGAAAGATAGAAAATAAGAGAGGGAGAAGAAGAAAGGAAGATCAAGAATAAACATGAAAGGGAAAGGGGAGAGAACATAAAATGAAGAGCGCAAAGAAAGGTGCAAAGAAAGGGGGTGAAAACCAAGACTTTAGTTTACGTTAATTTTGTTGAGTTACAAGAGAAGAAATCTCTTCTCAAACAATTTAAGAAAGAAAAAGAGAATGAGAACAAAAACAAATTGTTCGTCGTAATGTAGACGAAATGGAAAATGATGAAGGTCGTGATGTTCAAGATTGCAAGGTGTATCTTAATCAGCATGTCCTGTGTCCTTGCTCTTGATGTAAGCTGGCAATGAGATGAAAACGTTGATTGTCTATAGAACATGTATGACGCTTTGGTAAGTTTCAATCGGAGATAATTGATTAGGCGATCTTAGACTTTGAGCAAACGGTAAGAAAATTGTATATCAATTATGCATTGTATTTGCAAACTAATTGAATATCATATACAAAAACATTGGATGTGGCCGTAAAATTTATCACAGGGAGGTGACGTTTCATCCCAAGGAGGAGTGCACCTATTGCGGCCAGTTAGAAGAGTTCGTGGGCATTTGATGGATGGAGTGCCTGAGCCAATCCACTACTTGGAAGGCACTACCCAGACTATTCCGTCAATACCAGAGGAGATAGATAGCCTTTCAAGCTTTCCTACAATATTGGAGCATTAGATGGAGGCAAGGATTGATGCATTGATGGCCATGGATGCGCAGACATCTAATCCACTTAGGGAGGAAGCATCCATACCATTATATGATGGGTGTTGAGTATCTCACCTGAAGACACTACTTGCATTCCTAAGTGTGCATGCAAAATACGGGTGGAGCGATACGAGTGTGACTGAGCTATTCAGGTACCTTCTACATACGCTTTGTTGATTTCTTTTCGGCACCATTATAAAAAATAATTGTGCTTTTTCAAGGTGTTTTATGATTTCTTTTCAGGTTGCTAAAGTATCATATATTACCACTTGCAAATACCATGCCTGAGTCTCATGATGATACGCGACATGTTTTACAAAAGCTTGGCATGGACTCCAATAGCATCCATGCATGTGCAAATGATTGCGTGCTGTTTTGAGGAGAAAACGAGACTATGGAGACATGTCCAAAGTGTGGTGCTCACAGGTATCAACAGGACTTGCAAGGGCAAACCATCCCTCAAAAAGTTCTTAGACACTTTCCACTTATCCTCTGTATACATCACCACATGTTTCGTAAGTTAGGCATGGCAAGCTTGACAATGTGGCATGTGCAGAATAGATCCATAGATGGAGTCCAATGAATATCAGTGGATTCATGCACATGGAGCCACATTGAGTCTACCTTTCCAAGCTTTGCACAAGAGCCAAGGAATCTTTGGCTCAGTCTTGCTATGGATGGCGTGAACCCATTCGGTCTCCGCTTAACTTCTTACATTGTGTGGCCTGTAGTCCTTGTTAATAACTATAACATCCCACCATGGCTTTCTACAAAGAAAGGGCACCTATTCCTTAGCTTGCTTGTTCTTACTACTACAAAGTCAAGAATATGGACGTTTATCTCTATCAATTAGTTGATGAGCTTAAGATTTTGTGGGAGCAGGGGGTCGTCATGGAAGATATGAGCAAGTGCAATGGTCGACAGTCCGCCAATATAAGAGCCATTGTCATGTGGACCATGCATGACTTTTTGGGATTTGGGAAGTGCTCATGTAAGTAGGATTCCATTCTCGTTGGTAATATCTATCATAGCTCATTCAAGTTTATATTCACAAGATAGAGGTGTTAGGACAAGTTTGGTTACCTTACTTTATCATCATCATGCATGTCCATTGTGTAGGCCATACTTAAAATCCCGAAGGTCACGAACCATGAAGAAGATGGAATATCAAGGACACACCACTTTCTTGCCAGAGGGTCATGAATTGAGGGAATGTTTTCTTAGATGACCTCTAGTATGAACAAACGCCCAAAGCTGGTACGAGCTGAAAATGGTCCATACGGAGTTGCATCCAAACGAAATGCGACTGTTCTCAGTTTTCTACGAGTTACTGTATTGGATCTACTTAAAAATCAACCACTTGTTGGATCCTGTGCATATATTTTAAGAATGTGGGAAGCTTACTATGGGACCACATCATATGAAAGAGAGACACTACAGGGGCATGAATGGATTTGAAGAAGGTAGGTAAGATGGAGGCATGCTGCAATCGTGCTGATGGTGCTTGCAACTAGGTTTTATCCACTAAAGAATAGCGCTTTGTGAAGTAAATTATCAGGTCTATCCGCACTTCGACGGGTATGATGCGTTCTCTCAGATCCACGTTTTCTAAAGACGACCAATTATTAGGGCTAAAATCCCATGATTGGCATAAGATATGTCAGGTTTGTACTACGAATGGACTGTAAGTGACTTACGTATTTTGCTATTTGGAGTGTAGTCGTTGTCTGTAATGCTTCTTCATTTGTGACAGTTTGTACTACCGATCGCGATTGCAGGATGCCTTACTTCAGAAATACACTGGGCAATTTACAGGTTATCAAATTTAGTGCAATGGATCTCACAGAAGGAGATCAAGACATCCTCTATTGAATCTGCAAGGTAGAGAGCAATGGAGACAATCAGTCTCTTTGAGAAGTACCTGCCCACTAGCATGCTCACGATACAAACCCACCTCTTGGTGCATCTTGTAGATGAAGTGGAGATTGTTGGACCTGTCCATGCGCGATGGATGTTCTTCTTAAAGCACTTCATGAAAACCCCGAAAAGCTTTGTGTGACAATGAGCTTGGCCAGAAGGTAGCATGGTTGAAGGTTGGTTGGCGTTTGAGGCATTAGTGCATATTTCATAGTGGCTACCAACGATGGATTCAGATAATAGTATGCTATGGTCACTGAAGGACGATGATAGATTGATTGGAGATGTGATGGTTGAAAATGCGGTAGAAAAAAGGATGGATGTTGCAATGGAGAAGAAAGTGAATCGCTTTTGTATGTTACACCATTCCTCCATGGAGACGTGGCTCGCTAGGTACGAGCAAGCTAGGAAAGATCAGGAAGAAGTGCGATCTGAATTTTGACGTAGTATGCGCCATCGACCGATCGACCCTGAGGGCATGGAGGAGATGTTGCGGTTTATGTCAACGTTTTTGTATGTTACACCATTCCTCCATGGAGACGTGGCTCACTAGATATGAGCAAGCCAGGAAAGATCAGGAAGAAGCGCAATCTGAATTTTGACGTAGTACGTGCCATCGACCGATTCGACTCTGAGGGCATGGAGGAGATGTTGCGATTTATGTCAACGCGATGGTTACATGGAGCTTTGATCGCAGCCTCTTGCAAAGGGGTGGAGGTCTCAATTGAGGAGTGGAAATTCTCAAGGGGATGTAGTCCAAAGGTGACCACATGTTTTATAAGCTATTGTATCTAGATTTTATATGTGACAACTAATTTACTATTTCAATGTACAGTATAAAATATATAGTGCAGGTGGTTGCGTGATAACATTTTCGCGTGGAGCATATCGACAAAATGTGCTCCACAATGGATTGTGGTATCATGGCAAAGTTTGAGCAAGAGAGCTGACGGCAAGCCACGGATCCAAACACCGTTATAGATGAAATGGAGTATTTTGGGAACTTGCAAAGTATTATCACAATGGATTATCATAGCTTCTCCATGATCCTATTCGATGTGTAGTGATTCAAAGTGGTATTAGAAGGAGCCGATCCCCAACTGTTCGACGAGGTACATGAACTCATGTTTTTTAAAATTTTATTACGACATGGTACATGTCACAAGTGTTAAATCTCTCTTGTATATGGTTTTGAACATGCAATTTTCTATCCAAACCCCTGTCAACCTCGATGGTGGTATGTTGTACCTTTAGCTCCCCGAAGTGCAAGAGTATATGATGAAAGCACTGTTCCCAGCATAGATGAGGACAATATGCAGATAGAGGGGTCGATATTGCAAGGGGTGGAAGCCACCCAAATCTTGGAGCATGTAGAGGAGGCAGAATCGGGTAACAATGATAGAAAGATAGGAGGCTAAGAATTCTTTGAGAATGAGGTGGACTCATCCTTTTTGTGGTGACCTTTCTATTGACCTTCCAGTGTATGCGGAGTTGTGTCAGGAGGTTGACATGGGACCATAGGCTATGCCAACTTGGAGCATCCACTTACTCAATTCGTTGATGAATCACTTATAAGGATACTCTAGAATATGCATTTTAAGTAAGATATTTTTTTAAAGAGTTATATTACCGTGTTTTGCTTGAATCTTTATATTGATTATGCTAACATCAATTTTTGTATGTGTAGGTGACCTTTGTGAATATTTGGACAGCACTATGAGTTGAGGGATGAGTGACAAAGAGCTATAGGAGATCTTCACATGTATGTCTCCTGATCAGATGGCTTGATTCAAAGATATGGTAGACTAGGAGCTGTCTTGGACACCATCAGGCCTTTCCATTAGATCTACTTTGGTACACTTTGATGCTTTGGTTTCCAATAGATGAGGTTGACACTCCAGACTTGGGCCCAGTGTCACAATGCGTAAGGCTAAAGGTCACCACATGGCTTTGGCAAAGAAACTGGATAAGATAGATGAAGACGTGTCTTCAAGAGATAAGTAGATTACAGTGAGTGTTTAAAGGTTCAAGAGGTACTTCAATCACAGGGGTTTGAGAGGAAAGAATGTATGGGGTTTCAAGAGCTTAGACTCCGGAGATGGTAGGGATATGAGAAGGTTTGAAGGTTTTAAGTTAAGTCCTTGAGGATGTTAAAAGAGCTTCCAACTGCATGTTCTTAGCAAAGAGCACAAGAGTATTATCTCATAAGTCCTGTATCAAAGCAAGCTTGTTTTCTTGACTGTAAGAGCAATCACAAATTATGAAATATGCTGACATGTATCATAAACAACTTTGCATCCCATCATTCATACATGAAGCCACAACATGAATCATCTTTGCATGATTACATTCAATGAAGACTGTAAGGGATAAAAGCTTATGAGTCATTTACAAGGCTTGTAGGGCAAAGAGACTTGCTTCAAGAGAGTTTCAAATAAAGATTTTGATAAGGATAAGTTACCATAGCCAAGAATTTAAGAGAAAAATCTCTTCTTAATTCAACTCAAAGCATCTAAGAATGACCTACAAATTCTACCTTAGTTGAATAAGGTTAAGTCATACTTACTTAACCATGGTTAGATCTAGGTTTCTTGATCTTTGTATGTGTGACTAGTACTACAGTTGACTTGACTGTGTGAAGGAATAATGGATTTAACAGGGAGCACGACTGTTGCCCTTGTGGACTTGCCTTTGTCCATCTCTCTCCCTACTTTCGTACATGGTATCAGAGAGTGGACCAACGGCTGAACTTTGAGAAGCTTGGGCACCAGATGTCAAACAAACAGCCTTGCTATTCCTCGAGCATAGAGCTGGCTTGTGCACAGAAAGGGGCGAGAGCTGACTATGCTTGAGGAGGCATGGATCTGCAGAAGCTAAGCCACCTGAGCTGGTCTTCAATGACAAGGCTTGCTACGCATCATTGCACCTTACACTCTCTCTCCTTGCTAATCTCTCACCTCGTCACTTTGATTTGGCCGTAACATTCTGCACCTTGCTTACACTATCAGATTGCCTTCTTTCACATTGTTTGCAACATTTGATTCCTTCAGTATGCTTGACTGATCACTTGATGAAGCCACACAATCATCAAAAAGGTTTGACTAATTTTGTGATGTAACCATACAATCATCAACATAAGACCTTGTTTCAAGATCTTTGAAAAAGATTTGTCTCCATCTCTCTAAGCCTCAACCTTTCTATCCTAACAAGATCATTTTCTGAAGGAAAATTAGTACTCGTGTTGTCCCAGATACCTTAGTTTGTGATAGCTGCAACATCTCTAGCTACTTCTGCAGCTGCCCTTGCTAAAGCCAATACTTTTGTAGCAGCTACCGCTCCCTCATGAGTAATTCGAAGGCTTGGGAGACTCCTGTGTACATAAAGAAGCTGGTTCTTTGATTAGAGAGGTTTATCACCAACAGCCATGATGCAGATGGCACACAGCAGGACACCTATCCTCCCTTAAAGGTGCATTCCTCATGCGTTTTCTTTGTCACATTTTCAAAAACTTGTATTTGCAACAATATCCACTGTGGTGAATTCTCTGTCCTAGGAGTATGAATTGAGCTCCCTTGCACACTAGACTTTGATTGGGCACTCCTTGTTCAGCTTGAATGTGCCTCGGCACGTGGTCAAAGAGTTTACTGTTCATAATATAAATCATGGGATTCTTATGAACACGGAAGAGCTTCACTGGAAGTTATATGAGAAAATTTGCATACAAAATTTAGACATTGTTATCCAATAACCACCTTAGTTATACAAGTTATTTTGTATTTAGCATAATAATTTTTAGTTATACCATGTATATTTATGAAAAATAAGTTTATGGGAACCTACAACTTGGTCATCTGGAAGGAATTGACAATCTGTAGGATAAATCACATTAATTCGGGTACAAAAATATGGTCAGAACCCAAGAAAGAGGCCCAAAACTGCCCAAAGTCCACTAGGTCCACATGGGACCAGGAGTAACATACAAGTGACCAACAAGTGACCTAGGCTGGTCAAAAAGTGACCAAGGACTGAGCAGGGAGTAGCCTGCGTTTTTCGGCACAAAATGCGGGCTGCACTGTCTGAGGCAAACTGGAGAGAGCTGGAGCTATGGTGCATGAAATGGAGCATGCAAACGAAAATGCATGCTGAAACAATCTATAAAATAGGGAAATCTGAGAGAAGAGGATTCAACCTGCTCTTATGCACGACCTCTCTCATTTTGTTTACCTTATTCTTGGTCCAATGAAGCCCAACTTGTACCCAAGTACTTGAGTGACTTTGGGGCAAGCAAAGGGTGAGGATATTGAAGACTTATGGGCTGTTATGGGCTGAAATAACCAGTCATAAACAGGGCATCCCACTGTTATGGTCCATTTTTATGAGCAAAAATGGGAAGGAAATGACCTCTTTTCTTTAGGACATTGTTCATGAATGATTAGAAGTGCTTCCTCTTGAGTTTATGCACTCATTTTGAACTTGATTATTGGCTGGAATTTTCTGTTTTAAAACAGGGCTGAAGCTAAAATTATACTTTTTCAATTCATTTCATGTATCTTTGGCCCAAATCTTGGATGCATTTGAATCTATCAACAATATACTTGAACCAAAGGGTTGAAATCCATCTATGTACTTGAAATAAATGCCATTAGAGCTTGGATTTGGCATTCATAAATGAATTGAGAATCTGAAAATATCCTTTATGATATGATGTATGTATCCAGAGGCATTTGATGTAATCAAGTTAATCTTATTCCTTCTGTTCATGTATGCTAAGTACATAGTGAAAAGGCTTGAATTCTTCTTCCGTACCTAAATCATTTCTAAATCCCGGATCTTATTAAACCCCAATCCATTTTCCCTTCCCGAATCTTGAATCCTAAACTCTTCTTCTGCACTAAAAGCCCCGGTGGTAGACCTTCAACTCTTAACGCGACGACAGTGGTGAACCTGACGTGAAGGTTCGCTGCGGAAGAAGAAGTCCAATGGGAGAATCATCAAGTTCGGGAGGCGATGCTTTGCAACAGTTGGTTCGTCTGATGCAAGAGAGCCAACAACAACAACTGCAATTTCAACAGCAGTTGCAATTGCAACAACAACGGAGACAAGAAGAAGAGCGGATTGATGTTGCTGCCATTAAGGCCTTAGAAGCAGTTGGACATGAGCTCAAGCAATTTAATGGACAAAATGTGTCCTCTTTTATCCGCCTCTACACTGAGACAAGATGGTCTTCTTTGGAGTTTCTTAACATGCCTGGAGCCGTTACTTTGCTCGCTTGGCTGTGCATGGTCTCCAGGACCGAATTCATGGTCTTTTCCAAAAAGATGCTGGATGGACTATGTTCAAGAAGGCTCTTCAAGAAGAATTTTTCCTTGAAGACTCTGGCCTTATGACAAAGAAAGTCTTCATCGAATGGGTCGAAAGGCCCAATAAGGGTCTAATCGCTACTGCTCTTCATCGAGAATTTGAAAGCAAATTTGCCCAACTAGATCCTGATGACCAACAAGGTATGGAAAGTCAAAAGATTGAATTATTTTTAAAGGCTGTAGATTCTTCTCTTCAGGAGAAATTGACTGACCGACTTAAAGACCCTGACTCTGAGTCGGGATTGAAGACTTCTTGGAGTGATGCCACTGAAGCAGTTAATATGATTGCTCGAAGAGAGCGATTGCGTTTAAGATGGGGATCAACCCCCCCAACAACTGAATCTATGAAGGAGCCTATTCCAGTTTCTTGTCCTCCTGTCTCTATGACCGAGCAATCAAGAAATTCTGATGTTCCTTCTCCAAAGAAGAATGTCATGGACAAGCTAATTAAAAGCATGAGGGATCTCCATCTTAATTTAACAGGAATTAATTCTAAAGTAGAAAGGCTTGATGTAAAAGTAGAAGAAAGGGGTCGGTCAACTGCCCAAAAGCCTGCACAAGAAGGCTTCAAAAGATGCTGCATTTGGTGTGATAGCCTTCAGCATGACAAGAGGAAGTGCAATGCATTCCGTGAAGCTGAAGCACAAAAATTAGTCTTTTGGAAGAATGGTAAAATTCATGCAACCGAAACCGGGCTTCCTCTTGAGCCAAACTTCGGTAACGGTGGCATGAAGAAAAGATTGGAGGATTTGGCAACAAGAACAGCCTATGCAGCTGTTGATGCTGCAACTTACGGGTTGCAAATTGAGCCAACTAATGAAATTGTTAAAGCATGTAAAACTAATGCAAAATCTAAAGTGTGGACGCATGCCTTGGAATGCATGGAGCAAGGCAAGGCAACTAAAAATGATTTAACCACTGCCAGTCAATGTATTCGAGGGAGAACCGGATGGTCCGAGCCTGTGGATTCATTTTCAGCTTTTGCCCGGTTAGCTAAAATTAATAATCAAGAAGCCATGATAGAAGAAAAGAGAAGAAGAGATGAAGATGTTGCCAGTCCTTCTTCTTCAGGACCAACTAAACGCATAACAAGAAGTAAACCAGACCAACAGAAGGCTGCTGAAAATCCGCCGCCACCAGAATATGACATGGGAGATGCCCCTCAAGCAAAAAAGACAAAAGGAAAAAGAAAAAGCAAACATCCCAGTTACAAGTTGCAATCTGACATGGAGACCGCAATGGATCTTAAACGGATCCTAGAAGAAAGGATTCTTGGAAGTAGAATTGAATTTACATTAGGTGAAATTCTTGGTATTGCAAAACGAGGATTTCATGATGTAATAATTGATGCAATTAAACGAAAAAGACAATATGTTGGTGAAGAAACTGAAGAATCTATACATGCTTTTTTGCAAGTACTTCATATATATTTGCAGGATGAAGAGAAGCTGAAAACTCAAGGGATTCGGTTGGAGGCAATCAAAGAATTGATTGCAGCCATAGAAGCCAAAGATGAAGACATTTATGAAGCAGAAGCTGAAGAAGCTATAATGGTGGAAACTTCTCAATCTAAAGTGAAGCCCATGCATAAGAAAGAGACTCTTCTTCACAATATGCAAGAAGAAAGTGAAACTCACTTTATTCCTAGTAGTCACTATTCCCATACCCATTGGGCAAGGGCGACTACTGAAACTGTTGTTAAAATTGGTGAGAAATAAACTCCATGCATTGCCCTTATAGACCATGGTTCGGAAATTAATGTTATGTCAAGAAGTCTCTATGAGAATGGTGGATGGCCCATTGATGTGGACCCAAGATGGGGCATGAAGGCAACCAATAACTCTTTTGGCGATCTTTATGCAGCATGTCCTTATGTACAAGTTACTATTGGTTATGTAAAAGATGAATTTCATTTCTTTGTTCAAGATTCCTGCAATTATCCTATCATTCTTGGACAACCATTTATTTCCGAGTCTCGTTTAGAGACAAAGGCTCTTGATGATGGTTCATCATATGCTCGGATAAGAAGCAAGGATAATGATAAAGCTGTTCAATTCCTAACTGTTTGTGTTAATCACCATCGTAATAGGGATCGATTGAGAGATCATCCTGTTTCTCCTAATACCCGAGAATTTAAGGGTTTTCGGGTAGCGCTGCTATAAGTGGAGGCTATGGCAGTGCATCATGCCACAAAAAATTGTCTCCACATATGAAGGAGGCAAGGTCAAAAGCTGATTTGCAGGTTTTTTCAGCCAATGGTGTGGGCTGTTATAAACAGTTTTCAGCCATGAACAAGGCTGAAAGAAAGTATTTAAATCATATGGAGCAAGAGCTGAAGCAAATTGATGTTTTACTTAAAGATGAAGAAATTTCAGGACTATTTTATGGGCTGAATTATATTGATACAATGGCTGAAATTTATACAGTCGTTCATGCTGAAAATCAAGCTGAAAATCAGTCCATACAGGTATGTGCATTGGATATGTATGACATAATTCAAGAATTTGCAGATTATGAAGCTTTTGGATAGCCAGACAAGGATGAAGCAAGAGTAGAAACAAAGTATAAAACAGTTGATAAGAAGGTCAAACCGGTAGCTACTCCTCTTCCACCTGAAAGCGAAGGACTGGCAGAAAGGGTATCCAAACGACCAAGCCTTCGTGATCCTAAAGATATTGGTCATCAATTTACAGCAGAAAGTCTACAAAAGCTGAAAATTGGTGAAGACTCTTTTCTCTTGCCATCTGAAAAGCAAATCTTCATGCAGATGTTAAAGAACCATGGTAAAGCTTTTTCATTTCAGCCACATGAAATTGGCTGTGTGGATCCAAGCATTGTGGTACCAATGGTAATTTTTACGGTCCCACATGTGCCTTGGAATCTTAAACCAATTCCAGTTCCAAGGGCTCATTTGCCTAAGTTATTGGAACTTTTAAATGAAAAGATTAAAATGCGAATATTGGAGCCATCTTCAGCTCCATATTCCAACCATTGGTTTATCGTACCTAAGAAGAACGGATCTTTACGATTCATTCAAGATTTACAACCCGTCAATAAAGTCACTATTAGAAATATTGGATCAGGACCAATTGTGGATGAGTTTGCTGAAGCTTTTACAGGTAGGGCAATCTATTCCATGGGAGACTTATATTCAGGCTACGACCAATTTCAGCTTGCTTTGGAAAGCCATGACATTACCACAATGAAGACGCCTCTTGGCCTAGTCCGCATGTGTACTCTATCTCAAGGGGCTACAAATTCAGTAGCTCACATGATGAATGCTATGCATAAAGTATTGAGGGATTATATTCCTCAATTGACTCTTCCTTTTCTTGACGATGTTCCAATTAAAGGATGTGAAGTTCATGAGAAAAATGAAGAACTTAATGGACTTGGATGTCGAAAGTTTGTCTCTGATCATATTAATGATTGTGCTCAAATCTTGTCTAAATTGGAAGAAGTCCATCTTACTCTTTCAGGAGCTAAATTTGTTTTTGGAGTCGAAGAAGTCCTTGTGGTCGGACATATGTGTGGTCCATATGGCCGAAAGCCTTCTCCATCCAAAATAGATGCTATCAGCAAAATGCAAGAAGAATGTACAAATGTTTCAGAGGTGAGAAGATTTCTTGGTGCATGTGTCTTCTACCTTATTTGGATTCCACATTTTGCCCATGTTGCTGAAAGTCTTTATCAGCTTTTAAGAAAGGGCCAAAGGTTTCTATGGACAAAAGAACACACTCAGGCTATTCGAAAACTCAAGAAAATACTGATTTCAACCCCCACTTTAAAGAGGGCTAACTACTCTAATGGACAGCCCATTATACTCATAGTAGACACAAGTCCTATTGGAATAGGATGGGCAGTTGGACAAGACAACCTTGAAGGCAACAGATATGTAATCCGTTTTGGAGCCAAGGTTCTTAATGAACGACAAAGAAGGTATACTCAAATTAAAAGATAGCTTTGGGAAGTAGTAACTGCATTAAAATGTGACAGGGAGTACTTCATGGGTGCACATGTTATAGTTGAGACAGATTGCCTTCCACTCTTGGGCATGATCGCCAACTGTTCCACTCCTGACATAGTCATGCTAAGATGGATAGCCTATATTAAATCCTTAAATCCTGATTTGAAACATATTGCAGGTAGTGATAATCCAGTTGCTGACATGCTTTTACGTGCCAGATATACGGATGAAGAAGAAATGATGGATGAAGAAGAATCAGAGTTTATAAATGATGTTGTTAATGCAGGTACAACAAAAATTACAGCAAGAACAAAAGGTTCAGCTATTAAAACAACTTTTACATCAGCAAGGAAGAATGAATCAACCAAAGAAGGACAATGGATAGCTAGTAAACAGCATATTCCATGTTTTGTTATGGTTTGTTCACACTTTAAAGAAGAATATTATGCAGATGATTGGCTTAAAATTGGCCAATTTTTAAGTACTATGACAAAGAAGGAAGGTTGGACTAATGAAGAGTTCAAGAGAATTAAGAGAAAAGCCTATGGTTTTTTTCTTAAAGATGGTTACCTTTGGAGGCATGCGAAAAAGAAAGGAAGGGCGCCTATTCGTGTCTTAGGAGATAAAAAGACACAAAGACAGGTCATGCAAGAATTCCATGAAAGCCTATTGGCTGGTCATAGAGGCATATGGGGCACTTTCGCTAAAATAAAAGAGAAATTTTGGTGGCAAAACATGTATAAAGACATTGAGCATTTTGTTGAGTCTTGTCATGTTTGTCAAATGTATTCTATGGTAAAGCATAGAGATGGGCTTCAGCCTACCTATCCTTTATCCATTCACTATAGATGGGTTATTGATTTAGTAACCATGCCTACAAGAATTTGGAACATGAGATATCTAGTACTTGCTAGAGAAGATCTCACAAATCAAGTGGAAGGAAAAGCCTTGACAACAAAGTCCACTCATGCTGTTTGTAGATTTTTACTTGAAGAAGTATTTTGCAGGTATGGATGTGTTGCCAAAGTAACTGCTGATAGAGGAGAATTGGATGCCGATGAGGCTCGCCATTTCTTTGCTCAATTGGAAATTAAGCTATCTCTTACCTCAGCCTACAATCCTGAAGGCAATGGTAAGAGTAAAAGAGGCCATCAACCAATTCTTAAAGCTTTAGCGAAATCATGCAAAGGAAAGTTGAAGGAATGGCCTAAAATGCTACCATTCGCATTATGGGCTGATAGAACTACCCATAGTGCAGTAACAGGATATATGCCAGCTGAACTCATGTATGGATAGCCACCCGTTATGCCTATTGAGGAATCCATTGTCACATGGAGTATCTTGCCTTTGGATGAAGGCATGAATAGAGAAGAATTGCTGACTTTACGCATAAGGCAACTTGAAAGAAGGCCAGAAGATGTCAAAACAGCCATTGAAAGGCTAAAAATAGCAAGACTAAAGAATAAGAAGAGGTTTGACAAGCATCATTGACTCTGTCAAAGAGCTATTCAAGAGAATGATTGGGTTCTTGTCTATGATAGCAGCCTGGACAATCAATATAGTGCTCATAGGAAGTTAGCCAAGCGATGGTTTGGACCATATGTTGTAAAAGTAGTACATAATAATGCTACTTACTCTTTGGCTGAAATGGATGGGACCATGATAAAGATTCCAATAGCTGGGAAAAGAATCAAACTCTTCAAATGAAGAGAATCTTCAACTTACGAACTTGATGACTTAAATATAAGCCCTCTACTTGAAGATATGCAGGAAGAAAAAGACTTAGAGAATGAAGATGAAGAAGAAGACCCTCCTTGACCTGTAATCTTATGAAATGGCACATGCCGGAGGATGTGCAGGTTAGGAGGGGGTGAATGTCAAAGAGTTTACTGTTCATAATATAAATCATGGGATTCTTATGAACACAGAAGAGCTTCACTAGAAGTTATATGAGAAAATTTGCATACAAAATTCAGACATTATCCAATAACCACCTTAATTATGCAAGTTCTTTTATATTTAGCATAATAATTTTTAGTTATACCATATATATTTATGAAAAATAAGTCTATGGGAACCTACAACTTGGTCATCTAGAAGGAATTGATAGTCTGTAGGATAAATCACATTAATTCAGGTATAAAAATATGGTCAGAACCCAAGAAAGATGCCAAAAACTGCCAAAAGTCCACTAGGTCCACATGGGACTAGGAGTAACAGACTTAAGTGACCAGCAAGTGACCTAGGCTAGTCAAAAAGTGACCAGGGACTAAGCAAGGAGCAGCCCACGTTTTTCGGCGCAAAATGCGGGCTGCACTGTCTGAGGCAAACTAGAGTGAGCTGGAGCTATGGTGCATGAAATGGAGCATGCAAACTGAAGATCAACAAGCCCAATGATTGAAGATGTAAACATGGTGAGAGCTCCACTTCTCTGCCTCTTTGGTCAGATGAAAATGCATGCTGAAACAGTCTATAAAAGAGGGAAATCTGAGAGAAGAGGATTTGGCCTGCTCTTATGCACGACCTCTCTCATTTTGTTTACCTTATTCTTGGTCCAATGAAGCCCAACTTGTACCCAAGTACTTGAGTGACTTTGGGGCAAGAAAAGGGTGAGGATATTGAAGACTTATGGGCTGTTATGGGCTGAAATAACCAGTCATAAACAGGACAGCCCATTGTTATGGTCCATTTTTATGAGCAAAAATGGGAAGGAAATGACCTCTTTTCTTTAGGACATTGTTCGTGAATGATTAGAAGTGCTTTCTCTTGAGTTTATGCACTCATTTTGAACTTGATTATTGGCTGGAATTTTCTGTTTTAAAACAGGGCTGAAGCTAAAATTATACTTTTTCAATTCATTTCATGTATCTTTGGCCCAAATCTTGGATGCATTTGAATCTATCAACAATATACTTGAACCAAAGGGTTGAAATCCATCTATGTACTTGAAATAAATGCCATTAGAGCTTGCATTTGACATTCATAAATGAATTGAGAATCTGAAAATATCCTTTATGATATGATGTATGTATCCAGAGGCATTTGATGTAATCAAGTTAATCTTATTCCTTCTGTTCATGTATGCTAAGTACATAGTGAAAAGGCTTGAATTCTTCTTTCGTACCTAAATCATTTCTAAATCCCGGATCTTATTAAACCCCAATCCATTTTCCCTTCCCGAATCTTGAATCCTAAACTCTTATTCTGCACTAAAAGCCCCGGTAGTAGACCTTCAACTCTTAACGCGACGACAACGTATTAGGTTCATTGAAGATAACCTTTGCCGTATACATAATCTTCTCTGAGTATCCCCATGTAATTGGGAAGCTTCCTATATATGCCTATATGTATTCTTTTCCATGTGGTAGCATGGCCTAGATTGTAAAGGTTGTTCAGCTTGAGAAGCTTGATGCATTGTAACTGCAGTTGAATGGGAACAGAAGCACATGTACTGGCTGAGAATGCAATAGTGGTCATTGATGCAAAATTTTCAGTAAAAACTGGTTGCACTATAGGTCATTGAAGTATATTGCCTCTGCTAGCATTTTGGGAGATTGATTCTCTACACTCAAACTTGTTTTGTAAAGTTGAAACTTTGGAATGGAAAACACAAGAGAGAAGGATACTATCACTTAGATAGTTGGTGAGAAGATGGACTACAATGATTTTGTTCTATGGAAATTCAGGATGTCTAATTTCTTAATTGGAAGAGGCTATTGGGACCTAGTTACAGGTCTTGAAGATGAGCCCAAGCTACCGGAGGATAGATCTCCAACACAGGATCGATTAAAGGCACATAAGACATGGTTGGAAAAGGCTAGCAAGGTATTGCATTGGCTATCCTTATGTGTGTCAGACACAAAAGCTATGCAAATTGCAAACTGTACTTCCCCAAAAGCTGCTTGGGACTTATTGATGAAGAATTATGGGCATGTCACTCATACGAGAAAAACGTAATTGAAGCAAAAATTCAGCCACATATCCAGCAATGGAAGGTCTATTGAAGACTATGTCAGTAAGATTAGAACCATTGTAGAACAACTAGGCTCAATTGGAGCTGAAGTTGAGGATAATGATTTGGTGGCCACTACCCTCCATGGTCTTGGAGAGGAGTATAAGTAGTTTGACACTTCCATATTAGTATGTCAGGAGCAGCCTGACTTTGATGAACTTGTCGCACTTCTTTTGCATGAAGAAGTGAAACTTGGACTCAATACAAGTTCCAGTGGGTCTAAACCAGTAGGGACAGTGTCTTCTACTCAAATCAAAGGGGTAGAGGTGGAAGAGGAAGATCAAACTTTAGAGGAAGAGATACTGAAAATGCATATGCAGCCCGTGGACAACAAGGTACTAGATGGCAAAATAGGTAGCCTCAAGCAAATAGAGGTGCCTCAAATGCTCGTGGAAGAGGGGGTTATTCATCTAGAAGAAGAGGCACTTGGCAGCAGCCTCAAATGAGTCGTGGACAACAATCAAATGCAAATAAGGATCGTCAATATTGTGGCAAATACGGGCATGTAGATAAGGATTGTTACAAGAAGTAGAATGATCAGAGAGCAAGAGGAAGGCAACATGGTAATTATGCTTCTTCTAATGGTATGCAGGAGGATGACATGTTTGTTTGCTATGCAACATGTGATGTATGGTATATAGACTCAAGGGCATCTAACCACATGACTCCTCATGGAGAGTGGTTTGACACATTGGTATAAGGTGCTCGTGGATATGTTTGCATAGGGGATGATACACAGCATGACATTATGCATACAAGTACTGTTCCCTTGATGATGCATGGTAACAGGAAAAATAGTCTCTATGATGTGTTACATGTACCCTCCATAACCAAAAACTTGCTTTTTGTGGGACAAATGGCTGAACAGAATCTACAAGTTAGATTCAATAGAGATGGATCCTACATTGAAGAGTATGGTCAAGGATGCAAATTCATTGCTAAAGGCAAAAGAAATGGTAGGATGTTTACATTGGATACAAAAATTCTAGCATTAAATGCTGCTATGTACTCACATGACAATGCTACAATAAGGGACATTGAGATATGACATAAAAGGATTGGTCATATAAATGTTCAAAAGCTGAAGAATATGTAGCATAACCAAGTAGTAACTGGACTCCCTAAGTCCATGTGGAATTGGGGCATGTATGTCAGTCGTGTCAATTTGGAAAGCAATCAAGGCTTCCATTTATGAGGCATTTAAGCACTACAACTAGACCATTATAGCTTGTACATTCTGATGTATGGGGACCCTCACAGAATGCATCTCTTGGGGGATCATGTTACTCTTGTCATTCATAGATGACTATAGTAGGTATACATGGTTGTATGTGTTGAAGCACAAGAGTGATGCCATGAATGCTTTTTAGGACTTCAAGAGACATGTGGATAAAGAATTGGCTTTGCTACATCTCATGCTTGAGATCTGATAGTGGTGGAGAATATGTCTCTAAAGACTTTGATCATTTCTTGGCATCCCATGGGATTTAAAGGCAACTGACATGCGCGTACACACCACAACAAAATGGTGTGGCAGAAAGGAAAAACAGGGTGATCATGGAATCGGTTAGAGCCATGTTGAATGAGAAGAGCCTACAACATGCATATTGGGTGGAGGTTGTAATGATTGTTGTGTATGTCATGAATCATACACCAACAACAGGGATACATGAGGTGACTCCTCATGAGAGGCTTTATGGGATAAAATTGAACGTTAGCCATCTTAAGGTTTTTGGATGCTTAGCATATGTACATGTTCCAGATGAAAAGAGGAAGAAGCTTGATCCAAAGGCAGAAAAGGCCATCTTTATTGGGTATGTACAAGATAGGAAAGTGTACAAATGCTACAATCCTTCTACTCATGAGACATTGGTCTCAAGAGATGTAGTATTTGATGAGCTGAAATCATGGCATGAGAAGAAGATCACCTTGATCAATGATGATGATGTTTGTCAAGAGACTTATGCACATGCAAGTACAAATGAGAGTGCAAAAATTTCTCGGCCTTCTAAAGATGCTACTACATAGTTGGTAGATTGAGGACTACAACATCTTTGTCCACTGACACAAGTATGTCAATGAGGGGAGAAATGTGGATAAAGGCAAAGGCTATAACGTGCCCGCCTATTGGCTGTCCAAGCACATTTTTAGCGGTCCATCGAGAGATGAGTCTAAGCAACACTGCTCGGTACTCACGAGGTTTGCCACCTAGGGTTTCTCAAGTCCACCTCACAACAGAATATTCACAGCCCGAACCCACTAAGATTGACCTGAAATTCGGGTTTCTAGTAATAAGGGTCCTCTGATAGCATTCTAGCATCGGCTCTTGGACATCCTACTTTAGTAGAGATACTCAAGTTGAAGCAGACCCCTACCACACTTGGTTCAAAGAAAATAGGAAACAAGAGGGATGCGTTGCTCAACCTCTCTACCCGTAGGGCATAGTCCCATTCCAGTCCTCTAAAATGGCATGAATCAAGTCCTAACTTAACAATACCTAAAGGTAAAACATTGTGAGAAGCCTCCCAGTTCTCTGGGACCACCTTGCCATAGGACAGACCCATCAAGAGTTCCACCCGCCTGCTTCCCTTGATAGCTTTAGTTTTCTAATTAGGTCTTATTACATTATGGGTGACATTCAAAATCAGCTTCCTTAATTAGGCCTTTTTAGGAAACATGGTTTATTCACGTAAGTTATGGCACAAACATAAAAACAGAGCAAGCAGTTCTTTTGACAAGCAAGTTCCTTAAATTATCTTCGGGTTAATCTTTGTTTCCTGCACATACAAGAGAAATTATGTATCCCTTTTGTCCAAAAGAAGTACTTGGTCCAAATCACATGACACCATAATTTCCATCTAGAATAGGATCTTCCAACGCCATAAACGTTGGGCTCACAGTAGCCTACAACTTTGTTCCGGTCTAGACAAGGGGACTCGACCTTCAGCCTATGAATCGAGCAGTGCCCTCTTGGGTTGAAATGCGGCGTGACCTTGGAGATGATCCACCAACGCAAAATATCCTTCTTTAATTAATCCAATTAAGAATCAAGCTCAATCAAGGCAATCAACCTAATATCATCTTCCAAGAAAACATTCCTTTATTTTCCCATGGCAACTTGTCACTATAGACCCTTGCCATGAATTTTCCAACAATCACAAGCACTTGGAATAATCATCCAAATCACATCCCACAATCAGCTTAATGCAAAAGCATTTTAGGATGTTATTCGATCAATCGACAAAAACAATGGTGACCTTTTCCAAACATTGCAGGAATAGTCATGATAAACTCTCCATCCCATATTCACTCTTCCCCTTGGGATCAAGAGTAATTCCATATAAAAATTACTTAACACACCCTTCTTTCAGCTAAGGCATTTGTTAGGGATTTAACACTATACAAGACATAAGTTCCATAGGTCACTTACCTTGATCGATAATCCAACCCTGAATTGGATTGGTGGTAGTCGTAGTTATCAAAGGGATCTCAAAACATTTTAGCTTTAATCCTTATGATCAATTTCTTGTACTAGCTCTTAGCCAAGCCATGAAGCAAACATAAAATTGTTCTCATATATCAAACATGTTATAGGCCTAATGTGTAAATACTTGATAAGATAATTGCAAGAGGTGATCCCAAGTAACTAGACTCCGACAAGCCTTGCATTGAGCTAGAATCTAGGTTTTTCTTAATATTTGGGCTCTTGGGCTAAGTACTTTTGAAGTATCCAAACTTTAAATTAGGACTTTCTATTCATGATTCTTAATGTTATATTCTTTTTGGCAATTATGTTATTTGTTATCCTTGACTAAGCCTTACCCTAGCACTTGTACGCACAATCTTTTGATGTCGTTCTTTTACGACTATGCCATTCATAACCCTTGGCTAACTCTTCCTTGTAGTTGCTCTATCAGCAAATAAGCCATATGCAACTAGGTTAGGTTAAAAAAAGAACAAACAAAATGCCAAAATCATAACAATAGGAATAAATTCAAGCTACCCCTTTACATGAGTTCATGTGCATGTCAAAGCGTTATAACCTATGACTTACGAATAGAGAAGATGGCAAATAATACTTGGATATTTGGATATGAATTATCTATACCCGACATTGTAATTGTATTAGTAATAACATCCTGGCTATTAGCTCCATTGTTGCATGCGAGATTACCATTGGTACGTTTCTCCCTCCATTTGAGGGCCATACCTTTGGCTTATGAATCTCTCTCTCTCCCTCTGCATCTTGTCAGAGAGATAGTGTGTTGGGGTGACTCTTCTTGATTGCGATGGGGTTTAAATTCGCAGGAAGATGGGGAGAAGAGCAACACATGTGGTCACCCTCTAAGGAGGGGAAGGGAGGAATCTCCCAGAACTTTCCCTCTCTCTCTCTCTCCCCCTCTTCTTCTTCTTCTTCTTCTTCTTCTTTTTCCTCTTCTTCTCCTCCTCTCTCTCTCTCTCTCTCTCTCTCTCTCTCTCTCTCTCTCTCTCTCTCTCTCTCTCTCTCTCTCTCTCTCTCTCTCTCTCTCTCTACCACCCTTCGGCGTGCTGTTAGAGTCCTTCCAAGGCCTCCTTTTTTTTCTTTTTGCAATTGGGGGGGGGGGGGGTTATATAATGGGGAAGGGGGTTATTAATGGGAGGGGGTGTGTGGAAGAGATGTGGTGGTTATCTCTTCCACCCTCGACCTGTCGGCTGCATGGCGCTGTGGTCTGGCCGTTAAGCCCAAGGGGGGCACTTGGCCACGTGGCCTCCCCCCTCTTCATCATCATCGTGAACTCCTCCACTCCTTCCTCGGCAATGTCATCTCCCCCACGTCAGTTGCTGCATCATCTTCTTCTCAGCTTCCTCTCCTATTGTCGACATTGCACCCTTTTCTCCATTTTTCCTCGTCATCCTCTTTTCCCCACTATGATCCTCTTGCTGCGGCCTCCCCCCCCCCGCCACCTGTTAGCAATGATAGGGGAAGGGGATTTAAAAAAAATTCCATTATTTTATGAAAAATGGAGGGGGGGTGCTTTATGTAGCGGCTAGGGACATTAGACCTTCTCCCCCTTAGAGAAATCGAGATGTCCTCATCTCGGAGGAACTGGGGAAGACAAGCATTGATGGAGCTTAAGGCTTGTGGGTTAGGACCCACCGTGTGTCCACTGCACTACTCTGATCACTCATAAGCATGTGGTCTTTTGAAACAACATCTTATTGCATTAGATCTAATTGAGTCTGGATTACAAGAGAAGAGTTTATTGTAGTTACATCTCATGGATATCTTCTAGGTTTGTCCTAAGTATCTAGTATATTCTGGATCACTGGAGCTTGTACAATTTTATTCCTTGTAAGTTCAAGTTCTCTTTGAGTCCTATTGGGACAATTGATATGGTTATGTCCAATGTTGTGGCACTTGAAACGTCAGTGTTTAGGGTGCTTTGGACATTCCCTTTTGAAATGACCTAACTCCCTACAATAGAAACAACGTGAAGCTTTATCACTTGCGGTCACAAGATTCTTGGTTGTCTTTGGTAGAATTTTCTTCTTTAGACCAAATTTTCCTAGAATCCTTTGAGCAGACTGAAGTGGTCCTTTATCGTGGAAACTTTGTTTCCGATTTGTCTTCTTTTTAGATTTGGACTGAGGTCCATGGTCAATCGGCCTTGCTTGTAATATTAAAGAATACTCCCAAACTTCAACATTCTGGCAAGACCCAATCTATATTAGTCGAGAAGAGCACTTAAGGAAAATTCATTGCAAGTTATAAGTGTGATTCCTTGCTAGAGTATCTCTAATCATTTGCAAGTTCTAGGCCCCAAATAGCTGCAACTCATATTACTCGAGTTAATTGTGGTTACAAGAGTAAAGTTTATTCCAATACAAGTTGGGCTACATGCCGATAGGACTTCTAGGATTTCTAATCATCTTGAAGAGGTGTAGTAGGATTTAGGTCTTCGTCTTCATCTGATTCCTTTATATATCCATAGACTGCACCTGTGTAGCTTTGTTTTCTTAGAGGCTCAATGTCTTTTGGACAAGGCAGTCTACTTGGATGTGTCCTAGCTCATTGTAGTGGAAGCATTGACGGTAGGTACATCTCCTATGGATGTGCCCTATCTCTCTGCACGTGTGGCATCTCTTGTCCTAATCACATAAATCATCTTTGCCATAGTTGCTTGAATTAAGTTCTTGGACAATTGGCTTTGCTCGAAGTAATGCATATTGCAAGTCCGTTGGATGCATTGCTTCAAGATGGTGGTTTAGAGGAGTGTTCAAGCCATGGCAAAACTTGGATACTTGCTGTGCAATATCCATAGGTGGTGCAAATTTTAGTAGGGTTACAAACATTGCGTATTAGGATTCCATGGTTAATTCTAGCTGCTTAAGCTTGAAGAATTCATTTATCCTCAAAGTCTGGAAGGTTGGCGGAAGGTATCCTCCACATACAACATCTTTTAGCTGAGTCCAAGTGGCAACGGTTCCCGAAATACCTTGATCTTTGCACCATTGCTTCCACCATATTCGAGCTTGGCCAACTAACTTAAGTTTACCTATCATTTCTTGATTGGAGAAAGCGGTTCCTCAAGCAGAGAAATAATCATCCATCAACTCAATCCATATCTCCGCCTCTACTACGACGTCTATCCCTTCTCCATCAAACTCGGGTGCCTTAATTTGCTTGAGAATGAATTTCTTCTCTTGCATGTCAGCATTCATGGGTGCAAAGGTGCCTGACAATCAAGCCATACCACTTAGATTCTTCTATTTAAAATGTGTCTACCAACCATACATTAATCAATCATGCATCATTATGAAGTTTCGTTCTGATACCAATTGTAACATGCCCGTCTATTGGCTGTCGAAGCACATTTTTAGCGGTCCATCGAGAGACGAGTTTAAGTGATACCGCTCAGCACTCCCATGGAATGACATGGGGTTTGTCGCCTAGGGTTTCTCGGGTCTGCCTCGTAATAGAATGTTCACGGCCAAACCCACTAGGATCGACCTGAAATTTGGGTTCCTAGTAATCAGGATCTCTTGATAGCATTCTAGCATCGGCTCTTGGACATCCTACTTTACATAGAGATACCCAAGCCAAATTAGACCATTGCCACACTTGGTTCAAAGAGAATGGGAAACGAGAGGGATGCGTTGCTCAACCTCTCTACCGGTAGGGCATAGTCCCATTGTGGTCCCCTAAAACAGCATGAATCGCGTCCTAAATTAACAATACTTTAATGTCGAATGACGGTAAAACCTTGTGAGAAGCCTCCTAGTTCTCTGGGACCACCCTGTGCCCTAGGATAGACCCCTCAGGAGTTCCACCCACCCACTTCCTTTAATAGCTTTAGTTTTCTAATTAGGTCCTATCAAATTATGGGTGACATTCAAAATTAGCTTCCTTAATTAGGCCTTTTTAGGGAACATGGTTCGTTCACGTAATTTACGATATAAATATGAAAACAGAGCAAGTAGTTCTTTTGACAAGCAAGTTCCTTAAATTATCCTCGGGTTAATCTTTGTTTCTTGCCCATACAAGAGAAATTATGTATCCCTTTTGTCCAAAAGAAGTACCTGGTTCAAATCACATGGCACCATGATTTCCATCCATGATCTAGAATAGGATCTTCTAACGCCACAAACGTTGGGCTCAAGGTAGCCTACAACTCTGTTCCAATCTAGACAAGGGGTGTCTAGAGCTCCAACTAAACCCAAGTGACCTAAGAGTGAGACACAACTTCGGTGGTTGGCCTTTTCACCACTCGACCTTTGGCCTATGAATCGAGTAGTGCCCTCTCAGGTTGAAATGCGGCGTGACCTTTAAGATGATCCACCCACGGAAAATATCCTTCTTTAATTAATCCAATTAAGAGTCAAGCTCAATCAAGGCAATCAACCTAATATCATTTTCCAAGAAAACATTCCTTTATTTTCCCATGGCAACTTGTCACTATGGACCACTGCCATGAATTTTCCAGCAATCACAAGCACTTGGAATAATCATCCAAATTACATCCCACAATCAGCTTAATGTAAAAGCATTTTAGGATGTTATTCAATCAATTGACAAAAACAATGGTGACCTTTTCCAAACATTGCAGGAATAGTCATGATAAACTCTCCATCCCATATTCACTCTCCCCCTTGGGATCAAGAGTGATCCCATATAAAAATTACTTAGCACACCCTTCTTTCAGTTAAGGCATTTGTTAGGGGTTTTGACACTGTACAAGACACAAGTTCTATAGGTCACTTACCTTGATCGATAATCCAACCCTGAATTGGATTGGTGGAAGTCGTAGTTATCAAAGGGATCTCAAAACATTTTAGCTTTAATCCTTATGATTAATTCATTATACTAGCTCTTAGCCAATCCATGAAGCAAACATAAAATTGTTCTCATATATCAAACATGTTATAGGCCTAATGTGTAAATACTTGATAAGATAAGTGCGAGAGGTGATCCCAAGTAACTAGACTCTGACAAGCCTTGCATTGAGCTAGAATCTAGGTTTTTCTTAATATTTGGGCTCTTGGGCTAAGTACTTTTGAAGTATTCAAACTTTAAATTAGGACTTTCTATTCGTGATTCTTAATGTTATATTATTTTTGGCATTTATGTTATTTGTAACCCTTGACTAAGCCTTATCCTAGCACTTGTATGCACAATCTTTTGATGTCGTTCTTCTACGACTATGCCATTCATAACCCTTGGCTAACTCTTCCTTATAGTTGCTCTATCAGCAAATAAGCCGTATGCAACTAGGTTAGGTTAAAAAAAGAACAAACAAAATGCCAAAATCATAACAATAGGAATAAATTCAAGCTACCCCTTTACATGAGTTCATGTGCATGTCGAAGCGTTATAACCTATGACTCACGAATAGAGAAGATGGCAAATAGTACTTGGATATTTGGATATGAATTATCCATACCCAATGTTGTAATTATATTAGCAATAACGTTGTGGCCGATGGCTCCACTGTTGGATGTGAGATTCCTATTGGTACGTGTCTTCCTCCGTTTGGGGGCCATACCTTCAACTTATGAATCTCTCTCTCCCTGTATCTCTTGTTGGAGAGATAGTGTGCCGAGGTGACTCTTCTTGATTGTGATGGGGGTTAAATTTGCAGGAAGATGGGGAGAAGAGCAACGCGTGTGGTCACCCTCTAAGGAGGGGAAGGGAGGAATCTCCTAGAACTTTCCCTCTCTCTCTCTCTCTCCCTCCCTCTCTCTCTCTCTCTCTCTCTTCTTCTTCTTCTTCCTCTTCTTCCTCTTCTTCTTCTCCTCTCTTCTCACTTCTCTTTCTTCTGTCTCTTCTTTCTCTTCTTTATCTTCTTCTTTTCCTCTCTCTCTCTCTCTCTCCCTCTCTCTTCCTCTCCCTCCCTCCCCCCCCCCTCTCTCTCTCTCTCTCTCTCTCTCTCTCTCTTTGTGTATCACCCTTTGGTGTGCTATTATAGTCCTTCCAAGGCCTCCCTCTTTTTCTTATTGTGATTGGGGGGGAGGGTTTATATAATGGGAAAGGGGGTTATTAATGGGAGGGGACGTGTGGAAGAGGTGTGGTGGTTATCTCTCCGACCCTCTACCTGTTGGCTACATGGCGTTGTGGTCTGGCCGTTAAGCCCAAGGGGGGGTGCTTGGCCACGTGGCCTCCCCCCTCTTCATTGTCATCGTGAACTCCTCCACTTCTTCCTCTGCAATGTCATTGCCCCCATGTGAGCTACCGCGTCATCTCCTTCTTGGCTTCCTCCCCTACTATCGACATCACTCCGTCTTCTCCTTCTTCCCCTCTCATCCTCTTTCCCCCCACTGTCATCCTCTCGTCCTTTTCCCCCCACCGCCATCCTCTTGTTCTTTCCACCCCCCCAGCACCTTTCGGCCACGATAGGGGGAGGGGATTTAAAAAAAATTCATTATTTTATGAAAAAGAGGGAGGGGTGCTTTATTATGTAGTGGTCGGGGCCATTACAAAGGAAAAATTGGTGATGTTATAGGGCCACTCAATTGTTGTTATGATTCCCTTGGCACTAATAGCTTGGATAGTGAGTTTGGTATTCCATCAGTTGTGACTCTTGGTGTGAGACATAGATATGCACCACCTCATGAGAGAGGAGAGTCTCATACTGCACCTCAGTTTGAGGAGATCCAAAATAGTCAGGAAGCCTATGGATAGGCTTAATACATTGGTTATACAGTGAGGCACTATGCATATATGGCAAAATTCACTAGCTTCAAGGAACCCATAAAGCTTTCTGAAGCTATTTTGGATGATCATTGGTGTAAGGCAACGGATGAGGAATATTCAACATTGGCTAAAAATGACACTTGGGATTTGGTTGATTTGCCTGAAGAAAAAATGGCTATTGGTTGCAAATGGGTATACAAAGTGAAGTGCAAATTAGATGGCACATGGGAAAGATACAAGGCAAGACTTGTGGCAAAAGGGTATGCACAACAATATGGTCTTGATTATGAGGAGACATTCAACCCTGTTGCTAAAATGGCAACTGTGAGAACAATGATTGAATTGGCAGCATCTAGAGGATGGAGTATGTATTAGATGGATGTGAAGAATGCTTTTCTCAATGGTGATTTGGTTGAGGAAGTATACATGGATCAGCCCGAGCGCTATGTAAATCTAGATTTTCCTACACTTGTGTGTAGATTGAAGAAAGCATTGCATGAGTTGAAGTAAGCACCTAGAGCTTGGAATGATAAGATAAATGCATGCTTACATAAACTTGGCTTCACTATGGGAAATGATGATCATAGCCTATTCACAAAGAAGACAAGGGCTGGCTATGTGATGTTAGTCATCTATGTGGATGACTTGATAATTATAGGTGATGATGTCATGCAATTGGAGAGATCAAGGAAATGTTACATGATGAATTTTAGGTCAAAGATTTGGGTGAACTGAAGTGTTTCCTTGGGATCGAGGTTGTCTCTACACCTCATGGTACTTGGTTGTTGCAAAACTATACGCACAAGACATGTTGACTAAGGTATGCTGGATTGCAAGTCTTTGAGCACTCCATTGGAGAAAAATATTAAGCTACTTGCATATGTTGGACATGAGATTGAGAATGTCACAATGTATAGACAAATGGTGGGTAGCCTGATTTACCTTATCATTACTAGATTGGATCTTAGCTATTCAGTTGGATTGATTAGCCAATTCATGCAAAAGCCTATGAAGCCTCACTTGGATGCAGTGAGGAGGATCTTGAGATATCTGAAGGCTACATCAGATTATGGTCTATTCTATGAGCATGGTAAGCCTTTGGAGCTTACAAGATATACAGATGTTGAATGGGCAGGAAGTGCCTATGACAGGAGATCTACTAGTGGATATGCATTTTCCCTTGGTAGTAGTATGGTCACCTGGAGCAGTAAGAAGCAACCTACAGTTGCACTCTCTAGTACTGAGGCATATTATAGAGGTGTTGCACTAGCTGCATGGCTCATGAAGCTTCTCGATGATTTGGACATGTAAGAAGTCAGGCCTATCACACTCTATTGTGACAACATGAGCACTGTGCTCCTAGCTAGTAATCATGTCTATCATGCTAGGACTAAGCACATTGAAGTACACAATCACTTTATTAGAGAAAAAGTGATTGCAGATGACATTGATTTGGTCCATGTGAGGACAGAAGACCAAGTTGCAGATATCTTTACCAAGTCATTGGGTAAAGATAAGTTTATGCATTTCAGAAAGCTACTTGGAATGAAGTACCATACTTGAGCTTGAGGGGGAATGTTGAGATTCAAGCTCATAGTCTGTGGTTAGTGTTTAACCTTAGTTGAATAAGGTTAAGTCATACTGACTTAACCATGGTTAGATCTAGGTTTCTTGATCTTTGTATGCGTGAGTAGTACTATAGTTGACTTTACTGTGTGAAGGAATAATGGATTGAACAGGGAGCATGACTGCTACCCTTGTGGACTAGCCTTTGTCCATCTCTCTCCCTGCTTTCATACACTTTGCCCTCCTCTTGGTGATTTGGAGCTCATGTGTGAAGTTTGTCTCATTGATTTATCCCTCACATACGTATCAAAAGTGGAGAAATTGAAGACTTGAATATTCCATGTGAAGAGCATTCAAACAAGGCCGACGAGGTTATAGGAAGGACTACATGCTATTTCTAGGTTCTTTTGGCCTTTATTACCAGGATACATGTTCTTGCAAGAGTAAGAGAGCACTTGGACATTTATTGGGGCATATTTTCAGCCATTTACAAGTGCTAGAGGCTATTCCAAGCCATTTACAAGTTGCTTCCATGTTATTATAGAGCAACATGATACTAGGGGCCATTTTGGTGGCATTATTCACTTTTATTGTAGATGCTATAGGGTATTTCAAAGTTTATATAGAGCTTATATACGTGATTACAAGTGGTATTCACTAGGTCATATCCAAGCTATTATAAAGTTTAGAGACCTCAATTTGAAGCTTGACAATGCTTGAGAGGACAAAACAATTACTTAACAAGGTGCTATACTATAGCAAAGAAAGAATATTTTAGCTATGTGATAATTCATCTCAAAGAGCTATGTGTTAGCTTCATTTTGAACCAAAAAGTTCCTCATTCTGATATTGTGGTGGTGAAAAGTTATAGCCATTTTTGTGACAGGAGGTATATTTGTATTGCACATTGATAGTGAGTAGAAATGGTTGGAAATAAGGAAAATAACAATGCTAATGAGGATATCCATTAACAAATTAAAGAGGGATGTGAAACAATACTTGAGCAATATCATGATGAAGAGGAATCGCATGAATATGGTACATATAGCATACTAAATGCCACACTTTTTGACATGAGATTAGGCATTCCATCAAACATAATAATCTTATTGCAAAGTTAGATCAAGTGGTTGAGCAGATGGTTTAGGAAAATGCCCAAATCAAGGAAGTCAAAGAGCACATGGTCATGCTTGTGGTAGTACAAATACCTAGATTAAGTCAAGTCTCTCATCAACCACATTCATTATGTGCGCACTGATATTCCCTCTTCAAATCACATGTTAAAAGTAACTCCATGGCACACTAGCACCCTAAAAAAGACACCAACTAGGTCTTGAGATGACTTGCCACTCCATCATTGTCAGACATAATAACCTTCAGCTGGGCAAGTAGCCCAACATGGACATTAATTAGTGTGTCAGACATAATAAAGCAGAAAGAGTGAAGCCACCAGGTCTGCTAATGCCATTACAAATTCCAGAATCTAATTGGAAAAGTATTTCCATGGATTTCATTATTGGCTTATCTAGAACCCATAGACAAAAAGACACTATCCTAGTGATAGTGGATCACTTTAGTAAAATGGCTCATTTTATAGCCACTTGCGAAAGTTTGGAAGCTCCACAAGTCGCATATTTGTTTATTGATCATGTGTTTAGGTTGCATGGTGTACCTATGTCCATTGTGTCTGATAGGGATGTTAAGTTTACTAGTCATTTTTGGCGTCATGTCTTTGGTTGTTTAAAAGTGTCTTTAAACATATCAAGTGGTGATCACCCAAAAACAAATGGTCAAACATAAAGAGTCAATCAGATACTAGAAGACATGTTAAGAGCATATGTATCTGATAAACAAACAGATTGGGATACGCATTTGTCTTTGTTAGAATTTCGTATAACAACAGACCTCATAAGGTGACAAGTTTGTCTCCTTTTCAAATAAATTATGGAATGAATCCAAGTTTTCCTAGTACAGTAAGGTCAGATGAGAAATGCCGAGCTGCGGTAGAATTTCTTACTAACATACATGCTAATATTAAAATTGCTCAAGCCAAGTTACATCAATCTATTGATAGGGCTAAGCATTTTGTAGATAAGAAAAGGTCAAGTAGGATCTTTGAATTAGGAGAAAAAGTTTTTCTCCAAGTATCAGCCAAGTCGTCTAGTTTATCGACTGGCAAATGTCCAAAGTTATCTCCAAGATATTGTGGATCGTGAAAAATTATTCAAAAGCTAAGTGATGTAGCTTATAGATTGGAACTTCCTCCTGGATGCCGTGTTCATCTAGTGTTTCATGTTAGCAAATTAAGAAAGTATACCTCACGTGATGATAATCTAATCGATGGTATGGTACCTTTGCAGGAACAGGATTCAGTTGTTGAGCATGGACCAGCCAAGATACTAGATCGGAGAGAGAAACAATTACGCAATCGTACTCTCCACGAGTATTTAGTTGCCTGGAAGGGTCTACCAGTTACTCATGCTACATGGGAATCAGGAACTCTGATTCGATGACACTTCCCATCACTAATCATTGAGGACAATGATTTTTGAAAGGGGGAGAGAATGTTAGACATAGTAACCTTCGGCTGGGCAAGTAGCCCAAGACGGCCATTAATTAGTGTGTCCTGGACAAGGGCAAGAAGTGCCAAGGTCCGAAGCTCGGGGGATACCCCCAAATTTCTTGCTAAATTGGGTAGGACTTGTCTATTTGGGAACACCGATCGGGTGCACCATGAAAATAGGCCCTAGAGACCCGATTAGAAGGTGGGAAGAGGGTATATTTGGTTGGGAGGTGAGTAAGACACACAAAAAATCTTCTTCTCTTTCTCACAATCACAAACTACAACAATCATTCCAAATCTCACGACATGACCAACAACCCATATATGTAGCTTGGCTCACTACAAAAGATGACCCTCCTAATCTCTATAGAGACATGGAATGCAAAGGTTTTCTTTGTCATGGATGATGGACTTTCACAAAGCTCGCATAGTTCCCCAACAAACATAGCTCTAGCTCTTTAAGCACGTTGATTATCAACTTTTCAACCTCATCAGAATATCTATCAATATGTAGGTTACAACATGACCCTCCTAAACGCATATCGATTCCTCTAGACACACAAATAGCCTTAACACGGATAGCATCTCCCAAAAATCACACTAGATCCTTCTCTTAGTTCATGTAGGCTGAACAAAGGTTATAGTATATCCAAGCCGATCACAGGATACCACCATATCTTCCTTGATTCTCAACTGAGATTAATGATGATATTTCACTTGATGCTAATTTTAGAATCACCCATTAGCAGTCAAAATCTCATAGTGGAACCTCATAGTGGAAATTCCAATGTCGCTTATCATGCAACACATTGATGATGTAGTATGTTAACCTTGTATATGATGTTTTTGCTTTATTGGTATATGTAGTCACTTGAATACTTGTATTTGCCATCTTTACCCTACCTAAGGGGAGTTTTTTCCTCCTTATTTAGTGCAAATAGAGTTTGTAAGAAAATGGGGGATAGTTAGGACAACCAAATCATGTAGCACAGATCACATTGGTTGTCATGGGGCTTCTACTAATGTGGCTAATGGAGTGAGATATAATGGAACTCTTACAAATGCCCAAATGTTCCCCTAGAAAGGTTTAGAAGTTTGGAACAAGTTGGAGTAAGCAAAAGATCAATGGGCCTAATGCATACCTTAGGGTGTGACTACCATGAAAGCTTGAAGTGAAGCTCTTTGTCTCGAGTTGAAGCAAGTGATGAAAAAGCTCCTTGAGTAATACTTTTTCAAATTGATTGTATCTAGCTTTTACAATCAATGGATTTCTTGTTTTTGGAAAATCATTACATATACTTTTTAAACATTATATGTATGTTACATTGGTAAATGAATTGTGCAAGAATATTCAATCACATTTTTTTCCCTTTGTAACCTTCGCTATTTGCATCAAAAATTTACTCTACAATTGTCACTATTTGCATCACTATTTGCGTCGCTACGCAAATAGCGATGCGTATAGCAACAGATTTGATGCGAATAGTGATGATAGGGGCAATTTTTTCTATGAATAATTCTATCACTTTAAACGTCGGTGTTGGGTCTATATATTGTAGTGTGTATTGAATTTGTGCTCATGGGATATTTAATGTGATTCTAAGTGGTAGGCACTAATTAGATTGTCATATTGTGGAGAAATCGTTGATTTTTGAATCCATTGTGATTCTTCCACAGAATGATTTCTATACTTGACTAAATAATACCTATGGTATTAATTTCGTATTCTAGTAATTGTGTGGTCATGGTCAAAGAATGTTTTAGGAACTAAACTTTGAGTATCAGCCTCAAACAAATGTGGACCATCAACTGCGAGCACAATTGGAGATGTTCCCTTGAATACTTTCAACAAATTGATAAGGAAAGAATTGTGTATTTGCTAGTGAGGAGGGATGGACAATCTAAATCTTACATCTAAATTGAACTTTGGATGTCGATCAATGTTTTGTAGTCTTCTCTTTTCAATAGAATCATAACACAACTATCTTCATCATACTACTTCTATAAGTGGACTATAGTCTAAATTTATCTCTAGCGATCTATATAATAATATAATAACCTCTACTAGGATTTGAGATTGTCAATGACCTAAGCATTAGTTTCTAGAACACCAACAACTATGATAATATAAGGATAGGAAATTTATTGCCATAAACTTCCTCAATAGGTGCTTTGCCAATATTTGTATAAATACTTAGTTATAATTTGATAGCTAGACACTTAGATATATAGATATTGAATCACCTAAGTTGGTAAGGACTATCATCTATTTGGCAAATAATCCCAAGTCAAAAACTTGATCTCTCAAACTAAGGCAAACCATGTTAATCTTTTAACAATGTTTTAGTGTAATAATATGAAAATGATTAACTGGCAAATACCATACCAAATAAATACTCATAGTTCTTGAGGTAACACACATCAAGTCATCCAATGTAAGAACGTGGTATGTATCACAACTTAACACAAAGAAAACAAACAATACATTGTTGTGAACAAAGTGACCATGTAATGACAATGTCTAATTAATGAAATTCAAGTTAAAAAAAATCAACTTTTGTCTCAAAGATTAAGAAAAATGTGCATGCTTTTTTCTCTTTCTTAAAAATTTAACATGCAACAAACATATTTGTAAATAAATATTCTAAAATAATAAAAGTATAATAAATTTATTAATGATATTTAAAATATAATTAAAGTCTTACAATTAATATAACTTGGATATCAAACTTGAATTTTCTCATACCTCTCTAAAATGCGGATACTCCAATTGTCCTTTGGTATGTGATGTATTGAAATTTGGAGCTATGGCAAAAAGTGTAGTCTTTATTAGTGTAGAGAGTTGTTGTGGAAGCTAGACTCACTCTTTGCATTCTTCTTCTAACATGTTGGTATGTTCCAAGTTGTTTATATAGACAAACAATCAATTTTTGGAATTCCTTACATGTGAATTACATGCTTGGAGTTTTAAAGATTAAACTTTAGTGTCTATGAAAGAAATAAACTAAAATAGTAATAAAGCAAAGAGAAGAAGTCGATTTTGGGAAGGAAGCCAATTGAAAATAGCCCCCTTTAAAAGATTGAAATAATCAATGAGGAAGATGGGAAAAGAAACAAATCCTTTCGGCAAAAACTTTAATCGAGCTTTACTTGAACTAAGGAAGTTTTAGTTGGGGTAAACTAGGTGGCCAACAAAGGTTAGAGAAGAAAAGAAAACCAAATTTGGAAGTCATCGACATTAGTTTGCTAGGTTGGCAGTGGTTGTGGTAGGAGAGGGATATTGGTGTGACCAATGTTCACATAAAACTGTCATTTTGTGTATTTTTTCTTTGGGAAAGTTACTATATGTATGTCCTCTACATCATGTGTGTTCAAGGCCTATTTATGAGTATCCTTATCTGTGAATTTTTCTTGAATAAAACATAACCCTTTTCTCTGGGGAAGTTACTATATGTATATCCTCTACATCACGTGTGTTCAACGCCTATTTATAAATACCCTTATCTATGTATTTTTTCTTTGGGGAAGTTACTATATGTATGTCCTCTACATCACATGTGTTCAAGGCCTATTTATAAATATCCTTACCTTTGAATTTTTCTTGAATAAAACATAACCCTTTTCTATACAATCTATAAATAACCCCTTTATATTACACCCTTCCGTATGTAAAAAATGTATAAAAATGATATTTTAAAAATACATTATTTTGAATCCACATGATGCACACATATATTTGTGAGTAACTTACCTGAGATTTTTTCTAGGTAAGATATTAAAAAACTGGTTGAAGTTGAAGCCCATTTTGATGAAAATTGGATATTTTTTGGGCATTTTTGTTATAAAACCACTATTTTTCCCTTAAAACCATACGGGGTTAAACCTCTTCCTTTTATCCATTGGATGAGAAAAAAGTTTTTTGTGAGCACTAGGCATGACTATGCTAGTAGTGGTAAACACAAGTACTGATGAACGACTACTCTAAACTAGCGCCAATCGATGAGACATGTGTTGTGAGGAAGGGGACAAAAAGTCCCTCTCCTTCTTTGAAATAAATGTGGGCCCTGCTTGTTGGCATTTTCTTTTTAATAAGCTTTACAATTTTTAACATGTCGATGTTTTTTAAGAATGTATAAGCTTTAAAGTTTTTAACACCCTAAAGCTTTAAGGCTTAAAAAGATTTCAACCTTTTTTTTGCTTTGATAAACGAATGATGGCAGCCGTGGCTCTATGGAATGGGAAAGATTGGATTGCATAGGACCTGCAAGCTCAGTCGAGAGCTAGCAGAATAACTTGGCATCATTGATGATTCTCGAGTGGACAAGTCAATGGTAGGGTTGAAGGGAAAGGTTGAAGGGAAATACATTAGCTTGCCCTTTTTGTATAAGTACTTTTTAAAAATTTCCCTTATTCATGTTAAGAGAAAGGAAAAGGTCTAGTACAAGCTTCTACCTCACATAAAAAACTCCTAAAGGTTGATGGAGAAAGAGGAGAGAGATTTCTTACCTTCGAAAGGGAGTATATACTCTAATTAGCGAGGGAAAAAGAATCTAGAACCACTAACCAATATGCAATAGCTTGGGCCAACATACCATAGCAAGCCTCTTAATGTTGATAATGATGTTGCTTGCAAAGACAGATGTATGCCTACTCAATTATGTTGACACATCCAACAATCACCTAGCTCTGATACCAATGTTGAGCACCTTCACCATATAACAACCAATTATTAAACAAAATTGAAAGAGAATAAAATTAAACAAGAAAGAAAATAGTGAGTCACCATATAACAACCAATTATTAACCAAAATTGAAAGAGAATAAAATTGAACAAGAAAGAAAATAGAGACGAGAGAAGAGAAATTGAGAAAGCATGCATGACACAAGATTGGGTACAATCTCGCCTTATGCATGGGTGAGCACCTCCCCCATGCATATATTTATAATATTAGAATAAGCTTTTATATCCAAAATACATTGAAAGTATCATTTTTCTATTTCTTGTTTTTTCTCACTTTGCACAACTTGCTTTTGTACAAAATCAAAATACACTCCATTCTAATAGCTTTATAAAAAAAATATTTTATCTTCTCTAATAAATACATCAAAATAAATCTATTGCATATGTGTGCACGCAAAGTCCTTGCTCTAATAGGTGTATACAAAATATAATGCTTTCAATAAATTTTTTTCTATACTATAGAGCACATAAACTGCATGCACTAAAGTGCGCACTCCAAAAATAATATTTTTCCTTAGCTCTGTCTAGTTATCTTCTCAGCACAACACAACACATATTAGTATCCTTCCATCTATCTCCCTAGCATAATGTGACTAGTATCACACGTGTACCTTGTGTGATAAGTCATTGATCATGTGGCAATTAAAAAAATCAATTATAAATTTTGCTAAAATACCATGATAAACATAATTCCATGATATGTACAACATAATAGCAAGGATTAAAAAAAAAGAATACCCCTCGATAGGTCATCCAAGGATTAAAAGAGACATCCACCTTCCTCTCCCTCCCCATATAGTTCACTAGTATCGATGCCATCATCCAATAGTGATTTGGATTCACATTCACCCTCTCCATCCTCACGACCAATGGTTCAAAGGAGCAAAAGTGCACTATGATGATAGATCTAAATACCCTAAATATAGAGGTATTAAATTGTTTTGTTTTACAATATTTACAATTGCATGATCATGTAGATAATAAGAACTATGATTTAATTACATGTCTCATCACTAAAATTGGCACCTAATGATAGGGCCCGCATGTCTGATCTTGACAAGAATTATACTACTTATGGCCTTTTGATGTATAACAAGGATGCACTTGCCACAGTCGCACTACCATGCAACCATAGCTATCATATTTATTGTTTTCCCCGTACTACTACCATGCATGAGTGGACATCCATGGGGTTAGGTTGTAAATAAGAAATATTACAAGCAATCATGTCTTCATTTATCTTAGAGAGTACTAATCCATAAACAATACCATCTTCAATACTATTTAGCAATTGTAATCCTAAAAAAGATATGAAGTAAATTAGTTTTCCATTGAGCTTTAAAATATAATTAACTTTTATCCATGATGGTGAGAGGATTGAAGTGGCAATTACCAATATGGGGCACGTAGCTAGCACTTCTAGACTAGTAAACTATAGGTGGTGGCTGCTAGTTTGGATTCCCACGATTGCCATTTTTTGGGATCGTCTACCATTACTAGATAGTTGGTAGCTACCAATCCTAGACTAATAGCTACTAGACTTGGAATCTCATAGTTACCATTTTTTTAGATTGATAGATACCACCCTACCATCATAATACTAGTAGCTTGTTGTAATGATTACTAGTCCTTGCCTAGTAGATGCCAGTCTAGGGGACTCCTTGATTTGCTAGCTTACCAATATGAGGTTTTCACAATTGCCATTTTCATGGATTTGTGCCGGCCAATTTAGCATTACCAAATTGGTGGCTAGTTGTTGGTACCTACCAAACTAGGGATCTCATAGTGGCCATTTTATAGGACTAGTAGATACCACCTATCATTACCAAACTCATAGCTTGTTGGTAGCTACCAATCCTAGACTGGTAGCTACCCATTTGGGGGCTCCTTTTGGCATAGTAACTACTAGTCTACTAGTTTAGAATCGTAGCTAGTTGGTAGCTACTAGTCCCTAATAGGTAGCTACAACTAGGACTAGTAACTCCTAGTTCCTACCAAGTAGCTCTAAACTAGCTCATAGTCCTGTTGGTAGCTACAAGTCCCTACCAAGTGGCTACCATTGGGACTAGCACTTGTAGCTACTACCAATCAAAGGTTGGTGATTGGTAGCTACTAGAGTTCCAAACTAATAGATTGATAGCTACCACACTACTAGTCTAGGGTTGCTGGATGGTAGTTATCAATCTAGAAGATATAGCAATCAGTCTAGGAGTAGTAACTGCCAATGGACTAGTTTGAGACCGACAATTACCATAGGTAGGACTAGTTTTTTCCACGGGGAGTCCACCTTATAGAACATGTAAGATACCACATGAGTTCAAAGGAAATGGTATTTTATTTAGTAAATTTTATAGGATTATATTTACGAAAGGGATTTTTAATTATAATTTGATAAAAACATGTAAGTTAAGTAAATTAAAAGGGGTCATTTAATGGCTTGTAGCATGTAAAGAAAGGGTATTTCTTAATAGCCTTTGAATGCACATTATAAAGATAATTTCTTATAGGTGCGCCCCCCACAAATTTTTAGTCTTGAACTAGTAGCTATCTAATAGCTACTGGTGGAACAAGGAGTTGTTGTTGCATTATTTTCATTTCTCTAATTGGTGATTTCTTACGTACAAGTTATAATGAATTGAAAACTTAATTCTACACCAAACAAGATGGTAGAGAAATAAATTTCTCAAGGTCAATCGACAATAGACATTATAACAAAGAAGCCATGTTCAATTGTATATGAATACAAATAATACGTTTTTGCCATAAAGGATGATGTAAGGGAGGAGCGGGTGCTATCAACACATCTCACAATAAAGTAGACAATGCTGATACCTTGTTGAACATCTATTTTGATAAAGTGGCAAAAATTAGTAAGTGTATTCTTCAAAAGATAAAGATGATGGAAATAAAATGGAAAAGAAAGATTGCAAATGGTAATTGACTTTATTGTAGCAGTACAACATATTGTGCAGACTTGGGTCCTAGCCATTATAGGTATTTTCATGTAGAAGAAGGTACAAAAAACCTAGATGAGGAAACTATAGATCCATGTGTTAAAGGTGCATAGGCAACGTCAAAAGCATATATTGCAACAGAGGTGCCTGCAAAGCCAAAGATATGAGAATAAGCTAAAAGGAAAGATGCTACAACCATTACAAACAAAAATCATATGTAGACATAATTATTTCCTATTATTACCATGACTACAACAATCTTCTTTTGAAGCCTTGAACATTTTGGCTTTGTAACAACTTATCTTTATTCAATAAATGAGAAAATTTCAACTTTTAGCTCCTTCATGAGTCCACTCATTTGTTCGTAATACATACATTGTGATTCATAGTAGCCTATTCATGAGAGCATTTGTTGTTTATTTGCTATATATTGTGTGCACAACAAGTTATGTTTCAAGGTTGCTGGCTTGTTATGTATTCTTAAGGCCGGCAAAGAGCTATAGGCTATGGCGTAGATATGCTCTACACACGCAGTTTTCTCAAGACAATTAAATCTTGTGTTGGATTATTCTAAGCGACAATAAATAGTCATGTTGTGGAAGTTCCTAAATCCAAGGAAAAAATGAAGTGCCTAAAACAAAGGATACTCATGTAGAGAAAATGCTAGCAATGGATGAGAAAACTGAAGTGCTTGAAAAAGAGGACAATCATGTTGACAATATGCCCAAAATTCACCTGCAAAATGAAGTTCAAGCTACTTCACTTATGGCTCAAATTGTTGTGACCAACATGGTTAGGATTACTGCCATGCTAATAGTACTCAAGCCTCAAGGGGTTCTATTACTACCATTGGGTAGACACCTATAGCTAATATGGTTGTCCATGCTGGTTCAATTGACAAAAATGGGTATTATAGATAGTCCATTTGCTAACTACAAGTAGAATGCTCCAACATTCCTTCATTGGTGCTTGTTAAGTGGACCTATTATCAAAAGTGAAAGGTAGTCCATTTGTTGAAGAGTTACTTTTTGTCATACTTTCATTGTATCGAAGGATTGTTTGCACGAGGCAACTACTTAGAAGAGAGAGCTTATCAAAGACCTAAGCACAAACCAATTTTCTAACAAGAAATCGTTGTATTTTTGGGAGAAAAACTAGCATATATAGAAATAAACACTATCATGGTGGACAACAACAAATATAAGACCTTAATGTAGAACCCCACAAGCACAACGTATATAGTTAGGAGATAAGGCAATATCTTACAAGTACTATCTCAAATTATTTCAACAACTATCTTGGTGAAAAAGAACATATGAATTTTATAATCAACTTTGGAGCAAAATAAAAATGTTGAGAGTAGAGCTATCAAGAATATGTGGCTATCAGAACACTTGGGCTAGGAATCATAAACAACGATGTACTCAAACCAATGATGAAACAGACACATGTACTCGATATTAGACAACTTCAAAATTTTGATGTCTTTTACTAAAATGTCTCTAAGAGCTTTTATATTTTCAAGTGCCTTGTTTTAATCGCATAAAGCTTCAAACTTTTGATATAAGGAAGTTCTTGTGGTTTAATGTTTAACACTAGTCTTGTTACAAAATAGCCACTTTTGTAGCAATTTAGACCCTCTATAAAAATTTTCATTTCTCATCAACACAAAGTATTACTAAGAAAGGGTTGTAGAGAAATATGCTTAACATAAGAAAATAATTGAAAAAAAATAGAAAGGGTCAAAACAAGCTAAGAATTGTATATCTCCATGCCCGGGCACCTTTGAGACGAGTTTTACAAAAAATAAAAAACCTTTAGTACTTTTAAATTAGAACCATCTCCAAAAGAAATTATTGGGCTAAAACTTTCATGAAAAATACTTTGATGTGTATAGTGTATATTTCCATTAAGCGAAATGTAATTAGATTAAAAGCATCAATTTTGATCAATTTTCATGCACTTTTGAAAATCTAATTTTTGTAGAAAATGAAATTCAATTTAAAACTTCTTTTAAAATTTTTATTCTACTATATTAAAATATTAGTAAAGTCATATCCAACTTTGGCATCATATGCACATGTTATTTTAAATATAGTGAAATAGGAACTAAGCCACTAATGTGGCTTGCAGCCACTTTTGCGAGAAATTATAGAGTGTTAATGACTATAACCCATGAGGCAATGTCAGAACTTAAAGGTTTCCGTTTCAAAGTGGTGATGTCTCTGAACCATGCTACACTCAAGTTCTTTGAAATTAAACTCAGGAAGCTTCAATTTTTGATGACTCTAACACATCATGTAATGTAAGTAGTTAGATCTTCCATAGGTTTACAAGTGGATACCATTAGCACACTTGTAGCTGCTACTATCAGATTGGTAGCTACCACTATCTTGCTACTACTGGCTACCACTATCCTTCGCATAGCTACCTTTATTCTATTGGTAATTATCTCTATCCTCCTGGTAGCTACCTCTATATTCTACCTCTATCTTCTTAGTTACCTCTTGGTAGTTACCTCCTCGCTCCCTCCTCATAGCTACCTCTATTTCACTTGTAGTTAGAGAGTATCACACACAATGCGGTTGTCATTTGTCCTAGAGAGTACATGATGGACAAACAAGGAGGGGGTTACATGGGCATGGAGTATGATTTTTTTGGGTATTTAGGATGGAGTGGGATGGGATGAAGATGATTTGTTTTTCATTTTGGGAGGAGGGAGGGGCAAAGGGGGAAATCATGATTTTTTTGAGTCATGGTATGGAGGGGGTTTTGAGCTTTTCTTTAGAGGACAGATGTGGAGTGAAGTCTTTTCAAGTTGTGTTGTGGAGGAGTTTTTGAGCTCTTCTTTGGGGAGGGGACCATGGAGTGGGTTCTTTTAGGTCCTATGCCCCTCATCATGATGTGAGAGTTGCAGATATGATAAATTTTCTACCACATCCTACTTTTTGCATTGGAAACATGATAGTTGTGACAAGTTAGAGTTGCAAGGTAACTTGAGGCATTGATCATATGAGCTTAAATTCATAGGGATCTCCTTGTGCTTGCTGGAACCAAACTCCCGAATATTCCCACATGCATCTTCGAGAAAACTATCAGTCCTCATCTTTTCTTTTGTGCATTTCAAGATGCAAAAATCCAAAAGCTCTTTGTTGTCATGTACATCTATGACTATAAAATTATCACCAACACAAAGTACATCAATCAAAGCATCACTATGTGCTAGTCTTCCACCTCTACATCATTTGCAATTTCAAGGTAATATACTCCCATTACAGAACATGTATTTTCATAGCAAAGAATCTAGATTTTCACAGCCTACCTTTTTATGTATAAGAAAAGTATGCATGCCTATAACAAACGACAAATAAATATATTAACTCACGTGATTAGTTACTTCTCAAGTTGAGAACTTTGTTGCCAAATTGTGACAAAATTTTTCAAGGGGTGCTTTAAAATATCATTACTTATGATTGAAATCCCAAGGTATTAAGAGTGACACTTTAGAGCTTTCTTTGGCTTGCTATGCAATACAAATTAGGTTGTATTTTAATTTTATTTTATCTTCATTCCACTATAATTAACAATCCTTATACGAGAAATGCAATGCATATATAGTGTAGAGCTTCTTTTCCTAGTCCTCTTGAATTAACAAATTTTCTTGAAACTATGTGTCTCTTTCTAAGTGAGGTGTCACCCTTAGGCTATGATTGATGGATTGCAAGCTAAAGGCATACAAATGGCACATATAGACATACATATATGTAGACAAACAAACCTCTTTGTTGATAGGAGTTAATTGTTGCTATGAAATTTAGTAACAAATCTATAGATATGAGCTCAAAAATGTAATGCATTTAAGGTTCTAAAATCCCCACCAGTAAGGAGATGAAGGTTTTTTTCTTTTTTTTTTCAGCGGCGGGAGGGGGGACTTAAGAGATAGCAAAAGATAAAATGATCTCATGATAGACATGGGTGACTATGTGCGTGGGTTGTGGTGGTGGTGGTGGAGAGAGAGAGAGAGAGAGAGAGAGAGAGAGAGAGAGAGTTAGCAGGCAAGTAAAGTTCATCACAGCAGGCTGAGGCTGAGAGAGAGAGAGAGAGAGAGAGAGAGAGAGAGAGAGAGAGAGAGAGACTTAGCAGGCAAGTAAAGTTGATCATAGCAGGCTGAGGCTGAGAGAGACAGAGCGCCGCCTTAGCTGGTTCGTCTGTTTGTCGCAGCTAGCTAGAAGGGACTCCATTGACGATAGCTTTACTCGTTATGATGATGGTGATGAGAACGACGATGATGATGGTGGTGGTGGTGATGACGACGCTGATGGTGAGAATGGGAGAAGATCACAGTGTCGGAGTGAAGGGCGATGGGAGCAATAATGTGGAGATAACGGTGCTGACGGTGCAGGAGGCGAGGGGCATGCCTGATGGCATGAACGCGGTGTCGATGATAGCGTCATCGTTGCTCGGGACCACCGCCCCAGCCATGCATTGGGGCACCATCCCCGGTGACACTGTCAACTACATCTGCGACCAGGTTAGTGCGCGCACGAACACATCCCAATCGCTCTCCTTGGCACCGAGAAATATGTAAGTATTGTATGAGAGTTCAACAAGATGTTTGGGAGAATTTTACATCAATATACTTACACACGGGGTTTCTTGAGGCACTTCTGCGAAGAAACCATGAGTTCTAAACTTTTTTGGGTCATTTTATTACGCTCAATCTCGCAAACATGGGTATTTTTTAGTTACCTTTTGAACACACATGGTATTTCCGTCTTCTTAAGAGTGAACTTTTTGAGAGTCTCTCTCTCTCTCTCTCTCTCTCTCTCTCTCTCTCAAGATGTACAAGGCCTAAATTTGATATGATGCCCAATATTTCATGTGACACTCAAGATTTGAAATACCTTTCATCTATCTAGATTACCCCTTAAGCTGCCTAGAAACCTAGGTATATTATACATAATACTAATAAAAGATGATAGATAACATCTTTAACAAGACATATTACAATTTTTTAAACTTGTTTTGCCAAGCAAATCAACTCAAAGCATGCATGATAATCATTGAGTTTAAGCCTTCTCCCAAATATTCTATCTAAATAAAATGAGACTTTCCACTAACCATTTTATCACAATGTTTAGAGGAAATACATCCATTATATTCAAATTTTAGATTTGTAGTATACCTATTCCATGTATCTTAGAATTGTTCTTATAATGTTAAAACTAGTACATGCATGTGTGTGTGCACACGCATAATGTGTGTGTGTGTTTTGATATGTGATTGTATGTATGTATAATAATATTGTGTATGAGAGAGAGAGAGAGAGAGAGAGAGAGAGAGAGAGAGAGAGAGAGAGAGAGAGAGAGAGAGAGAGAGAGAGAGAGAGAGAGAGAGAGAGAGAGAGAGAGAGAGAGAGGAGGAGGACTTCTATGTGAACAAGACTTGATCTTGCATTTCTCGCACATACAAAGTAAGAAGTGATATGTAAAACTACTTAAACTAGAAAGATAACAACATCAAATGTGAAAGTAATTGAATATAAATTAAGACAAGATTAAACCTTTGCACACAAGAGCTTAATGTGTATAAGATCTCTGTACGTAACAATAGTAAATGAATAGAAATAATAGCAATCATCTTATGAAAAGCTTTAGCAAAGTATCACAAATATAAGCAAAATAGAAACCTTGAAACCCTCATAAAAGGAGGATTCAAAAATCTCAAAATATTTTATTTTTTCATTATAACTAGAATTTCCATGTCAACACTTAAACGTTGATCTTTATTGAACTTAATGACTTTACTAATGAAGGGATAAGTTTTATGTATTTCCTAGCTAATTTTGTTGAGAAGGGATTGCTGTACCAAACAATCATTTTAGTCCATTTTTATCACCACATTTAATAATATTAATTTTATTAAGGATAGAGTAAAATTGCAACCAATATTTCACAAAATGTATCCTTTAAAGTGGTTTGATGAGGTTTTCTCATACTTTGGAGCAGGTTATCGAGACTGGACAATATAGCTTCCTTGCTTCCATCACCTATGGTGGAGAGGTCAAATCTCATAACATGCAGGTACTGTTACAAGTACTTCCCTCAATCATTAGAGTGCCTTAAAACCCTCAAATTTAAAACCAGAGTAGAATTTCATTTTGAAGGTGTATTTTAGGAACATTTTTCTAATTAATCATATGATCCATAGCTCTTGGGGGGTAATGGAGGAAACTTTTTCCTAGATCATCATTCTTTTTAGGGTCACTACTTGTGTTACCTTTCAAGAGTATTACAACCTTCAACTTTGAGGGTTGGTGTTGAAAAAGAATGCAAGTTCATCTAACCATACATACCAAAGCTTGATGTAAAATCAACTATAAATAATCCAATATTCAAGAAAAATATTTGATAGACAATAACAAGGCTTAATTATAGACACTCTTTGACTCGATTAGACCTATTTGCCATTCTTATAGGTAACAACTTGTGAATTTAAGGGTTCTAAACCTTTTTCTTGGAATGAGAATATCATTTTATAGAATTCGAATTTCATATTTACATGAATCCTCAGGTTGGAAGGCCACTATGTTCTCACTAGATTCAAAAGTTTACTCCCCTTTCTAAAGGGTATACAGCGGTCCGATCGGACGGGTGTGTTGGGGGTAAAGGCGCCCCCGCCTAGCCGCCCGTGTATTACTACACTGACAGTCATCACTGGGTGCCATCATGTGAGAGTATTATTCACAACTTTGGCGATCGATTCACCAAATGAGACCAAAAGGAATTGTTTCTCCAAATGAGGATGATAACTAAATTTAGAGAGCTCTCATGTCAAAGGTGAGGGAATTTCTTGTTATAGTTGGCCATGATCAGACAAAGAGATACTATGAGAACCAACCTAAACTAGTTAAATTGCCAAAGACAAGCCTTTTAATAGGGATAAATTAATGTATTTTTATTTCCTTTAAATATCATTTTTTAAAGAAACATTTATATAGTATGTTTAAATTCTCCTATTCTCAAAGTCATGTAATGCTTGTTTTTAAATAAGCTTTTTGGCAAAGATGTTAGGATAACTTTACTTCTCTTTATGAAAAAAATTTAAAGGAGAAACCTTTGTAGGCTCTTTATGAAAAAAATAAATTTAAGAGAAACCTTTGTAGGCTATGTTTATATGTTTCTATTATTAACACTATGTAATGCTTGGTATAATAACACAATCAATTATGAGGAAAACTTTGGTTATCAAAGCCTCTTCTTGAGAATCATTGAGTTTTAATGATGGAACCTTAATCTTCTTTCAACATAATGTTTAAATGTGGATTGCAAAACAAGTTAAAGGGTGGTTTTTTGTAACAATTTACTCTTTTTTGGCATGTTTATGTGATAGCATTAAGCCTTTCTTTGTTAGACTAATGGTTGAACTATGTGTGAAATAATAGTGTCTAAAATGTAATATGTGTGTGTGTGTGTGTGTGTGTGTGAGCATATGACTTCTCTAGGTTTCATTTATCACTTTTTAGTGTAATACTTCAGATAATTTAAAGTATTGTCTTCCTCTCTTTTCTTCACTTTCTTAATATCAATCTCATGCTTAATCTAAAGAAAGGGATGGTTATGGTCAAAGTTTGTGCATTTGATATCATGTGCAAGTAAGCTTCTACTTTTATTTATGATCATTTTAATTTGACCCCTTCAATTATGTTGATTGTGATATTTTGATGATAAATTTATAATTAAATTTGTATAGATTGAGGAAAAAGTTCTAGATATATTAATATGTGGCTAATCTACATAGCCAAAAACAAAGAAGTCAAATTTATAGTTGAATTTTTATAGATCGAGGAAAACGTTTTAAATACATTGATATATGGCTAATCTACATAGCCAAAAACAAAGTGATATGAACCAATATAAACCCACTCTAATGGTGCTATAGGTTTTTTGTTTCAATCAGATCACTGCACTTGGTGGTTGTAGGGCTGCAGGAGACTCATCTCCTGATGGAGTAGAGGCTGTCTTGATGGATGATGATGGAAGATCACGAGCGGTATGAAGTGATACATACGCCTTTAGACATACACAACCAACTAGGCATTGCAAGCACTTCTAATTAGTTAACTAAATATTGAATGGAGTTCAACCATTACATCCTTATTTCTAAAGAAAATTACTTAAGAAAGGGAAAGCCCATATCCATTTACCTCAACTTTACTACTATTTGCATTTTAACTTTAAAAAATGTTTGGTTCTTTATGAAAAGTCTAGTTTGAGGACCTCCTAATATTGTATGCATGTACCGACCACTTTTTTAACATGATTTTTGCATTTGAGCGCATACCCACATTTTGAGGGCATTTCTTTGCCCCTATGATTGCATTAAGTTGATTGGATTCCACCCAAAATTTTCCACTCCTAGATCTATTTGCACATAATGAGCATAATTTCCATTTGAATATTGCCACTCATGCTACTTATATTAAGTTTTCATCTAGACATAACTTAATGCCCTTCTCTCTTGTGTATGATTGTAGTTAATATGTGCGCAAGGATCCATTAACTCTGGGTGTGACTTGTTTGACACGAGTGATGATGTTAGTAGTATATATAGTGGTGCTCTTCAAGGTAGTAGTAACAATGCAATTGCCAAGTCTACCATTCTTGGGGCCGGAAGAAGAAAACTTCTTGGATGTTTCACGGAAGGATCATCAACAGGTGAAAAACTTATGGATAGGAGTCTTTTGCTAAGTTTAGTGTCCTACTTTTTGTAAATTCCATAGAAATTCCAAAGTCACATGAATCTTTCAAAAATTTGCAATCTTGGAAAAAAAGTGAATGTACTTTGCTATAATGATTTGCTCAATGAAGTATTTCCATAGAATTTTGTCTATGATGAATTGTTGTTGTCATTTCTTGTGTGAAATGCACAAGTCACAAGCCCTTTAATTAATTTGAGCTTTTTAAATATGATTTAAGATTTATTTTAAATGCATTTTTGGCACCATATTTGTTACATAGTACATTATTCTATTGTTTAGGTTTGCATTAATGCTAGCTTTAAGATGAAAATGAAGGTCAATATATAAGACATTGGAATTATTTTAAAGTTGAATATTGACATTATGCAGGTGCATATTTTGGATTTGTAGCAGGCATCTTTGGTGCCTTCTTTTTTTGTGGTATACCAGTAGTAGATTTGGCATGTGGAGTAGGAGCAGCTCTACCATTCATCGGTGTAGGTGCAGGCATGGGGGTCTTTGTATCATGTGGCTTTGAGCCCCTTCGTTGCTTTCCAGGTATTAGTGTATTAGATTATAAAGCCCTTGTGAAATTCAAATAGCCTAGTTCTTTAGATTATGATATTTTTCAAAAGTTTAGAATTCAAGCTCTCTATGGACATCTATGTGATTAAACTTTGTGAATCACTATCCACTCTGTCCAGGAGCAATTTTTAAATGTGTGATTAAACCTTGTGTATCACTTCCCACTATTCTCGTCAAGATTCATTCTTTAATTTTTGTGATTAAAACCTATTTATCACTATCTTCTCTAGCAAAGAGCAAGATTCTTACTAATGATATAATAAACACTAGTCGTACATAAAAAAAGCCACCATTGTGGCAATTTTAACCCTTTATAAAAAATTCCATTTCTCATCAATGAGAAATATTAAGAAGAAGTGGCTTTAGGCAAATGTGATCAACACAAGACAATAGTTCAAAAATATATAAAGGGTCTAAACAAGCTAGGAAGTGTATATTCCTATGTCTACCTTTGAGACCATTTTCATAAGAAATTGAAAAATTCTAGTACTTCTAATCAATATCATCTCAAAAAAATGTTAACAGGATAAAAATTTCATGAAAATTCTTTTGATATGTATAGCATGCATTCCCATTAAGAGAGCTGCAAGTGGATAAAAACTATCAACTTTTTAAAGAGCTCTAAATAACATTCTTGAGTATTGTTTTGACCAAATTTCTTGCACTTTGAAAATATAATTTTATAGAAAATTAATTTCTACTTGATACTTGTTCCAAATATTTCATTCTTTCATCTTACAATATTGGGAAAATCCCATCAAATTTGGGCATCATATGCACATGTTATTTCAGATATAGTGAAATAGGACCTGAGCCACAATAATGGCTTACGATAACTTTTGAGGCAAATTACAATACTGGTGTTAAACTTTGAGTAGATATCTATAAAAATCGAAACAAATATCAAATTTATATGGATAACCATGTGTTTCACAAATAACTATGCATTTTGATTCCTACTACATAGGCAATGCAATGGTGACCACATCATATGGAATCAAGCTACCAATATCTGAACTCTCCCTTGGAGATAGAGTAAGTAAAACCCTTGGTGCTTATCTAATCTATATCATGAGAACATGTATTCGGTAAATTCGTTATGCATACCATAATTTTACCTTACTAGGCTCATTTTCTTCTCTTGTAGGTGCTTGTTCGTGATGATCATACTGGGCACCTAGCCTATAGTGATGTTTATGCTTTTGGCCATAAAAATCCTAATGCAACTAGTATGTTTGTTATGTTTAGCTTAATCAGAATGAACAAGCATAATCACACCCTGCAACAACATTATAAAGCTAGCATCATACTCACTTTTGATCATTTGATTCCAACCACAACTATGGGTGGTAAGGCAACCTTTCTTTCTACTTAAGCCCTTGGAATGTTTTGGTTTATATGACATTTGATTCTTATCATGAAGCTTAAATGGTTTATGATTCTTAATTTTTTAGATCAACATGCGATTATCTATAAGAGAGCAAGAGATGTACATGTAGGTGACTTCTTAATGGTGGCACAAGAGCATGCAAATAAATCAACAATAGACATCATAGACTTTGTTGTAAATGGTAAATGATTTTCATTGCACATACCCTTCCATTCCACCCATTCCCCAACTTTTTAAAAAGTGCTCATATGCTTTATAAATCACTAAAGATGTATACAATTGTGTCATCCTTTCAAGAACCATAAGCTTATCCCTTACAATTGATTTTAAATTAAATATGATATCTAATGATTTAATTTATTATTATTTTCTTTTGTGAATGCAGAAAAAGTTTCTGTCATAGAAAAGGGCTTATACAACCCTCTAACTCTTATGGGAAATATTATTGTCAATGATGTTGTTGCCTCAGTCCATAGTGAATGGGTTCTAGATGACCTTTTTGATACTTTCAAGATCTCTTATCTTCTTCATGATAGCTATCAAGTAAGTGATTTCTTTAAATGAGCTAAAATATGTGTAAAAGGTAGAAACTATTACCAACATTAATAAGAAAGTATTACCGATAATGATAAAGTTTCTTTTCTCTAGGTTCTTTTATGGCCAGTGAGAGCTTTATACTACACCCTTGGTGTAAGATTCTACATCGACATATACCAAAAATTTGATAGCTTGGTAGATATAGCTAAGATTTCTATTGCTATATATGGTACCAATATCTACATTTTAGCATTCATAATTGTAGTTCTTCTTCTTCCCATGACTAGTTATAAATTATTCTTAACAAAATAGGCTAGCTTAAGCCTATGAACTATAATAGTTCTCAAGCTTCCTAGTTGATTATTATCTATTTTTGTTTTCTTTCACTATATATGGTGGCAATACCTATATTTTAGCATTCATAATATTAGTAATCTTTTCCCATGTCTAGTTATTCATTGAAGAGACAGGTTTTAGGCCAAGACCTATAACAATTATGAAATTATTATCTATGTTGATTCCACAAGTTGTTTTTAATATTATTATTTTATTGTTATTTATATTTCAACATGTCAATGTGTAAGAATCTCCAAGACTTTCAATTTTACTCGTATGATAATTTTGGTGCCGAAGAGAGTTAGCATTATCACTAGGATTCTATGGATACCTTGGAAATGCAATAATGTAGCATATTAAAAGTAGTATATCCCCATTCGACAGTATGAGTAACTTGAAAAGAATTAATATACCATTTTAAAGGCAATATAGGTCTCCATCCTACCTTATGCATTACTCATGTATGGTTTCTTTCCTCACTTTATGATATTTCAAAACACTTTAGTACAATGAACTATGAGATATACTTTTGCAAATGTTGGCATTTTATTTTACTTCTCCACCAAATTGAATTGAGGTAATTAAAACCTAAATGTGGCATGCAAAATCACATATCTAAATGTGAGATGCACATGGAGTGATTAACTCTCTCTCTCTCTCTCTCTCTCTCTCTCTCTCTCTCTCTCTCTCTCTCTCTCTCTCTCTCTCTCTCTCTCTCTCTCTCTCTCTCTCTCTCTTTGTGGCTCTCTTGTATTGAACATTCTAGTCATACCCCAAAAAATCCATTTATAATAATCTTTTGTACAAAATGACATCTTCATGCAATGGCTCTTGTAATTTCATTTTTCTTTCAATATCAGATTTCTAGGATAATATCAATGTTTCCAATATGGATAAACGTGTGCTTGATTAAATGTAGTAGTCAATGACACTCATAACCTTTGTTGAAATAATAATCATAAAGTCTCTATTTGAGTAGAACTTGCTAAATAAGTATCTTGCATAGGTGACCAAGATCCACCAAGGTAGTACGAGAATCAATAGATTAAATCATTTTCTATGATAATTAAGTTGGTAATTTGAAATAAATTGACTAGCCATAAAAATTGATAATTAAAATTATGTTAAAACATTTTGATAAGAGCATCCATAGCTTAAATCATACAGTGGTCTTGATAAATTAATTATATATTTTATGAGATCATATAGTTTTGAATCACTCATATACAGTTTATTCATAATCATATATGGGCCTTGATAAATTAATTATATACTTGTATCCATGTCCATTCCTTCACTTAAATTAGTCATGGATATGGATATAAGAAAAAAAACCATTTTGAAAAGAAATGTTTATATAAATCATATTATCTTTATTCTTCAAATAACTATTTCAGAGTCCATATCAAGATTTTTCTCGAATACCAAAAATAAATCCACGAAGTCCACACTCAACTATTAGCATCCAGGCCTTCTAAGAGATCAACCTACACTCATAGGGAGTAAGCTATTCCTAGCATACCCAAGGAATTACTGCCATAGCCCCCTAGCTCCTTGGTAGTTTCTAGCCTACACAAGTCCCTACTATAGAGAGACCTTTTGTGTTCAATGTTTGATCCTAGCAATCCGAAGTGATAAACCAACTCTCTTGGTTAGATATAGCATAACTATCCTTGAGGGATGCCTAGTGCACTCAATCATAAGTTCAACCTATATATAGGCTTTCATTTTTAGAAGCCATAAGCATTTCAAATGTTCTTTTTGATGTAACAAGTAGTATGACAAGTGATATTGTGCATGAGTGCCCATTTAGGCCATGAGTTTACAAGCATAGTTTCCATAGATCTAAGTCATGATTTTGGGTCTCTTGCTAGGTTATCTTGCTTTAGCTAGTAGTGGTACATCTATTTGAACATTAGAGTTTATCCCTAAAAGATCAACTACATTATCCTTATGTTTTAATATTAGCCAAATACTTGCTAAACATCCACCCTAGTGAATTTGGCTAATATCTTTCTTAATTTACTTTATGAGATATCTAGGTTATGGATTTGAACTTCTCAAAATGAATTCTCTAAACCCATTGTTCATTACTAGTGTAAAACATCCAATTTGTTCAAGGATTCCTATATAAGGACTAGGTGCCATCACTAGAGAGTAATTCTTGATTGAATAAGCATCTATTGTATATTGTCATTTTACTCAGGTATCCACAAGGATCCCAAAATATCTAGTAGATGCTATCTAGATTATTGCCATTTCTTAAAATCTAGGTTTTCTATAGTTATTTTAGCAAGTTTGCTTTGAAATACGAAGAAATAATGTGGACTTGGGGTTGTGTGATGGGGACATCATTGATGCATGCTACCTCTTGTCCAACTCCATCGTTTCTCTACTTTGGGGGCATCTTGTTCATACATTTCTTGCCTTCCTTCTCCCTTTAGTCTTCGTCAATATTTTATTACTCAAACCAAGGCTTGTTGAGATATAATAGCAAGCTTAAAGGGTTATAGGTTGGGATGGATAGACAAGTTTGGCTTTGAGAAGTAAGCATTTAGTAGTAAGATGAAGAAAATATGATGGTTTTTCTTCTTCTTTTGTTAGGGGGAAACAAGCTCACAATAAGTAGAAAAATTGGGTTGAGAATAGAGAACTTCAGGTAGACTTAATAGCAAGGTGATAGGGAAATACAATGGATATGAGGATGGGATATGATTTGGAGTGGTTGAAGTGAGATGTGGCAAAGGGGTCTTGTTGAAGGAGAATGCGAAAAAAGCTCCACTCTATATACCTCTCACTATCTCTTACTTCACACACACACACACACATATGGACCAATGCTCAGAGACTAAGATGAATAAGTAATGATTAACATAAGCCTTACAATGTAAGGATTTATATAGCCCTTGGTCTCATATTTTGTTGCATCTAGCTTTTTATAGACAATCAAATCAAGCTTATCATGATCAAGATTCTATTGGAATGCTTTTGTGTCAATTAGATGTATCAGAGTCTGATGTAATTGCAAGCTTTATGATTGCAAGAAAGGAGGGATTGCTGGGAAAGGATGTGATGATTTTGTATAGCTTGATGGGGATTATGATGACACGCATGGTGACATCGATGAACACCCGTGAGGATGGTCATCATGTCAATGATGATGTGATGGAGGCGATGGCGATGATGAGATGCAATTTTGGGTTGAAATGTTTATTAATAATTTTTATTTATGCTAAGGTTGAATGAAAAAATAAATACTATGGTATATTACATCCTCTCCCCCTTAGAGGAATCATAATGTCCTCATCTTGAGAGAAACTAGGGATATTTTTTAGTAGGCTTCCTCTTCAATCCAAGTGGTAACCTTTTTAGGATAATCTCTCCATTAGGTGAGGTACTCCCTTAAAATTTTGCTTCTAAATATTTTCCACTCAACATCAAGTATTCTCTCAAGCTGGAGCTCAAGCACTCCTTGGCTCACACTTCCAATTTGTTGATCATCTAATACATTATCAAGATTTCATACATAAGCCTTTAGTAGACTAACATGGAAAACATTGTGGATCTTTAAGTACTCAAAAAGCTGCAACTTATATGCATTTTTCCTTTGGCACTTGAAGATTTTGTAAGGTCCACAATATCTCAAAATATCTTAACCTATAGTTTCTTAAATTCACCCAATGATAGTGAATTCTTCTTTGGATGGACACATAGAAACATCATGTCTCCTTCTTTAAAGATCTTGCTTACTAAGTTGCTTAGAGTACAACTTGGGTGCACTCTCTCACACACTTGATAGTGACCCATAGGCTGTTTATATAGCCTCTGCCAGGCTAGGGTTAGGGTTTCACCTGCTCCTAGGACTATTCACACCCATCTGCCCTCATACTCCCTTGCTTATAGTGGGTTCCTATGCCTATCTTCTAACACCCCCCCTCAATGCCAGGGTGGCATTGAATTACAAGGCATGTAAGATGTCCCCCCCCCTTTCTTGGGATGCCTTTATAAATCAGGCTTACAAGAGTGTTTTAGGTAGATGATTTAAAGAGTCAAAACAATTGATCTTCAGATGGATTTGAGGCATAGTTGGCCACCAATTCTTTGTGTACATCAGGAGTGTTGGGGCATTTACTAGTGATATGCCTTGTCTTCTTGCATTTGTTACATTTCATTTTCTCGGGATACTTCTTCCAACAGTTGTTTACAAGATGTCCTTTTTTCTTACAGAAAGAACATCTAGTGAGAGCTGTATGTACCAATACTTGATCACGGGAAGTTGAAGATGCCTGACCGTTGCTGCTTTCTTTGTGGTTCCTCTTTTCTTCATCCAAACAAGATTGAATGGTACTTGCCAATGTAGGATCTGGAATGTTGGTGAGAGTGGTTACAAGAGTAGGAAACACCTGTTTTACAGCTTTTAGGAGAATAGCAATAGCATCTTCTTCATGTATTGGAGCTTGTACAGAGGCAAGCTGTGCCATAAGTCCCTTTATGTGAGAGAAGAATTTTTCCAAATCTTCTCCTGATTTATATTCTAAGCTAAAGAATTCAATCTTAAGGAATATTTTTGTATTTTTACCAGTGGCTCCATAGAGCTTTTCAAGCTCATCCCATTTTTCTTTAGCAGTGTTTAGTTGATCAACATGATGAATCAGGGACTCATCTAAGTGTAGCATTATGATTGCTTGGGCACGTTGGTCATCGTCTATATCAATTAGATTTGCAGAGTTTACAACTCTAGTGCCTTGAATGAGAGGCCAATACCCTCTCTCCATCATTTTGTACTTTATAAGTACCTGCCATGGGTGAAAATCTTTGCCATTAAACTTTAGAATTTGAGGACGGACATTAGCATATGTTGTGGTCATTGGGAAGGTCTTACCACTTGTTAGGACAAGGGCAGTGTCTAGTCCCTTACAAATTTTCCACTGAATGCGGAAGCAAATTAGACAATTTGAAATCAAAGTTGCAATGAAGAGAAAGGCTGAAAATCATACAGATGTAATATTTCAAGGTATGACTATGGTGGTCCTTTCTTATGTTCAATCTTCTTCCGAGGTTTAATAGTCTTTTTAGGTTTTAATGAAGTAAACCTAGACTGGACTTCAGACTCCTCCTTATGGTATGGCTTAGTGGATGAAGCTTGTGTTGGACAAGGTTGGTCTATGATCTCAATACTTGTTGCTAATGATTCCGAGAAGAGTACAATGACACTCATCCTTTTGATTTCATTGACCAGTGTACTTGAAACAAAGTCACTCAAGATATGCAATACACTTCTAGTGTATGATGGTCTATGTGTTTATAATTGTACACATAACCTTACAACAATATATAAAGAGGAATAACACTCACTAGATTTTAGTAAATACCCAGCAAGCAAATGATTAGATGATTAATGATTAGTGTTTAGAAACACTAATATCAACCTTAGTGAAATGCTTGAATGAAAGCAGGTTGAGAGTCGGCTTCCTGATGCACTTAGTGATGTCCATTGAGCATGTCCAAGAGCTTTTAGATTTGGAATAAGCTTCAGAGAATATGCTTCAGTGATTAGAATCACTATTAATAAAGCTCAGAGTGAAAAAGGTGAAAAATGCCAAGCTTAGAGCTTGCTGGCTATGGCTGCCAGAGACCCACAGTTAGGGTTTTGATCATTGTAGGATGTAGGAGATGAATCAACACAAACCCTCTTAGGTTAGTATAATCCTCTATAGGAGCTACAATAGCCCTAAGGTAGCCGACATTATTGCGCCCTATACCAAATGAACTTCAGCTCAAACCAGTCACCTACGAAATCTGTGCCAAATCTGGAAAACAGGCAATGTCAGCTACCATGTTGACTAATGTCCGCCTTTGTTGTGCTAGGTTGAGTCGCCCTAGGATAGGCAAGAAGTCCCTAGAAGAAATCGGAAGGAGATATGGCCTCCTTTGTCCTCCCCAAGTCCTCCAATGGAGGTAGGTTGCAGGCAGCTATCGAGGAAAGAAGGATAAGATGAAAGAGATGAAAACTCATGTGCACTTAGTGACAGTTGAGGCTGAGGGAAGTTGAGGAGATTAAAGATGGCTCTGATACCATGTGGAAAATTAGGGTTTGCACCAATGGAATGAGAGAGCTTAAAGTACAAGAACAAAATCTTGCTTACTAAGTTACTTAGAGTACAACTTGGGTACACTCTCTCACACACTTGATAGTGGCCCATAGGTTGTTTATATAGCCTTTGACATATTTGTAAATAAATATTCTAAAATAATAAAAGTATAATAAATTTATTAATGATATTTAAAATATAATTAAAGTCTTACAATTAATATAACTTGGATATCAAACTTGAATTTCCTCATACCTCTCTAAAATGTGGATACTCCAATTGTCCTTTGGTATATGATGTATTGAAATTTGGAGCTATGGCAAAAAGTGTAGTCTTTATTAGTGTAGAGAGTTGTTGTGGAAGCTAGTACATGTGAATTACATGCTTGGAGTTTTAAAGATTAAACTTTAGTGTCTATGAAAGAAATAAACTAAAATAGTAATAAAGCAAAGAGAAGAAGTCGATTTTGGGAAGGAAGCCAATTGAAAATAGCCCCCTTTAAAAGATTGAAATAATCAATGAGGAAGATGGGAAAAGAAACAAATCCTTTCGTTAGGGTTTCCCCTACCCCTAGGGCTATTCACACCCATCTCCCCTCATACTCCCTTGCTTATAGTGGGTTCCTATGCCTATCTTCTAACAGGATTGAGCATGGTTTGATTTGGGAAGTGGATGATGATGATGATTTGGGAAGTGCGTGTAGCTAGATGGCAATTGCATGTGTCAGTGGTTGGATGACTTGGATTGATCATGGTTTGATTGCTCTTTTTCTTTTTTATTTGGAATGGCCACATTCTTTTTAGGGCCATTATGTGGGTGATAGTCATATCAATCCCCTATGTCGGTAGTTAACATTATGGTGTGGGTGATGGAATTTATGATGTGGCAATGGATATTATTATGCTGCACTTTGCATGGTTGATTGGACTTTGTGATGCAGCCCACACCAACCATGGTAGTGGCCATGGGTTGCCCCCATGTGAGCGATTAGGATTTGTGGTGGAGGGTGGGCCATTTGAAGCCAAAGGTGACATCATGTGAGTGATTGAGGAACCAATGTGGCTAAGATGGGTGATGTGGCCTACCAAAATTGATATGACCAATTGAATCATCAATAAAATAAGTTTCAAGGCTGTTCCTTATGGATGTTGTGGTTTTTATTCATTTGTACATTAACTAAGAAGAGGAGGGAGGTGATGCCCTTTTTTGTTTGAAAGCAATCAATGAGCCTTATGATTAAGGACAAAAAGAAAAGAGAGAAATCTAATTCCTAGAGCTAAGGGTGTAGGTTGTGCTTGACTATCAAAGTCCACGATATTGGAGATTCTCATTTTGAGGTTGTGATTGACATCAAAAGCTCTAGTCAAATAGATTCACCTAAACAACCTATAAGGCATTTCAAAAGGACGTTACTTGCTTCTTGAGTGTTCAAAACAATGGATTGAGAAAGATTTTGATTCATGTTTTGTAGTCTTTGTAATGGTTTTATTGCATGAACTCTCACTGAGAGTGGCTGAGGACTTTCCTTGCATGTTTCTTGAATCAAGCTTTTAGTCTAAAAACTAAGAGGGATTTAAGACAACCATTGTGCTATAGAAGCTGAGAAGTTTCATGATTGTCACTTGAGGTGAGATTGCGTTTTCATGGTTTGGACTTTGTGTTGCCATTACGAGAAAACTTGTGAGCTTATTGAGAGACTAAAAAGATAAGGGAGATTAGTCTCTTGAACTTGAGGTTTGGCACTAACTTATTGTAGTGTCATTGTGTCAAAATATATGGAAAAAACACGAGCATCCTCTAAGCTGGAAGGGGGGGTAAGTGTTTACCTAAGATAAGTTTGATAATAGATATAGTGACCTTGAGTTGTTGTCATTGAAGATGTCGATAGTATCAAAGGGACTTGTGAGAGACAAGAGAGGTACACACTTGGATGCTACTGTCATTGAAGATGTTGACATTATCAAAGGAAATTGTGAGAGAGAGGTACCCACTTGGATGCTACCACTAAGAGAAGGGCTAGAGGCAAAGAGGGATTGTAAAGAAGCCTAGATGTTGTGCTCTACAAGCTCAATATTAGGACTATTGGGACACATCCTTATTGATTTAATGATTTCAACACATGCAACAAGTGGCGATCTCTAATCTAGTCTACTTACATGTTTACAAAAATCCAAATGACTCGGTGCAATATAGCGAACACACTTACCAATACTTACAACATTGTAGACATTTATAACAGTAAGCTACACTCCCACAATCCATGCACGAAATCACTTGCCTCCTTGATTCCGTTGTCATCAATACATGTGAGAGGAGGTGATGCCATAAACAAGAAGAGATAAAGAGATAGAGAAGAGCTTTGCATCACATATCCCTCACTCCCACACAATCTCAACACCATAATCTGTAGCTCAAGTGCTCATCTCACCATGAAGGGATGAAGACAAAGAGGACAGAAGAGAACAATTGCAAAGAGAGACCAAAGTGAAGTTAATATACACGTGAATAGCTTGTTCTATTATTTTCATCCCTTTTATACATGATTTTTTAATGTTAGGGTTTCCCATTCCCCAAGTTGGGCATCCAACCCTCTTTGTGGCCACATAACCAACCTTCCCTCCTTTTTAATGCACCTAGAGCTTGGCTCTAATGAAAAAATTAACTAATGTACATCATAGCCTTATGTTGCTTCCTAATTTGATACAATTTGCATGGGAAGGAGCTTGACTCTCAATAAAATATACATTTGATTTATATAAAAATCTATTTAAAAAAATTATGGACATGTCTTTCCAAAAATTATAGAGCCTTTTGCATTTGCATTTTGTTCCCCCTTCTAGATAAGTGTTAGTCCGATGGAACTTATCTAGATAAGTGCCAATCCCCTTCTAGATAAGTGCCAGTCCCATGGCACTCCTGCCAAATGTAGCTTGTTGCAAAGAGCAAGGAATGTTGGAACAATTGAGGAGGAGGCCTTGGTAGAGAATAAATGATGATTGATACTAAAGAAGTAGGTAAAGCGAGATGATCTTGAAGGGTCAAAGAGTGCTCCCATTCTAGCAAGACTGCATCTAAGAATAGTGGTTTTCTAGTGGGAGGAGATATGATGGGTCCTGATTGACATGGACCATCAATATTGAAGGGTGTATAAGAATTCTAGTGTACCTATTATATCATTAATGCTCTTCATAAGGGCTATGTCTAGCTTGGAGTGCATGTGTCTATGAAACTAGAAGTTGGATTGAATTCCAAGTAAACTTGGAATATTGTTCCCACACTTGAGGACCCATTTGGTATAAAGTTGTTATGTTGTGCTGATCTTAGGGTGACAAGTCATTCGAGCAAGTCCATGGCTTCTTTTCCTTGATGTGCCTTGAGATTATGATGTGGGGGTGTGGGCTAGGAGATTAGAGACAAAGCCAATCGACCAAAGCCACCAAACACTTCTAACTTGAGAACACTTAGTATGATGAAAGCATGATATGTTTTTCTTTTCTTTTGTTTACTTTTTTGGACAAAAATACAAATGGCTACACATAAAGCAACACACTACTTAGGGAATGACAAGAGCATTCTCTAGAGAGATTATTTATACCCTCTTGTTGTTTTCTAGGATGGAGTGCCATGACTTCAACTGACTTAGCCATGCTTCCCTTGATATTTGCTCGAGATATTTACCCCTTCTTTCTTGCACATGGAAGATATTTGGTAGCCAATGAGATCAACATGGTCAAAGAAACTTGGTTGCTATACTCTTACCTACGCATATGAGCAACCACATTGTGTGTAGGGTTAGTGGTCTTATGAACCTACTATTTGCAACAACTTTTTTAAAATTAAAATTAAAAACAAAAAACTACCACCATCCACCATACATGATGTTGTCATTGCCTTTGTCACTAACATGATTGTCACTAGCATCACACCACCAAAAGCTACTCCATTCATAAAAAGGCTATGCGTCTTGTGCAATTATGATCAAATTGAAAAAACTCCATCACACAAAGATTGAATGCAGAGGGAGCAAAGTATGCTGAGCACTTGGTGAAAGGGAGAGGGGGGATTGTCAAGTACAATGTAGGATATAAAAGCATTATCCCATACACCATAATAACTGATTTACTATTCACTATTGTTATCTCATCATTGCAAAGAGAGAGAGAGAGAGAGAGAGAGAGAGAGAGAGAGAGAGAGAGAGAGAGAGAGAGAGAGAGAGAGAGAGAGAGAGAGAGAGAGAGAGAGAGAGAGAGAGAGAGAGAGAGAGAGAGAGAGAGAGAGAGAGAGAGAGAGAGAGAGAGAGAGAGAGAGAGAGAGAGAGAAGAAGAAGAAGAAGAAGAAGAAGAAGAAGAAGAAGAAGAAGAAGAAGAAGAAGAAGAAGAAGAAGAGAGGGACAATGGGAGGGAGAGAGAGAAAGATAAGGAAGGCTATAATAGAGAGAGTAAAAGAGAGGGAGCTAGAGAGAGGGATAGTGAGAGAGATAGAGATAGAGAGAAATTGACAAAGAGGAGAAGGATCTTCATCGTCATCTTTGCATCAACCTTTCTCCTGCAAAATCACCTTGCCACTCTCTTCATTCCATTATTCATCTACTCTAAAATCCAATTTGTACCACTTCCTCTCAATTCCTTGTCGTCATCACCTTGCTCTTGTCATTTCTTTTATTATATATCGAAGTAATACATCCAAAACCCTTCATAAAATGAGTCATATTCTTATTACCAAGTCTACCCTCCTAGTAAGCCAAATATCTCGCTACTTGAACCCCATCCACACTTCCTTCATACTTATTCTCCTACTTTGATGAACCTTTTTTTAAAGACTCAAGTTCGACGAAGTAGAAGGAAGTAAGGAACGAGCTAACAAAGATGGCCCCTAAGCAAAGAAGTATAGGAGCTAGACACATGGTTTCCACAATCCCGAGTTTAGGTTATTCCTTCATATTTTTGTGGTGTTTTCATTAAAATAAGGATAGAAGAAAATCTCATAAAGTAGCACTGTTGATAAAATCAAACTTCTAGACAAACCCTGATCCTTATAGGTACTTAGGTTGTCGAGTAGAAAGAAAAAACACTTGAGCTTAGGAGAAAACTGAGTATGATGGTGTTGAGTCCTTAAATAAATCAAATATTTTTTATTTTAGTAATAAATTATGTGTTTATATAATTTTTTGTGAGATATTTAAATCTAAACCTAGCCACCTCACAAAAGGAATTAAGGAAGATACTAATCTAATTTCACTAGGTTAGCTATTTACAAGTACCTCGCTAGGGTTAAAAGATAAGAATTGATCATTTAGAAATGAACCTCAATGCTTGAATAGAGGCAACGGTGTTGCATAAAAGCAAGTTAACCTAGCAAGAGACCAAAATTTATGACAAAACTACAAAATCTATGTTTGTGAACTCATGGCCTATATGGGCACTTATGCACAAGAGCATTTGTTTATTGCATTTGAAAGACTATTTTAAAAATACATGTGATCTCTAAAAAATGAATACTTAAATACAAGTTGAACTTATGATTGAGTGCACTAGGCCTCCCCCAAGGATAGTTGCACTAACTCTAGACCAAGGGACCTGATTTACCGCTCTCAATTGCTAGGGCCGGCATCAAATGTGTGAGCTATCTATGTAGGGGCTCGTTGTAGGCTAGGAGAGGCCAAGGAGCCAAGGGGGGCTTTGGTTGTAATTCCTTGGGCATTGTTGGACTAGTGTATCCCCACGTCAGCCCAAGTGGATCTCTCAAAGGGCATCAATGCTAGCTAAGGGCAGATTTGTTGGTTTATTTTGGCCTTTGGGTAGAGTGCAAACATGAACTAGAAAAAATATTGAAATAAAGACAATAAAAACTAAATAAATATTTTCTTTTTGAAAATGTTATTTTTCTTTGTATTCATATTCATACCTAATTCACATGAATGAACATTGTTTTAAAAGAGATAATTAATGAGACTGATTTTTATATGTCTAATTAAACTGTGCTAGATTAATTTAAAAACTAAATAAAACCCTTGAGAGAACCGGGGAGTTAGATCCTTGATGGGTCTTTCCAATGGCATGATTGTTTCAATTTACCAAGCGGCTTCCATCACAAATCAAACATTAGATTAGACAAGTCACATGCATTGCTCTCCCTCATTTCTCATTCTCGTTTAAACCAAGTGTGACAATGGTTTGCTATGGCTTGAGGGATAATAGCAATGCTATCACCTCAGAAGCTGATGTTAGATGGCTAATAAGAGACTATAGCATTTAAATTAAGTTCCCACTTTCAAGTCAATCCTTTTGGGGTTAAGGTGGAGCTTCCCTTGTGAGATGGACTCAAGTAGCTCAAGATTACAAATGTTTGCTTATTCTAACAAGTTTTAGGTGGCAGTAGTCTTGATTACTTCTTGATTGGCTATTGAAATCCATGCTATCAATGTTTGTTTACATAAGTACATTACACCTCATATGCTATCTGAGCAAAGGTTAAGTATTGTTTGCAAATTATTAAGGTTAGATAAGAGCCCAATTAAGAAGAAGTTCTTATGATTTATTCTACCATTAATATCTAACAAAATTTTACCAGAATGACAAATCCTAGAACCATTTTCTTATGTTTCAATCCATGTTCACATCAGTTATGCAATTCTCCAAATTTTAATCATAGTTTAAAAAAAAATCTTAAGTTGGATTATGTGAAAGCTTTATATAGACATTATGAAAAGTGAGTTCTTAAATATCACAAGGAAATCCATCTATCATTGATCATATCAAACTGCAAAAGAAAAATCCCTTCCCACGTAGATCAAACCTCCAAAGTTCAATGGAAAAGGGAAAGATATGGAAATAGATGTAGAATTCTAGATAGAGTCCATGGAACCTATTTTTGAGCTATAGGGATGATTATCCCTAATCAAGCCATGTTTGCCAAGCTAAAACTAACCAAGGAAGCACATTTTGATGAAAACAATGGTGCAAAGACACAAGAGTATCAGAGGTTGTTACCACATGCAAACATATAAAAGAAGCTAAATATAGGAGGTATCTTCCTATCACACCTAAAAAATGAACAAGTTCTTTAAGATTTTTCACCTAGGGTTGAGCTTGGAAGCATATTAATCCCAATTTATAACCCTTTAAAGGTATGCTCCAGATATGGATATCGCCCAATAGTAGGTGGCCAAGTTTTATGAAGGCCTCAATCCCCCTTTGGATTCTCAGTTGGAAGTCACGTGTCCCACAAATCTAGAAGATGCCTTGATAAGAGCAAAGCCACTTAGCCTTCAACACAATCAAGGAACACAAGATATTGTGGTTGAGGGTTGCCCATAGAAGACCTTGTGCATTCATAAACAAGGCACAAGGGCAACAACAATTCAATGCAAAGAAGAAGCAAAAGTCAATACAACTAGCACGTTCATTCACATAAACCAAAATAATGGTTCCCAAAGGTCTTTCCATTGTAGCAAAAGTGGGTCACTACAAAAGACATTGTCCTAAACTAAACTAGCTCCCTTGGCAAGGATAGTTTCATGGCCAAAATAGTGGGGCAAGAGGAAGAGGAAGAGATATTCTAGTAACTATCATATGAGAGGAAGAAGAGTGACCCTCAACTGAGACCGAAATGAAATGAGGGATGATTCTCACCTCTCCTAACAAAAAGGGACCAAATAATCAACATCTCGACGATCCAAACACGAGCGAACTACCTCTAAACTATCAAGGTAAACCCTTCCAAGTGTTGATAGATTGTGGGATTACTCATTTCTTTATTTCTTTGAAGTGTGCATACAAATTAGGCATAGAAATTACACAATCGTATAAATTCTTCATAAAGTTAGGTAACAAAAAAGAAGTTGTGTCATCATACTAGACTAGAGATGTGAAGCTTGATCTAGATGATGAGCATGCAAACATAAGGTTTCGTGTCATGAATCGAGGTGTCTGAGTGCCTTCTTAGAATGGATTAGCTAATTCCTAATGATGCCCACATCCATTGTGGAAAAAGGATAAGTTACATTTCAAAATGCATAAGGAATTCAAGTAACTATGCAAGGCAAAGCTGGAAGGCCAAAGATCCAATTAGCAAAAACCATATGTATTATCTATTGACTAAAAAAAGATTTACTAGTCTACTTGATCAAGCTTAGCAAGGTTGATCATGATAAAGAAGTGAAACCAAAACATTCTTGGATGAAGGAATATGCTGATGTCTTCCTAGTAGAAATGATAGAGCTCCTCCTAAAAGGGAATTCGACCATGAGATTGAGCTTGTCCCAATAGCAAACTTGTGGCAAAGAGGCCCTATCAAATGTCAATCCCTAAATCCATCAAATTAAAGGAACAACTCAAACCAATAATATATTAGACTAAGTAATTCACCATGGGAATCCCTAGTTCTATTTCAAAAGAAGAAGGATGTTACCCTTCATCTTTGCATAGACTATCGTGATGTAAACCAAGTGATAGTTAAAATAAATATTTGATTCCTAGGATAGATGAGCTTCTTACCAGGCTTCAAGGAGTAAAGATCTTCTCAAAAATTGACCTAAGGTCGAGCAACTACCATATTAGAATATCGGGGGAAGACATCCCAAAGACCACCTTCAATACAAGTACGTGCATTATGAATTCATTGTAATGACTTTTGGGTTGACTAGCCATTTTCAACAAGTTGGTGTAAGATATTTTCAAAGCCTACCTTGATGAGTTTGTTTTAGTCTTCTTCAATGATATCTTAAATTTACTCTAAAATATAGGAAGACCATGAGACATAGCTCCACATTGTCTTAGAGACCCTGAGAACGCACAAGCTCTATGCCAAAAATAACAAGTGTGTTTTCTTTAAAAGGAAAATACAACACCTTGGCTTTATAGTATCCAAGAAGGGGATTGAAATGGATCCAGCCAAAGTCAAGGATGTGGAGGAGTGGCCGCCTCCAAAATTGATTAAGGAAGTACTGAGATTTCTAGGCTTAATGGAATGATATAGGGTGTTTATCAAGATATGCCTTGATAGCTGCATCTCTTACCCTCTAATGAAGAAGCAAGTTTCCATTGTGTGGACTCGAGTTGAGTAGTCCAATTTTGAGAAACTCAAGCAAATCTTGGTAATAGATCATGTCTTAAAGTTTCCAAACCTACATCAAGAATTTGAGGTTGTGATGACTGATGCAAGCTCCTGTCTTAAAGCTTCCAAACCTACATCAAGAATTTGAGGTTATGATGACTGATGCAAGCTCTCTTGCACTAGGTTGTGTACTCATGCAAGAAGGGAATCTCATCACCTAATCCTTAACAAAGCTGAAGAGTCATGAGATGAACTATGCTACTCACAACTTAGAGTTGTTAGCCATAATCCATTCTCTCAAGGTATGGAGACATTTTTTGCTTGGGACTCACATTAGTAACAAACCATAAAATGTCATTCCTTATATTCTTATTATGGAAGAACCTTCAAGAGAAAATCATTAGTTATTATAGTATTGATGCCGAGTAACCCCATCATTCAAATTGGCAGAGGAAGAAGTTGCAAAAGGAACCTAAGTAACTGACAACTATAGGAAGAAACTACAACTAAAGGATCAAGATTCTAAATCATAACTAAAGTATCGAGATTTCTTTATTGAGAAGGAGCTTGTGTACTTCAATAAAAGATTATGTGTTCCTTCTAGCCATGATCTAAAGAAGAAAATACTCTAGGAAGCACATGATTCCCCATGTTTAGGACATCTTGGCTATGCTAAGACCCTCTATGGAATAAGAAAGAGGTGTTTTTGGGAGAAACTAAGAGGTGATGTACTAAAGTATGTCAATGAATGCCTAAGTTTCCAAATACTAAAAGTAGAGCGTGTTAAAGTGCTAGGAAAGCTTAAACCTCTTGTATCCCTCAGATGAAGTGGGAATTCATTAGCATGGATTTTGTAGTAGGGTTGCCTTTAATTTAAGGATGATACAACTCTATCATGGTGATTGTAGACATGTTAACAAAGGTTGCTCAAATAATTCTAGGAAAGTCAAACTATAAGGCTTCTAACATTGCAAGATTATTTGTCAAGAAAATCTTTAGACTTCATGGTCTACCAAAAAGAATCATCAGTGATCAAGATTCTCTCTTTACTTCTTAGTTCTATAAGAGCTTATTTGAAGCTATTGGCACACAACTATGTTTTAGTATGGCATATCACCTACAAATTGATGGCCAAATAGAGCAATTCAATTATGTCATGTAGGATATTCTAAGGGCATAGTGTTGCAAAGAATCTAAGTGGTGGATACAATATCCACCCTTAGTGTAATTTTTCTACAATGACTCTTACCAAAAAAGCATTAAGATGACTCCACAAGACTCACTTACTCCACTCAACTTCTTTGATATGATGCTACCAAAAGAAGCCTTCAAGAAGATGCTGGAGGAAATGGACAAGCAAACCAAAGATATAAGACAATATATTTAAGTTGCCAAGAATGGTCAAAAATCATACACTAACCTTGGAAGATAAGATCAAATCTTCAAAGAAGGGGACATGTTGTTTCTTTGTTTCTGTCGAAAGAAGAGTTAACTATCATTGGGTGAATTCAAGAAGCCAAGCCCAAGATATTATAGATCTTACAAGATTCTTAAGTGCCTAGGGACCAATGCTTACAAGTTACAACTTCTTGAGCACTTAAAGATCCACAATGTTTTCCATGTTAGTCTACTTAAAGCTTATTTACCCAATCCTAATCATATATTAGATGAGTAAAAAATTGTAATGCCAAGCCAAGGGGTCCTTAAGCTCTAACCTAAGAGAATCCTTGATGTAAAGGAGAGTCTTCTCAGAAGTAGAACTTTAAGAGAGTATCTCATCCAATGGTGGAAGGATCATCCTAAAGAGGATGCCACATGGATTGATGAGAAAGCCCTAACTAAATAATACCCCTACTTTCTCTTCAGATGAGGATATCTTAATTCCTCTAAGGGGGAGAGGATGTAACGGCCTTTTTATTTTTAATGTAAACAAAAATAAGAAAAATTATGTTATCCTACATACATGATGATGTCATCATCTTTGTCACCAACATCATCATCGTCACCAGCATCACACCACCAACCATCACAAAAAAGCTCCATGCCTTGTGCGATTATGATCAAATTGACAAAAATCCATCATACAAAGATCTAACACAAGGGGAGCAAAGTACATTGAGTGCTTGGTGAAGGGGAGAGGGGGGATTTCCAAGTACATCATAGGCTATAAAAGCCTTATCCCATATGCAATAGGGGATTATTTACTATTCAATATTGTTTTCTCAGCATTTTTCTCTAGGCCAGCCGACACACACACACACACACACAAAAGAAGAAGAAGAAGAAGAGAGAGAGAGAGAGAGAGAGAGAGAGAGAGAGAGAGAGAGAGAGAGAGAGAGAGAGAGAGAGAGAGAGAGAGAGAGAGAGAGAGAGAGAGAGAGAGAGAGAGAGAGAGAGAGAGAGAGAGAGAGAGAGAGAGAGAGAGAGAGAGAGAGAGAGAGAGAGAGAAGGATAGTGTAAGAAGAAGAAGAATGAGAGGGGTAGTGGAAGACAAGGATAGAGAGCTAGAGATAGAGAAACATATAATAGAGAAAATAAGAGAGAGAAATCTAGAAAAAGATATAGTAAGAGAGCGAGAGATAGAGAGAAATTGACAAAGAGGAGAACGATCAACATCCTTAGCTTCTCCTTGACCCTTCTCATACAATGTCACCTTGCCACTCTCTTCATTCCCCCATCCCCCTACTCTAAAAGCCAATGTGTACCATCCATTTCCTATCATCATCACCTTTCTTTTTTTGTTTCCCTTATTTTGTATCCAAGGAATACATCTAAAGTTCTCCCCAAAATTCATCATAATCTCACTACCAAGCCTACCCCATAAATAGATCGTTTAATTATGAAATATATGTGTTGCTAGCACTACACCAACACCCAAAAAACAAAGACTTGTAGCTTCTAGGGTATATTTTCTCATCTTTACATGCCAACAACACAAAGCCAACATGATGTTAATGAAATGCCGACCATGTCTTGCAAACAAAGACAAAAACAAATACATGGTCTACCTGTTACCAGACTACACAAAACAAATTCTCAATGCACAGTTGTTACAACTTCAACTCTTAAGCATCACTGTTACTAGACTAAACAAAACAAATACATGGTCTCACTGTTACCAGACTACACAAAACAAATTCTCAATCTCTTCTCAATGCACAGTTGTTACAGCTTCAACTCTTAAGCATCATTGACACATCCATCTTAGTCTTCAAAATGGCAATAGTGATTGTGAACAGAACCTTGGACCGCCAATCAATTCTTGACAACACTCTAGTCTCTTGAAATGATGCATCGCTTTCACAACCATCTACTAGAATTGACTTGACTACATCTAACATTGTGGAGTTCGTATGTATCATATTACAGAATAATAATTATCTCATAGAAAGAACATCTACATTTAGGACAGACAACTTGCCTATAAGAAGCTCACCCTGCCTAGATATCACCTTGTAAAATGCAGTGTTTCCGTTCTTATTTCCACTTGGCCATGGCGTCTATGATGGCAACATCTATCTTAGTGAATATATCAAGATGCAAGTGTCAACCCTGTTCTTTCTGTACACCTTATACAAGCCTTACATCGTGATTCTATACCAACTAAAATAGGCTATCTTGATTGGAAACATCACAAGCACAACTTGCCTACAAAGGGACATTGACAACTATAGATGTGCAAACAAGAATAGTTCCAATGAGGAGGTCATCAGGCATATCCCCAGGCTATAGTGTTCCCGCTTCAATACCAAGATCCCCATCTTGGCATTGGTGTAACTTGAAGGACCTTATCACAATGATTGACGCTGGGACATGCCTCATTTATTCCTTATGTTCCCTGTAGATGAGGTCACCAGTATAAGGTGAGTCGAGATCAACAAGTTGGAATGCATTGCAAAGGAGTTTAATCTTGAATTCTCATGGAAAGACTACCCCATTGAGTGTGCCATCATCTTCTAAAATTGGTTCCACCTTTTCTTCAACCAATACATTTTTGGCAGAGCTACTTTATTGGATGCATCCAACATCATGTCATTAGGTATGAGATCCAACATAAGGACTCTTTACATGCACATGTGATCCTATGGTTACACGAGGTAGAGGTTGCAAATATGACAAATGAGATATGTGTGTACATTCCATCCAACAATGATAGGTGCAGTTTGATAGGAAAACTAAGAGCCCTCATCATGGGGCAAAGCAAATTCATAGGTATCGTTGTACCTGCTACATAAGAAAAAGTAATGGCCATGGTAAACACAAGTACGAATTTTTTGTATGCCTCATGGGACAATCCAAAACCAAAAATAGAGCCTCAAAATAAATAATACATCTACTACCATCCTAGAGATGAGCACTGAAATGTTGTGCCATATCACCCAATGCTACTGCTCCTCCAGGGAGCATACATGAATATTTAACAAGTAGCAAACTCTTCCATCTCTTACTACCTGATCAACTATGCAATAAAGATGGAGCCGATAGAAAAGTTAAACATCTAGACAGAAGATGCCAAGAGACTAGGACGGCAAGACTTGGACTCAAATAAGAAAAAAAATATTTCTACTGCAATATTGTGTAAGCTAGGGTCACCCCCACTGAAGTGGCATTAAATTGCGTGAGATCCCACTAGTCACACAAAGAGAGTGTGTGGAGTACATCCATAGCTTCCTTGCACAAATACAATAGCGAAAGCTCACAAAGACATGAAATATCATCTTGCACCCTGTAGACCTTTACAATGCCTGCGTCCATTGAGCTTAGAGCATGCAATATTCTATCATTACCACAAAAACTACAGTATCAACAAAACCGCCACTGCATCTAATCTCGAACCCACTCTCCACGATGCTTATGGCAATACCATGGAGTAGTATACGAGACTGGTACAATTCACGGATTTTCACCCAAGCCACCAAACTCAAGGTTTCTTGTTCAATATATTACTACAAAAAACAAGCTTTAGATTAGAGAGAAAAATAATAAGTGTTGAGAACTTGACACAATCATACTACATTGAGTGCCAACTTCGTGCTCTCGTGGCCAATGAGGAAGACCTCAAAATTTCATCACAAACTACACACAAAGAAGCTTGTTTACCTCAAACCGAACCCATTGACTAATGAACATGATCATTCAAAAGATCCCATTCATCAAAGATAACCTAGCAACATTCATAGTACCTCCAACACCTTCTGAATGCTACATTGCAATAAGCGAAGCTAATGCAATCATCATTGATGAGATGTCCATGTTAACAAGGACAACGTTCGATATAATAGTGCACCAAATAGTGAGCGTTTGCCAAGGCTCACTGCTCAGTCCATTCAGCAAGAAGCTTGTGATGGTGATCTTGAACAGTTACCGCCTATCCACAAAATGATCAAACGGAGCTCTGCAAACAATGTCACATCATCTCCTCATCATAGTAGGCACATGGAAAGCTACACACTCTCCAAACATTAGTTCGACATGCATGCGACCTGCCATTCCCACAATTTCTACAAGTCATCAGGCATCATTGTCCAACAAAGCAAGAGATACATGAATGCTTACATTAGTGCATGATTGATGAGAAGGATGTCCTAGATTTTTTCAAAAAAACAAAAATCATATACACACACAACGAAGATATTTGCAAACTACAACAAGAAGATTCTACACAAATACTACACAATAGAACAAATCAACACCGTAAAAGTTCAGACAAATGAAAATGATGCAAGCTAGTATTGCAGACCTAGCTACATGACAAGAACTTCCACGAGATATACAAGATAGCAGTTGGGGCACCTGCAATGATAACTAAGAACATTGACCTCACCATAGGTGCAACAAATGGTGTGATGTGTAAGATCAACCATATTGACACATTAAATGACAAAATGATATCACGGATCTAGGTCATGATCTAGTCAACGAACCAACAACTCACCCTATAGCGCAACATGCACCAATGTAAGGCATTGAATAGCAAGTGGTACCATGAATCCACATTCTCATTGACATTCATATATGTGATCACCGGTCATAAATCACAAGGAGCCACAATCAACCAAACAATACTTCTACAAATAAGAAGCATGTTCGTGCCCAGACTAGTCTATGTAATGCTCTTCTATGTAACCAAAAGAAGAAATTTGTGCATTGTCGGCCTTCCAAATCCATCTGCCTTCACTTTGATACCTTTCCTAACAACATGAATCAAGAAGAGAAACAATATAGCTCAACAAAAAACAAACAAAATTAAACTCAACACATTCCATCACATAACAATCTCATATGCTTATTGTAGCAGGTAATGAAGCAATCTTCTAAACCTTCTTTCAAACATTTTCTATTAATAAGTTAATGTGTTTTTCTAATTTTCTATATATACAAATCACTCGCCCACAGAGTCCACCTATAAAAAATCATCTATATAACATGCATTCAAAGGATATTAAGAAATACCCTTTCTTTACATGCTATAAGGCCTTAAAATGACCCTTTTTACTTTACTAAACTTATGCATTTTTTAAAATTGTAATTAAAAAACACTTTGTGTAAATATAATCATGTAAATTTTACTAAATATAATACCCTTTCTTTTGAACTTACATGGTATCTTACATGTTCTATAAGGTGGACCCTCGGGATCACTCGTTAAGGCCAAGATGACTCCGAACAAGGTACCCAAAATCCAAACGATACCTTGTATGTATAAAAATAAAAATATATTACTTCTCCTAACCACATTGATCTATGCATATAGATGTTCCAGCTATACAAAACCATAGGAACACCTAGTGCCAAATACACAAAATTGTAGGCACGTAACAACAAATTAGATGAGAATGGCAAACATTGCTGTATTGAGCAGAGAGGTATACACCCAGAAACATGGTGATCCGGGTTTTTTACAACCCGGATTACTACCACAAAATTTGGCCAACGCCCCTATCAAGAGCTTACTATATCACTTTGGGTTTACTCTTTAGGCACTAGGTATGCTACATTGCTTCTCAATTATGATAACTCTAGCAAATGGGGGGAACCAGTTCTTAGGAGGCATGCCAATGTAAAGGGTAAAAGGGATGGTTATCTTAGTGAAGATGAAAATGGATTACACCTAGGAGTTGAGTGAATGCATAGATTTTTCAAAGGACTAGCCTCCAACTATACATGGGCTCCGTCTGCATCACTAAGATTTGGAATCTATCACCATCATTAGAGGACACCTCACCCTAGCACACAAGTCAATATCCACATCATGGTGTCACTTGGATCTTGCACAAAAGCTTACAAGCATGGACCCCTTTTGTCACATGCTTATATGTATTTATATATATATGGGGGACTAAAGTCAAAGCAGCTTTTGGAAGCCGTTTTTAAAATCTCAATAACTCCCAAGAAAAAGCGAATTTCAAGAAAATTGCCGCGATGGTCAATCGGTTTCGACCTGGTCTACAAAGTTGCAGAAGAAACTTTTTTCAAATTCATCACGGATTTGAAGTTACGAAGGCGCAGACTGCTAGCTACATGCAATTTGCTTCTCTCTTTCACCACACCAACTTTCCACTTTATCCTTCTTGTAAATATATTATAATAATGTGCTTTGACACCCACCTCTTGTAATCTAGCTCCATTTCTCTATTTTGTCTACCATTACCCTTGGCTTCTTGCATGATGACCAAGGTGGGGACTTGTCCCATCCACTATTCTCCATATTTTCAAAGATGCCATACATCATCTAGGATTATGTTAATCAAGAAGATTAGCTTAATCTAATCCCTCATGGAGGCTATATAAAGAGCCCATGGAGAATGAAGAAGGGGAGAGGAAGGACAATGACAAGTCCATGAGAGCATTCTAGAATATCCTCATCTCTTTGAGGTAAGCTATGAGTAGTTCTTTTATTATGTAGTATAATGGCAAGCTTCCTCTACCTCTTCTCCTATTATCTCCCTCTCTTCTCATCTTCTCATTCCATGTAGCATAATGGCAAGCTTCTTCTACTCTTCTCGTCTTGTCTCCCTCTCCTCTCATCTCTCTCTCTTATATTCCAATATGGTGTCTAGTACATATATTCTCTCTTGTAAATTTATGTCTTGGTTCTCTTGATTCTCTTTGAGAAAAGGGATGTCCTAGCCCATCCTCCTTTTGGCTAGGTGGTGCCCCTCTTTAGTTCTCTTAGTGAGGATTGGAGGTTGGATGGGTAAGAGGCAACTCGTTCATCATTCCAGCCCTCATTTTTGGTGCCCCCGCTGAGGAGTTCTCAAGCTACGCTCTACAACTTCCATGAAGAAAGAAACATCTAAGGAGTTGTCCTTTTCTTCAATGAGTGTTTGTCAAGAAATCACTAAGGAGGAATCTTCATCAAACCCTATTCAAGGGATTCACCGCTCAAGAGTACCACTATGGTCTCCAAAAGAAGCTCAAGAGAAGAAGGATCTTTATCGACAAACGGCACATATGCGGGTAAAGCAAGTTAATTACACACACCCTTCTTTGCTTCATGAGAAATCTTGCTCTCATCAAGTCTCTAGGTCAAGGCATTGTGTTGAGTGCTTGGTATCTAGTGTAAAGACACTCCCTATGGAGCTTCGTCTTCAAGTGGTGAAGGCGCTTTCAAATTCGGGGATTAACAAGTTTTTGGAGGGTGAATTACACATCAATGGTGTGCGGTATTGGCGAGAGGCTACATATGGTGACGCCCTTCAACTACTACTAACAAGAAGACTCAAAGTAATTGAAAAGATAGCTATCGAAGCCTATGAACTTTACAAGGCTGATGATGGTCACACAAAAGCTACGCTAATCAGTGGTGAGCAAATCCTTCACATCTCTCGAATGGTGGGATCTAAGAGGCCATAGCTTCAACGACACGCTTTATGAAAGTTTGTAGTGTAAATTTGTAGTTAATGCATAAATGACTTCTCCTACTTTCTACAACTTTCAATCGGTTCAAAACATTCGGGTGGATGTGTGCATTAGTAGAAAGATACATTTTCAGCAAAGGTTGGTCTTCTATTTTGGAGCTGAGAGGTTGAGAGAGATCTTTTGTCTCCTGATCCCATAATACTCCCTATTTTGGATTATAACATCTCCTTTAATGTACACATATTCATTCTACTCTAAGTGTATCCCATGAACCATAGGGACTTGTACGGACCTATCTGTCCACTTGCTAGACAAACCGTGCATATAATTGTTAACACAAAGCTCAGGTTTCAAAATATTATAAGGGTCTTATTGGGCCCTCATCGTTTTGCTGAGATTAATGCATCTGTAAATCCATTTATTCTACCCTTAATAAGATATGACTTGGGCCTAGACGTGTTCATCTTTATTTTGTATTGAGCTAGATCAACATCTTCCTATCATGGCTTTTCCAAGTTTTTTTGGGCACAAAGGGGAGAAATCTCTGGACTTTTTGGATGACTTAGAAATGGCCTTCCTAGTCACAGGCCGGGATGATGAAGCAACCAAAGTACGGGCCTTTCCTTTAGTTCTAAAGGGTGATGCTCGAGTGTTGTATCAAGCTCTCTCAGAGGCTACAAGGGGTAATTGGGAGGATCTCAAGACCACATTCATGCACAAGTACCAAGATACAGAGCCACCTGAAGATATTTGGAGACAACTTTAGATCTTCGCCAAACCTTACAAGGGGAGTACCAAGCATATGAAGGCATGTTTATAAAATTGTGGGATAAATGGACAGCCTCTTTAGCCGAGGGAGAAAGAGTACATGATTGCCTTAAGAAAGATTGTTTTCTAGTCGGACTCCATCCTCTACTAAGGGATAAGGTCAAAGGAAAGTTTCCCACATCCTATGAAGAATCAATCACTTATGTGAGGGAGAAAGATAGAAAATTGAAGTATCAAGCCCAGTTGAAGGGGGGAGTTGAGCCCATACAGGTTTTACCAACCATGCCAAGGCCTAGAGAAATAGCAGAGGCCCCACCTGAATCGGAGATACCACAGCAAGAGCTCCTACAACGCATTACTAATCAACTTGAAAGCCCTTCGTTAAATTTGGTGCAAGGAGTACGACCCCCTCCCCTCATAAATGAAGGCAATCGAGGTCCAAGGAGACAAGAAAGAGAGTATGTTTGCTATAATTGTGGGGAGATTGGCCATGGTATGTACTTTTGCCCTCATCCTAGGCATTTTCTAGGAAATGGGTTCCAACCAAGAAGGAGGGGACAACAAGTGACACCACCTAGGGAAAGGTTTGTTCCATCGAATCCAGGGCCTCCACCGCCGGTTCAAGTTCTCCAGCATCCTCGACCACTTGCAGAGGTGCCGCCCTTGCCTGTCCAATCGCCAGAGAATTATGATGTTAGGATAATTAGTTTAGATGAGAGTGATGTCAAAGGGAAGGCCAAAGTAGTAGAGGTTGAAGCAATGCCGGTGAAGAAAGCCCATAGAATTGAGAGAATGGAGCCTACACCACCAAAGGAGGTTGAAAACATGTAAGAGGAGGCAGAGTCATCAATGGCTGCAAAGATACGCAACAGTAAAAAGAGGAGGGCTTGCTCATGCCGACACATTGAGCCAGATGATTTTTCCTTGGGTAAAGGTACTAGAGCTTATGATTTGCTTGCTGATGTGAGGAATCAAGGGCCAAAAATTTCATGGCCATAATTACTACATCTATCTCCAACAGTGCGGCGACAATGGTCAAAGACGGTAAGCATTAGACCCATGAAGAATAGATATGTGAATGCAATCTAGGCTAGAAAGATGAAAGATATTGTGCCTCTAGTGGAAGCCGAAATCAATGGGTAGAGAGTGTCAAAGACATATGTGGATGGAGGTGCAGAGATTTGTGTCATGACGGAAAAGTTGATACATCGTTTGGGATTAGAGGTAAATGAAACTACTAAATTTGGGGCCAAAATGGCTAACAATGTAGTAGTAAATTGTTTGGGAGTTATAAAGAAAGTCAAGGTAAAGGTGTGTGGAGTGCAATTGGAGCTTGACATGTATGTGATGCCAGTGAAGGGGGACGGCTATCCGCTCATTCTTGGGTGACCATGGCTAATGGGAATGAAAGCCAGACAAGATTGGGAGATAGGGGCTTTAGAGCTAAGGCCACAAAAGGGGATGCAGAAAAAATGGAAGAGCACTATCTACAACATGAAGGAGGGCCGACAGGAGGATCTTGTGTTAGAGACCACCGCTGATAAATGGAGTTCCAGCGAGGGTTGGTCATCTATGACAGAGGGAGAGTCTTCTAATGAGGAGGAAGAAAGCTCTCTAGAAGTGATGGGGATTACATTAAAAGGGCCTTCTAGTAGTGAAATTCCGTAGCAGCTTCCAAAGGTCGAGAAGGAGGGGTTAGAAAAAATGTTGGCTAAGGATCTATCAGTTGAGGAGAAGGCAGCCTACATGGAAGTGGTGATAAAACACTCTGCACTTTTTATTTTTGATTATGAACACATCACCGGTGTGACAACAGTACAACATCACATTAATCTAAAAGAGGGAGCACGGCCAGTGGTGCAGCGACTACGACGATTGGGAGTAGTTCAACAAAATGCTCTACTCACTGAGGTGCAACGACTTTTGAAGGCACGCTTCATCTATCCAACAGGGGACTCAGAGTGGGTTTCACCTGTGGTGGCGATACCCAAGAAGAATGGAAAATGGGGGATTTGTGTGGATTACAAGCCGCTAAATGCTGCAACAAAGAGAGATCACTTTCCTCTTCCCTTTCAGGATGAAATACTCAACGAGGTGGCCGGGCATGAGATATACACTGTTTGTGATGGGTATTCAGGTTATTTACAAATCTGAATAGCTGAGGAGGATCAACAGAAGACCACCGTCATTACACCTTGGGGTTGTTTTGCTTACAAAGTAATGCCATTTGGATTAACAAATGCCCCAGCTACCTTCCAACGATTCATGAATTATGTCTTCCAGCCATATTTTGGGAAATCCATCAGGGTCTTTATTGATGATTTTTGTATTTATAGTTCTAAGGCTCTACATCTAGGGAAGGTGGATGAAGCTTTCAACCGACTCGCACAAATGGGGGGGGAAGTTAAACCATGAGAAGTGTCGCATTAGCGAAAGCAGTGTAACTTTGTTAGGGCATGTCGTAAGTGAGAGGGGCATTGAAGCAGATCCAAACAAAGTTAAGGCCCTATTGGCGGTGCCATCACCATCTTCTGTGAAGCAACTAACCTCTTTCATTCAGAAGGTGCGATATATGGGGCGGTTCATTCATCTCCTCTCCCAATTAATATTTCCACTGCAATAGTTAACCCACTCTGAGGAGCTCCTGTGGAGTGACGAAAGCGAAAGGTGCTTTCACGAGGTGAAGAAGGCTCTTAGCACCCTTCCTATAATTTTATAGCCTTGTTGGAATCAGGAGTTTTTTGTCAATCCGAGTTTTGGGGAAGATGCTCTAGGGGCAGCACTAATACAAAAGGATGCTAAAACTGGCCTAATGAGACCGGTTTACTTTTCTAGTAGAGTAATGACAGCATCAGAACGAGGGTACAAGATGGTCGAGGTGATGGTTTTGTCTCTAATGTTTGCTATAAGAAAGTTTCGTCCTTATCTTCTCCCTAGGCCATTCACAGTGATCACGACAGAAGAGCATTTTCCCTATGCCTTACAGCACATGGATGTTTCAGCTAGAATCGCTAAGTGGGTGATACAACTCCAAGAGTTTGACTACACCTTCAAGGTGGAGGATTCTACTCGGGCTTGCCTAGCTGATTTGTTGACCCATAGATGCCATCAAAAGAAGGAAAAGGAGAAGGGAAAGGTAAAAGATGAAACACCTCCTCTTGAGGAGCCGCCACGGGTGGAGAATGCCCATGCCCTCTACTTCGATGGGGCCTACAAGCGTATTAAAGACAGAGCGGCAGCAGGAATAGTGGTGTTCAGCCGAAGGTGACAAACTTTATGGAGAAGGTATCAGCTTGGAGGATGTCCATTCTAACAATGAGGCAGAATATCAAGCCTTGCTTTTAGGTTTGAGGTGGTGTCTCTCACATGGTATCACTCGGCTTAATGTTTTTGGGGATTCTATGCTCATTGTTAAACAAATGAAAGGAATCTGGGCTTGTAAAAATGATCATTACAGTAAAGCTTCCCTTGTTTCAGGGTAAGTTTCAACTACAAGATGTGCTTTATTTTCTTGAGCAAGGTGAGGCACCTACACATATAAGTAAAAGTGAGAAAAGGTGGCTAGCTACTAAGGCCACTAAATACCGCTTGATAAATGATGTGTTGTATTGCAAAGGAAAGGATGCAGTGCTTAGAAGGGTGCCAACAGCAAAGGAGATTATAGATGTGATTAAGAGCTGCCATAAAGGGGTTTGTGGCAGACATTTTGCTCAAGAAATAACTAGCAGAAAGATTCTCCAAGCCGGTTTTGTGTGGCCTAGTCTACATCGAGATGTGCAACATTGGTGCCGCACTTGTGACGATTGCCAAAAGGCCAAACCAAGGAAGCTGGTGCATGAGGAACAAAATCCCATAACTACATATGGCCCATTTGAGAAATGGGGGATTGATGCAATAGGGCCACTCCCACGAACTCAATCTGGCAAGGAATACATCATAATGGGAGTGGACTACATGACGAGGTGGGCAGAGGCTTCAGCAACTAGTAGGATCACAGCCCAAGAAGTGGGAAAATTTGTGTTTGAAAATATTTGTTGCAGGTTTGGCACACCTTTGAAAATTATCTCTGATCGGGGTCCTGGTTTTAGGGTAAACCTAGTAGGGGAGCTAATGGAAAGGCTAAAAATCAAGCACAGGCATTCTACTCCCTACTATCCACAGTGTAATGGTTTGGTCGAAAAAGTGAATGGGCTGATTTGTAAGATAATTACCAAGCAGGTACACATGCACCCCAAGCACTGGGATAAAAAATTGAATGCGGCTCTTTGGGCCTACAGGACTTCATTTAGAACCTCACTTGGCTATACTCCATTTCACCTCGTTTATGGCCAAGAAACTTTGCTTCCTATAGAGGTGGAACTGGCCAGTTTGCGTGTTTTAGTAGCCAGTCAAGAGAAGAATCAAGATAAGAAGTTAGAGGAAAGGATCTTGGATCTAGAGAGGCTGGAGTTAGATAGAGAAGCAACAGTCCAACACTATTCCATGCAGGTTGAAGAGAGGAGGAAGACCTTTAATAAGAAGCTGGCTAGCAAACACATAAGGGAAGGATCACTTGTGCTACGCTATGATAACCGCTTTGATAACAGAAAGGATGCTAAACTTGTGTTCAAGTGGGAAGGGCCATTCATGGTCATAAGGAGATATCCAAATGGCAGCTATAAGCTAGGTGACATGGATGGGAAGGTTCACAAGACAAGGGTAAATGGATGGCGGGACTGAAGCCTTATTTTCAAAGAAATATGAACACTTTGGAGCAGTCATTCAATGAAGAGCCACCAATGAGGGGGTGCAGTCCTCCTTGCTCTATTGGACCATCATTCTCAAGCTAGAGGCATGAATACCTCTAGCCTAAGGGGAGGGCTAATGATTCGAGTTTTTTACAACCCGGATTACTACCACAAAATTTGGCCAACGCCCCTATCAAGAGCTTACTATATCACTTTGGGTTTACTCTTTAGGCACTAGGTATGCTACATTGCTTCTCAATTATGATAACTCTAGCAAATGGGGGGAACCAGTTCTTAGGAGACATGCCAATGTAAAGGGTAAAAGGGATGGTTATCTTAGTGAAGATGAAAATGGATTACACCTAGGAGTTGAGTGAATGCATAGATTTTTCAAAGGACTAGCTTCCAACTACACATGGGCTCTGTCTGCATCACTAAGATTTGGAATCTATCACCATCATTAGAGGACACCTCACCCTAGCACACAAGTCAATATCCACATCATGGTGTCACTTGGATCTTGCACAAAAGCTTACAAGCATGGACCCCTTGTGTCACATGCTTATATGTACTTATATATATATGGGGGACTAAAGTCAAAGCAGCTTTTGGAAGCCATTTTTTATAATCTCAATAACTCCCAAGAAAAAGCGAATTTCAAGAAAATTGCCGCGATGGTCGATCGGTTTCGACCTGGTCTACAAAGTTGCCAAAATTCCTCACGGATTTGAAGTTACGAAGGCGCAGACTGCTAGCTACATGCAATTTGCTTCTCTCTTTCACCACACCAACTTTCCACTTTATCTTTCTTGTAAATATATTATAATAATGTGCTTTGACACCCACCTCTTGTAATCTAGCTCCATTTCTCTATTTTGTCTACCACCACCCTTGGCTTCTTGCATGATGACCAAGGTGGGGACTTGTCCCATCCACTATTCTCCATATTTTCAAAGATGCCATATATCATCTAGGATTATGTTAATCAAGAAGATTAGCTTAATATAATCCCTCATGGAGGCTATATAAAGAGCCCATGGAGAATGAAGAAGGGGGGAGGAAGGACAATGACAAGTCCATGAGAGCATTCTGGAATATCCTCATCTCTTTGAGGTAAGCTATGAGTAGTTCTTTTATTATGTAGTATAATGGCAAGCTTCCTCTACCTCTTCTCCTATTATCTCCCTCTCTTCTCATCTTCTCATTCCATGTAGCATAATGGCAAGCTTCTTCTACTCTTCTCCTCTTGTCTCCCTCTCCTCTCATCTCTCTCTCTCTTATATTCCAATATGGTGTCTAGTACATATATTCTCTCTTGTAAATTTGTGTCTTGGTCCTCTTGATTCTCTTTGAGAAAAGGGATGTCCTAGCCCATCCTCCCTTTGGCTAGGTGGTGCCCCTCTTTAGTTCTCTTAGTGAGGATTGGAGGTTGGATGGGTAAGAGGCAACCCGTTCATCATTCCAGCCCTCAATGGTTCTAACTTTGATCCATTCAGCAACATAAACTACGTAACAAACATGTTTTCAAACACGGCTTCTTCTCAAAAATTTTAGAAAAAAAGTAAAAATATGAACTTCTCTTGCGAAAATGCAAATAGAAGCAAACCAAGAAGAAACCAAACTTTTGCCTCAGCACCGCCAAACTTGCAACCTCAGCCACTACAAGTCTTGCCACCAGCTCAAGTACTTCCATATCATTTGGCACAGTTTGTAACCAAAACCCACAAGCCAGTCTAGAAGCATTAACATAGAGACACAAAAGCAAGTACTTCATTTACAACATAAGATGTAAGAAAAGATGCAAGGAGTATGTTGGATGACAAATGATCAACATTGAGAAAAGAATCCAACAACATCAAAGAAATCTTGTCAAGAAAATGAAGAAATACATAGAAACATTTCAACTGTTTGAGGACAACTTCAAGGTTAACATAGAAGCAATAGTTGATAGCATAGACAAGGCTAGGAATTTTGAGCAGACCACTATCTGTGAGAAAAATGCAAGCACGATAGGATACAACAACCTATAGAGACACCTAACAAGATGTAAAATGTATTATTTTTTGAAGAGCAGAAACCTCATTCAACATAGCAAAAAAAATGTGAATGTTCAAACTCATGATCATTGACTCAAACTATATAAGTATATACATTCTCATTTTGAGATTCTCCATGTATTTAAATAACACAAAATCTTATCTACAAATGTACATCACTTTAAAACATGACACATATCTAAATACCATCACTAAAACTGTTATATAACAAACATGCAAGAATTGTATATGGAACTTCATACTCCTTGACTTAGTTGAGCATGTCAACCTATGAGAGCAAATTTTTAGAGCCTGTTTTGAAGCAAAAAAGAGCCTACGAGGCCGTAAAGGACAAAATTTTCATACAAAATGAAACAGTTGCAGATCGATGAGCTAGATTTTTCTTAGACGGAGTTTGATGCCAAGAACCCAATGCAAGTCTCGATTTTTCAATCAGAGTCCATTTGACCCCCTATTTAATCCCCATAAGGTTTCGCATTATGAAGCATCTATGTGATTTGAGAGTCGAAAAGTGCATGATGTAGGCTAGGTTAAAGATTTCGATGTCATGAAGCTAGTTGGCCAGACAGATCTTGAATCTGAGCTCATTTTCCCTACCAAAACAAAAAAACCACTTTGCCAAAGTGTAAAATGTCAAAGCATGAACTAGATTTTTTGGATTTTAAGTTTAATGAGCTTAGTTAGAGGGAATAATGAAATGAAAAAATTTCATGAAATGTGGGGGGAGGGGGGTACCGTTTTTTTCAGCACCCAAAAAAATTGCTTAAAAATTGCAATTTTCTGACTGTTGATAATGAGGAGGAAGCAAGAAGGCCATGAGATGCTCAATTCCTCCATTGTGACAAACTGATCAGAAATTGAAGCATTGAGTCAAAAGATCTGATTTTAGTCTTTCTCTCTCCTCTCTCCTCTTGTTGTAAGTTCTCATGGATTAATGTATGAGAGAAGGGGGTGGACTGAGATGAAAGATTTTGATTGTGTGATGATGTGGCAGTGCAAAGAAGCATAGATTAGGGTGATGGATTGTTAGCCACATTGTTGAAAAGCATCAACGGGCCTCTAATTGTGAATTATGTACGTTATATTATACGGTTATAGAAAAAGAAGGTAGATTTCATTGTTTTATGATAAATTTTGGTTGAAAATGGTTAGAAATGATTGTATTTGATTTTTTGTGTTCCTCTCCTATAGTAGATCATCCATATGGATCACTTCTTCGAAAACTTTGGCTAGCATGTCCCTTTTGTAGGTTCAAATTGCTTGCTTGCACTTTATAGAGTTCCTATGTTAACCCTCAAACAAACAAGGTGGAAAATCCAAAAAATCTAAAGTAGAAGACAAGGCCAAGCAAAAGTGAAACGGAAGACGAAGGTGCACCAAAGAAGAATCTGGAAACACAAGAAGTGCAAAATAATCCTAAATCAAGGAGGAAGGAGCACAAGAAAAAGCACAAGTCAATACTTTTGTAAAAGAGCACAAGGTGCACTATAATTTATTTTAAGAGAACTAGGCTCTTACCCATGCAAATTGTAAAGGTAGATGGGCGATGGGAAGGAAGCTAGGAAGATAGGAGGACAATGGTAAAAAGGGTTTAGTTGGCCATGGCTGCGGCCATGTAAAAAAGGGGATAACTGCCTAAAATGGATTTAGGGTTTTGTATACAAATTGAAAAGCGAATGAGAAGCTCATTCTTGTGTGTGGCGAAAAAGTAGCTCTCCTCCTCCTCTTCTTCTTCTTGTTGTTCTTGCTTGCTTGAGCTTGTGCTTGAGAGAGAGAGTGTAAGAGTGTGAGGGAGTGAGTGTGTGAGGGTGAGGGACCATGGTGGTGAAGCTCTCCATCTCTCCTCTCTTCTTCTCTTCTATTCTCTTCTCATGTCTTGCTCATGGCAATGGAACTTGGAGTGTGGAGCTTGTGGATTGAGCTTGCTTGAAGCTTTCACTTGGATTGTGGAGCTACCGGAGTGCCTGGGAGAGGAGCCAACTCGATCGGGCATGGAGGTAAGCTCACTACACTTGTAGAGAGAGATAGCGCGTCGGCTATGTGAAAGGTAGCCATTAGTGCTCTGCTTGGAATGCTTGAACAATAAGCGGTCCATGGGATCCATGGACCGCTTATTGTTCAAGCGTTCCAAGGGAGTACTAATGGATACCTCTCACATAGGGTCCCACGGACCGCTTATTGTTCAAGTGTTCCAAGCGGAGCACTAATGGCTACCTCTCACATAGCCGACAAACTCAACTGCTAAGACCCATGGATTGATTTTTCTTGTGCACCTTTCTTCTTGATTTAGGACTATTTTGCACTTTTTGTATTTTTAGATTCTTCTTTGGTGCACCTTTGTCTTCTATTTTACTTTTTACTTTTGTAAAAGAGTGCAAGGTGCACCATAATTTATTTTAAGAGCGCCCGCTGTGCAAATTGTAAAGGTAGATGGGCAGTGGGAAGGAAGCTAGGAAGATAGGATGACAATGGGAAAAAGGGCCTAGGCCACATCTGGCCTTGTAAAAAAGGGATAAGGGGATGACTGCCCAAACGAGATTTAGGGTTTTGTAAATAAAGTTGAAAAGCGAATGAGAAACTCATTCTTGTGTGTGGCCAAAAAGTAGCTCTCCTCCTCCTCCTCTTCTTCTTCTTCTTCTTGCTTGCTTGAGCTTGTGCTTGAGAGAGGGAGTGTGAGAGAAACTCATTCTTGTGTGTGGCCACACACAAGAATGAGAAACTCATTCTTGTGTGTGGCCAAAAAGTAGCTCTCCTCCTCCTCCTCTTCTTCTTCTTCTTCTTGCTTGCTTGAGCTTGTGCTTGAGAGAGGGAGTGTGAGAGTGTGAGGGAGTGGGCGTGTGAGGGTGAGGGACCATGGTGGAGAAGCTCTCTATCTTCTCCTCTTTTCTTATCTTCTTTTCTCTTCTCTTGTCTTGCTCGCGGCAATGGAGCTTGGAGCGTAGAGCTTGTGGATCAAGCTTGCTTGAAGCTTGCATTGGATCGTGGAGCTATCGAAGCGCACGGGAGAGGAGGCAACTCGATTGTGCATGGAGGTAAGATCACTACATTTGTAGAGAGAGATAGCTCATCGGCTATGTGAGAGGTAGCCATTAGTGCTCGGCTTGGAACGCTTGAACAATAAGCGGTCCGTGTCTCTTGGCGGTTGAGCTTGAGCTCACCTCTACATTTTACTCCATGCTTGATCAAGTTGTCTCCTTTCCCAGGCACTCTGGTAGCTCGATTATCCAAGTGCAAGATTCAAGGAAGCTCGATCCACAAGCTCCACGCTCCAAGCTCCATTGCGGCGAGCAAGAGAAGAGAAGAGAAGATAAGAGAAGAGAAGAGAAGAGAAGAGAAGAAGATGGAGAGCTTCTCCACCATGGTCCCCCACCCTCATACACTCACTCTCTCACACTCTCACACTCCCTCTCTCAAGCACAAGCACAAGCTCAAGCAAGCAAGCAAGCAAGAAGAAGAAGAAGAAGAAGAAGAATAAGAAGATGGCTACTTTTTGGCCACACACAAGAATGAGCTTATTCACTTTTCAACTTCATATACAAAACCATAAATCCCTTGTGGGTGGTCATTCCCTTATCCCCTTTTTTGAATGGCCGTCAGCCGTGGCCTAGGCCCATTTTCCCATTGTCCTCCTATCTTCCTAGCTTCCTTTCCATCGCTCATCTAACTTTACAATTTGCACAGGGTGCTCTTAAAATAAATCATGGTGCACCTTGCCCTCCTTTACAAAAGTATTGACTTGTGCTTTTTCTTGTGCGCCTTTCTCCTTGATTTAGAACTATTTTGCACTTCTTGTGTTTCCAGTTTCTTCTTTGGTGCACCTTTGTCTTTCGTTTCGCTTTTTCTTGGTCTTATCTTCTACTTTAGATTTTTCAAAATTTCCACCTTGTTTGTTTGAGGGTTAACATTACCCCCCTCCTAGATGAGTGCCAGTCAATGTCACTTCCTTCAGCCAGGAAGGGATGGAAGTTGTATCGATCTTGAATAAGCCTTCAATGTCACTTCCTTCAGCCATTATTTACTTTGGCTCCTCGAAATCCATAAGACATTCCACAATACCCTAGAACTTCGGTGACTTAATCCTAATCTCATAATCAAATTCCTGCAAAGTAATTACGTGGGGCATTCACTAGTAGTAATAAGGAGACGTTACCTGCGTGCAAGAAATATATGAAAATATCCCTATCTACCCCCTATTTATGGGACCTTACCTTATAAAATGTATATTCCTTCCCTTAAATAATCCCCCTCCCTTACACTCATGTGGTACCATACAGTAAACCCTAGCGGATTCCTCGAGAGTAATTAACCACTTTGCTAAACGGTCAGGTGGTTGTAACTTGTTTATCAATAATCCAAGTCCTTTTGCCTTCATAAAAAATACTACCTTCTCATAGAGAATATAGTGCCTAAATTTCTTTATCGCAAAAACCATAAGAAGACACAATTTCTCCATATAAGTATAGTTGACTTTAGATATCCTTGATTTCCCACTAGCAAAGGCAATTGGATGATACCATTTCTCCTCCCAAATTTGGGCTAAATAGTAGTAGCTGATACTGTGCATTGTTGCTGCTAGGAATATATAGAAAACTTCACCTCTTTTGGGTGCTTTTAGGATTGGCACTTTTGCTAATTCTTGCTTCACATGCTCAAAAGATACTTGACATGCTTCACTCCAAGTAAATAGACAGTTAAAAGATAATAAGTTTGTTAATGGCAACACCCTTTCTACCAATACATTGTTAAACCTCCGATAATAACCCACTAATGAGATGGAAACTTGTGCACTTCTTTTAGAGTATGTGGTGGCTCATAGAGACTATAACCTTTACCTTTTTTGGGTCAGTTGCAATACTAGCTAAGCTAACCACATGGCCCAGTAACAACCCATAGGCCACCCCAAAGATGCACTTTCCTAGATTAAGAGCAATACAGAATTGTCTATAATGCTCAAAGCATTTCCTTAAAATGATCAATTGACTTTCCCTTATGGTGGTTGCCCCCAGAACGTCGATAAACACTCTTAACTCCTCTGGGGAGATATCACCAAATGTCTTATCTATTGTTCATTGCCAAGAACCAGGCACACTATATAACCCAAGGCCATCACATGATACAAAAAAGTACCAAAGATAGTTGAGCTTATCTTTCTCAACAATAGCAATTTGATTGTATCTAGCAAAGCAATCCATAAATGAATAGATTTCCCTACCCACTAATTGATCCAAGATCTAATCAATGAATGGCAATGAATAGTAATCCTTAACCATATGCTTATGAAGCTTTGTCAAATCTAAGCAAAGTCAAATTTGATTATTCTTCTTCTTTTTGATAACAACTAGTGAACAACATTCTATGTGTTGTATCAAAAATATCAAGCTAGCTTACTATAGTTTTGTCAATTCCTCGACTAGCCTATCCCTTAGTTCAAAAGGCATACACCCTACTTTTTGATGCATAAGGTGGCTACCTTCTTTTAGAGGAATGGTATGAATAGCCAAGCTGGGAGGAATACCTCTTAGCCCATCATAACTCAAGTAAAGGTATTGCAGAATTTTTGAATCAAGGACACATGGCCCTTTCTTTCTTCCAAATTAAGCATGATTTCTAATTTTATTGGCTGTGAATCATTCATCATACCAAGGTCTCAATCATATCCACGTATCTTATCCTCTCCCAAGCCTCTATTGGCTCATTCAAATTTACTTGATAAATGTTATCCGTAGTGGACCCTTGTTGGATTCGTTACTTGATGATGTCTCACTAGTAGATGGAGAATCTAATGTATCTAACTCTGACAAGGATAAATGAACTCTCTTGCTTTGAGGAGATTCAAGATAGGCATCTACTACTACATAACTTGCACCTCTACCGAAGATCAACCAACAACATCAGGTATAATCCACCTGATAATTTTCTTGTTAGATCCATGGCCTACCTAATAATACTTGATAGCTAGGTCGTCCTGCAAACCTAATCACCTTGAAGTCCAGAATGCATTCCACATTAGCGACAGCCATCTTCAAGTTATCTTAAATTGTCATAAGCCATTCGAAGAATTGTGGATACATATTTTTTTATTTCTAATCCCAACCTCTCCATCAATTTCAAACTCATAATGTTGATAGAGGACCCCATGTCTATAATAGCATGATCCACTAATATTCCATCAATATATGTTGCTATCCTTGGGCAATGCTTTTCAACATGCTCAAACCAATCATCACCTACTCGCGCTATTCTCGAGGGCTCAATGATATACCTAGTGAAAATAATCTTCTTGAATTCTTTACGCACTCATGGAGACAACTTAATTAATTGTAAGAGATTTACATCTGGCTTAACTTCGCAAAGAGAACTCGCTAAATCAAATGCATGATAGTTAGCAATAACTCTCTTGACCATTCTCTCTTTTGGTCTTTGAACAAGCTTTGGTGTCTCTTTCTTGGCTTTTTCTTTCATCTTTAGCAATTCTTTGTTGGGGTTAGTTTTACCATCTACAGCTTTTAGAGGTCCGCCTTCCATGTCGGGATATTAAGGACTTGCGTTCCCTTATCATCTTGCTTAGCGTTTGCCTCAATAGGTTTTACCTTGTCTTTATGAACTTCTTTACCCTTTTGACCTCTCATAATAACCCATAGTTTAGAAGCTTTAGTGCCATTGATACACATATCTTTAATAAGTTTGACTCCACTACCACTAGGCACCTCCTCTACCATGGCTTTTCGGAACTCTTCGTAGTGTTTGCTTCAGTCCCTCATCTTGCTGGAGATTATTTCCTTGTGCTCGATGGTTGACTAGACCTACTATTTATTTCCTTGTTGGAGAGAACTAATCTTGCACTCCAACAAGTACTAGCTAGGTGGCCGAAATTTCCACATATGTCACATTTAACATTTGGACGATTCCTAGGGAAATGTTGGCTGTTACACCACTTACACCTGAATCTTGAGGGGGCACCCTCTTTAGGACATTGATTCCCTATCAAATTCTACTACTTCTTAAGGAAATTGACATCAAAAACTATTTGTCTATATTGTTTGATGATCATATGTGTATAGTGTTTCATCATATCCTTAAATTTTCCAAGGACATTCGAGGCACTTGACTCATAGCCATCATCGTTTACTTGTCGTTCCATTGGTCTAACCACTTAAGTAGGGATTGGTTGTTGATTCCCTGGAAAAACATTAGGATTTATTGTTTGGCCTCCAACACTTGGTGGAGCCATCTGACTAGCCATAGGCATGGTCACATTGGGAGGAGATGGCAACATGGGCACATTTTGAATCACACTTCCTCTCCCATTAGAAGTACTCATGGGCACCCCTTGACCTCCATTTGTTAGTACTAAAGTATTTCCAAAACCTAAAATCGGGTTTGCCCCAGAGGTATAGGCCACTTGTAATCATGACTCTACCTTCTCTGCTTGTGTAATAGCTATATCAATGTCAATAAGAGCAACACTGCTCAACTACACTTGAATGTTAAAGTCTATCCCATTCAAAAAGTATTGCAACTGAGCAGCAATTGGAATAGGAATATAGGTCAGCAACTTACGAAGTATTTCCTTCAATTTCTTGGCATAACCCCAAACATTCTCGTGAGGTTCTCGATCTGTAACATTGAGAACACGTAGTGAGTATTGACCTTCCCTTTTAGGGGCAAACTCTCTTTGGAAGGCCATAAAGAATAAATGAATATTAGTTATGGTTCCAACCTCTAGGTTGTGATATCATACTGTAGCTCATCCTTTCAGAGTCATATTAAAGAACATCATCAAGTGTCCTTCATCTTAGATTCTACAGTTGAACATTAACTTTTGGAATTTATTAATATGAAGTTTTGCATCTTTCTCTGCTAACCCATTAAAAATGGGTAGAGGGAATCCTAAGGCTGGCAATTCTGGTGTTCCTATTGGGATTGCAATGGGTTGCACCATGGTGACAACTGGATTCCGTAAAGGAGTTTGACCAATGGGAACTACTAGGTGGATTGGCTAACTTGAAGAGGGGAAGTACTAGAACTTTCTCATCCTAACAGACTATGTGTAGGGCTAGGGTTACTAAGACCCCTCCCTTGTAGGGACATTGGACCAATCCTTTGCAGAGAATATCTTTGAGTAATTTCGGCCCGCCATCTAGCCCGCTCATCTCTTTCTTGCTTCTAAAGCTCAGCTTGATGGTCTTTTTGAATCTATCTCACTGCTATTTGGCATACGCTAATAAATCGGTCCCTATTGATTGAGATTCAAAAACCGCCACTTATTAGCAGCTCCCAAAAAGTGCACCACACTGTCAAGATCTAAAATGGGTTCAACACTGGCTCTATGGCACTATCTGGGCCTCTACTATACACCTCAAACCACTCCACATGGCCTTGAGGCTAGGAGCATCTAAGAACTTTTTGTTCATATGGTTTGTAGTCCAATCGATAATTATTTTCCCACACTCCTCAAAGGGAGTCCCTAAACATATTGGTGTTATACACCACACATGTACACACAAAGGGAGCGCCCCTTGGCTAATCTTTGCAGCTCCACTATGGATCTCCTACACCTCGAGGATTGGCCCCAATATGCGTCATGAACATGGAACACATTTGAAACATAGTCCACTCCTTTGATTTATCGATCCAAGAGATAATAGATAATCCTCACTGAACAACTTTCAAGGAACCAAATATCTAACTCTACAGCTTAGGGTACCTCACACTCTCCAGCTAGGCCATCATTCATGAAAACAATTGCCATGCATCCAGGATATGATACCATATGGTATGTGCAATGCAATTGTGTACAACATATGGTACTCAAACAAGTTTATTCATTAATAATCAACATTGTGAAGGTGCGAAGACAATTCCTTTCGTGCTTTTCTTCTAATTCAATATTGCTTTGTTGCTTAGGGCTAGTATATCGAGCTTTCTCGTGGTGCTAGACTCGTTTGAATTTTAAACCATATATCCTAAATGCTGTGCATCATAAAAACATCAAATTTCAGCGTACTTTAAACATCAACAACCCCTTTGCCCTACCGTTTAAAGTTACGCATAGGCTCTAGGTTTAAGGAGTGTTTTTCATGCATTTTTCTTTCACAAAAGTAATGAAAACCCACTCTAACATAGAGATAGGGCTGAATTAAGGATGAACCTCATGCTTCAACTCTATGATTTGAAAATTCTATTTTTAACCATTATTCCTTATTTTTTACTATTTATTTTTGATAAATATGGACTTTTTTATTTGCAAATTTAAAATGATGGATCTTACTGAGAATTATTTTTCTATTATATTTCATCCCATATGAGCACTATACGCACGACAAAACCCCAAAAACTGTACATTTTTCTTTAAACTGTAAAGTTGTAGGTTTTACATGTTTAGCACAAAATTATTAGATGACTAGTTTTTCTTGATTACTTTAACATGATTGATAAATAAGAGCATTGGGGGAAGGCATGTACCTCATGCAAGAAATGGCAACACTGAAGCTAGAGCTTGCTAAAATTCAAGATGCATTATGATGGCCCACTAGACCACAAGTTTAATGTGTCCATTTTAGTGCTATTGTTTGTCATCAAAATGTCATGATCCATGATCTCACACCTATATGAACTATGGAATAATTGGGCATAAGGACATTCATTGTTGACTACTCAGGAGGTTATTCTCAACCTTATCCATAACCATACTATCCCATAAATATATAGTTTAACTATGAAAGATATGTGTTGCTGGCACTACTGGCATCCAACAAACAAATACTTATAGCTTCTATGGTAGATATTAATTCGACAAGAATGCCAAGGTCACTTGGACCCATTGTCACTCATCCACCTAGTGATACTCTGTATTTTGAGGAAGAGCTACTGGAAGAAGAACCATACATGAATCCTTATGTTACTAATGACATTCAACCTTGATGGATTTTAGACCAATTCTAGTTATGGATTTGGGTAGGGGATTAGGTTGAGCTTTGCAAGAGAAGGAATAGGCAAACAAGAAAAAAGCTGACCTAAGATATCTAGAATGTGGTGTCACACACATGTATGGCAATTATCCAAGAAAAAACTCTCCACTAGCTTAGCAATTGTATCATCAATATACTCAAATTCTTTAGTGTGTCAAAACACCCAATGATGATGCCACTCAATTTCCTTGAATGTTATGAGTAGAGCTTAGGTGAAACATGCTAACATTTTGTGCCTAGTCCTAGTAAATTGGGCACCTTATCTGTGAGTAGAAGAACTAGAAGAAGAGAAAGAAAAAAGCTAAAGAGAAACTTATGCTCAAAATTGATAGTGCCACAACAATGAAAAAAGGAAAGTAATTTCTTGATGTGGAAGCGAAAACTTCTACTCCAAATACAAAAGAGGAGGGGAGTGAGAAAGTTGAAGAATATCCTCTTTGATAGTTGGAGATAATAGACAATGCCGTAAGCACATTTGTAGGACACTAAACTAATCGTAGAAGAGGAGTTGCACAAGTTGTTGAATGTGAGTCCATCCCTTCTACTTAAATTAGGTTAGAAAGAAACCAAACACCTGAGGCATCTCATCAAGAGCTAACAACCAAGGCATAACCACTAGAGACAAGACATTGTAAGCATTTTTGCATAAACTAAAAACCCAAGAAAAAACATTAGTTTGGTAGGATTTTTGTAGCTTAGTCATTTGTGTGATAGTTTGTTTTGTAGTTTTGAAGTTGGATTTTTTGTGTTTGTCTAGTTTAGGAATTATTTTTGTCAATCTTTTTGGATTTTTGGGTGTAGAAACTTGATAACCTTGGTCGAGATTGGAGTTTTTTGGGCATATTGGAGCTAGAGTTTGTTGGTAGCTGTTAATAATCTTGGAATAGGTATAATTTCTTGTCGATACTCTTGCACATCACAAGGAAATTGGGTTTACACAGAGCACTTCACATTGCACTCGGGGGTTATCTCCTAATTTTATCAATCACTTCCATGCTACGGGTTGGGTTGATGCATACTTCTGCACCATTGTTGAGCATTAACATGGCATGATGCTCGCTACAACTATATACAATAAATCTTAGATGCACGTGCACTTGAGAGAGCACATTTCATTATGCATACATTGTTTGTTGCATGCACGAGAGTTGGGATACTATCATTAACTTAGAAATCTCTGGTTGAGTGGGAGAGGTAGTTGGGTAAATTTGAGGGTCGTGAAGGACACCGCCAATTGTGAGATGGGTTGTTTTCTTGGTCAACATAATGAGGACCATTATTTTTCTTGAGAGATTGTGAGATTTTGGATGGGTGGAGTGGAGTACAATATTTATCTTGCTGAGTGATGAGAGGCGAGGTTAAGGATTTAATCTAATCAAGGAATTGTGTTTGCATTTTGCATGACACACGGGCACATGTAGATAGGCTAGGCACTATTTTTCCAGTGCATCCATTTTTTTGTGTGGAGCATCACTTGTTTGATTGCATCGCATGGATTCAAATTTGCATTTCTTCTCAATGTCATGAATGATTGAGCATGGGGTATATTTTCAACATCATATTTCTACTAGGTCACATTGCATGAACTCAAAAGTAAGAGGACAACAAGAGATGAGAGTGGGATTTCAAACACCCAAGAAGTGCAGATAAATGTGGAATGATGCAAATTTAAAGCAGAATTCAAAGCTTGATGGAAGTGGAAGAAGTGGAATTCGACAAATTTAAGTGGTCATGAAAGACAAAAATTCAAAAATTTTCAAAAGACCGACCTTTGTAGTGGTTGCAGACTTTTCATATTTTTTCCATATGCCATATCAAAGTAGGACAAGTTCTCGGCCATTTGACACTTCAAGCCAGACAACGTGCATAAAATTTTAGATCGCAAATCGGTCACCGGATGAAGGAGAAGTGGGAAGCCATGCACAAAGGACCAAGGAAGAGTATGAAGAGGACGACGATGAGGATTTAGAGGTGAGAGGGGGCCAATGATGACTATGAAGAAGCAATCAATCCGATCATACTCACAATCTTCTTCAAAATTTTGCCATGAATCGCTTGTCTCCACACGGAGAATGGCTGCCTGGTTGAAGAGATCAGAATCTAGTCTTTCTCTCTCCTCCCTCTCTCTCCTCTAAGAGGCAATTCATGTAGATGGAAGGAGAAGAAGAACATGATGAAGAATGCTTGTTTGAAATGTACTAGATTGGTGTAAGATGCTAAGAATTGATGATCCATGCTATGTAGAGATTGATGGTGGGTCCGATGGCCGCATCTATCCGTTCAATTTCCATGACCCAAGACATGCAATTTAATGGTATGTCCATTTTATGAAGAAAATTGGCTTGTTTTTTATCGTTTATGATCCAAATGAAGTGCATATGGAATGAAAATTTGTATGAGCCTTGTTTGACATGTCTTTAAGGGCTACAAGTGATTATATATAGAACTCATAATTTAATGTGGTCAGTATTAATAATTAAAAGCCAGGAATGTAGTATTTAAGTAGAAAAATAAGGGTTTTTAATGTTGTTTTCGGGTGGAGAAATTGTGTTCTTATGGAATGAAATGGAAGATAATGATGAGTGTTAGTAACCACAATCAGGTTGGATCAGAAAATCAAGCAATAAGAATAATTTATTAATAAATAAATAGAGAAAAATTAAGAGAAATGTAAAAAATGAGATTTATATATAAGAAAATTATGGAAAAATTATACATGTATCCATGGCAATATGGTAGGGCTGAAGCATGAGGTTTAGCCTTAGTTTAGCCCTATCTCTATATTAGAGTGTGTATTTACCACTTTCCATACAAAAACAATACATTGAAATGCTCTCTAAACCTACCACCACATGCACAACACTTAATAGTAGTAGGGAGAGGGGGATTTATGAGTGCTGAATATAGGCTTAAATCTAATTTTTACAATGCAATTTACATACAATACACCTTTTTTTAAAAACTTAAGGGGTTTAGTAGCACGAGTATAGTCGGTGCTATGCCTATGCAATGAAGCAAATACGTGGTTTGTATAAAACCATGAAAATGAATGTTTGTGGATTATCACAATGTTATTTTGAATAAATGAAATGGTTGAGCATGACAGATCATTCACTCTTGCGCCATTGCATTCATTACATGGTATTGGAAATATATATATCCTGGATGCATAACACTTGCTTTTGTAAATGTTGATCTACATTAAGGGTGAGGATTCCCAAGCTGTAGGGTTAGTGATTTGTTTCTTTGGGGGACTTATTTAGTGAGGATTATAATTTATCTCTTGGAACATTTGATGACAAGAGAGGACTATGTATTGTATGTGCTATATGTTTGAATGGCATATCTCAGGGCCAATCCTCAAGGTATAGGAGAGTCGAAGTGGACTGCGACAGTCACCCAGGGGAGGTGTATATATGTGATACGATCTGATTGGGTACTCCCGATGAGGAGTTGGGAAGGGATCATTGGACCATAAATGATACAAATGCATGTTTAAGTTAGATCAGTGTGTGTAGACTCCGGACACTCCTGGGGCTGCGAGGCTGTGGGGTGATTTGGTTGAGTGTAGAGGCCCGGCTAGAGCCTTAGAGATAGTGTCTCGACCCATTTTAGGTCTTGAAAGGCAGTGCGTTTGTCATGAGCTGCTAATAAATGGTGGTGTCTAAATCTTGGGTGATAGGGACCAATTAATTATTGTATGTCAAAGAGTAGTGAAATAGATCCAAAAGACCATCAAACTGCGCTTCAAAAGCAAGAAAGAGCTGAAAGGGGTAGACAGTGCGTTGAAATGATTAGGAGGTATTCTCCTCAAGGGAGCAGCTTGATATCTCTACAAGGGAGGAGTCTTAGTAACCCTAGTTTTATGAACAATTCCTGAGGAGGAGGAGGAGGAGGAGGAGGAGGAGGAGGAGGAGGAGGAGGAGGAGGAGGAGGAGGAGGAGGAGGAGGAGGAGGAGGGAGCTCTAGTACTTTGCCTCCTTCAATCGGTTAGCCCACTTAGAGGAGTGGGGTAATAGTTTCAACAATTCAAAGACCTTTAGAAAATTTGGTCATTGTCATGATGCAATCCATTGCAATCCCAGTAGGAACACCCAATCTGCTAGCCTTAGGATTCCCTCTACCCATTTTTAATGGGTTAGCAAAGGAGGACATGGAACTCCACATTAATGAGTTCCAAAAGTTAACGTTCAACTGTTGAATTGAAGATGGATACTTGATTATGTTCTTCAATATGACTTTGAAAAGGACGAGCTACTGTATGGTATCACAACCTAGAAGTTGGAACCATAACTACAATTGATCTATTTTTTCTGGCCTTTCGAAGAGAGTTTGTCCCTAAAAGAGGAGGGTAGTATTGGCTATGTGTTCTCAATGTAAGATGTCAAGAATCTCATGAGAATATTTGAGGCTATGCCAAGAAATTGAAGGAAGTGTTTTGTAAATTGCAAACATATATTCCCATTCTAGCTACTCAAGTACAATACTTTTTGCACAGGCTAGACTTAAACATCCACATGCAATTGAGCAGTGTGGCTCTTTCCAACATTTATACGATTATTACATGAGAAACAGAGGTAGAGTTGCAATTGCAAGTGGCCTACGCCTCTAGGGTAAACTCGAATGGAAGTCAAGGAATACCCATGACCAATTTGAATGGGAAGAGGAAGCATCATACAAAGTGTGCCTATGTTACTAGCTCCCTCTAATGTGACTATGTCGATAGTTAATCAAATGGCTCCACTAAATAATGAAAGCCAAATGACAAACCCTAATATCATTCCACTCAATCAGCAACAACCGATCCCTAATTAGCTCGTTAGACCAACTACACAATAAGTGGATGATCATAGCTATGAGTCTAATGCATCAAATGTGCTTGGAAAAGTCAGGGACGTGATGAAGCATTACACTGATATGATAATATAACAATACACACAAATAGCATCGGTGTTAATTTCCTAAAGAAGCAATAGAACTTGATAGGAAGCTGACATTGTGATGAAGAGGGTGGCCCATCAAGATTCAGTTGTAAGTGGTGTGATGGTTAACACTTTCCAAGAAATTGCCCCAATGTCAAATGTGACATATGTGGGAAGTCTAGACATTTAGCTAGCACTTGCTAGAGGAAGATTAGCTCTCCATGTGGCTCTCTTGAATGTCATGTTATAAGCCCAGATTGCCACATATAATTTCTTATCCCAAGCATGCTTGCTTTCTGATATGATCTTAGATAATATTCCAACCACTTTTTTATTCGTACTCTTAACTTGACCATTTGCTTGAGGATTATACGGGGTAGTCTTATTGTGCTTAATCTTCAAAGCTTCAGTCAGGGCCACTATAACCTTGTTCAAGAAGTGTGTCCCTCGATCAAACACAATCTCCTTCGGTGGACTAAAAAGGCAAACAATTTTCTCCATAATGAAACTGGCCATCTCCGTGTCATTGTTGTTCACCATTGCTCAAGCTTCGAACCACTTGGTAAAGTAGTCTATTGCTATAATAATATACCACTTTCGCATAGTTGATGAAGGGTATATTGGTCCAAAAAAATTAATACCCCATTTTTCAAAGGGTGACATAACCAAAATGGGATATAGAGGTCACCTATGATTTTCTCTCACATTGTGTCTTTGACAGACATCACATCGCTTAACATAACTAAAAGCATCTTGGAAAATTGATGGCCACCAATATCTAGGACGGAGAGCTTTTTGGGTGGTAAGCTGGCCAGCAAAATGCCCCCCACATGCTAAATTGTGGCACTCCTCAAGAATAAATGGTACCTCATCGGGTACTACACAACGCTGATAGATATCATCTACTCCTCTCTGATACAAGACACCCACTATAATTGAAAAGCATAATGATTGTTGCTCAATCTTTCTATTTTCAGACTTTGATAATGCAGCCCCAATCCTCCAGTGGTGGATAGATAATGCATTATAGCCATGTACCAAGAAGGAATGGAAGCTATATCAATTTTAAATAGACCTTCAATATCACTTCCCTTAGCCAGAATTTCCTTTGGCTCCCCGAAATCCACAAGACATTCTACAATACCCTGCAGCTCCGGTGGCTTGCTCCTGATCTCATAATCAAACTCCTGTAAAAGTGATTAACCACTTTGCTAAATGATTAGGTAGCTGCAACTTGTTCAACAATAATCTAAGTCCTTTCACCTTTGTAAAGAATACTACTTCTCATAGAGAATATAATGCCTGAATTTCTTCATCGCAAAGAATAATTAATTATACATACATTTCCTAAGAATAATCAATTGTCGCTCCCTTGTGGTGGCTACCCCTAGATTGTAAATAAAGACTTTTAACTTCTCTGGGGAAATATCACCAAAAGTCTTATTGGCTGTTTTTTGCCAAGATCCAGGCGCATTGCATAGAGCAAAGGCCATCACATGATACATAAAGGTACCGAAGATAGTAATAAATATCGTTTTCAATTTGTCTTCCTCTGCAATAGCCATCTGGTTATATCCAACAAAGCAATCCAGAAACGAATAGATTTCCCTACCCACTAATTGATCCAAAATCTGATCAATGAGTGAAAAGGGTAGTAATGCTTAACCATATGCTTATTAAGCTCTCTGAAATCTACACAAAGCCAAATCAGATTGTTCTTTTTCTTCTTGAGTGAACACCATTCCATGTGTTGAATGGAAAATATCAGACTAGCCTTTCATAGTTTTGTTAATTCTTTGAACAGATCATCCCTTAATTCGAAAGGCATACACCTTACTTTCTATTGCACATGGCAGCTACCTTGCTTCAAAGGAATCATATGAATAGCTAGGCTCGGAGGAATGCCTCTTAGCTCATCACAACTCCAAGCAAAGATATCGTGGAATTCTTGAACCAAGGACACATAGTCCTCCCTTTCTTCTAAATTGAGCATAGACCCTAATTTAATTGGCTGTGAATCATTCATTGTACCAAGGTTAAGCTCAATTACATCTACATCTCTTATCCTCTCTTGAGCTTCTATTGGCTCATTCAAAGTCACTTGGTAGATGTCTTATGTATTGGATCCCTCATTAGATTTGTCACTTGATGACATCTCACTAGAAAATGGAGCATCTAGCGTATCAAACTCTAAGGAAGATAAAGAAACTCTCTCACTCTAAGGAGATTCAGGATAAGCATCTACTACTACACGTCTAGCACCTCAACAAAAGATCAATCGACCATCGAGTATATCAACCTGATAGTCTGCTTGTAGAATCCATGGCCTGCCTTGTAATACTTGATAGCTCGGTTGCCCTGTAAACCTAGTGACCCTAAAGTCTAGAATGCCCTCTACATTGGCAAGGATCATATGGAATTTAGTAATACAATCCTCGGGTTGTCTTAAACTGTCATCAGCCATTCGGAGGACCATGGAGGCATCTTTTTTTATTTCTAGTCCCAGTCTCTCCATCAATTCCAAACTCATAATGTTGACAAAGAATCATGTGTCCACAATAGCATGGTCTACTAGTATTTTATCAACATATGCTACTACCCTTGGACAATGCTTTTTAGCATGCTCAAACCAATCATCTCCTACTCAGGCTATTCCCAAAGGCTCAACAATATACCTAGTGCATAGAATCTTCTTAAATTCCTTATGCACTCCTAGAGACAACTTAATCAACTGTAGAAGATTTACATGTGGCTTAACTTCACAAAGAGAAATCACTAAATCAAATTCATGATAGCTAGCAAGAGCTCGCTTTTCTCACTAGACGATTCTCTCCTTTGGTCTTTGATCCGATTGCTTTGATGCTTCTTTCTTGGATTTTTCTTTCTTCTTTGGCAACTCCTTATCCTTCTTGGGGTTGGCTTTACCATCTATGGCCTTGAGAGGTCCGCCTTCCATATTGGGATTAAGGACTTGCGTCCCCTTATCATCTTTCTTGGGGTTTCCCTTGACAAGTTTTGTCTTGGCCTTGTCAACTTCTTTACCCTTTTGACCTCTCGTAACAACTCACAGATTAGAAGCTTCAGTGCCATTGACAGAAATAACTTCTATCAGGCTAAGTCCATTGCCGCTAGGTAGCTCCTCTACCATAGCTTTCCCTCTTTATAATAATTGCTTTGGTCCTTCATCTTGCTAGAGATTATTCCCTTACGCTCGATGATTAACTGGACATGGTTGTTTATTTCCTTATTGGAGAGAGCTAATCTTACTCCAACAAGTACTGGCTAAATGACTGAACTTCCCATATATGTCACATTTGGTGTTTGGACAATTCCTAGGGAAATGTTGGCCACCATACCACACACAGTTGAATCTTGATGGGCCACCCTATTTAGGGCGTCGACTCCCTATCAAGTTTTATTTCTTCTTAAGGAAATTAACATCAATAGTTATTTGTCTATATTGTTTGCTAATCATATCAGTATAATGCTTCATCATATCCTTAACTTCACCAAGGACATTCGAGACACTTGACTCGTAGTCGCAATCATCTATCTATCATTCCATTGGCCTAACCACTTGATTAGGGATTGGTTGTTGATTCCCTAGAACAATGGTAGGATTTATCAATGGGCTTTCAACAATCGGTGGAGCCATTTGACTAGTAGTAGGCATGGTCAAGACTAGGAGGAGCTGGGAATATGGGCATATTTGGAATTATGCTTCCTCTTCCATTAGGATGACTCATGGGCATCCTTGACCTCCGTTCGGCAATGCTAAAGTATTTCCAAACCCTAAACTCGAATTCCAGTTTGACCTAGAGGCATAAGCCACTTGTAATCGTGATTCTACCTCTTCTGCTCGTGTAATGGCTGTATCAATGTCACCAAGAGCGACATTGCTCAACTCTAGTCGAATGTTAAAGTCTAATCCATTTAGAAAATATTGTAGATAAGCAGCACCTAGAATGGGGATATAGGTTTTCAATTTCCAAAATACCTCCTTCAATTTCTTGGCATACCCACAGACATTCTCATGGGGTTCTTGACGTGTAACATTAAGGACACATAGCCAATATTGACCTCCCCTATTAGGAGAAAACTAAATAATAAGTCGATTGTGGTTATGGTTCCAGCCTCTAGGTTGTCATACCACACCGTAATCTCCTTTCACAGTCATGTTGAAGAACATCATCAAGTGTCCCTCATCTTGAATTCGACAGTTAAACATTAACTTTTGGATTTCATTGATGTGAAGTTCCGTGTCTTCCTCTACTAACCCATTAAAAATGGGTAAAGGAAACCCTAAGGTTGGCAAGATCAACATTCCAGTAGGTATAGCAATAGGTTGTGCCATCATGGTAACAATCGGATTTGCTACATGAATTTGAATAATCGGAACTATCACTCAACTCGAAGTGGACGGACTGATTGAAAGGGGGGAAGTACTAGAGCTTCCTCCCCCTAACGGAGTATGCGTCAAGCTAGAGTTACTAAGACCCCAACCTTGTAAGGATATCGAGTCACTTCTTTGCAGAGAATATCTTCTATTTATTTCGGTCCATGCCGTCTAGCTCGCTCAGATCTTTCTTCTTTTTGAAGCCCGGTTTGACGGTCTTGTGAGTCTAGCTCACTAATTTTTGGCATACACTAATGAATAGGTCCCAATTGACTAAGATAAGAAAGCTGCCACTTATTAGCGACTCCCAGAAAATGCACCACTTGTCGAGACCAAAAACGGGCCCAACACTGGCTATAGGTACTAGCCGAATCTCTCTATACTCAAGAAACCACACCCCCTCAACCTCGCACCCAAGAGCGTATAAGGGACACACTGACCTAACCTAACGTGAATCTTGTGTTTGTTTTAAGTTGTAGTCCAACGATTAAGCCCCACACTCACAGAGGGAGTCCCCACACATCTTGGTGTAGTACATCAATGTGATGCAGCAAAAGGAGGTGCCCTTGGGTTGAATGCCGTGGCCCCACTGCAACTCTCCTACACATTGGGGATTGGCCCCAAGATGCACTGCTAACACAAATAATACAGATGTAATAAGCTCTACTCTTGTTTTAAATGATCTAGGAGATAGGAATTCTCTCACTTGAAATTTTTCCCAAAGAACCCAATGCCTAAACGTACAGCTTAGGTGCCTCACAACTCAATGTGGGTCATATATATCGAAAACCAATTGCAATGCATCCAGGAGTTACCATGTGATATGCACATTGCAACTGTGAATGCCATAGTGCACAAACAATTTAAGATCTATAAATCAGCATTGTGTGGTGCAATAAACATGTCTTTCCATGATTTTAGTCTACACATCATGCTTCATTGCTAAGGGTCAAAGCCCTGAGCCTTCTCTATGGCTTAACCCTTTTAAACTTAATTTATAACGTCCTATATGGTATGCACAAACAAATAGACCAGAATTTCATATATTGTTAGCAACTAATAAGCATCAAAACCCCTCTTTCCCCCTACTGTTTAGGTTGTGCATCGTCGATAGATGTAAAGAGTGGTTTTGTGTGTTTTTTTAATAAAAAGGAATAAAAATGGACTTTAACATGATGAAACAGTTGAACTAAGGCTTATCCCTCATGCTACAACCATGCCATACATTCATGTACATAAACCTTATTTTTCTTTAATTTTCTAGAACAAAAAACTAAAATTTTATATTTGTTTACTATTTATCTTCATTTATTTTAATAAAAAAATAATATTACCGATTTGTGGATTGGGACTGATCACAATCACTGAGAATTGATTTTATATTCATTTCTACTCCATGTGAACCCCAAAATCACAACAAAACTCCCAAAATTTAACATTTTCATGAAAACCACTTAATTGCGGGTTTTGTGTGTTTTGTTTTAAATTATTAAATGACTCAATTTTCTAGGTTTCTTAAATTTTTTTTATAAAGTTCAGAATTTGCAATCAAATGAATCCATTTACAAATAATTTTATCAAACATCTTTCATGAAATGAATCAAATGAATCCATTTACAAACAATTTCATCAAACATCTTTCATGAAATGAACAAAATGAGTACTTATGCATAAAAGCCCGATTTTGGAGGCACGTAATTAATGGTTGGGAGGGTGCTGATGCTTCTGACAGCCCAATCTATGATCTCCTCCACTCCAGTACCATTATTCCATCTAGAACGTCCATTAAACCCCACACCCTTCTCTCATAGAATCACACATGTGAACATGCAATAAGAGGAGAGAGGAGAGAGAAATAGTAAAAATCAAAATTTTGATTCCCTCCATGAAAATTAGCGTGCTTACATCCAAAATGGAGCCCTTAGAGAGTGGATTAGGAATGTGCAATCAATTCTCGATGATGCCTAGCATTAGAGAGGCGCAATTCTCCAAAAAAATGGGGTGCAAAAAAAAATTTGCACCCCCTCCCTCATGACTAAAATATTCATTTTCTTCCTCTTAATTAAGTAATATTTTCTAAAATTACTTGGGATTATCCTTCATTGTAGCATAAGCTTTAGACCACTTCATGAAATAGTTTGTCTTGCCGCAATGATATAACTCTTTTGTGTAGTTGATGAAGGATGTACATATCCAACAAAATCCCCACTTTACAAATGGTAGTATAGCCATGATAGGAACCAGTGGGCACTTCCTATTCTCCCTATTATCATATCTATGACATGTATCATATCTCTTTACATACGCAAATGCATCCTAGAAAATGGACAGCCACCAATATTTGGCTCCCAAAGCTTTCTATGTAGTCAACTATCCAACAAAGTGCCATCCACAAGCAAAGTCATGATACTCTTCCAAGAGAAATGGAACATCATCAGGCATGATACATTAGCAATGAATATCATCGACCCCTTTTCAATATAGTGTTCCTACAATTAAGGAAAATTTCAAGGCTTGGTGTCTAAATTTTTCTCTTTTCAAACCTTCGAAAAAGCAGTTTCAGCCTCTCCTGTGGATAAATAGTTTGTTATGGTAGCATAGTAGGATGGAATGGAGGCCATATCGATTTTGCATAGACCCTCAAGATCACTATCTTCAGCCAATACTTAATTTGGCTTCCCAAAATCCATAATATATTCAATGATTCCTTTCAACCTCGGTGGCTTACTTCTAATTTCATAGTCAAACTCTTGCAAAGTGATCAACCACTTTACTAGGTGGTCAGGTGGTTGTAACTTATTCATCAATAGCCTCTACCCCTCTGTCTTTGTATAAAATATTACCTTTTCATACAAGATGTAGTGCCTAAATTTATTCATTACAAAGACCATCCCAAGGCACAATTTCTCCATATAGGTATAATAAATCTCAAACACCCTCAATTTGCGATGATGACTAGCAAATGCAATCAAATGGTACCACTTCTCCTCCCAACTATGGGCTAAACAACAGCTAATACTATACATTATACCCACTAAAAATATATAAAATACCTCACCCCACTTAGGTGCTTTCAAGACTGGCACTTTTGCCAATTTCTACTTCACATCCTCGAATGATACTTAATATGGATCACTCCAAACAAATAGACAGTTAAAGGATAACAGATTTGTTAATGGCAATGTCCTCTCAACTAGTGTATTAATAAATTGTCAATATACGGATTGATGACAGAAAGCTATGCACTTCTTTAGGAGTATGTGGAGGACTTATAACAATGATATTCTTTATCTTTTTAGGATCAATCATGTAATAACAACTAAGCTAACCACATGCACCAACAAAAATCCATAAGACACTCCAAAGATGCACTTTCTTAGATTGAGAGCAATGCAAAATCACTTGCACTGCTCAAAAAAAATTATTAGAATAATTGGATGTCTCTCCCTTATGGTTGCTATCCCCAAGTCATCAATGAAGACCTTCTACTCCTTTGGAAAAATATCACTAAAAGTTTTATCAGCTATAGGTGCCAAATAACATAATATACAAAGGTGCCAAATATAATGATAAATATCATTTTCAATTTTTCTTCCTCTATAATAGCCATTTGGTTGCAATGGAAAAAGTAGTCCATAAATAAATAGATATTCCTACCTGCTAAACTGATCTAGAATCTAATCAATAAATGGCAGTAGATAGTAATATTTGATTATCTGTTTATTAAGCTCTCTAAAACATATGCAAAGTTGGATTTGATTATTTTTCTTTTTCTTGATATAACTACCATTGAACAACACTCTGTATGTTGAATAAAAAATATCAAGCCACCTTACACAATTTTTGTAGCTCCTCAAATAGTCTATCCCTTAGCTCAAAAGAGATACACCTCAATTTTTGTCGAGAATAGGACAACTACCTTCCTTCGAGGGAATAGTATGCATAGCTAGACTACGAGGAATACCCCCCACCTCATCATAGCTCCAGGAGAAAACATTATGGAATTCTTGGATCAAGGATATGTATTCCTTCCTCTACTTTGAACTGAGCATAGATCCTAATTAAATTAATCATGGCAGCTCATTCAATATATAGAGATTTAGCTCAATTACATCTGCATCTTGGATTCTGTCTTGAGCTTCTATCAACTCATTCAAAGTCACCTGCTAGACATCTATAGTGGATCCCTCTTTTGATTCATCACTTGACAAAGTCTCACTACTAGAAGGATCCTATAATGCATCTAATTTTGTTGATGATAAGGGTACTCTCTCACTTTAAGGAGATTCAAGATATGCATCCACTATTACACGTTTTGCGCTTCTGCCAAAACTCAGATGACTAGTGGGTGTATCAACTAGACAATCAGATTGCAAAATCCATGGACTTCCTAATAATACTTGATAGCTTTGATGTCCTGCAAACCTAATAACCCTAAAGTCCAAAATGCATTCCACATTAGCAACAATCACGTGGACTTTGGTAATGCACCCTTCTAGTTGTCTTAAACTATTATCAGCCATCTAGAGAAATTTGGGGGTATGTGTTAAACCCAAGCTGAGAAGGCGGAAGGTTGAATGAAAAAGCAGAAAGAAGATGGAAAAGGAGCAAGGACATGCAAGCGGGCTCCAAAGCTAAGCCGGGGCCAAAAGCGTAGTTTTAAATAAAAGGCACCTCAAAAACTCCAAAAACTCTTGTAAAAGAGCGCTAGGCTCCCTCCTGTGCCACCTGTAAAAGAATAGTCAAATATAGGCCTAGGGAATGAAGCAAAAAGAGGGAATTCGAAAAATGGACCTTGCTACAATGGCCGATCATGTAAAAAAGGATGGGTGCCCATGGAGTTTTAGGGTTTGTATATATAAAGTTCAAAAAGTAAATGGAAGCTCATTCTTTGGTGTGTGCCCAACAAGAGCTCTTCTCTTCCTCTCTTCTTCTCCTCTCCTTGCTTGTGTGTGCTCTTGAGAGAGGGAGTGATTGTGAGAGTGAGGGAGGGAGTGAATGGATGGAGGGATCAAGGGGGTGAATCTCTTCATCATCTTCTCTTCTCTTCTCTTCTCTTTCCTTCTTTTGCGTGCACAACTATGGCAGTTGGAGCTTGGAGAAGGAGGAGGCTTGAGCATGCTTGAGCTAGCATCTAGGATCGTGGAGCTATCGGAGTGTGGAAGAGAGGAGGAAACTCATATCGACATCAAGGTAAGCTCACTACACTCGTAGGATCGAGGGCGCGTCGGCTATGTGAGAGATAGCCATTAGAGCTCGCTTGGAACACTTGAAACAATAAGCGGTCCGTGGGTCTTGGCGGTTAAGCGAAAGCTCCCACATTTTGGTTTTCCGTAGCCGGGACCATAGATTCAAGCTTGAGCGCTTATCGCCCCATATCAAGCATCGAAGTAAGGGATTCTCCCCTGAAACAGAGCTTGAGGTAGATAGGAAGGTTGGGTGTTTTGATCTTTGAAACAAGTAAGTATTTTGGGTTATTTAGTTTGTTTGATGATTGGAAAATAGGGAGAAATCATGTCAATTTATTCCTTTTGATTCTCGTTGCATTTAGTGTAGGATAGCATTAGGAAATTGAACTGGGAAAGGGTAGGGTTTACTGTTGCAAACAGGGCAAAACAGGGCATAAAACATGCAAAAAATGGGAAAAAGCTAGCTTGGGATGCTAAATGTCGGCAAGTGGATGATTGAGAGTGTCAAAGCCCTGCCCGGGAGGGGGTTTAAGGGTCATGAGGCCAAGGGAGAGCTCATTTGCAACCATTGCAGTGAGAGAGAGAGAGCTCCCACAAAGATTCGATTTGATCGTGTCGTTAGAGAGCCTACCGCTCACCCCAGGTATGCCAATCACTTCCCTTGGTGCCTTAGCCGAGATCTGGAAGTTTATGCAGGGGATGATTGCCTGACTAGGGAGATTTGATCGAAATCATCATTGCGCGGCATTCTTCGCGCCACATTTGGCCTGTTCGAATGGCCCTCGTTAGGCCGAGTCCTAGACTCGCCCCTTGGACCCGCCCATTTAGACCTTGACCCGAAAATCCTACTCGGCCCTCGGACCCGATACTCGAATCGGCCCGTCCGAGTTACTCAACTCGGCCCTTTGACCAAACTAACATTCAGCCTTAAGTCAACTCGGCCCGAGTGTCCACTCGGCCCAGGACACGATACTCGGCCCTCGGCCCAACATCTGGCTCGGCCCGTCCGAGTTACTCCACTCGGACCTCGGCCTATAAAAAAACTTTTTGCACTTGGACAGGGCCCATTTGAGTCACCCGCTCGGCCCCTGCAATTCAGGCCTGTTGGGCCGAGTGTGTGCCCCAAGTCAGTCTCAGAGATTTGACTTGACCCAACTAGAGCTCAGCGGCGCAACCTGTCGTAAGCCTTCCTGACGTTTAAAGCTTGATTCTGGTGCATTGAGTAGACAAAATCATAATGCATGGCCGCCTAACAGTTTGAGTGGGCTGTTGCAATACCTAGAAACCTAGAGATCTAGAGGTAACCCACCGAGCCATAAAACCCTGATCGAGCCCAAAAGAAATGGCAAGTCAACGTAGTCTAGAGGCCCTAAATCCCTCCTAGATGGCCAGAGAATCGATCTACCAAGCCTATCAGGCCCAAGGGTGCCTGAGACGCTTAGAGGTTGTTTGTCGCACTCACCTTGAATTTTCGTACTTGAAGGGCACTTAAGAAAAACTGAAAGCCTGATTGAACACACGTGCACCAGAAAGAACACCCGCACGGAGTTGAGATAACTTGAGAACTGCATTTAATAAGTCAAGGAACTCACTCAGATAAGCCAATCAAGGAACCCACATATAGGAGGGAACCTAGGGATAGAGACAAACCATCAACACGCAAAGTAGGACCAAGCAAGCGACACAAGAGAAGGGGATTTGACAAACCCACTCAATTCGATTGATAGCTTGGCAAAGCATGAGAACTCGACCATGGCGGAGGAAAGCTCAGACCTCAAGTCTAACAAGGAACTCGACTTGGGCGTCTTCCCAGAGGCTATTCAATAATTGGTTAGCAGCTACGATGCGCACACTCGATATGAGCATCGCGGCCGGACAACAGATGCTATCATTGCAGACTTGGAAGAAGAGAGGAAGCTAGCCCATAAGGCATTGCCAGGCATAGCCATGTACAATAGAGACCAGCAGGTCAAGAGCCAAAGGAAAAGCATGGAGTTGCGTGAGGTACAGTGAGTGTTGAACTTAGCCGGTAGAAACTAAACGGATCACAAGAGAGCACTAGAAGGAGACTTAACGCTGAGCAAACTTCTTATGAAGCGCTTGTTAGACAACACCATAGTAGAGCAAAGTGCTGTAGCGTTAGCAACCTCATTGCTGGCTGGGTTAGGAGCAACCCAAGGCTCTAAGAGCTAGTCTAAAATCCAGATAGTCGCAAAGCAGCTCGACAAGTACCAACCCCATGATGACCCATATAGCTTTGTAGAGCAGTTCGAGCAAGTCTGCAAAGCCAATGGCCTTAGCGACCTGACTCAGCATTCTCAAGCATTCGGACTCTTCTTAGGTGACAAGGGAAGGACCTAGTATACAAGTTTAGACGCTAAAGAGCAGGCAAACTTCAACAGCCTCAAGGATCTCTTCATTAAGAGATTTGCCAAGCTTGGATACTTCGACAATCTGCTGGTGCGATTGATGAATGTCAAGAAGAAAGAGAAGGAGGACATTCATGATTACGTAACCCATGTAAGGAGCCTCTTCAAGATAATCCCTATAGGTGAATGACCAATTGAAAGAGCAGTTTCAACTGTGTTCATCAGTGGAATTCAAAATGAGGAACTGTATAAGGCCTTGGTAGCTAACTCGAGCTTGCAGCAAGACACGCTAGCTAGGGTTTTTGGGGAAGCTATCAGAGTTGACGACCAACTGAAAGAGAGGAGCTCCAAGAACTCCAATTCAGAAGAAACCAGCTCGCGAGGTTTGGAAAGAGCACCAACCTCTGGTGAGCGACCCGCACCATCATCCCAAGATAAGGGGAAGGCCACCGAGACGAACCACAACTTAGCTGACGTCAAGATGGAGATAGTCAAGCTGCAAGACCTGTGGAGATGACCAACGCGGCCACACATCCAATGTGTGTACTATGGCGGAAATCATTTGCCAGCTGAGTGTCAAGACCCTCGGTCGAGACCTTGCGCTAACTGCAGTAGGTTCGGTCACGACGCTATGCACTACAGATTGCCCAGGAGACTTCCGTACTCCCAACAATATGGTCAACCTTACCTAGAAAACAGAACGCAACCATTTCTCGGAAGGGGAGCCCCATTGGCCCTTCCTGCGTCTAACGACATGAAGCCGGCTGTCCTCAGAATGGACATAAACCCCATAGGTATACCTAGGCCGCCCGGTCCCTATGTGACCCATCCACCGAGTGACGCTCCAGTCCACTACGTGGAAGAGCCAAATGAGGAAGAGACTTACTTATACCCTTATGTCTCTCACGACAAAGAGGGTAACGCCGTCCTCATGGACTATCAACCAATACCAGTGATGGCGTTAGGAAGAGGATGAGGTAGAGGCCTAGGGGGGCAGATGCAGGATCTAATCATCTATTGGACCTGTGGACACCCAGGCCATGTCTCAGCGTGTTGCCATGAGAGGGAGCAGCAAAACAGAGACAAGGCTGACCTAAGATGTGTAGAGTGTGGAATTGCGCATCTCTTCTTCGATTGCCCAAACCGGAAACCTTCTACAAATTCAACCGAAGTACCATCTGTCCCATTCGGGCTATTCGGTGTCGAGAACCTTGGTGGGGAGGCCATGCCCATCCCATTGCAGGTCATGACCCATGCCCAGACAAAGCATGCCGGCATATCACTACCAGGGCCTAGCAACCTCGATGCAGCCTCGACGGGAAAAAAGAGCCGTAGGCGAAGGAAGAGGAGGCCGGAGGCTAAGATCGCACTGAAAGCTGAGAGTGCTACAACTCTACCTATTGGAAAGAAAGTCGAGGATGTAGAGATGGAAACTTCAGCCCCCAAGATGGCCGAAAAGGGGAGTGCCAAGGTAGGGGAGTACCCGCGTCCGAAGAGCCAACTCGAGGCCATAGAAAAGGTGAGGGACTGGGTAAAAGAGGCACAAGTGCACTTAAGGGACGCTGAGCCCATCCTAGAGGACGGGAGCGAGGATCTCATCAGCATGACCACGGCAGACTCACCCCCTCAACCAAAGTCAGGAAGGGCAACTGCACCCCAGACAGCACCCCTTAGGGCAAGCCTTGATGTTGAAGGCCCACAAATTAGTCACGGCCATTGGCCAGGACAATTCAGCATAGGAGAGGGACGAGCAACCAACAGCCTCCTCACCACGCTAGTGACCACCCCAGTGACGCTAAGCCTAGGAGACCTGCTTAAGCAGCACCCCATCCTATGCCGAAACCTCAAGCAGTGGGTCAAGGAGTCACGAGAACAGGCCTCGGATCTATAAGATCAGGACGCAAATACACAAATATCGAGTCTAACGCTACACTCTGTGCCAAAATCCTTGCACATTAACACTTTCTCGGAAGGCACTGAGATGCATGCAGTGTTACTAGTCCTAGCCTTAGGAGACACAACAAGAAAGGGGATCATAGACATGGGAGTTGGGGTTAGTATGCTAAGCCATGTGGTACTGCAAACTTGGGGAAACCCACCTATTGAGACCGCTCAGTTTAACGTCACGCTAGCAAACAGCATGAGGGTGAGGCCATTCGGGGTACTTAAAAACTGGCCACTAAAAATCGCAGGTGTCCAGTTCTCGGTCGACTTTATACTCATGAAGGGGGTGGACTACGATGTCCTGTTAGGCTGGCCTTGGATGTGCAATGCCAGAATTATTGAAGATTGGGGTAATAGCTTGATATTCTTAGGCAATAGGACAGAAGCTGTGAGGGTGGAGATGGACACTTGGAAAACCTCACCAGTCAACTTGGATGACATTTCCTCGATGCTCAAGGGTGACAGTCAGGTCAAGAAGTCTTATGGGCCCTTGACCAAGTATATCCCATGTCCAGAAGATGAGTGGGATTGGATGCACATCCTTGCTACAATCGACCTGCAGTTCTCGGACCAAGAAGTGCATGAGCAAGCCATTAAGATGATGGGTGCCACCGATGGTATGCCCACTATACCAGTGTGCATGATGGAAGGAACCCATCTTGGGAGACCTAAGCCTCTCGCCTTCCAAGTGCCAGGCAACAAGAAAGAACTCCAGGAGGCCCTGGAATACTTAACAGACAAGCTAGCTGACAACTCAGCAGCAAACCTCACATCTCTCCAGGACCTGTTAGGCGAATCCGAGTGGCAATGGACCAGAGTGCATGACTTGAACCTTGTGTACAACTGGGCCTATTGAGATATCGAGCTCCACTCGTGATATGCCAGGGTGACCGTTGTGCATTTATGTCACCGACTTGTCAGTTTTGCAGATGCGGTTGGTACACTACCCATGAATAATAGCTACATGACAACTATCCTTATCTACTCTAGTTCGTGGCTCAGTTAGTATGCCACCTTAGTTAGTTGAGTTTGGTTTGAGACCCATATATAGGGTTCTTCTATTTCTTTGTACTTGACTTCTTTTTGGCTTACACAACTAAGAAGAGGAAAACTGTTTTCAGCCTCCACCTCTGTGTGTATTCCCCCATTGTGCAAGCAAGAAAGCCACAAGTGAGACTCCTTCCTTCTCTCCCACAATGTTGACAGGGCCTTAGTCCTAGATCAACGACAAAAGAAGTACCAAGCCCTACGGGACGATGAACTAGCTAGTGCAGAGGACTCTGATGACGACGAGTACGAAGACTGCTAACCCTTTAGGGATGAAAGTGAGGGTGAGGTGGATTTGGTAGAGTATGACATGGAGGGACATGAAATAGAGAAAATATAGGCAGATTCCAAGCTGCAAAAAAGAAGTGCCTACGAGATAGACCGAGGACTCATGCACATGAATTGTGACCGGTTCTGGTTAGAACATGTAGTAGCCATAGACCTTGAGCAAGCAGGCCTAGCTCAACCAGGGGGTGACACAAGTGTTTAGAGCAGAATCACCATCTGAACTGTGACCACCAAGGGAGATCCCCTCTTCTAGTGAAGACGATGAGTTCAACTCTGAGTCAGAAGTGAGCTCAGATAGCGACCCAGAAATACCTAGGCCGCCCAAGACCCGACGCACAGCCGGGGACTTACCTGTCCACCTGAGGTGCAAATGATTGAAGCAAGAAAGGGCGAACCAACCCAGGGACATCCGAACAGACGAGCAACAAAAACCACGGGACCTTCCAAAACGATTTACGAAATTCAAGAAAGGCAATAGGGTAGTGATCTTGATGGGTGCCAAATGGCAAGGGCAAACAAGCGAACCAATCGAGGGACCAGCCAGGGTCAAAGAGGTGAACTTAGCCCGGGAATGGGAGACACCCCGACCAGTCTTCATTGCCGATGACTTGGTTGAGGATGAGGACGCGAGTCTGGTTGCCCTCTTGCGAGAGTATGTGGACGTGTTCGCATGGTCCTTGGAAGAGCTTAAAGGGGTAGATCCGAGTGTGGTGACTCATAATATACCCATGACACCAGACACAACGTGGGTGAAGCAGCGACCGTACCCAATGAATCCTAAGCACGCTCATACTGTCAAGGAAGAAATTGATAAGCTGATGAAAGCAGGATTCATTTACGAAATTGAGCACACGGACTGGGTATCACCCATAATCATTGTGATGAAGAAAAATGGAAAAATTAGAGTGTGCAACAATTATAAAAAGGTGAACGCTGCTACAAAAAGAGATAACTATCCATTGCCATACACTGAGCACATGCTTGAAAGAGTGGCAGGCAAGGAGACCTATAGTTTCATGGATGACTTCTCAGGATACAACCAGGTGCAAGTGCATCCTAGCGATAGGCATAAGACTGCCTTCGCCACCGGAGTGGGGTGTCTTTGCATACATAGTCATGCCTTTTGGGTTGACTAATGCCCCTTCCACCTTCCAACGTCTCATGTGCACCATATTTAAAGACATGCTCCGCAAGGAGTTAGAAGTCTTTGTCGATGACCTCTGTGTTCACTCGACCTGGATGGAACACTTGAACAAACTCCAAGCAGTCTTTGATCGGTGTTGCCTATATCGTCTCTCCCTGAACCCCTTGAAATGCCAGTTTTGGGTGAAACATGGATGCATCCTCAACCATGTGGTGTCAAAGAATGGCATTGCTACTGACTTCTTGAAGCTCAGGGCTATTGTTGACCTTCCACCCCCAACCAACTACAAGGGAGTTCAATGCTTCTTAGGCCATATGGGATACTATCGACGGTTTGTGTTGAATTACGCATTGATAGCAAGACTTTTGTACAAACTGCTGATTGTCTTCGAATGGACTGAAGCTTGCCAACACGCATATGAAGAGCTAAAGAAGGCTCTAACCATAGCACCAATTCTACGAGCCCTGGATTAGGGACCATAACCTTCCATGTGCATATCGATGCTTCTAAAATCACTGTGGGGGCAGTGTTGTACCAACATGGCGAGCACAAACTAGATTATCCAGTGAGCTTTGCTACCCGACAGTTGATGGAGACGGAAATGAATTACTCGACGATCGAAAGAGAGGGCTTGGCCATGGTGTTTGCTATAAAGAAGTTCCGGCATTATCTATTGGCTACGCCCTTTACTTTCTTTGTAGACCATCAAGCCTTGCTATACCTAGTGAACAAACCTTACGCTACAGGATGTGTAGCTCAGTGGCTCCTTTTGCTTTTGGAGTTTGACTTCTCTGTGGTTGTACGAAAGGGAAAACAACACTACATGGCTAATCATATGTCACGCATCCCCATAGGGAAATCTGCTGGAGAAGGCATTGTCGATGAATTGCTACATGCTCACCTCTTTAACCTCGCCAATGGGAGGGAATTATTCAAGGCCGATTTAACACCATACTGGGCGGATGACATAGTCCAACTGCTTGAGCACGGACTGCCTGAACGACCAATAGAGAAGGCAAGACTGAGGCGACTTATTCTCAAAATCTAGCCCTACCAGTTGATAGCATGCCAGCTATATCACTTAGGGCAAGATGGATTGATGTGTAGATGCATGTGTGAATATGAGATGCACGACGTGCTCTTGGGGGCACACAGTGGGATTGCTGGTGGACACTTTTGCAGAGACACAACGGCCCGCAAGGTGTTGCAATCTCAACTATGGTGGCCAACACTGTTTCGTGATGCCACACGATTTGTTAAGCATTGTGATGAATGTCAGTAGAAAAAGGTCCCGATTTGCAAGGATCAGATGGAGTTGACCCCAGTCATTGCATGACAACCCTTCGAAAAATGGGGGATCGACTTCATGGGACCCATCAGCCCTGCTGCACAGTATTCTCAAGCCAAATAAATCATTGTGGCCACAGACTACCTAACGAAGTGGGCAGAGGTGAGAGCAACCCGAAAGAATGATGCTCAAACGACTGCCAAGTTCTAATGGGAGTAGGTGATCTCACGATTCGGATGCCCCATCAAACTAGTCAGTGACGAAGGGACAGACTTCATCAATGAAGTGATAACTCATAGCCTATCCACCTTCCTAATTATCCATAAAAAATCCTCTCCATACAACCCTCAAGCAAACAGCCAGGTGGAATCCAGAAATAAGATTCTTGTCAACGTCCTAACCAAGGTAGTCTCGGCCTCACATAGTGACTAGGATAACAAGCTGATGGCGGCCTTGTGGACTTACCGCACAGCTTACAAAACGTCCGTCAGACAAACCCCCTTTAGGCTGACCTACGGAACCAAGGAAATTCTCCACGTAGAATTCTTTGTGCCTAGTCTACGAATTGCGCTTCAGGAGCGATGGGAAGGAAAGGAAGCATGGACGCAACAGCTAGTAGAACTCGAATGCCTCTTGGAGACCCGCCTTGTAGCCACTCATGCACTCATATGCGAGAAGGCATGATGCAAGAGCTGGTTTGACAAACATGTCAAGCAACGCGACTTCGAACAAGGCGACTTAGTGCTCCTATACTCAGTCAAGGGGCACAAGCAAAAAATGAAGTTTCGGGGTCTTGGACCTTTCAGTCCGTGCAATCAACCGAACGGGCAATGTCGAGCTCGAAACTCTAGCCGGCGAAGGAATTGGCTTCTTCAATGGCAGCCATGTCAAGAAATACTACCCCCCCACTACAAGGATTTAAGCCTATAGCGACGGCGGGTAGCGACGCGGGTACCAACGTCGCTATTTGTGTTCGCAAAATGAGAGAGAAAGAGAGGAAGAGGGAGAGGGAGGGGGAGGAAATGAGAGAGGGAGAAAAAGAGAAAGAGAGGGAGAGGGAGAGGGCGAGGGATTGCATTCTCTCTCTCCCTCTCCGTTTTGCTTTTGGAGAGTGTTAGGATATATTGTGAGAGGGAGAGGAAATGAGAGAGAAAGAGAGGGAGAGGGAGAGGGAGGGGGAGGGAGGGAGAGGGAGAGGGAGGAAATGGAAGAGGTTGTGGGCAAAACCTTTGTGCTATGAAGGAGATTCTCTCAATAAAAGGCCATCTTTGTCTCTACTTTCTATATCAGTGCTATCCATGTCTTGACATCTAATTGAGCAAGGTCTATTTTTATGACTTGAATGTACTATTAACCACCATCATCTTTGTCTTCCAAAGGTTCACTATTGATCCTCTATGCATATAAAATGTTTGCAATGCATCCATGTGTCTTTAAAAGCCCTCAAGAGAGTCTGCAATCAATACCACATCATTTGCATACAATAAAATGGATATCAATATGCTTGCTAATTGGTCCCCCCGAGCCTACATGCCCCATGCTCTATTCTCATCTCTCTTTGCCCATGTTCTAAGCTCATATTTCTACTTAGGCACACTAACCGATTGTAATGATTTACTTTTGACATTTTACTATAACTAATTACAATTCAATTATGTTATTCTATATATAATTCTTGTGAAAAGAAAGTTTTGCTCTTCTATCAATGTGTTTTCTTTGTAATAATATTTTTAATATGGTAAAAGTATAACATTCTACCTCTTGAGAATGTTGGGGTTTTGCACATAATTACTTAGTGCATCATTTGTACCAAACAAAAATTATTGTATGTTCTTCTTTTATGAACAAAGAGAAGTAGATGCATGATAATGCATGAGCAAGATGTAGACTCACAACTTCACAATAATACAAGTAGCCCCAACAAGTGCTACTAGGAGATCATCTAGTGTGTTTGTATTGTATACGTATACCCATTCTTATGCTTATATAATGGCAAGTACATTTGTCACTAAAAATTTCAAGGGCACTGAATGAGTTTTTGAGTTTGTCCACAAAAAATGGCATCAGATGATTGTTGACAAGAAAGACTACTCCTCCATCGCTACATTTGTCCTCTCCTTATGGATGCATATAGGGGAAAAGGGTAGGAGGTGACCTCCCTCAACACTTCAAATTCCAAGTCACTTAGGATGGTGGGAAATCAAAGCATAGTCATATGCCACATAGGTAAAGGAAAAGAGTATTGATGTCGAAACTATTTGTAAGGCCCTCTTCTTTGATAGGAACCAAGAAGAAAGACATAAAATTCTTAGGTAATCTAAAGCAAGCATTCTATGTCAATGGAAGCTTTATGCACTATTGAAATTTTTTCTACTTGATGGGGAAGGTGCTAATAGATCCAAGACAAAACATCAAACCATCCTACGATAGGGGTACTGCATCCAATGAGTATCAAGAGAGCATGTACATGTCACAATTAGTCCTATTGCCTCACTATAATATATCTAACAAATGGCTCATGTATCATCCAATGATAAGAGGCATGAAGTGTCTTAAATTAATGCTTGATGTGAGAAGTGACAGTCAAACTCAATGAGACTAAGCTTCAATCTCAATCCAAGTGCATTCTAGAACCTCCAATAAACAATGAGTGAAGGGTTTTCCCAAATTGTATTACAAGTCATTAAATTGTTTGTTGTAACATAGACAAGATGGAAAATGAAGAAGGTCCTGTTGTTCAAGATCGCGAGGCGTATCTTAATCAACGTGTCCCATGTTCTTGCTCTCAATGCAAGTTGGCAATTAGACGAAAACGCCGATTGTCTATAGAACACGTACGACGATTTGGCGAGTTTCAATCTGAGATCATTGATCAGGCAATTGCGGATTTTCAACAAACAGTAATTTGAAGTTAATATCAATCATGCATTGTACTCGCAAGCTATTTGAATACCATATACAATAAGATTGGGTCTTGCTGGCAAATTTTCTATCCAGGGAGGTGATGTCTCGTCCCAAGGGGGAGTGCACCCTTTGCGACCAATTAGAAGAGTTCGTGGGCGTGCGATGGATGGAGTGCAGGAGCCAATCCACCACTTGCAAGGCCAATCTATATCGTCAATGCCAGAGGAGACATGCAACCTTCCAGACCTACCTACAATCTTGGAGCCTGAGATGGAGGCAATGATTGATGCATTGATTCCCATGGATGTCGAGACTTCTGATCCGCTTAAAGAGGAAGCATCCATACCATTATATGATGGGTGTCGAGTATCTCAACTGAAGACACTACTTGCACTCTTAAGTGTGCAAGCAAAATACGGGTGGAGCGATACGAGTGTGACCGAGTTATTCAGGTACCTTGTACATATGCTTCATTGATTTTTTTTCGGCACTATTATTACAAACATTTGTGCTTTTTCAAGGTGTTTTATGATTTTTTTCAGGTTATTGAAATATCATATATTACCACCTGCAAATACCATGCCTGAGTCTCGTGATGATGCACGACATGTTTTACGGAAGCTTGGTATGGACTACAATAACATCCATGCATATATCAACGATTGTTGTCTGTTTCGAGGAGAATACGAGACTATGGAGACATGTCCAAAGTGTGGTGCTCACAGGTATTGATAGGACTTGCAAGGGCAAACCATCCCTCAAAAAGTTCTCAGACACTTTCCGCTCATCCCCCGCATAAACCACATGTTTCATACGTCCGGCATGGCGAGCTTGACAACGTGGCATGCACAGAATAGGTCCACAAATGGAGTTTAACGAATATCAGCGGATTCGCGCGCATGGAGCCACATTGACTCTACCTTCCCAGGCTTTGCCTAAGAGCCAAGGAATTTTTGGCTCAGTCTGGCAATGGATGGTGTGAACCCATTCGGTCTGTGCTCAACTTCTTACAGTGTGTGGCCTATAGTCCTTGTCAACTACAACATCCCTCCATGGCTTTCTACGAAGAAAGGACATCTCATTCTTAGCTTGCTCATCCTAGGCCGCTACAAAGTAAAAAATATGGACGTGTATCTTCATCCATTAGTTGATGAGCTTAAGATTTTGTGGGGGGAGGGGGTCAGTGCAAGATATGAGCAGGTGCGATGGTCCGGCGGTCAGCCAATATTCGAGCCATTCTCATGTGGACGATGCATGACTTTTCGGGATTGGGAGAGTGCTTAGGTGAGCAGGCCTCCATTCTCGTTGGTAATATCTATATTTCATCTCATTCAATCAAGTATTCACGAGGTCGTGGTGTTGGAATAGGTCTAGTTACCTCAGGTTATCATGCATGTCCATTGTGCGGGCCACAGTTAGACTCCCGAAGGTCACGAACCATGAAGACGATGGTATATCAAGGACACGCTGCTTTCTTGCCAGAGGATCATGAACTCAGGGAAGGTTTCCTTAGATGACCTCCAACACGCATGAACGCCGCAAGCTAGTACGAGCTGAAAATGGTCCACGCGGAATCACATCCAAATGGAATGCGGCGGTTCTCAGTTTTCTACAAGTTGCCATATTGGACCCACTTACAGGTCAACCACTTGTTGGATCCCATGCATATTTTCAAGAATGTGGGCAGCTTGTTATGGGACCACATCACAGGAAAGAGAGACACTATAGGGGCACGAATGGATTTGAAGGAGGTAGGTAAGATGGAGGCGCTTTGGCCGCAATCGAGTGCTGATGGTTGCGTGCAGCTTCCTCGCGCTCCTTGGGTTTTGTCTACTAAAGAAGAGCGCATTGTGAAGCAAGTAATCAAGTCTATTGGCACTCCAATGGGTATGATGCGTTCTCTCATGTCCGCATTTTCTAAAGACGACCAATTATCAGGGCTCAAATCCCATGACTAGCCTAAGATATGTCAGGTTTGTACTACGAATGGATTGTAATTAGCGTGGGCATTTTGCTATTTGGAATGTAGCCATTATTCATAATGCTTTCTCATTTGTGGTAGTTTGTACTATCGATCGTGATCGCAGGATATCTTACTCCAGAAATTCACAGGGCCATTTACAAGTTGTCGACTTTGGTACAATGGATCTCACATAAGGAGATTAAGACGTCCTCTATTGAATCCGCGAGGCGGGGAGCAGTGGAGATGGTCTGTCTCTTTGAGAAATACCTGCCCACCAGCATGCTCACGATACAAATCCACCTTCTTGTGCATCTTGTGGATGAAGTGGAGATTGCTGGACCTGTCCATACGCGATGGATGTTCTTCTTGGAGCACTTCATGAAAACCCTGAAAGGCTTTGTGCGATAACAAGCTCAGCTAGAAGGTAGCATGGCCGAAGGTTGGTTGGTGTCTGAGGCGCTAGTGCATATTTCACAATGGCTACCAACGGTGGAACCAGACAATGAAATGCTATGGTCACTGAAGGATGATGATAGACTGACTGGAGATGTGGTGGTTGGAAATGGGGTAGAAAAAAGAATGGATGCCTCAATGGAAGAGAAGGTGAATCGCTTTTGTATGTTGCACCATGCCTCTATGGAGATGTGGCTCGGCAAGTACCAGATTGCTAGGCAAGATCGAGAGGAAGCGCGAGCTAAATTTTGACGTAGTATGCGCCATTGACCGATTCGATATCCCGAAGGCATGGAGGAGATGCTGCGGTTTATGTCAATGTGATGGTTGCATGGAGCCTTGACCGCAGCATCTCGCGAAGGGACAGAGGTCTCAATGGAGGAGTGGGAATTCTCGAGGGGATGTAGTCCAAAGGTGATGAGGGGTTTAGAATCTGTCGTATCTAAATTTTATATGTGACATCTAATTTGAGTGTTTCAATGTACAGTACAAAATATATAGTGCATCGTGGTTGCACGGACGACATTTTCGCATGGAGGTATTGACAAAATGCGCTCCACAATGGACTGTGGTGTCATGGCAAGGTTCAAGCAAGAGAGCCGGCGATGAGCAACGGATCCAAACATGGTTGTGGATGAGATGGAGTATTTCGGGAACTTGCAAAGTATTATTACGGTGGATTATCGTAGCTTCTCCATGATACTATTCGATGTGCAGTGGTTCAAAGTGGTACTTGGAGGAGCTGGAGCAATAGTTTGACGAGGTCCATCTGGATTTCTCAAAATAGATTCTGAAAAAAAATGGACAGATTTGCGCAACACCTTTGTGTTGCCGGCCCATTGTAAACAGGTGCATGGAGTCATTTGCTTGCTAATTGTATTACGACATGGTTTATGTCACAATGGTTTGAACTCTCTTGTACGTGTTTGTGAACAGGTAATCTTCTATCCAAACCCCGGAAAACCTCGATGGTGGTATGTTATACCTTCAACTCTCCAAAGTCGAGAGTATATGATGAAAGCGATGTTCCGAGCATAGATGAAGATAATATGCAAATAGAGGGGTCGATATTGCAAGGGGTGGAGGCTGTCGAAAGATTGGAGCCAGCATCGGCTAACAATGATGGAAATACAGGAGTCCAAGAATTCTTTGAGAACGAGGCAGACTCATTCTTTTGTGGTGACATGTCTATCGACCTTCCAGTGTATGCGGAGTTGTGTTAGGAGATTAACATGGGACCATAGGATACTTCATACTTAGAGCATCCACTTACTCAATTCGTTGACCAATCGCTTATAAAGGTACATAAGATATGCATTTTAAGTGAGATTTTTTTAAAATGATTTATCTTACTCTACTTTGTATGATTTAAATTGATTATTCTAACATCATTTTTTATCTGTGTAGGTGACATTTTTAGGATGAGTCGAGGGATGAGCGATGAGGAGTTACAGGACATATTCCCACGCATGTCTCCAGACGAGATCACCAGATTCAGAGAGATGGCAGACCAGGAGCTGTCTCGTTCTTCATCAAGGCGCTCTACTAGATCTGCTTCAGCGCGATCAGATGCTTCGGCTTTGAGTAGACGATCGCGATGCTCACGACTTGGGCCAGAGGGAGGGAGTGCATCGGGATCAGGGGGATGCTATAGAGATATAGAGGCATTGAGCCCGCGGTCGACACGGGATAAAGGTGCGACTCCTCGCTCTCGTGGCTCAGGTGGATGCTGTGGAGACACGGATGCAGTGTCTCCATCTCGTCATTCAGCTGGAGCTGCATCACCTCCAGGATTTGTCACACCTGTGGGGACGCCTACTCCAGTTACTCCGGCTTTTGCGCAGTCGTCAGCAGGTGGCACCCCTTTGGATGCACTCCGAGAGAGATTACCCCCGTCGGTACATTGGATGTAGAGGGGTCTCCTAGATATGCCTAGGAGCGTGGACGCAAATGGGAGAGGACCTATCTTAGGCAGACTCCTAGGGGTTATGGATATCTGGTCGATAGTAGGTCAAGAGCCATCATCATGAATGATGAGGGGAGGAGGGTGATGGCTCGCATGAGAGAGTTGTGCCAACAAGTTTTTCGGCACAACGCCTTGGATCATTGGAAGAACATACTGGAGGGGAGCAAGGACTACATAGTAGCATCCTTGCACGAGGAGTTTCCGGTGCCAGCCACAGTAGATAGATTCTCTACAGGCTGGATGATGGATTGCATGTGTGCATACATGTCACATAGACGATCCGACGCACGCAAGGCAATCAAGAGTGGGGCTGCAAAGCCCGAGTGGTTAGATGCAGACGACTAGCGCCGCTGAGGGAGGAGGCTACAGATTCTCCAGGACGTTGGAGTCAGCAGTGCGAGGCGGCGAGGGCACGACTCGAGGCCGGAGTGGTCCATCATCTTGGGAGTGGCGGCCACAGGATATATTTGGAGAACTTTGCAAGTTTTTCTTTTGTTTTGCTTGTTTATTTTTTTGAAATATTCTTTGTACTGACAATCATGTTTCTATCAGTTAGCATTTTGTTTTCTTTGCAGCACTCCATTACAAATCGTGATCCGACTGGCCTTGAGACTGGATATGCAGAGAGGCACGGTCTCACTGCATTGATCGACCGATTGTATAGACGCGGCGGCCCTGTAAAAGTCACTCATCTTTCTTGTCCGTAGTTACCCTGAGATATTTGAATGTATTATTGTATGGTGGACTGATGTGTTGTTTCTTTTTCTGCAGAGTCCGTTCGATGCTTCTTTGCGGCGGGACGAGCTTTTGAGGGACGAGGATGCGTAGCTCGCCCTTGGATCCCTGGAGCTCACATACCTTTATTTTTGCGTCGCCTGATCTATGTAGACATGTTCTATGTATTAGTGATATCCTGTCATGATTGTACCAATCACTTTTTATGCGATCATGTATTTATTTCATGTATCAGTTTTATGATTTTAGTATACATTGTTTTTGTTTGCAAGCGCATTGTACACAGTAGTGCAGAAACTATTTTGTATGGCTCTCATAAAGCACATTGTGTTATATGCTGCCCTGCCACAAATTTTTTTTTTCCTGTTACCGTCGCTATTAGCGTCGCAAATTTTACTGCCGCTGATAGCAACGCTAATACCAATGCTGATAGCTACGGTTTGCGACGTGCATAGCGATGCCAATAGTGATGTTGATAGCGATGCTGATACCGACATTTCTATGGCCTCGTTAATAACAATGCTTTTTGCGACGACAGGGGCAAATTTTGTTGTTTGTATTTTCGTCACTTTAAACGTCGGTATAAGGCCTATATCTTGTAGTGCCCGTGCATCCTTTGCATGAACCACCAATGTTAGAACCACCAGTCAATGTCCCTGTAGCCACCATCACCGAAATCGATGATGTGGATGAGGAAATCGTGAAACCTGCATACCTGCACATCACGGTCACTACCAAGTGGACATGCATCTTCAATGCCTTAATTGATGAGGGAGCGGACTTTAATGTCCTAACTCACGATCATTGGACCCAACTTGGCAAACCACCACTACAACCCACTAACGCCATGTTAAATCCATATGGGGGCCGCTCCTATGCACTCCTCGGCAAGTGCAGGGCCGCCGTTTCTATCGAGATTGAAACTGTACCAATGATCTTCTACGTGTTGCCAAACACCAAGGACGCAGGCACAGAGACACTGCTAGGGCGAACCTTCAAGAAGCAAACTTGTTGCCACGTCGATTATGAGTCACAATGTGTTCACCTCGCCATAGGCAACATCCGCATTGATACACCTTTCAGCAAGGATGGCGCGATGGAACAGTCCACACGATCACCGATAGAACTATTAGCATCCGAATCTAAGGAGAAGGGTAGTGCCCAGTCGCCCCCCACCATCACTCAAGAACCACTACTCGTGGTGATAATAAAAGCTAAGGCTCAATAGCATAGTTTCCAATGGAGGCCTAAACAGCCACAACTGCTACCTAAGAGTCATCACACACGACCTCATAAGGCCCATAGCTCTAAACCTAGGACACCAAGGCGCAGTTACAGAAATCAGAGCATGATCCGCTGCAGGTGGGTCTCCAAAGCTCTCCTGCATGCGCAAGGCTACTATGAGGGAAACACATGGTTGTATATCCCTAAAACCCACCTGGCTAAGACCGCCCCTCGTATGCTACCCCTGAGCTTGATCACCCCCAGCCCCATCAAGCCTCAAAACCACGAGCCGTAGTGCTCCCCAGGACCACATCCATCAAGTCCATCTACACATATGTCCGAGAGACTCGAACAAGCCTATCGGCCCAAACGATAGACACCATTGCATGACACATCACCCAGTAGAGTCCATCCGACAACAATGATCCACTCTGAAGGCAGTAGCCCATCAGAAGTGGTTGCTGCTCCCCCAACCCTAAGCCAAAAAGCCCAACCACTACCTAAGGCACACCCGCAACCACAACTATCCACGGTCAAAGGCTCTAGTGCCATCAAACCCCAACCACCAGCACGTCTTAAACCCTCCTATGAGTGGAAGTCATTTTTTACACTAGCCTCAGATCTAGCTACAGATATAGGGGATGACGTGGTTGATTGCATTAGATGGCTCGATGCCATCTTCAGAGAGCTAGCTCTGAGCTATGATCGCTTGGACTTAGGTTTGTTGCCCAAGCCTTTTGCAACTAAAATTTGCACAATGCCTTGTTCTTGGGAGATGTTTGAACTTGCCTTCACAAAGGCAGCAAACTTCGCTGCTGTATTGATCGATAGCAAGGTTTCTAAAGAGCAAGTCCTCAAACAGTGCCTCATAACGTCATACGATCAGTGAACCACTTCGGCCATTATCGACCAAGAAATTGCAGAATTATCCCAACTTGTTGCGACTGAATCCCCAATTTTTGCGGTACTGGTACACTCTTAGGTTGCAATGGGAAGTAGAGGGATGCCGAGTCATGACCAATGTGGAGCAACACCACGCAATCAAAACAGCAGAGTACGATCCCACTTATATCGCGCCAACCTCGTACAGAGTGTTGACTACTCTTTGCAACCGCCCCCTGGAAGAGCATATCAAGGGACATCCTTACCTCGATCGCCTACTGACTAAGGAGGAATTGCTAGCCGCGGTGCCTCCGGTGACTTCCTAATAGATGTTCTCACTTACATAACACACGTTGGCACTCGCCCTTTTGATCTCGATCGCACAGCTCAGTTAGAGTACAACCTCGATTTTTACACTTGGTTCCTACACCAATGACTCCTAAGACCCATTCCAAGGTCCTCAACCTCCCACACCTTCAATCCTAGTAAGGATTCTTCTCAAGCTGGGAGGGGAAGGGGGATAAGGTGAATCAAGAGATCAATTAAAATGAGTGGGAGTCAAGCAAAACGCATAAGCGTGTAGGCAACAAGTGAGGTAGAAAAATGTCAAGAGAACTTTAAAATAAAAGGCAAAAAGTTAAAGCTGAAAAGGGGGGCTCCACATTGGATAGGATTTTAAGGCTTCCATTCAATAAATACATAAAGTCTTTCCTTTTCAGTCTATGATGTTTTTGTATTGTCAATTTGGAAGAACAAATGGAAACTGGGGTTCATGACAAGAACAAAAAATGTCGCAACAAGACCGTGCCCATCGGCTTCCATTCACGAAAGAGGAGAGAGAGAAGTACAACATCACCCTGGAGAACCGCGCCTACAACCAACTAAAATTCCGAACCATTCACAACATAGAAGGATTGGTGGCCAAGGAGGAGGCGGCTAGGAGAGTCGTTGAAAAATGCAACTTCACCAAGTATCTGGAAAGATTCGCACAAGAACCGGATCACACAAAGTGTGTGGAATTTCTCAGGTCTTACGACCTCGACAATGAGTGCGGCACCGTCACAATAGGAAGGGAACAAAACACCAAGCAAGTGCTGGTTCGCTTAACCCCCACCTTGGTGGAAAAGGTGCTGGGACTAGAACCAAAAATAGAAAAGAAGCAGAAGAGAGATGTGTACGCCATGCTGGAGATGAGAAAGGAGGATGTGCTGACAAATGATGGCATCAGCATTCAAGATATCCCTAATGTAGAAACCAGATTGCAGGCAAAACTGGTACATGCTCTCTTCTCCAGCTAGCGGTACAATGCATTGATGCACCGAATGAGTATGCTGTGCTGGAGAATGTAACGGCTCATACCCTGCATGAAGTCGATTGGAACGGTTATGTGTGTAAAACTATCGACCAGGCGGCTAAAGCACTGGCTTTAGGAAGCATGCCCGCAGGAGGAGAGTCTCCAGCGCTAAGGCCATAGAAAGAAAGAAGGCCTCATCCAAGGCCTCGTTCATCGCCTATGGAAGCATCTTAACAGTGCTCATCCAGGAGGCTATGAAACAGACGTAGGATGCAGAAGAGGGGTAAGGAGAAACACCCGACAGGTCACCCCCTCATCAGTACCAAGAGATGTCTAGCAATATGACTGAGACCGATAAGGAAGGACACGGGCAAGAAGAGCAATCAAGTAAAAAACAGGGCAAGGAAACCAAGAAGAAGACAGCGCAGAAGAAAAAGAAACTGGATGAAGACCGCAGGAAGGAGAAGAAGGATTTGGAAAAAGCAAAAAGACAATCCCTCAAGGAGGCCAAGGAGAGGGAGAAGAAGAAGAAACAAGAAGAAGAAGAAACAATAGAGCAAGTCAAGCGGGCTAAAAAGGCGTCGAAACAGGAGGCTGAAAAGAGAAAAAGAGAGGAGTAGCAAGAAAAAGAGAAACTGGAGGAAGAATATAGGAAGGTCGAAAAAGAAAGGCAAAGAAGAGCTACGGAGAAAGAAGAGGAATTAAGAAGAAAGGAAGAGGAGGACTTGGTCGAGGCCACATGTCGGTCCATTGAGCAACAATGCAGGGCTAATGATCCAGGAGCCTGGAGCCAGTTGAGGGAAGAAGGGCCTAGCTCTAGTGCGTAGGTACCAGAAGTCGCGCTGCCCGCAGTCTTGGAAGGCAGAGGCAAAGCACCCCTCCATCCTATCCCCACCCTCATAGCACCCTCCACTGAACCCACTATGCTCACCCCTAGCATCCCCACCAGCATGGAAGTTTCCAACTTTGTGGCCTGGATGCAATACTTCATCAGTAAAGAAATGGCCCAAGGGAAGAGCACAGAAACCATGGCCACGGGGCAAAAGAGGCCATCCGCGGATGCTGAGTTGAGGTAGGACCAGAAGCATCCACGTGTGGAGGCCTCGACCACCCCCACCCATGCAACAATGGCACCAGCCAGTTACGACGAATATGTCACCGAGCTGCTCTCCCAATTGGAGAGGGTGAATGAGGAAAAGAGAATGGCGTTGGCTAAGTTGGTGGCAGAAAAAGAGTCAGTAGACACCTTCCAACTGGAGAAAACCCGCATAATAGCCATGCAACAACGACAAATTTTTGACCTCAAGCAAGAATTGAAAGCAAAGGAAGACATGGAAGAAAGCGGTGGAAAAAGAAAAAAATCCTGTCAGAAAGTAAAGCAGCCGCCGTCCAGACAGCCTTCAATGCCCAACAACAAGCCTTCCTCAACATGTTACTGGAAACGACCCGGCCAGAGGAAAAGGAGTCGTTGGAGGTGGTGCAGAAGAAACTAAGCATTGCACATAGGGCCCTGCATGTGGGGCTACAGATGCCACCCCAACCTGCGGAGGTTAGGCTAGGCTTAGAAGAACAAGGAAAGTACCTACTATTGGCCGGTCTAACCCCCCAGGAGTTGGGCGCACTCGACTTTGAGGAAGGAGCGCAACTAGATGACCAGCAGGGGGAGGAGGCTGACATTGAATTCGTCATAAGGAGAATCAGTGAAGAAATAATCCCACAACCCCCCTCACTGCATGATCAAGAATAGCAACAGATTGACCCATCCTCGGACGACAAACCGTGCTCAGGGAGTGACGGAGGAAATTAGTTGAAGAAACCAGGAGGCAGTTAAGAGCCAAACCAGTCGTGCGGTCATCCGCACCCCTCCCACTGTGCCCCGATGACCTCCCGATAGGATTCAACGCAGAGCTGGTGATTTGAGAACAGCAAGAAAACAAAAAGGACCCTTTCACCTGTAGCTTCCTCATGCCTAACAGCCTAAGAAGGGTCCTACCAATTAAGGTAATGGAGGAGGTGATCGCGACTGGCAGCCGACTGGGCCAAAAATGGCTGGAAGAAAGAGCGAAGCCCCCCACTCTGTGGGACATGGAGAAAGCAGAGTTTGGGCAAGACAATGTGTTCGAAATACCACACACTGTGTAGGGCTACAACTGCCGAGGAGGCGAGTGTGATGTTAGCATGCTCGCCTGGATGGCGTTTTGCAACACCCTATCCTATGAGAGGAACGACCCCACATTCATGGCTTATCCTCGTAGGGTAGGTGTGGATTTTGTTGTCACCCTCCATGGGCGGCATGACTTCCCCATCATCTATAACTCCAATGCCACCTCCCTCGAGCATGCCCTCCTTTTTTATTTAGGAAGCCTAAGTGATTCCATGATGCACTTTCTTGCAGACTTCTCCTCCTATCTAGATCCTGTCTTTATAACTACATGTAATTACCTTAGGCTTCTTAAGCTATTACTCAAGCAAGACCCGACACCACAAGAGCATGGCTTGCCCCCCCTCTTTTTTGACCCCAACGCTATTGATAGCTGCGCCATGGCATGCCTAATGATGAGAGCTAGCCTTCTTCCCTCCTTTTGCCTAGCTCTCCTAGAAGATATGAACGACAATCAGTTTACTAGGTGCAATCACCCCTTCCTCTCCACCATCTCTCTCCATGTCTGCATGAACCTCAAAGGGTACATGCAAAGCTGTCAATTTTTGAGCAAGTCCATCCGACCTTCTTCTCTGCCTCAATCAGACCAGGAAGCTTAGGTACGGGCTGTCATTCTCCTAGCCCAAAAAAAAAACCATGCAGGCGGATCCTTACGCTCGAATCTACAAGGTCTTGGCAGGCAACTTCAGCTTATAGCAAGACACACTAACTAGGGTCTTTAAAGAGGCCATCAAGGTGGATGACCAGCTCAAGGAGAGAAGCTCCAGGAGCTTAAGCCGAGAAGAGCCTACTAACCATAGAAACTCCGAGAGAGCTTCAATGTCAAGTGAAAGATCATGCCCAAGTACTCAGGACAAAGGAAAGGGTGCAAACCCAAGTCAAGAGCTAGCAGAGATGAAGATGGAGCTAGCCAAACTACAAGAGATGATGGGATGACCAACACACCTACACATTCAATGTGTGTATTGTGGTGAGAACCACTTGCTAGCTGAGTGTCAAGACCCTAGGTCCTGACCTTGCATAAATTACGGTAGGTTCGGCCATGATGCCATGCATTGCAAACTGCCAAGGAGACTTCTATACTTGCAATCACTCAGCACCACATAAAGCACAATCACCGCACCTAGGGGTCCTCAAGTTAGGTGTGCCCGCTGGCTTCGGCCGGCCGGCTCCACTTCTAACCCCCTAGCCCTTTCACTCAGCACCACATAAAGCACAATCACCGCACCTAGGGGTCCTCAAGTTAGGCGTGCCTGGTGGCTTTGGTCGGTCGGCTCCACTCCTAACCCCCTAGCCCTTTTTTGCTCGCCCACTTTATGCTTAGGGCCCATCAAGGGTAGGACATACCTAGGGAGGCCACTCGCCTATGGTTAGACCTGTCACCTTGAGCCACTCGCACTGCACACTAAGATAGACATCCCCCTCCTTAGGTGGAGCACCACCCCCTGTCCTTCCACGCACCACCAGCACGCCCACCCACCTACTTCGGAGGCCCCCGTCAACATCCATTACTTCTCCAACCAACCTTACTACCACGCTTCCACGAGCACCTGAGTCTACATGCTGCCCTGCCCTCACATGATTGCTCCGCCAATTGCCTCTCCAAACACCAATAGTTGAGAAGAGTGCCATGGGACTGGCACCCGTCTCGGAGGGGGTTAATGCTAACCCCAAGCCGAGAAGGCGGAAGGACGAATGAAAAAGCAGAAAGAAGATGGAAAAGGAGCAAGGACATGCATGCGGGCTCCAAAGCTAAGCCAGGGCCAAAAGCGTAGTTTTAAATAAAAGGCGCCTCAAAAACTCCAAAAACTCTTGTAAAAGAGCGCCAGACTCCCTCTTGTGCCACCTGTAAAAGAATAGTCGAATATAGGCCTAGGGCATGAAGCAAAAAGAGGGAATTAGAAAAAGGGACCTTGCCACAATGGCCGGTCATGTAAAAAAGGATGGGTATCCATGGAGTTTTAGGGTTTGTATATATAAAGTTCAAAAAGTAAATGGAATCTCATTCTTTGGTGTGTGCCCAGCAGGAGCTATTCTCTTCCTCTCTTCTTCTCCTCTCCTTGCTTGTATGTGCTCTTGAGAGAGGGAGTGATTGCGAGAGTAAGGGAGGGAGTGAGTGGAAGTAAGGGATCAAGAGATCAAGGGCGCGTTGGCTATGTGAGAGGTAGCATCAATAGTATAGGCATGGAAAACTTGCACTTATACAATTGGAGATTCCATATATGCATTTCAAAGTCTTCAAGTCATTTGCACAAGGTGCCATTCAACCATCTATTTACTGTACACTTCAACTAAGAGCATTTCACCATGTTCGTGATGATCAATGATGTTTGAAATACTTGATCCCATTCTCCTTTATAGCCTGCAACCTTGGGTTGCTCCAAGCATCTTTCAATGTGCTTGCCTTTGGTAATCTATGAATGGATGATCTATGCTCACCCTCACCTAGGTTCTCTTTATGAATAACTTTATAATCATTGATAATTTTCTTCCATTGGATGTAGTTCTCAATCAACTTATTTTTTGGCTTTCTCTTCCATTTGCATTCCTGTTTCATATTATCATTGAAATTTGTTAACTTTTCCAAATGTGACTTTTTTCTCCTTATACATGATGCCAATTTCATGAATTGTATCCATCACTATGTTTATCTAATTAATTTTTTGAGTTAATAATCCACTAAGTTGTATCACTTATCTTGCTAGCTATTGAATTTGAAGTTGATATGTAGTGATGAGGTCATGATAATTTTTAATATTTGTTTGACAAGCTGTAAACACCTTGAACACTTGATCACTAAGGCATCTCATGTAATCAAGCATTCCACTTGCACCATCACACATAGTTTAGATAGTTTTTTATTCCTCCAAAGAAAGCATGAGGGCTATTGGTTAGGGGATTGATGGGATAGATTGCTCCATCCACCCATAAGTCTGCATGCTTCCATTTTATCCCTTACACCTTTGTAGAACTTGGGGACTGATATTAGCATGTTGTGTTCTCTTGAACAAAGGATCCTCTCTCAATCTCAGTCTCAAGTACCTTGACGAGCTTGATCTCTCTCTCAAAGTTAGGAATTTAGGGTTTTTTGCCTAAAGGGAAAGGTTTATATAGATGTTTGGGAGAGAGAGGGAAAGAGCTTGAGCTCAACATTCTTTTTTCTTTTTTGCCTAAAGGGAAAGGTTTATATAGATGTTTGGGAGAGAGAGGGAAAGACTTGAACTCAACATGCTTTTTTTCTTTTTTCTCATATTTTATTATTCTAAATTGATTGAATCTTTCTTGAGTATGGCTCCTCTCCAAAAAGTTGATTCATTTTTCACACCTCTATTTTCACTAAAAAGCTAAGCTCGATTTTTTTAATTTCTAAATTTTTCTATTTTTCTTATTATTTTATTACATCAAAAGCACTTTTCTTCTCTATTTCTTGTGGGTTAGGCAGCCTAATGTCATCCCTATATAGGATTAATGTGCCATGAAATTGTAGAGTGACTAAATTTTCAAGGTGAATGTGTTTGCACAATTAGTTATTTCAACTTCTAATGTTAGATAATCTTTTGTAAATGTATATGTTTTATAATATTTTGAATGTATGGACTCTATATGGGTTAATATTGTTAATTACACCCACATTTAGCAATATGTAAATGGAAAAATGTGTTAAGAATTCACGATTCATCATAAAAATACTTATTTGGTATATTTTGTTCACATTAATTTACTTGTTTTGGGATGCATATTATTTTATGATATGAGCTATATAATGGTAACATTGCATCCTCTCTTCATTAGAGAAGTCCAAATGTCTTTATCTCGAGAGAAACTAGGGCATTCTTTCATAAGAATAGCTTCATCAACCCAAGTGGCATCTTATTCAAGATGATCTTTCCATTGTACAGGTGCTTTATTGGAATCTGACTCTTCAAAAATTTATCTCTTATTTCAAGGATTCTTTTGGATTGCGTTTATAGAATGCCTTGAGTAAGAATCACTATCAACATATTGTGAAGTACATATTTAGGACTAGATACATGGGGCTTGAGGAGGCTTACATGGAATACATTACACACCTTTAGGTGGAGTGGAGATTGGAGTTTATATACTTGCTTTTCCATCACCTTGATTACTTTGTAAGGTCCATAGTACCTTGGAATAAACTTTCTATATGTATCCAGGAATAAATCTTTTTAGATTCACCTTAGGAAAACCATACCATCTCTTTTAAATGCTCACATGATCCTTTGGAGGTTTGTATAGGATTTCTACTAGTCTTGGATAACTTTCTATTGTTTCATTTCTTCAACCATAGCCTTGGATGCTTTCAACTTAAGGGTGGGGTTCAAATATTCAAAGGTTTACGACACTCTTGTCTATATATGGCTTAAAATGGGGACATCTAGTAGATCACATTGTAAGCTAATTTCACAAGAGGTAGACACATTTGATCCATTGTCTCAATTCTCTACCATACGAGAATCTTAGGATGAATTCAATGGTTTGATTCACCCCCCTAATTTGGCCATGAATTTGTGGGTGATAAGCAATATTAAAGGACAATTGAGTAATGATGGACTGGAATAAAAAAGTATAGAACTTTGAGCTTAATTTAGAAATCCTTTGCTGGCTATACTTTTTGGTAGTCCATGAAGTTTGAATATCTCCTTGATCAAGAATCAAGTAATATCAAACCATTTTAGTGTTTACTAAATTAAGTGAGTGACTTTGGTCAATCTACTGTCAAGATTGTGGGAGAGAAGGAAGGAGTCTCGCTTGAAGCTTTCTTGCTTGCACAATGGGGGAAGACACACAAGGGTGGAGGCTGAAAACAGTTTTCCTCTTCTTAGTTGTGTAAGCCAAAAGAACTCTAGTACAAAGAAATAGAAGAACCCTATATATGGGTCTCAAACCAAACTCAACTAACTAAGGTGGCATACTAACTGAGCCACGAACTAGAGTAGATAAGGATAGCTATCATGTAGCTATTATTCATGGGCGGTGTACCAACCGCGTCTGCAACTGACAAGTCGGTGACATAAATATACAACGGTCACCCTGGCGTATCACGAGTGGAACTCGATATCTCAACACTCCCCCTCGAGCTCAATCCCAATTCCTGCACACCAAGCAGGTCTCTGAACTTGCGCAGCTTCTCTGCGCCCAATGCCTTCGTGAATATGTCAGCTACCTGATCCTCTGTGCTGACATAAACTAGATCAATAAGACCTAGTAAAACCCTCTCTCGCACATAGTGATAATGCACCTCAATGTGCTTTGTTCTAGCATGATAGACTGGGTTATTTGCCAAGTGTATACTACTCATGTTGTCACAATAAATGACAACTGGCCCATCTGTAGACTGATGCATATCATAAAGTAGCTTATGCAACCAAGCTACCTCACATGCAGCCATTGCTGCACCCCTGTACTCAGCCTCTGTGCTCGACAAGGCAACTGTAGGCTGTTTCTTGCTGCTCCAAGTGACTGCAGCACTCCCAAAAGAGAACACATATCCACTGGTAGATCGTCTATCAGAAATACTACCAGCCCAATCAGCATCAGTGTATCCATGCAACTGTATCTGAACCCCAGTCTCATAAAATAGTCCATACTGCAATGTGGACTTCACATACCTAAGTATGCGTCTAGCCGCATCCAAATGTGGTTTCCTTGGAGCCTGCATAAACTGACTTACCAATCCAACAGCATAGCTCAAATCTGGCCTGGTAATAGTCATATAAATCAAACTTCCTACTATGCGTCTATACATAGTAGGGTCTTCTAGAAGCTCACCTGCATCTGTGCTCAGCTTCACATTTTGCTCCAAAGGAACTGAAATAGGCTTACAACCTGTCATCCCATATTTGGACAGCATGTCCAATCCATACTGCCTCTGCAAGAGCTGTATCCCACTTGGTGATCTAATCACCTCAATGCCCAAGAAATAACGCAGCTCTCCCAAATCCTTCATCTCAAACTTCTGCTTCAATAGCATTTTCACATGAAGGATATCTTCATCACTGTCACCTGTCATAATCAAATCATCAACATAAATGACAAGCAGCATAATACCTTTCTCTGTTTTTCTCACATAAAGTGAGAAATCTGCCTTGGAAATCTGAAAGCCAATAGTGACAAGATACTGTCCTATCTTGTCAGACCATGCTCTAGGTGCTTGCTTCAAGCCATACAAGGCTTTCTTCAACCTGCAAACAAACTCAGGATGAACAGCATGCACATAACCTGGTGGCTGCTCCATATAGACCTCTTCTTGCAAATCACCATGCAAGAAGGCATTCTTTACATCCATCTGATGTAAAGACCATCCCTTTGATGCAGCCATAGCAATGACTGCTCTTACGGTTGCCATCCTTGCAACCGGACTAAATGTTTCTTCATAGTCAATGCCATATGTTTGTGCATACCCCTTGACTACTAATCTTGGCTTGTATCTGTTCACAGAACCATCAGCATTGTGCTTCACCTTATAAACCCACTTACAGCCAATTGCATTCTTACCTTTAGGCAAAGGTACTAACTCCCATGTAGCATTTGCTTCCAAGGCATCCATTTCTTCATCCATGGCTTTCTCCCATTTTTCTTTTCCCATGGCTTGCTCAAAAGATGTGGGTTCTGGTTCCTGTATCACTTTGACCATATATGCATAGTGAATGGCTGTAAATCCATCATATTTCAGCCTATCCACAGGATACCTAGCTCTTGTAGACCTGCGCAAAGTAGGTTCACTCCCAGGTGCTCTCAAAACATCCCTGGTCTTCCTTACTCCAGGTGTAACAATAGAAGGAATACCCAACTCATCATCAATGCTCTGTTCTGAGCCACTGGATTCACCATCCACATAAGAGTGACCTGCATTCACATCAAACATGGGCTGATCAACCTTCTCTTTTCCTTTTCGTGATACCTGCATACCACTATCTGCATTGCTTTGAGAAGATTCTCCTGATCTCAATCTGCCTGTCCATGGCGAAGAATGTGAACCACTGCTAGAGGATGCTCCAGGTCCACTAATATTTTGTGACTGCTGCTGTGAATTCTGTGCAGTATTACCATTTTGTGCATCTATATCATCAATCACATTTACTGGTTTATACCAGCTACTCATCTCATCAAAAACAACATCTCTGCTCACTGTAAACTTACGAGTAGAAGGGTTATAGCATCTATACCCTTTTTGCTGCAGAGAGTAACCAATAAAGATGCACTTCTCAGCTTTTGGATCCAACTTGGATCTCAGCTCATCTGGCACATGTACATAGGCAATGCAACCAAAAATTTTCAAATGAGAAATATCTGGTTTCCTACCAGTATACCTCTCCTCTGGAGTCATTCCATGTATTGCTGCAGTGGGAGTCCTGTTCATTATGTAGACTGCTGTAGCAACTGCTTCAGCCCAATAAAAATCTGGCAAGTCTTTTTCATTGAGCATGGCACGAGATACCTCTCCAATATGCCTGTTTTTCCTTTCTGCAATTCCATTTTGTTGTGGGGTATGACTGCATGAATATTGCTGCTTTATGCCATGCTCCTGCAGGAACCTTGCAAACTCATTTGAGAGGTACTCTCCCCCTCCATCTGACCTTAGGCATTTTACTTGCAGACCTGTTTCTTTTTCAACCATAGCTTTAAAAGTTTTGAAATGCCCAAAAACTTCACTTTTCTTTTTCATAAAATACACCCAAATTTTTCTGCTATAGTCATCAATAAAACTGACAAAATAATGACAGCCTCCAAGAGATGTAGCTTTAGTAGTCCACACATCAGAGTGGATTAATTCCAATGGCTTCTTACTCTCTTGAACATGTCTAGGAAATGGTTTCCTTGCCTGTTTTCCAAACTGACAGGCTTCACATACCTTATGCATTTCTGCAACCTTGAATTTGGGCAATCCTGCAACAATATTTTGGGCCTGCATTGATTTAAGTCGCTGTACATTAACATGACCAATGCGTTTATGCCAGATATCAATATCTGCAACTACACCGGTCCCATGTGCAAACATTGCTGCACTCAATTCAGACATGTCTGCATCCAATGTAAACATTCTGCCCTTCTTCTTTCCTTTTGCTATCAAGCGACCTTTATTTTTCATATCCTCAACAAAGCATCCATGAGGATTAAATCTGACCTGCAAGCCCTGCTCAACCATTTGACCAACTGAAACCAGAATCTTGGTGATATTCGGGACATGAAATACATCGGACAGGTATTTCTTTTTCCCACCCTGCATAGACAAGGGAATTTTTCCAATCTGCACAATAGGATGTGCAGTATCATCACCAGTCTCCACAAATCCTGGTTTTTCCATTTTCCTTGCATCCTCCATCCATTCTGCATGACCTGTCATGTGGTTTGATGCACCTGAGTCAACATACCATACATCATTGCTTTCTTCTGCACTTGTCATAGAATTGTTCATGTGCTGCACCATGAACAAATGCTCATTTCTGTCATCACCCTGTCTACTAGAAGATGCATAATTCCCTTGTTGCAGTTTTCCATTCATGATGTCATTCTGCTTTTTATAGCAGTCTTTAGCCATATGACCCATTTTACCACAGTAGTAGCATTCAACATTACTGTTTGCATTTTGGCCTCTTTGCCATCCACCACGACCTCTTTGGCTCCCCCTGCCTCTAGAGTTACCACGTCCTCCTCCATAGGACTGGTTTTCTTGAGTTTGCTGCATATTCTGATTTTTGCCACGGCCTCCAAATCGGCCTCCTCTACCTCTGCCTCTACCTCTTCCAGCATTTGAGTAGAAGACAGCTTCTTTTGAAGTTCCTCCTGAAGAAGATGCACCACCATTTCTCTGTTCCTCAGAAATTAGAAGAGCAATCAACTCCTCAAAATCAGGAAATCTTTCACGAACTGAAATGGATGTCCGAAACTGTGCATAATCCTTTCCTAGACCATTCAAGGTCACGGAAACTAAATCATCATCTTCCACTGGCGACCCAATAGAAGCAAGTGCATCTGCAATCTTCTTCACCTTCATGTGGTAGTCGTTGATGCTCATACTTTCTCTTTGCACATTATGCAACTCTTGCTTGAGCTGCATTTTCCTGGCTTGCGTATTTGTGCTATACATTTTTGACAAAGTATCCCATGCCTCCTTTGGCGTACTTGCATCCTGAATATGCACAATCATAGAGTCTGAAATACTGATAGACAGCCAATACATAACTTTCCTGGCTCTCTCATGCCATGTTTTAAATGCCTGCATTTGTTGTTGATTGGGAACATCAGGAAGAACTGGTTCTTCTTCATTTCCTGCAACAAATTCCCAATATCCTTTTCCCATAAGGAAATTCGTCATTCTAAACTTCCATGCCTGGAAGTTGTTCTTGTCAAGCTTTTCAGTGACAATCTGTGAAAGAGAATCAGACGCCATTACAGAATACTGCAAGAAATTCTGTCACTGCAAAAAACACAGCTTCACCCTCACAAGGGCAAATCTGCAAAACTGGCGAAAGTGGTATTTGACCACACAGCCACTTCCTAGTGACGATTTTGCATAAACAGGAACCAAGGATGATTCTGAAACTCCCAATGTCTCTGCGCACAAGCATACGATGCAATATCTACAGTAACTTTTCACCGACCTGTAGAACAGTGGTCGCACAGCATAAAACTGAGCCTTTTCTTGAGTGCGTGCAGAAAACTTCCGTCTGCAAAACAGGCCCCGAAATGGCCTCAAATCAAAAAAACAAGGTCGCCAAGGGCTAAAGCCCTTTCCCGCAGCATATACTGCCCTCTTGCTTCACCGCGAAGGGCGTCTCAACCTGAGACAATGCACTCCTGCAATTTCCGGCTGTGCTACCTGCAGAGATCTGCTCCCAAAACAGGAAATGAAAGCAACACTGCTCCTCTTACCAGACCACCGCGAGCTTGGCTTGCTTTCTTGAGCTCCTTACCACGAACAAGGCTCTGATACCATGTCAAGATTGTGGGAGAGAAGGAAGGAGTCTCGCTTGAAGCTTTCTTGCTTGCACAATGGGGGAAGACACACAAGGGTGGAGGCTGAAAACAGTTTTCCTCTTCTTAGTTGTGTAAGCCAAAAGAACTCTAGTACAAAGAAATAGAAGAACCCTGAATATGGGTCTCAAACCAAACTCAACTAACTAAGGTGGCATACTAACTGAGCCACGAACTAGAGTAGATAAGGATAGCTATCATGTAGCTATTATTCATGGGCGGTGTACCAACCGCGTCTGCAACTGACAAGTCGGTGACATAAATATACAACGGTCACCCTGGCGTATCACGAGTGGAGCTCGATATCTCAACATCTACCCACCACTACCATGATAGAATCCTATCCATAAGCAAGGAGGTAATTTGACCAAAAATCCATATTTATTACTTTCCAATTCGTGTGTGGAATATCCAAGGGTGAAAGCTCTTCAAGAAACTTTCTTCTTTCTACCTTGATCTCTTGGAAAGTTGGGCATTGGGTAACATATCATAGTTGGTGCGCAAATCGGATGCTGTATGTGTATGTAGCAAGCATCGGAAGGTCCCCAAGAACAAAGAACTCTACTGTAAGCTCAAAATTCAAGAGAATAGACTTGCACAGCATGAGGCAAAAAGACCAATTGGGTATAATCTCCCCCCATGCCTTGTGTGAGCGCTCCACAAAGCATGTTTTTAATAATTTATTCATCTCCAAGCTCAAAAATAGCCCAATTTTACAATTAGCATGCTTTAGATTTTGTGTTTTCTTTTGTCCAAATAAAGAATAAATTAGTTAGGCGACCCAAAAGTCAATCAGTGTCCAAATACAATGTCCAATAATGAATATTTAAATCGTGCGTCCATGTGCATACAAAATAATAGATATATGTCAAGCGCTTCAATAAATAAGCGCGCCTAAATAAATATTAGCGCCACGCCTAAGAGGCGCACCCATCAAAAATGATAATTTCTTCTAAATAACTGGAATACATGCAATCGCCCAGTGCTTCCCAGTGCCACCGCCGCCTGCTCTACACATCAACTGAAGCATTCACAATTGTTAGAAAATAATAAAATTAAACCAACACAAGTGAATACCTAGCAGTCTTCGGCTACAAAATAAAAAAATAGGTTGGAACTCTGTCTTAACCTTAATTTAATATGAGTGCACACTCTAAACTCATAAACAACCATTAATTTAAATATGTATTTTGCGGAATCACCCACTATGGAATCACCCACTTGCACATTAAATTAACGTGATGCCCAAAAAGGATAGGCATCCCCGTCAACTTTTCGCACAAGGAATCCACCTTGTGTACCATCCCCGATAAATAAATATAATTTTACATAATCCACCACAAAACCTCACGGAATCCAGCGTAGGCTCATGCAATCCACCGTGGAATATGCCTCCTAGCATCAATAGTACATCTATTTTCAATCTTGGATATTGATAGCTTTTGCAAGTTGTATCAAGAGTCTTAGCATATATTGGATGTCTAACAATTGAGCTACATATGGTTCCTATAAGATTTTGGCCTTAACTTCTTGTCCTTTTGGAATATAAATAGGATCCTAGCGTAGTAAAAACACCCATTGTGTGCATGATAGTACTTTATCTTGCTCATCCTTTATCAGAGCTTATAGCTTGTGGTATTGTAATATTCCTCACCAGCGGGGCATAGGAAACCCCCCTAATTTTAAGGATAATTTTTAAAAATTCCTCGGGGGGAAAGGAAGAGAATGACATGGAAGGGGGAGATGATGACATCAAGTGACGGAAGGAGGATGACGACATAGGCAAGGAGGGAGGCCACATCTACATGTCCATGCACCACCTGGAGGAGCTAAGGAGCCCGTGCTGTCATGTAAATGACAACACTACTTCACCACCTCTCCACAATAATGACCACCCTTCCACTATAAAACCCCCCCCTTCCCTTTTCCCCACCTATGCGATAGAAGGAGGCCTAAACGGCTTGGGCACTCGATGGAGAGAGAGAGAGAGAAAGAGAGAGAGAGAGAGAGAGAGAGAGAGAGAGAGAGAGAGAGAGAGAGAGAGAGAGAGAGAGAGAGAGAGAGAGAGAGAGAGAGAGAGAGAGAGAGAGAGAGAGAGAGAGAGAGAGAGAGAGAGAGAGAGAGAGAGGGTGATAGAGAGGGAAAGAGAGAGAGAGGGTGAGAGAAAAAGAGGGAGAAAGAGAGAGAGAGAGAGAGAGAGAGAGAGAGGGTGAGAGAGAGGGAGAGGGAGAGAGAGAGACGAAAAGAATATTCCAATGCTCCGCTTCCCTTTCCTCTGCTTAGAGAGTGGACACACACATTTTTCTCTTTTCCTTCTTCCCCGAGCTCATCCCCTAACCCACAAGCCAATTTTCCCCAATTGGCCGGCCCTCTTCTCAAGCAAGTGGCTTACTGAAGTCTTGTGTGAGTCACATCTAAAAGAGGAGAAGACCAAGGATGGCCCCCAAGCGGAAAGTGTCACACACAAATGGCCATCCCTCAATGAGTAACAAAGCCTCAGGCAAGGGCATCGCTGCCAATCCAACTGCGATACCAGTCATAAGTAATGAATTTCCAAACTAATAAGATGCTTGTTTTGATTCCTACATGAAGGTACACTAGATGCTGCATGAGAATAGGGAAAGGGATAGGTTTCATCTCATATATTCAAAATATGGAGGTTGCAAAGCATGGGTATCAAGAGAAGTAAATTGCATCTAGATGTTATGCAACAAATTCGTAGAGAGCATGATAGCATGCCAAGGTATTGTAGACTCTCCTTTTCGTGAAAATAATAGATATGTATTTCCCCACACAAAGTATGTTGTAACTTGCACGCTTGACGGATTGCATGGTAAGTAATCTAGCCTAGGGGAAATTCAATCTTGAATCTCTAAGATCTTTTCCCAAGCTCTCGCTAATATCACGAATCCATTAGTTCATTGGGATCTTGATGATGTGCATAGTTAACACAAACAACAAACATAAGGATTAAAACTAAGATGCCTCGAGATTTTCCCTATAGTGACTATGTGTATCAATCCTATTTAGGGTTGGACTAGATGCAACAACAACTCTAGGGCAAATGAAGAGCTCAAGGAATTAGGAAACCCTAAGTCAAAGGAAAGACCAATGCTTTGGTACTTGTTGGGAAGAAGGCTTGGTTATCGATCAATGTAAGTGACTAATAGAACTTATGTCTTGTACAATGTTTGAAACCTTAACATATGCCTTAGCCAAAAGAAGGGTGTGTTAAGTAAATTTTACATAGAACCACTCTTGATCCCAAGGGGGAGAGCAAATATGTGATGGAAAGCTTATCGCGACTATTCCTGCAATGTTTGGAAAAGGATACCAATTTTTTTTTTGGTTGATCAAACAACATCCTAAATGCATTTGCATTAAACTGATTGTTGGATTGTGGTTTAGATGATTATTCCAAGTGCTTGCGATTGATGCTAAATGCATGGCAAGGGTCTATGATGACAATTTGCCATGGGAATAAAGGAATGTTTTCTTGTAAGATGATATCAGGGCTGAATGCCTTGTTTGTGCTTGATTCCTAACCGGATTAATTAATGAAATGATATTTTGCACGGGTGGATCATCTCCAAGGTCACACCATACTTCAATATGAGAAGGGCACTGCTCAATTCATGGGCCGAAGGCCGAGTGGTGAGAAGGCCAACCACGAAAATGATGTTTCACTCCTAAGGTTCTTGTGGGTCAGGTGGAGCTCTAGACACCCCTTGCCAGTCCAGAACAGAGTTGAAGAAGGCAGTGGGCCCAACATCTCTAGCATTGGAAGATCCTATTCTAGATAAATGATGGAATTTGTGGTGCCATGTGATTTGGACCAGTTACTTCTACAGGGCAGAAGGGAAATATAAGTTCTCATGTATGGGAAGGAGACAAAGATTAACACGAAGATAAGTTAAGGAATATGCTTGAACTTGTTTGTCAAAGGTTTGCTTGCTTTGTTTTCATGTCAGTGCTATAAGTTACATGAAGAACAAACCCTATTCCTTTAAAGGCTTAATTAAGGAAGCTAATTTTAAATGTCACACATAAGTGTGATAGGACCTAATTAGATAACTAAAGAATGCCTATACTGAGGGAAGCAGGTCGGTAGAACCCCTGATGGGTCTGTTGTACGGCAAGGTGGTCCCAGAGAACTGGGAGGCTTCTCACAAGGTTTTATTGACAACCCTTAGAAATTGTTAGGTTAGAACCTGATTCATGCCGCTTTCGAGGACCGAAATGGGGCTATGCCCTATAGGTAGAGAGGTTGAGTAGCGCATCCCTCTCGTTTTCCATTCTCTTTGAACCAAGTGCGGCATGGGTCTGCTTCATCTTGGGTATCTTTACGTAAAGTAGGATGTCCAAGACCCAATGCTAGAATACTGTCAGGAGACCTTGACCATTAGGGACTCAAATGCTAGAATACTGTCAGGAGACCTCAAATGCGGCATGGGTCTGCTTCATCTTGGGTATCTTTACGTAAAGTAGGATGTCCAAGACCCAATGCTAGAATACTGTCAGGAGACCTTGACCATTAGGGAGACCTTGACCATTAGTGGGTTCGTCGATCGCAAATGTTCTGTTGCGAGGCGGACTCGAGAAACCCTAGGCAAAAAACACTTTAACATTCCATGTGAGTGCTAGGAGGCTTCGCTTTGATTTGTCTCTCGATGGACCACTAAAAACGTGCTTGGATAGTTGATGGACAGCATGTTACAGTTGGTATCAGAGTAAAAATTTGTAATGCTACATGACTGATTAATGTATGGTTCGTAGACATATCCTAAATAGAATAATCGATGTGGTATGGCTTGACTATCAGGCACTTTTTGCACCCACGAATGCTGACATGCAAGAGAAGAGGTTCCTTCTCAAGCAAATTAAGGCACCCGAGTTTGATGGAGAAGGAATAGACATCACAGCGGAGGCGGAGATATGGATTGAGTCGATGGATGATTATTTCTCTACCACGGAAAATGCTTTTGCCAATCAAACAATGATAGCCAAACTTAAGTTAGTTGGCCAAGCTCGAATATGGTGGAAGAAATGGTTCAAAGATCAAGGTATTTCTGAAGCCACTATCACTTGGACTCAGCTAAAAGATGTTGCACACGGACGATACCTTCCGTCAATCTACCAGACTTTGAGGATGAATGAATTCTTCAAGCTCAAGCATCTAGAACTAACCTTGGAAGCCTACTACTCTAATTTTGCAGCCCTACTAAAATATGCACTACCATCTTGAAGCAATGCATTCAACAAATTTACAAGATGCATTACTTCAAGCAAAGCCAATCATCCAAAAAGCTAAACCAAGAAATTGTGACAAAGATGATTCCCGAGATCAAGACAAGAGATGCCACACGTGCGGAGAGATAGGTCACATCCATAGGAGATGTCCCTACCGTCAATGTTCCATTGCAATGAGCTAGGACACGTCCAAGTAGACTGCCTTGACTTAAGTCCAGAAGATATGGAGCCTCCAAGGAAACGAAGCTACACAAGTGCAGTCTTCGGATATATAGAGGAATCATGTGAAGATGAAGACCTAGAACCTACCAGACCTCTTCAGGATGATTAAAAATCCTAGAAATTCTATGGACATGTAATACAAGTCATGTTGGAAATCAATCCTACTCTTGTACCTACAGATAATTGCAATAATATGAGTTGCACTAATTCAGTCATTGAGAGTAGCATAGCGGTCACATGGTGGGTCCTAACCCACAAGCCCTAAGCCCCATTAATGCTTGCCTTCCCTAGTTCTTCTGAGATGAGGACATCTGGAGTTCTCTAAGGGGGAAAGGATGTAATATTCCACGCCCTCGGGCATAGGGACCTCCCTCCCCTAATTTTAAAGATAATTGAAAAAAAAAATCATCCCCCCCCACCGTCATCGAATAGGTGGGGGGGGAGGGGAAAGGAAGAGAATGACATGGCATAGGGAGATGATAACATCGAGGGAAGGAGGAGGATGATGTAGGCAAGGAGGGAGGCCACATCTACCTATCCATGCACCACCTGAAGGAGCTAAGGAGCCCTTCCCGTCATGCAGATGGCAAGACCACTTCACCACCTCTCCATGATAATAACCACCCTTCCACTATAAACCCCCCCTTCCCTTTTCCCCACCTATGCGATAGGAGGAGGCCTAAACAGCCTGGGCACAAGAGAGAGAGAGAGAGAGAGAGAGAGAGAGAGAGAGAGAGAGAGAGAGAGAGAGAGAGAGAGAGAGAGAGAGAGAGAGAGAGAGAGAGAGAGAGAGAGAGAGAGAGAGAGAGAGAGAGAGAGAGAGAGAGAGAGAGAGGGTGATGAGAGAAAAAGAGGGAGAAAGAGAGAGAGAGGGAGAGGGAGAGAGAGGGTGATGAGAGAAAAAGAGGGAGAAAGAGAGAGAGAGGGTGAGAGAGAGGGAGAGGGAGAGGGAGAGGGAGAGGGAGAGAGAGGGAAAAAAAGAGACGAAAAGAATATTCCAAGGCTCCTCCTCCCTTTCCCCTCCTTAGAAGGTGGACACATGCATTTTTCTCTTTTCCTTCTCCCCTGAGCTCATCCCCTAACGCGCAGGCTGATTTTTCCCAATTCACCCGCTTCTCGAGCAAGTGGCTGCTGATGTCTTGTGCAAGTCGTGTCTAAAAGAGGAGAAGACCAAGGATGGCCCCCAAGCAGAAAGTGTCATGCACAGATGGTCATCCCTCAACAAGCAACGAAGCCTCAGACGAGGGCATCACTACCAATCCAACTGCGATACCAGTCATAAGTAATGAATTTCCAAACTAATAAGATGCTTGTTTGATTCTCCCATGAGGTACATTAGATGCCCCACAAGAATAGGTCATGAAAAGGGATAGGTTTCATCTCATATATTTGAAAGATAAAGTTTGCAAAGTGAGGGTATCAAGAGAAGTAAATTTCATCTATATGCTAAGTGACAAATTCGTATATAGCATAATAGCATTCCAAGGTATTGTCGACTCTCCTTTTCGTGAAAATAATAGATACGTATTTCCTCACACTGAAAGTATGTTGTAACTTATACGCTTGACGAATTGCATGGTAAGTAATCTAGCCTAGGGAAAATTCAATCTCGAATCTCTAAGATCTTTGCCCAAGCTCTCACCAATATCATGAATCTGTTAGTTCATTAGGATCTTGATGATGTGTGTAGTTAACATAAACAACGACCATAAGGATTAAAACTAAGATGCCTCGATATTTGCTCGATAGCAACTATGTCTATCAATCCTACCCTCTGGTTGGGACTAGATGTAACAACAGCTTTAGGGAAAATGAAGAGCTCAATGAATTAGGAAACCCTAAGTCAATAAGGAAAGACTAATGCTTTTGTACTTGTTGGGAAGAAGGCTGGGTTATCGATCAATGTAAGTGACTAATAGAACTTATGTCATATAAAGTGTTTGAACCCTTAACATATGACTTAGTCGAAAGAAGGGCGTGTTAAGTAAATTTTACATAGAACCACTCCTGATCCCAAGGGGGAGAGCAAATACACGATGGAAAGCTTATTGCGACTATTCTTGCAATGTTTTGAAAAGGATACCATTGTTTTTGTTGGTTGATCAAACAATGCCCTAAATGATTTTGCATTAAATTGATTATTGAATTGTATTTTGGATTATTATTCCAAGTGCTTGTGATTGATTCTAAATGCATGACAGGGGTCTGTGATGACAAGTTACCATGGGAATAAAGGAATGTTTTCTTGTAAGATGATATTAGGGCTGAATGCCTTGTTTGTGCTTGATTCCTAACCGGATTAAATAAGGAAATGATATTTTGGGCGGGTGTATCATCTCCAAGGCCACATCGTGCTTCAATCCGAGAAGGGCATTACTCGATTCACAGGCTGAAGGTTGAGTGGTGAAAAGGCCAACCACGGAAATGATGTTTCACTCCTAGGGCACTTGTGGGACTCCCCTTGCTAGTCCAGAAGGGAGTTGAAGAAGACGACCATAGGCCCAACGTCTCTAGCATTGGAAGATCCTATTCTAGATAAAGGATGGAATTTGTGGTGCCATGTGATTTGGACCAGTTACTTTTGTAGGGCAGAAGGGAAATATAAAGTCTCCTGTATGGGCAGGAGACAAAGATTAACATGAAGATAAGTTAAGGAAAATGCTTGAACTTATTTTTCAAAGCTTTGCTTGCTCTATTTTCTTGTTAGTGTTATAAATTAAGTGAACGAACCCTATTTCTTACAAGGCTGAATTAAGGAAGCTAATTTTAAATGTCACACATAAGTGTGATAGGACCTAATTAGATAACTAAAGAACACCTACTGAGGGAAGCGGGTAGGTGAAATCCTCGATGGGTCCATCCTATGGCAGGGTGGTCCCAGAGAACTAGGAGGCTTTTCACAAGGTTTTACCCTTAGAAATTATTAGGTTAGAACCCGATTCATGCTATTTTAGAGGACTAGAATGGGACTATACCCTACAGGTAGAGAGGTTGAGCAGCGCATCCCTCTTCCCATTCTCTTTGAACCAAGTGCGACATGGGTCTTCTTCGGCTTGGGTATCTCTGCGTAAAGTAGGATGTCCAAGACCCACGCTAGAATGTTGTGAGGAGACCTTGAACACTAGGGACTCAGATTTTAGGTTGATCCTAGTGGGTTTGGCCACGAACGATTTGTTGCAAGGTGGATTCGAGAAACCCTAGGCGACAAACCCTGTAACATTCCATGGGAGTGCCGAGCGATGTCACTTAAATTCTTCTCTTGATGGAGTGCTAAAAACGTGCTTGGATAGCTAATAGGCGGGCATGTTATAGGTATGAAAAAATCACATTCCTTGTCTTGATGACTTGGTGTATAGGCTCTAGAATAGGGTTGTTTGGGTGTTGACACAATTCTTCGACTTCAGATCTCAACAATATTATTAAGGAATGCTTTTCTACTTAAGGTATCAATAATGACCGCCATATTATCTTTTCACTTATAATACTTAGTCTCAAAATAAAAATCTCATAGTGTTTCTATCCACTTTCTTTTCTTCATGTATAGATTGGTTTAGATGAAAATCTGCTTAAGGCTCTTGTGGTCTATCACATCAGGGTGAACTTTCTCCCCAATAGATAATACCTCCACAACTTCAAGGCATGGATTATTGCAAGTACCTTAAAATTATGTGTGGCATAGTTAAACTCATAGGGTTTCATCTTTTGTGAAGTATAAACCATAGGTCTTCCTTCTTATACAAGTACTTCTAAGATTGCAAGTCCACTTGCATAATTGATCACACTAGATTATTGGGTGGACTCAAGAGGTTCATTATCGGGGTGGTAGTTATAACTTTCACTATTGAGGTGATAATTATAACTGTCCTGAGTTTTTCAAAGCCCTCTTTATGTTTGAATCTCCATAGGACCCAAGTGTCCATTTTCAAGACATATATCAAGAATCCTACTATAAATGCATAGTCTTTGATGAAGATTTGATACCATCTTATTAGTTCCAAGAATCCTTGAATTTCCTTAGCTTACATTATTGGCCAATCGGAGAATCCTTGGATTTCCTTAGCTATCTTAAGTATTGGCCAATCTAAGGTATCCTTTATCTTTTGAAGGTCTATTAGGGTTCCTCCATAGAGATAATATACTGTAGATATTCAATCTAACATACCCTCTACTTCTTGAAAGTATACCAAGATTCCTCCATATTGATAATATACCTTAGATAACATGTAGAAATGTGGCAAGAGTACTATTAGATATTGGGTTAGAGTATCAAGTAATGATTGAGAAGGATAAGAAGAGATAAGGAAAATTTGGCAACTTTCCAAACAAACCATACCTTGGAGAAGGTAAGGCTAGGATGTTTCTTTTATCACCTATCATTGAAGAAGAGAGTGTCACAATTCACATGTCACAAGAAGTAGGATGGGTGAAAAAATTTACACGTTGTGGTTTCTAATCAAAGTAATGGAGGAAAATATGGTTCCATTAATATAAAAGATGGTGTTTGTTTATGAAAACAAGAAAGAGTTAATTGATATTACACATAGTTTCTATGAAAACATGGAGCAAGCATAAGATAAAAGTTCTATCACATCTCCTTCAGTACCTGCGTTTTTACTCTCTCTCTCTCTCTCTCTCCCTTGCACCACTGTCTACATCAGATCCAGCCTTCCTTGGTTGCGTTTGCTCGTATTCGATACTCAAAGGCTACCTTTGGTTGTGATTCCGAACCCATTCGAAGTACGACACGCTCTACAGCTCATAACCTCTGCCTTGATCCCAAAGATACGAGAGTTCGAGGTTTAATATTCATTACGTAGTGTGTTTGCTGCATGAGCATTGTATATTCATTATTCATTGTGTTCACTGTCTCTGAGTTACCCCAACCCTAACTATGTTCTATGTTTATCACTATGTGCTTTGTCATATGATTGGTTTTGTGCTTTTTGTGTTTAGAGCATTTCTTCACATGGTATTAAAGCCACGTACTCTTTGAGAAACCTTGGCCTTTGATCGGAAAGCTCATTCACAAAATTTGGAACAACAGAAGAGTTAGATAACTTCGAACACATTCACAACACCCCTCCAATCTCCATAGCCAAACATGGATAGAAACAATCAGGAGTGGGCCTCTCAGCTTGCTACTACCTGACCTGACATGGGCGGAGAACCATCACTTGCTATGTACTAAACATTTTCGAATCATAAGAGTTTTCTAAGTTGCTTTGGGAATTTTTATTCATGTATCACATATGTATTTGTAGCATATCCTTGAGATACATAGACCTTACTTGGAAAGAAACGAAGCATTGGAATTTGATGCATACAAGGGATGGAAAATTTACTTTGGATAATGCACAATGCGTACCAAATAATAACTTATCATCGGGGAAGGGTGAATAGTAGCAATTTAATGACTCAATTACTATCTTGGTTGTATAGGATCATAATAGTAAACAAGACTCAAGTTCCATGAAGAAAAGCAAATGAGAGTGATGATAAATTTGCTACATACATAAGTGAGTTAGGTTCTTCACTAAATGAGAACATCATGATGCATCAAGTTATAAAGAGAATCATATTATGTCTAAATAAGTCTTCAATAAGGCAACAACAAGTAGGTTTAAAAAGAGCTTAGATAGTAAGAGAAGAAACATATCAATGTAAATACAATATATGTTGAGAGAGAGAGAGAGAGAGAGAGAGAGAGAGAGAGAGAGAGAGAGAGAGAGAGAGAGAGAGAGAGAGAGAGAGAGAGAGAGAGAGAGAGAGAGAGAGAGAGAGAGAGAGAGAGAGAGAGAGAGAGAGAGAGAGAGAGAGAGAGAGAGAGAGAGAGAGAGAGAGAGAGAGAGAGAGAGAGAGAGAGAGAGTGTGTGTGTGTGTGAATGAGTCTTAAAGTTTAATAACTATATATTAGGATTTCATTCTTATTCACTAAGTTCTCAAATTTCTTGTTGTTAAGACAATATATTGAGGTTTGATGTAATTGCAAAGAGGCACCCACTCAGAGCCCCATATGTGTTTGTGTCAATGAAGCATCTCTTGAGGCTTGTCTCAGCCTTTGTACTTTGATATTGTGCCTTAATATATGTGAATGCTCTTAAGATATATTGGGATAAGGAAGCTTTTGGTTGTTATCAGCATAGACTATATTCATAACTTGTGTTCTTGATGAGGATATATCGCAAATGATATGAAATAAGGACTCGCTAATGTTCCCTAACATTGCAATATTCTATTGTATATGTTTTGGGAATCATGTTTTCTCTACAAAAATTTAGACATTAATGAAGTATAATTTTGATAACCTTACATGTGGATCATCAAGCTCTCTTTTATTTTATCAAAAAGCTTTAGCATACACATAGATTAGCTGGATGGATGCTTTTGTTGCAAGAATTTTATAACAAAGTTGTGCATACTATCAACAAATTGCATGCTAATGTTTTAACTAGATGCTCAATGGCATGATTAGAGTTGGTAATTGTAAGTTATATCCTCTTGCATGGCTTTAAATGAAGAAATTCATGGAATCTTAGAGCCATCACCTTAAACTATATCCAAAAGGGTTTTTTGTACTAAGTTCTTCACTCATACCACAAAGAAGCATTTAAATCAAAATTTGACATTTTTTAAAGTCAATAATAGAATTAATAATTCCTATTGGATAAAGATTAAATCATTTATCTATAATATTTTTGTAGTGACAAAAGGCAAGACTACATTTTCATACTATAAAGTATAGCAATAAAGGGTAGACAAGCAAATCTCATAGAGATAGCTAGCTCTTGCTATGTTGTGTGGATTTCCTCAAGAGTAGGATTGATACTACAAATCTTTTACAGGAAGCTACTTGATGGAGATTTATTTGGGATTCATCTATGTGAATCTAATTCTTATTATAATCAAATGCTTAATTTCCTTGAAGATGGGGCTTTGCCAACAAAATTTTCAAGGGATTTGAGAAAAGGGTTAGCTTTGTGAATGGTAAAATTTCAAGTTAATATGGGTGTCTTGTATAGAAGAGGTAGTGACCAAATCTTGAGAAAATGTGTCCCCTTTAATAAGAGCAAGTTGCAATTTTATAGGAAACCCATGTAGGATTTGCAAGAGCTCATTTCTTAGGTGAGATTACAAGAAGAAAAGTGTTGCAAGCAAGTTTGTGCTGCAAGGTTTTTTTTAGGATTCATATCAATTTGCTAAGGAATGTATTATCTACACATGCAAGAAGGTCTTGTACAACTAAGGGACATAATGCAAGATCATCTTATATTGCCTTTGGAACTTTTTCAAAAATGGGAAATTGAGTTTTGTTGGGTTTATTAAACTAGTAGCTAATCAAACTAAGAATATGTATATTTTGTTATGCACTAATTACCATACAAAATAGATTTAAGATAATGTATTGAAAGATAATACTATTGCTATTATAACCTAGTTTCTCTATTCAATATCATGATTAGATTAAAGTGTCTAATACTTGTTTCCAATAATAGATGAAATAATTTCTTTTAAAGATAGGTAAGGTTAGGGGTAAGTTGCCAACCAATGATAATGTGAACCATTACAAATGTTTGAGGAGGCTATGCAAGTTAAATTTGGTCATCTAGTGAGACTAGAAATTGACACATGTGGGACCTCTACAAAAGCTTCATATTCGGTGATTTATGGAGAAGTGCTTTTAATTCATTCAGATAGATAGTATCACCCATGATACTTATGTCATTTTATGATTTATTGTTGGAAAATATGTAGTCAAGAGAATGAGACTAGATTATGGGAAAAATTAAAAGAACAAGAATGGAACCATAATGGCATGAAAGAGACTTGCTTGCTTTTGATGGTTGCAAGTATATTGTTTTATAGATTTTCGGCTTGGATGCACACCTTCCTCTATGCTTATGGGAGACATGTGCCTCTACCACCATGCATTTTAACACCCCCCTTGGTGCCAAGTCATCCTTTAAATAAGTGCACATAAGGATGTAGGTTCCCCCTCAAATGCCTTCAAGGCCTTTAGCTCATGCAATGTCAAACAAAGTGTAGGAAATACAACTTTTTAGAAAAAAAATTGATCACATTGATTAGAAGATTATGATTATTATTCATAGTTGGATTTTTTATTCCAATAGTCCTTCTCAGCATATCCAAATTTGTTGCAATTCTTGCACTTGGGATTTTCCTTGCTCTAGCCATCTTGCTCCTTGTGTCCAACTTTCCCACGTGCCTTGCAAATAATCTTTGAACATTCCTTGCTATAGAGTGCATGTACTATAGGATTTGGTGATGTTTCTTGGGTCTTTGTCTTCATCTTTTTCTCATTCTCATACAAAGGAGCTTGCACTGCATTTACCTTTCTATCAAGTATGTTTCCGAGTGTAGCCACTACTTATTCATAGCCTTTGTCTAGTTTATCAAAATTGTCCAAGAGTATAGCTATTGCATCATATTCTTCATTATCTTTTCCAAAGGATGAGTGTTGTACCTTTAGACCTTTAAATTTTCTGATAAATGAAGCAACTCCTCTCATTGATAGATTGAAGAATGAAGTTCTCTTTTGGGATGCTACAACCATGAAGAGATTCAATGAGCTTAAAAGTCTTCTTATTTCAACACATATTTTAGTGTGCCCAGACTTTTCTAAGGAGTTCACCATAATTGATGATGCTGTTGGTTATGGTATTGGGGATGTTTTATGCCAAGATCATGGTGTTTTTGCTTATAAAAGCAGGAATTTGGATGATAAAGAAAGGAAAATCCACATCTATGAGTGTGAAATGTTAGCCATTAAGAAGTGTGGCATCACTATATTTATGGTAGTCATTTCAAAGTTGAGGGTGACCACCAAGTCTTGAAGTATTTTCTTTCACAACCTAATCTTTCTCCCAAATAAATAAGGTAGTTAGCTACACTACAAGGCTATGACTTTGAAATTTCCTATATGGTAGGGAAGGATAATAAAGTGTTCGATGCATTATCTAGGCTAGTTACACTACCAGGGTCCTATATGGTAGGCAAATATAATGTAGTGATAGATGCGTTGTATAGGATGTAGGCATGTTCATTTCTCCTATTTCTACACTATACAAAGATTGGATCTAGGATATTCAGAATGAATATTTGTTGGATGAGCACACTACCAATATAATGAAGAAATTACAACAAGGTAATGAATCTAAATTTCCAATTTCAAGTGGTAAACTTGACTTCTTTAGTTCAAAGGGAGAGTGTACTTTACTCCTCAAACATAATCTAATCAATACAAATTACAAAAGATGTATTCTTATCCTTTGGTAAGGTATACTAGATTATTTAAGACTTTTGATAATATCCATAAATATTTTTATTGGAAAGGAATTTGGAAAGATGTCAAGGATTATGTGATGCAATGATTATCATGTCAATAGAATAAAAACTCCAATTTGTTGCTTGGTGGTCTACTTAAGCCATTTACCCATTCCACATGGTAAATGGATTGACATAAGTATGGATTTTATTACAAGACTTTCTACCACTAATTAGGGTTGGAACAATATTTTTGTTGTGGTTAATCATCTTACTAAATCATCCCACTTTTTAGCTATCAAGGTCCAGTATTCAACCAAACAAGTGATGAATAAGTTCATGGAATGAATTTTTAGACTTCATGGATTATACATGAAGATTTTTCCCAATAGAGATACAAAACTCATGGGGAAGTTTTAGAAAATCCTCTTTACTTCCCTAGGAACCAAGTTAACTCCAAGCGCTACGTATCATCCACCATAGATAGATGGACAAATGGAAAGGATCAGTAAATGGCTAGAGGTCTATTTGAGACACTTTTATCATGATACATAGACTGTGTGGGATCATTGGATTCATCTTGTTAAGATTTGTTATAATAACACTTATCACATAAGTATAGACATATCCCCATTTGAGGCATTGTATGGCTACAAGGTCCAAGTAGCTTTAGCATTGTTTCATGATGAAGAGTTAGAAAAAATGGAGGCCTTGATGATGCAATGCAAAGAAAATATCAGAAAGGTACAACAGATTGTGAAATCATATGCAGATGATAAACAAAGCCATGTGGATTTTGAAGAGGGAGAATGGTTAGTCTTAAAACTACGTAAGTCTCCTTATGCATCTCTTAAGGGAGGACATAATAAGCTTGCTCATCGCTATTATGGTCCATACCAAATCTGTCACATGCTTATATGTATTTATATATATATATAAGGAACTAAAGTCAAAGCAGATTTTGGAAGCTGTTTTTTATAATCTCAATAACTCCCAAGGAACAGTGAATTTCAAGAAAATTTACACGCTACCCAATTGGTTTCCATCTGATCTACAAAGTTGCAGAATAAATTTTTTTCAAATTCTTCACTGATTTGAAGTTACAAAGGCGCAGACTGCTAGCTACATGCAATTTCTTTCTCTCTTTCACCACGTCAACTTTCCATTCTATCCTTCTTGTAAATATATTATAATAATGTGCTTTGGGCACCCACCTCTTGTAATCTAGCTCATTTTCTCTATTTTGTCTACCAACACCCTTGGCTTCTTGCATGATGATCAAGGTGGGGACTTGTCCCATCCACTATTCTCCATATTTTCAAAGATGCCATACATCATCTAGGATTATGTTAATCAAGAAGATTAGCTTAATCTAATCCCTCATGGAGGCTATATAAGGAGCCCATGGAGATGTAAAGAGGACAATGAAAATAACAAGCACATGAGATCACTCTAGAATACCCTCATGCTAGTCCATCTCTTTGCGATAAGCTATGAGTGAGTTCTTTTATTATGTAGCATGATGGCAAGCTTCCCTCTACCTCTTCTCCTCTTGTCTCCCTCTCTTCTCATCTCTCTCATATTCTAATATGATGTCTTGTACATATATTCTCTGTCGTGAAGTTGTGTCTTGGTTCTTTCCATTCTCTTTGAGAAAAGGGATATCCTAGCCCATCCTCCCTTTGGCTAGGTGGTGCCCCTCTTTAGTTCTCTTAGTGAGGATTGGAGGTTGGGTGGGTAAGAGGCAACCCATTCATCTTTTTAGCCCTCAACATCATAGCACTTAACATAACTGAAAGCATCCTGATAATTTAATGGCCACCAATATCCCTCATGGAGATCTTTCTAGGCGGTAAGTTGTCCAAAAAAATGCCCCCCACATGTTGAATCATGGCATTCCTCGAAAATGAATGGTACCTCATCTAGTACTACACATCAGCGATAAATCTCATCCACGCCTTTTCGATACAAGATACCTGATATAATTGAAAAGTGTAGTGGTTGTTGCTTAATCTTCCTCTTCTCAGGCTTTGATAGAGCATCCCCAAATCTCCCTGTAGATAGATAATGTGTTATAGTTGCATAGCAGGAAGGGATGGAAGCTGTATCGATCTTGAATAGACCTTTGATGTCACATCCTTTAACCATAATTTCCTTTGGCTCCCCAAAATCCACAAGACATTCCACAATACCCTGTAGCTTTGGTGGCTTACTCCTAATCTCATAATCAAACTCATGAAAAGTGATTAACCACTTTGTTAAATGGTTAGGCAGCTGCAACTTATTCATCAACTGTCTAAGTCATTTCGCCTTCATAAAAAATACCACCTTCTCATAGAGAATATAGTGCCTAAATTTCTTTGCCGCAAAAACCATTCCAAGGCACAATTTCTCCATATAAGTATAGTTGACTTTAGATATCCCCAATTTCCTACTAGCAAAGACTATTGGATGACACATTTCTATTCCCAAATTTGGGCAAATAGTAGCTGATAGTATGCATTGTTGTTGCTGAAAATATATAGAAGTCCTCACCTCATTTGGGTGTTTTTAGGATTGGCGCTTTCTCTAGTTCTTGCTTCGCATCCTTTAAAGATACTTGACAAGCTTCGCTCCAATTAAATAGATAGTTAAAAGATAACAAGTTCATCAATGGCAGGGTTCTTTCTACCGGTGCATTGATAAATCTTTGATAATATCCCATTGATGACAAAAAGTTGTGTACCTCTTTTGGAGTGCATGGCGGGCTCATAGTGACTATGACCTTTATCTTTTCTGGGTCAGTCAATCGTGATTTTTACTAAGCTAACCACATGGACCAGTAACAACCCATAGGGCATCCCACATACGCACTTTCTTGGATTAAGAGTAATTTGCAGAACTGTCTGTAATGCTCAAAACATTTCCATAAAATAATCAATTGTCTATCCCTTGTAGTGGCTACCCCTAGATCCTCAATGAAGACTGTTAGCTACTCTGGAAAAATGTCACTAAAAGTTTTATCATCTGTATGTTGCTAAGAACGAGGCGCATTGCATAACCCAAAGGCCATCGCATGATATGTGGTTTTCAACTTATCTTCCTCTACAATAGCCATTTGATTGTATCTAGCAAAGCAATCCATAAATGAATAGATTTCCCTACTCGCTAATTGATCTAAAATCTGATCAATGAATGGTAAAAGATAGTAATCCTTAATCTTTACTTATTAAGCTCTCTGAAATCTACGCAGAGGCGAATCTGATTATTATTATTCTTGCTGATAACAACTGGAGAATACCACTCTGTGTGTTCAACCAAAAATAACAAGCCATATTTTTCTCAAATAGTATGTCCCTTAATTCAAAAGACATACGCCTTACTTTTTGTCACACATAGGGCAGCTACCTTCCTTTATGAGAATAGTATGGATAGCCAGGCTGCTCGGATGAATACCTTTAATCTCATCATAACTCCAAGCAAGATGTCATGGAATTCCTGAATCAAGGACACATAGGCCCTCCTTTCTTCCAAACTGAGCATGGACCCTAATTTAATTATCCATGAATCATTCAATGTACCAAGGTCTAACTCAATTATGTCTGCATTTTTTATCCTCTCTCGAGCCTCTATTGGATCATTCAAAGTTACTTGATAGATATCCTCTGTAGTGGACCCTCGTTGGATTCATCACTTGATGACATCTCACTAGCATATGGATCCTCTAATGTATCTAACTCTAATGAAGATAAAGGAACTCTCTCACTTTTATGAGATTTAGGGTAGAGATCTACTACTACATGTCTGGCACCTCTACCAAAGATCAATTGACCAATGAGTATATCTACCTGACAGTCCGCTTGTAAGATCCATGGCCTACCTACCAATACTTGATAGCTAGGCTGCCCTGCAAACCTGATTAAACCTAAAGTCCATAATGCATTCCACATTGGCAATAGTCACGTGGACTTTAGTGATGCAACTTTTAGATTGTCTTAAATTATCATCAACCATTCACAGAATCCTAGGGACATCTTTTTTTAATCTCAAACCCTAGCCTCTCCATCAATTTTGAACTCATAATGTTGATGGAGGATCTCGTGTCCACAATGGCATGATCCATTAATATGCTATCAATATATGCTACAACCCTTGGACAATGCTTTTCAACATGCTCAAACCAATCATCTCCTACTCGCACTATGCCCAAGGGCTCCAAGATATACCTAGTGTGAATACTTTTTTTAAACTCTTTACACACTCCAAGAGACAACTTAATTAATTGCAGAAGATTTACATCTGGCTTAACTTCACAAAGAGAATTTACTAAATCAAAGTCATGATAACTAGCAAGAGCTCTCTTTTTCCGCACCATTCTCTCCATTGGTCTTTGAACAAGCTTTGTTCTTTCTTTCTTGGTTTTTTCCTTTCTCTTTGGCAATCTCTTATCCTTCTTGGGGTCAGTTTTACCATCTACGGCTTTTAGAGGTCCATCGCCTTCCATGCTAGGATTAAGGACCTGCGTCCCCTTATCTTCTTGCTTAGGATCTTATTCGACACGTTTTCTCTTGTCATTGTCAACATCTTTACCCTTTTTTCCTCTTATAATGACCCACATATTAGAAGCTTTAGTACCATTGATATAAATAGCTTCAATAAGGCTACCTCCATTGCCACTAGGCAGCTCCTCTACAATAGATTTCCCTCTTTGCAATATTTGTTTTCGTCCCTCATCTTGCTAGAGATCAATCCCTTGCACTCGATGGTTGACTGGACCTAGCTATTTACTTCTATGCTGGAGAGAGCTAATCTTCCTCTAACAGATACTAGCTAAGTGGTCGGACTTGCCGCATATATCACATTTAACATTTGGACAATTCCTAGGGAAATGTTGGCTGCCACACCACTTACAACTCGATCTTGAGGGGGCACCCTCTTCATGGCGTGGACTCCCTATCAAATTTTGCTCCTTAAGGAAATTAACATCAATAACTATTTGCCTATATTGTTTGGTGATCATGTCAGTATAGTGCTTCATCATATCCTTAACTTCGCCAAGGACATTCAAGGCACTTGACTCATAGATGCGATCATCTACCTATCATTCCATTGGTCTAACCACTTGATTGGGAATTGGTTGTTGATTCCTTGGAACAACATTAGGATTTATTGTTTGGCCTCCAATGCTTGGTGGAGCCATTTGACTAGCCATAGTCATGGTCATACTGGGAGAAGCTAGGAACATGGATACATTCTAAATCATGCTTCCTCTTCCATTGGAAGTACTCATGGATGTCCCTTGATCTCCATTCATCAGTGCCAAAATATTTTGGTGTATGATTTATAGTGCTCAAATAATTTTCTTATTGGCAACCAACATTGTGAAGGTGCAAAAACATTTCTTTTCATACCTTTACTCTAAACGAGATTGTTGTGTTGCCTAGGGCCCAAGGACCAACACCAAGTATGCTTATGCTACAAGGCCCTCTTAATTTTAAAAACAATGTGTCGTATATGCCATACATTAGAAAATGATCAAAATTCATTGTATTATTAGCACTTAACAACCCCCTTCTCCCTACCGCTTAAGATTGTGCATTTGGTGGTAGGCTCAAGGGATCCACTAGGGTTTACTGTATGGTACCACATGAGTGTAAGGGAGAGGGATTATTTAAGGGAAGGAAGGTACATTTTACAAGGTAAGGTCCCATAAATAGGGGGTAGATAAGGGGTATTTCATATATTTCTTGCACGCAAGTGATGTCTCCTTATTACTACTAGTGAATCCCCTGTGGTGGTAGGTTTAGAGAGCCATTTTTATGTATTTTTCCTTCATGAAAGAAATAAAAACTCACTTTAACAAAGAGATAGGGCTAAAATGAAGCTAAACCTCATGCCTCAATCTTACCATACATTCACAAACACAAATGTTATTTGTTCTTATTTTTCAAATGTAAAAACTTTTTTTTCTTTTTTCTTATTTTTTACTATTTATTTATGGATAAATATCAATATTTACTAATTTAAAGTGATTGATCTTACCAAGAATTATTTTCCTATCACATTCCATCCCATACAAATACCATACGCACAATAAAACCCCAAAAGCGCACGATTTCTCTTAAATCGCAATGTTGTGGGTTTTGCGTATTTACAAAGAAATTATTAAATGACTGATTTTTCTTGATTTCTTTAACATTTTTTATAAATTAGAGCATTGAAATGCAACCATTTATAACCAAAATTTATTGTAAAAAATAAAATATTTCACTTACTCATAAAGCCACTCCTTTCTTATGACGTATGTGTCTTGTGATTGGAGGCTCGTTGCTGCTTTCCAATAGTTGCTGACAATCCTTCCAACCTCAATCTATGCTCCTTTACACTCCGGCATCATCTTCCAATCAAAATCTCTCATCTCAGTCCACCACCCCCTTCTCTCATACAATTAAGCATGGGAACACACAGCAAGAGGAGAGAGGAGAGAGAAATACTAAAAATCAACATTTTGATTCCTTGAACCATATTTTCTATGTCTACAGTCAAATTGAAGTGCTTGAGGAGCAGATCAGAGATGTGTAATCAATATTTGCTGGTCCCCAGCATCCAAGAGGCACAAAAATCCACAAACTTGGGGTGCAAGAAAATTTGCTCCCCCTCCCTGCTCATCATCAACTTTTTTATTTTTAAATTTTTTCATTTCATTTAAAAAAATATACGGTTCTTACTTTGGGTGTTCGCACTACCCGACAAGTGGATTTTTGCATTTTGGCGAGGCAAATGAACTCAGATTCAAGATCCGCCAGGCGGCTGTGTGGCGTCGAAACTTATAAACCTTGGCCTCTGTTGTGCACTTTTTAGCTCCTCGATCATACAACTGCTTTATAATGCTCAATCTTGCGGGAATTAAATGGGGGGTCAAGAAAACTCTGATCGACGAATCGAGGTTCTTGACATTGAACTCCATCTAGGAAAACTCCAACCCATCGATCCACTACCGTTTCATTTTGCATGAAAAATTGGTCTTTTACGTCTCTTTGATCAATTTTTTGCTTCAAAAACGAGTCCCAAAATCATGGTCTCAATGGGACCCACCTCTCTATTTTCTCACAAAACAAGCTTTATTATGAAAGGAAGGGCCCCTTTGTCTCTAAATCACCCTCCTTTCATAGGATTAGTTCTCCCATCACATGTTTTGTGCTTTTGAAATCCTAAAACGTTTTAGCTTTCCTTAGAGCTTTAAAAACTTTACTCGTTGTGAAAACTGAAAATCCTAAAGGCTTTAAACTTCTTAAGCTTTTCAAAGAGCTTAACAAAAACGTTTCTTCGTTTTCCTTCTTAATTGCCACCTTTCACATTGTGAGGATGCCTTCGAATTAAGCCAAAAGGTAGTATCTCTGCCCTCCTCTACACTCGAGAAGCCGTCCCTTTTTCTTCTTAAAATATGGTCTATCCATCAGCAACGAGAAGATTATCACCTTTCGTTGCATCACTCATGGCTATGGGGTACAATTGACATACTCTCAGAGTACGCTAGCTCCAATTCCCTCTGTTTATCTAAAGTTGATTCTCAAAGTTTATTATCGAGCACTCAACTCATCAATCGTATAACCAACACAACCCTTTTGATCTTGATACAAACTCCCTTATGATATAATTTGAATCAAGCCCACAAGCACCATCCCAAAACTTGATATTGCTACCACAGATTGCCTAGTTGTTGCAAACACCATGATCACACAAAGGACAAGGAAAATTCATAAGTTCTGTTCCATTGAGTAACTCATTTTGTGAACACTATAATCACACAGAGGACAAGGAAAATCTTGTAAGTTCTCTTCCATTAAGTAATTGGTTTTTTGATTGAACCATAGAACCAAAGCTCCAACAATTTCAAAAGTCCCTGAGGTTCACAACCACCTGATCATTCATTCTGCTAGCTACATTCAAAGCTATAGTCGTGCAAAAAAGAGTCCTATTGAAAGTTGGAAATGTTACACTAGCAGCTAAATAGGCATAAACTACTAGATATACTTTTGCCTTTAAATCATACCTTCCATCTGTTCCTACTCTCTAATACGCATCTAACTTAAGTAGGTCAAACTATATTATATAGCTACAACCTTGCTAGTCAAGGCTCTCCTCTTCAAAGGATGGGTTGCTTCAAAAGAAAATTTATTCTTGACCTTTTGCACGCCAAAGTCCTAATTTCTCTATGCAATAACATAGATTCCCATGTAGCTTTCTAATATTCTTTGCAAGTCTCTTGGCCACCTCTTTGTTATCTTTGAAACATGGCATGCCTTTCTAGACAGAATCCATTGATCAACTTGATAATGTTGTTAAACGACTCTTGGCTAAAAGCTCTCAATGACTCTTTTGCAATTCCCAAAACATTGTCTACAAATCTTTGCATTATGGGCACTTCAAGACCAATAATACCACGAGAATTACTAGTCTTAAGTTGCTTCTGCACCCATTTGAGTACATATATTTTTTTACATGTTCCCTAAGACCTCAAAAGTTTCCAAGAAAGACATCATAACCTTGATCATAAGCTACAAAGGCTTGTGACCCAACAACTCCCTTTGTAGTTGCAAGCAATCAAAATTTTGCAATCTTGATAAAAATATCTCCTACAACTAACAACAATAAATTTTGAGTTCATAATGAGCTCCTTCTCCTTAATACCAAAGAACTTTGATGCTTCCCAATTCCTACTTTTACTCCAAACTTGTTATTGATATATCCCCCATTGTTTTTCCCTTCATAGCACCTATGATTGCTCTTTTAATGATAATCTCATTTTGTCCTCCTCCTTTTGAGTTCATGCAATGTGACCTAGTAGAAGTATGTTGTTGAAAATATACTCTATGGTCAGTTATTCATGACATTGAGAAGAAATGCAAATTTGAATCCATGTGATGCAATCAAACAAGTGATGCTCCTCATTAAAAAATGGATGCAATGAAAAAATAGTGCCTAGCCTATCTAGATGTGCTCATGAGTCATGCAAAATGCAAACACGATTCATTGATTAGATTAAATGCTTATCCTTACCTCTCATCACTCAGTAAGACAAATATTATTCTCCACTCCACCCACCCAAAATCTCACAATCTCTCAAGAAAAATGATGGTCCTCACGATGTTGACCAAGAAAACAACCCATCTCACAACTGGCGGTGTCCTTCACGACCCTCAAACTCACCCAACCACCTTTCCCACTCAACCATAAATTCCTAAGTTGATGATGAATATCCCAACTCTCGTGTGTGAAAAAAACATGAAAGGTGCTCTCTCAAGTGCATGTGCATCTAAGAAATATTGCATATAGATGCAACAAGCATCATGTCGTGCTAGTGCTCAATGATGGTGCAAAAATGTATATTGAGCCAACCCATGGCATGGAAGTAATTGATAAAATTAGGAGATGACCCTCGAGTACAATGTATTCAACAAGTGCAATGTGAAGTGCTCCTAAACCCAAATTCCCTGTGATGTGCAAGAGTATTGACAAGAAATTATACTTGTTCCAAGATAACCAATAGCTACCAATAAACTCTAGCTCGAACCTGCCCAAAAACTCACAATGTCAATACAAAACACGTCATCTATAACAATCCACATACCCCTCCCTAAGGGAAAACATGACAATTCTAGGGTTTTCGAACAAGGTTTCAACCCTTCCCATGTTTCCAAATTCAAGTCCATCTATAAAACACCCAAACACACTATCATTCACATCAAATTGAGTCATCTCCTGACCAAACTCATCAAAACATGGGACCTCTTCAATACACCCATCCAAACTACTCATCTCTCTTTAACAAAACAAGACTTCAACTCTTCCACTCCAAAAACACTATGGTCAACCCTTTCCATAGTATCCTCACTAACAATCTAAGAAAAAATCTCACAAGAAGCTTCAATGGCATAATCACTAGGCAACACATTAGGGTCATAGTCCTCATCCAAAAACCCAATTGTCCAATCCTTCTCAACTTCATCCTCAAAATCTCTATCATACTCATTTTTCCTAATTTTAGATCTCTCTTCCCTTAACATTTCAAATTTTTTCATGGCCTTACCTCAAATTACCTTTCACATTCTCATCGGTGTCACTCTCAAGATTCTCAAAACCCCAATCAGAATCATCACAAACATCAAGGAAAGAGTGATTATGAACTAAAAAGAGATATGATGGGGAAATTTTTATATATATCTTTTGCTCAATTAATGGAGTTGTGCCCTAGGATGAGAGGACAGTGGAAGAAATAAGTGAATATGAAGTATAAGGAAAGAAAGAGAGGAATAGTAAGAGTTTTGAGTATAGAGGGGTTACCTGACATTTGTCCTATTGTTGATGCTTGGTATAAGAATCAGAACATAGGTGAAGCATATATTGATGGAGGAGCACAACTTAGTGTAATTACTCAGGCTTGCGTAGAACAATTTGGACTTGGAATTGTTAAGAGATCAAAATTTCAAATTAGGCTTGCAAATCATGCTAAAGTGAGGTGTCTAGATATCATTTGAAATTTGGAGGTTAAGGTTTATGGTGTGTCTATGAAAATTGATTGTCATGTTATGTGAGCAGGGTTGGGAGCTTTTCCACTTATCTTGGATAGACCATGGCTTAGAAAGGCAGGAGCAATACAAGATTGGGAGAAATGAATCGTAACAATTTATGATTGTAGTGAAGTAGCAAAAATTTTTGATATGGCTTCAAGAAAAGAACCAATGAATGAGGATGATAGTGAAGAAGAAGATGAGGAGGAGACTGATAGCTCTAATGAAGAAGATGATAGTGAGGATGAGAGTTTTTAAAGTGATTCTGATCGACAAGTGTCATCCATTGTAGTAGAATTAGTGAATCTTGAGAAAGATGGGGAGAGACGAGAGAGTTAAGAATGTCCTGATGATGGACTTGTGTGTTTGAAAAATGAAGAGAAATTTGAGGAGGATTTTTTGCGTTTGTTAGAAGACCATGACAGGGAGGGCTTAGAAATTGTACTGTTTATTGATGAAGTTGAGGTTTAAAATTTGTCGCTTGATGAGATTATTGTGATTGAGTATGATAGTGAGTTTCTAAATGTAGGTGTTGATCAAGATAATGTTGAGGTTATGGATTCTAACTCTTGTTGTGGTGGTGTTATTGTTTGTGACTCTGGTGAGTCTTGTGAGTTGGTTGATGATGGTTTGAGTAGCCCTAGAGAGGCTTCTATTTGTGGAGTTTTTGATGTTGTTTTGGGTAGACCTAACCTCATGCTTCTTGATAGTTGTGTGGATGATTGTATGGTTGATTTAGGCAACAAAGGAATATCGGAAGCATAATGCTTTCTAGGTGCTCTCAATTTATTTTCTTCTCTCTTCTCTCTTGTTCTTCTCTCCTTTCTTTATTTTCTTTCCTCATCCTTACTAGTCTCAGGTTCATCTCTTTCTATATCTCTCTTCCTTTTGATTGCAGGCCATTACATCAATTGTCTTATTTTCCTCACTCTATTTTTCTAGAAGGATACAATTAATGGCACTTTTTCCTTTCTCTTCTTCCATTGACCTTGGTGTTTGGGATGTGGTATATTCCTTTATTTCTGTTCCAAAACCATTTTGTCTGTTTGGAAGGTTTTGAGGTAGACGATACATATCCCATCCTACTCTAGGTGAATAAGACATTTATGTGACGTATCTCCCCACAAAAAAAACAAGTTACCATTGGTCTTCAAAAATATCCTATTCCATTTCCTCCTCTTCCAACTTCTTATGTTTTTCTAACTGGTTTGTCCTACAGGTCTCCCACTTCCTCTTCCCCAAGGTCTTCCTCTTAATGCTCCTAATCTCATGTTTTTCATTTTCCCAAACAATTGTTCCTCAATCTCCATAGCTAATTAATCATTTTGTCTCGCTATAATCTAAAAATTTTGTCCATCCCCTTGCCAGTTTTGGTCTCTACTTTCAATCTTAGATGTTTTATATGGTTCTCTCTTCTTTTATTTTGTCAAATTTTCTCTCTTTTTCTATAGCAATCATTACAGCTTCCTCCAAGGTACTCGATTCCTTGATTTCTACTTTTTTTCTCACCTCTCTCTTCAATATTTCGAAAAAATGTTTTATTTTCAACATTTTAGATGCTCTCTCTCCTGGGCCTAGGGATGTGTTCCAATGATCCCAATGTCGGATATATTCTAGGGCAAAAAGTTCTATGGTTTGGTCTTCTTTTTCTAACAAATTTCTATTTTCCACCAAAGGTCTTAAGAAGTTCTAGTTTCTTTAAATTAGTCAAGAAATGCTTGCTTTTGGTAACTTCATATTCCATAGGAACAAGTGGATTTCTCAATCAGATGGTTTTTTCATAATCCTCAAACCGATTTTGACCTTCATCCAATAACTAAAATTTCAAAATTTAGAGTTTCAAGGTTGAGTCACTTATTCACTGGATGATGCATCTAAGCTCCAAATTTTCAAGGAATCGCTAGGGATCCTCTTCTTTCGAGGCATGAAATTCCAAAAAAGAGCTGGCCATCGAAAAACAATCTCAACAATTCAACAAATTTCAACAATGTCAATTTTTTTTGCACTCCTCAGCGGGGGGCACAAAAAAATAAATGTTTAGTGAGCAATGATCAAAGACAAGCCTTCCTCACAACCCGAAATGAGGCGTCAAGGAGTGCTGGTTAGGAAATCGACTTTGTCGAAGTACAACATCAAACGAAAATTTTCAATGTTTGACAAACACAACACAACCAACACATGAGCACAAATGACCAAACATGCCTCTTGTAGCCTCAAAGTACTCCAAATTCAAACACAAAGTAGAGCATCGACACACATTAAAATTTTGAGACTAAAAAAAACAATCACTTTGCATCTCTTTGGGGCTATTATAGCACTTCGACGCTTTCACATCTGTGCTTTCGAAAGTTTGACCAACACACATAAATATCCATACACTTGTATGGGACCCTCCTCTCTCTTTTTTCACAAGACAGGTTTTGTTATGAAGGGAAGGGCCCGTTTGTCTCTAGATCACCCTCCTTTTAGATAGGATTAGTTCCTCCCATCACACATCGTGTGCTTTTGAAAGCCAAAAAAGTTTTAGCTTTCCTGAAAAGCTTTAACAACTTTATTCATTGTGAAAACTGAAAAGCCTGTAAAGGCTTTAAAATTCCTACTCTTTTCAAAGAGCTTAATAAAAACGTTCCTTCATTTTCCTTTGCGCTATCAAATTGCATTCCGGGATGCCTTTGAAGTAAGCCAAAGAGCAGCACCTCTGCCCTTTCCTACCCTCAAGAAGCCATCCCTTTTGCTTCTCAGAATATGGTCTATCTGTCATCAGCTACAATGAGAAGATTATTACCTTTTGTTGCATCGCACATGGCTGTGGGGTACCACCTAATCATGCTTTTACCTTAGCCGCATTTAGAGCTAATAATGGTTATAAAAAAAAGAGTCCTCATGAAAGACAGAAATGTTACACTAGCAACTAAATAGGCATAAACTACTAGATATACTTCTACCTTTAAATCATATCTTCCATGTGTTCATACTCTCAGCCAATCTATAATACACAATGTCTGACTTAAGTAGGTCAAACCATATTGTATAGCTGCAGACTTGCTCATCAAGGCTCTCCTCTTCTGGATGGATTGCTTCAAAAGAAAAATTCTTCTTAACCTTTTGTACACCAATGTCCTAATTCCTCTAATATGCAATAACATAGATTCCCATGCAGCTTTCTAATCTTCTTCGTCGCAAGTTTCTTGGCCACCTCCTTGTCATCTTTAAAACATGGCTTGCCTTTCTAGGTAGAATCCATTGATCAACTTGATAATGTTGTTAAATGACTCTTGGCTAAAAGCTCTCAATGACTCTTTTGCAATTCCCAAAACATTGTCTACAAATCTTTGCATTATGGGCACTTCAAGACTGATAATACCACCAGAATTACTAGTCTTAAGTTGCTTCTGCACCCATTTGAGTATATATATATATATATTTACATGTTCCCTGAGACCTCAAAAGTTGCCAAGAAAGACATCATAACCTTGATCATAAGTTGCAAATGCTTGTGACTCAACAACTCCCTTTGTAGGTGCAAGCAATCAAAATTCTGCAATCCTGATAAAAATATCTCCTACAACTAATAACAATAAATTTTGAGTTCATGATGAGCCCTTTCTCCTTTATACCAAAGAACTTTGATGCTTCCCAATACCTACTTTTACTCCAAATTTGTCATTGATATATCCTCCATTTTTCTTTCCTTCATAGCATGTGTGATTTCTCTTTCAATGATTATCTCCTGTCGGGACCTAAAATGGGCCTACCACTGGCTCTAAGGCTCTAGCTAGGCCTCTATGCTCAACTAAAACACCTCACGGCCTCATAGCCAAGAGCATCCAAAGGCTACACACACTGATCTAACTTAAACACACATTTGTATTATTTATAGTCCAACAAATTCCTTCCCAACTCTTCTCAGGTAGTACTCTAACAAATTGTATCACACACACATGGCTCCCCTCGGTTGACTTTCGTAGCCCACTTTGGCTCTCCTACACCTTGAGGATTGGCCTGGAGATGTGCCATTCAAACATATAATATGTACGATACATAGTCCTCTCTTGTCACATCGATCATTCCAGGAGATAAAGTATAATCCTCATTGAATAAGTTCCCCAAATAAACAAATCACTAACCCTATAGCTTGGGACTTCTCACCCTCAATGTAGGTCAACGCTCATAAAAGCAAGTGCTATGCAGCTAGGATATATATCTCCAATACCATGTAATGAATGCAATGGTGTAAGAGTGAATGATATGTCATGCTCAACCATTTCATTTATTCAAAACAACATTGTGATAATACACAAACAACCCTTTTCATGGTTTTATACAAACCACGTATTTGCTTCGTTGCATAGGGATAGCGCCGACTATACTCGTACTACTAAACCCCTTAAGTTCTAAAAAACAGGTGTATTGTAAGTAAATTGCATTGTAAAAATTAGATTTTAGCCTATATTCAGCACTCATAAATCCCCCTCTCCCTACTACTGTTAAGGGTTGTGCATGTGGTGGTAGGTTTAGAGAGCATTTCAATGTATTGTTTTTGTATGAAAAGTGGTAAATACACACTCTAATATAGAGGTAGGGCTAAACTAAGGCTAAACCTCATGCTTCAACCCTACCATATTGCCATGGATACATGTATAAATTTTCCATAATTTTTGAATACATAAATCTCATTTTTTACATTTCTCTTGATTTTTCTCTATTCATTTATTAATAAACTACTCTTATTTCTTGATTTTTTGATCTAACCTAATTATGATTACTAAGACTCATCATTATCTTCCATTTCATTCCATAAGAACACGACTTCTCCACTCGAAACAACAAAACTCCTATTTTTTTCCTTAAGTATAGTATTTCAAGTTTTTAGTTATTAATAATGACCATATTAAATCAAAAGTTTTGCATGTTATCAATTGTAGCCCTCAAAGATATGTCAAAAAAGGCTCATATAAATTTTCATTCCATATGCAATTCATTTGGATCATAAACTGTCAAAATTAAGCAAATTTGCTTCATAAAATGGGCATACCGTTAAATTGTGTCTCAGGTCATAGAAATTGAACATGTCAATGGCCATTAGACCTGCCATCAATCTCGAAACAGCATGGATCATTGATTCTCAGCATCTTACATCAATCCAGTACATGCTGGATAAGCATTCTTCATCACGTTCTTCTTCTCCTTCCACCCACATGAATTGCCTCTTCTTAGAGAAGAGAAAGGGAGAAGAGAAAAAGACTACTATTTGACCTCTTCAACTAAGTAGCCAATCTCCACGCACATACAAATGTTTCAGATCAAAATTTTGAAGAATACTATGGATATGATCGGATTGATTGCTTCTTGACAGCCATCATTGGTCCCCCTCTCACCTCCAAATCCCCATCGTCGTTTGCAAAATGGCACTTTTTTAAAGAGGAAAAAATGTCTCCCTGCCACATGATATTTTGGGGGTTGGGGGCCCCTTTGGGTCCCACCCCTTCCCCTACAAAGTCCTCTTCATACTCTTCCTTAGTCCTTCATACCCAGCTTCCCACTTCTCCTTCGTCTGGCGATCTATTCGCAGTCTGAAAATTTATGCGCATCCGGCTTGAAGTCCTGAATAGCCAAGAACTTGTCTTGATTTGATTGGGCACATGGAAAATTTATGAAAAATCTACAACCAATGCAAAGGTCGGTCTTTTGAAGAAATTTGAACTCATGTCTTTCACATGCACTTAAATTTTTTGAATATGCATCTTCTCCTTCCATCGGGCTTTAAATTCTACTTTAAATTTGCATCATTTTGCATTTACTTCTTGGGTCTTTAAAATCCCACTCTCATCTCATTTTGTTCTCTTACTTTTGAGTTTATGCAATGTGACCTAGTAGAATATGATTGAGAGCAAAGTTTTGATGCGGAGAAGTGCCTAAAAATAACCAAAAATTATGAATATCAAGGGAAAAATATTCAATGTCGAAGGCGGCAGCTCTAGCTAGGACGATTTTAAGCACCAAGTGAAATACGACTCTTAAAAGGCACCCGAGCGACACTTGTTGATTTTTGATAAATTTTCAGACTGCCGTGCGGGTTGAAAGGAGTTGTCGGCCAATGTGGGATGTCAAGCCGGACGTGCAAAAATTTACAGCACTCGATTTGGACACCAGACGGGGAAATGGCTAAGAAACTGGGCAAGATACGAAAAGGTGGACAAAAAACTTGGACAAAGTTGAGTGTGCCTTTTGGAGGCTTGTGCCCCCTCAAAAATTTTATGCCATAAGATGCAAAAAACGTGAGCATGAAGAAGGCGGCGTGTGCAGACATGGCGGCCGAAAATTGCGCCAATAATCCTCATGGGGGAGATGACAGCCTACAAACAACCTATACAACTGATCATGGCCCCGATCTTCTCCTTCCCTGTTGATCATTTCGCCGTGCTTCCCCCGTCCAATGATGGCCTGAATGAGAAGAGCCAATTCTAGTCTTTCTCTCTCCTCCCTCTCTCTCCCTTAAGGAGCTGTTCTTATGTGGAAGAAGACAATGAAGAATGGTGGAGGAAAGCTTGTCCGGATGAGACCGGATTGCTTTCGGATCGGTGTAGACATGAAGATTGCTGATTTTGAAGATGTTGGACATTGAATGAGGGCTGACATACAGTCCCGTAGCAAAACCGAGATCCCGAGACACAAAGCCTAAGCGGTAATTCAATTTTTATGAAGAAAAAATGAGTTTTTATGCTATTTTGTTGATGAAATATTGTTCCCATGGGCTGATTATGCATCATAATGTTATTTGCTATGAGTTTGATCAGTCTATGCTCAAAAAATCAGAAAATCATAAGTGATATGGTTGAAATTAATGTCATAAAACCCGTAAAACACCCGTTTAAGGGGTAAAATGGGGGTTTTTTGCAAAATAAAGGGGAAATATGAGATATAGCATCAATAAAACCCTAAAATTTTACTGTCAAGGAACCTAAGGGCCACAGCCCATAATCAATTCTAATTTCTAGTCATTTTTTATTGAAGAAAATAGAGGAAAAATACCAAAAAATGGTGAAAATTGGGTTTTAAATGGGGAAAAATTAGGAAACGATAAAAGAAAAATTCCAAAAAATTACATAAGTGTTTTGCAATGTATAATGAAGGTAGAGCACGAGGTTGGCCTTGGTTTACCCTCGTTTCTATATTTTTGTCTGTGTTTATCGCTTTCTCTATAAAGAAATACACATAAAATCACTCTTTCACCTATCAACGAATGCAAAACATTAAACGGTAGGGTGAGAGGGGAGTTTGAGCATCAAAGTACAATCTTAAATTTGATTTATTTGTTGCATCATGCCTATAGGCCGTTGTTTTAAAATAAAGGAAAAGGCAGCATGAGCGTAAGGCTCGGTGTCTCTCCTCGTTTCAATATATAAACGTTAGTATAGAAATCATGGAAAGATTGGTTTTGCATGATACACAATGCTGATTTTCTTTTGTTTGTGCACTAAACCATTCACGTTATGCACTATGCATGGTTCATGGTATCAAAGGAAAATCTCCTGGACTGCATAGCAATTGTTTTCTTAGGAATTTGACCCATGATTGAGAGTGAGAGGTTATCCCTTGCCGTAGGATAGAGGGTCAGTTTCCTAAGGGATTGTTAAGTAAGGACACATGGTATATCTCCTAGAAATATGAGAAATATAAAAGAGAGGAGTTTGTGTTTGTTTGTGTTATATGTTTAGCAGCGCATCAAAGGACTAATCCCTACCATGTAGGAGAGCTGCAGTGGGGCTCCGACTATTAGTCCGTGAGGTTGCCTCCATATGTGTGTGATCGTGGCATTGCCAATGTGTAAGGGTTCTCCCTTTGAGGAGTTTAAGGGAAAGTTGGACTATAAAATATAAACGCATGAGTTAAGCTTTAGGGCAGCTTGTCCTTTAGCATTAGATTGATGCTCCTGGTCCGCGAGGCCGTGAGGGTGTTTGTGTGTCATGAGCACGAGGTCCGGCTAGTGCCATAGCCAGTGCCAGCCCATTTCAGGTCCCATCAATGATGTTGAAAATATACTCCATGCTCAATTATTTATGACATTGAGAAGAAATGCAAATTTGAATCCATGCGATGCAATCAAATAAGCAATGCTCCACATGAAAAAATGGATGCATTGGAAAAATAGTGCCTAGCCTATCTACATGTGCTTGTGTGTCATGTAAAATGCAAACACAATTCCTTGATTAGATTAAATCCTTAACCTCACATCACTCAATAAGATAAATATTGTACTCCACTCCACCCATCCAAATTCTCACAATCTCTCAAGAAAAATAATGGTGCTCATGATGTTGAATAAGAAAACAACCCATCTCACAACTAATGCAATATCCTTCAAGACCCTCAAACTCACCCAACCACCTTTCCCACTCAACCAAAAATTTCTAAGTTATTGATGAATATCTCAACTCTTGTGCGTGCAAAAAATAATGTGTGCATAATGAAAGGTGCTCTCTCAAGTGCATGTGCATCTAAAAATTATTGCATATAGTTGCAACGAGCATCATGTGGTGTTATGCTTCAAGGATAGTGCAAAAACGTGCATTGACCCAACCTATGACATGGAAGTAATTGATAAAATTAGGAGATGACCCCTAAGTGTAGTGTATTCATGTAAGAAGCTGGGAAGAAAAGGATTTAGTATGCAAATCATATTAATGTTATGCCATGCCACACTGACATTGGTGTAAAAGGAGAGGACATTTAATTTTTCCTATCTTTTTGATACATTAATACATTAATGTCCTTCTTCTCTCTCCTTACTCACAGCTTCAATGGCTTCTTTCTCTTTCATGTCTTTCCCTCTCCTTGTCACTCTATTTCTCTCTCTTCTGCACTCTTTCTTCTCTCTTCTGTAGTCTTCTCTCTCCTCCTCTCTCTCCAGTCCACTCTCTAATAATTGGTATCAGAGCTTTGGTCTTTGGTCCATTTTTCCTTCTATTTCCATCAATTTTTCTCCATCAAAATCAATTTCAGATAAGTACTTGGCAAAGACAATGACTAGTGGAGGGTTGCAAACCATCTACAGTTAGCAGGAGACTATATCTGGAGATCTTCAAGGTTAGACATGGTGGCAGGAGGCTAAAGTAGCAGGTTGTCATCAAAATTTCATATAATCTGGAGGTAACTAGGTTAAATGGGAGTTAACTGGGCTTAGCTGAGAGTTAAACTCTAGTTACTTTTCAAAAGGGAGCTTCTCTTCTCTCTCTTCCAAGATTTTGCCTAAAGCTTCAATGGTGGCTGCAAGAAATCCTTCAAGATCCTTCTCTACTTATCATTTCTCTCATCCAAACCATGGAGCAAAGATCCCTTATCTCCTGCTCTTTAGATTGAGTACCACGGTGCATTGAATTCCCTGCTCTAATCCTCTTCTTCACCTGCTCTACATCTCCTATAGATTGGTTGCATACTTTGAAGCATTTTATCAAGCAAATATTCAGCAATTTCCAACAAGAGAGGAACTCTGATCTTCATCTTCTTTGCTGAAAATCCTAAAACAGAGTAGGGTAGCCATAGCCACAGACCTAGAAGCTCAAATTTCTTCAATCTTTGGATCTTCTTGGCCCCTCCAAGGCTTCTCTAGTACCATTTACAAGTTGAATGGACTCCAAGATTGAAGAAATTGTAAAGATTTCAACTCGTGGAGCATATTGGAGCTATTATTAATGGTTTATTTTGGGGCTTTCCTTCAAGAGGCTTGAATCTTTGGTATCCAAGCATTCAAGCAAGCTCAAGGCTTTGATTCTTCACGTATTTGATCATATTGGAGCTTATATGGACTGATTTCATGGATCTTTTAAGCTTTATGGTGGATTCATGGTGGATTTTGAAGAATTTTTCCATTAAGTGGATTAGAACTGACATTTACCGTCCTCTTTAAGCTTAATCAAGGTATTTTTTTGCTTAATATCTGAAATCTCTCAATAATCCACTTACTAATGCTTTTCCACTTGTTGATGAGAGATTAGAGATCAATTAATTCTAAATTGATCAATAGATCAAAGATTAGTATTATTCCTATTAATCTCAGCCCATTTCATTGAATTTCAGCATTGATTCAATCATATCTCATCATAGATATCATTTACCAAGTTTGATGCGTAACCTTGATTTGTTAGGTTGAAATTCTTTTGCCCAAGCTGAAACATTGTAAAAGGGTAAGTACTAGCAACGAGTGAGTCACTGAACTACATTTGTAAGACCCTCTTCCTATCCAAATTTTCAAGAATTCATCCAATTGTATCTCATGAAAGGGGTTGAATGAATATTTCAAAAATGCATTTCATGTTGGTTGATTAAAAGAGAATGCCACTGCCATGTTGATATACCCACTAAGGAAAAAAGGTGGATGCCGGGGGAGATAGTGGGACAAAAGAGAGGTGACTCTTTCTCACTATTGAAAATCCCAAAGGGGTGCAACCAACCAACCCGGGGAAAACTTTGCCCACCTCCCGGTGATTTAGAGCCCGTCTAGGGAGCCTATCCTACCATTTTATCCCTTACACAGTTACAGCGAGTGGAAAATTGAAGATTGAAGTGTTTCCAAAGGCTCAAGTACATTCAGGAGCAAAACAAGGTAAAACAGGGACTTTACAGGACACTGCAGGCATTTATAGATCCTTACAGGTACAAACTTCATTATTGAAGTGCAGATCTAGATACTATAGGGTACCCATAGGTTCTACTCAGCCTTCTAAAGGGTTTGGCAGCCATTTGGGGTTACTATTTTACCTTATAAGGTGGAAACAAGGCATTCACTAGTTAAAACACGGTGTAAGCCTGGACAGTTTAGACTCAAAGATTGAGTTGCATAATTTTCTATCCTAAACGTATTACAATATGATATAGCTCATCTCAAAGAGGGAATTCTTAGCTTTGATATGAACTAAAAAGTTTTAGAATCGGAGTTTCCTAGCCCAAGTTATAGCCATTTCTCTGACGGGGGTACTACAGGACTACACTATTATGGCAGGGCATAAAGGCAAAAATAAGGTCCAGGATGATTATGTTCAGCAAATCAAAGATTCTATGTTGGATACTATACCCCAAGAGAACCTTGAAGAGCCTCAACAACTTGGAGAAATCAGTGCACTTAATAGTACCTTGTGTGCTCATGAACAAAGGCATCAAAAATGTCATGAGGACTTATTATCATGAGTGGAACTGATGATTTTATCTACTGATCAAACAAAGTCTTCTATTGAGAAATTAGTGGATTCAATGACTCAAAAAAAGGCTTCTATTGATAAGTTAGTGGAAACCAATGCTGAAATAATGGCTCAATTCTCCCAATGGATGCAAATGCAAATGCAAATGGGATCTAAAGAAGCAAAGGAGAAAGCTTATTCAAACAGTGAACCCTCAGTCGCACTTCAGCCACGTAACCAAAATAGTCAAGTTCATGGAATTATTAGACAAAGAGGTATCCCAAATAGCCAATATGAAGTAGGTGAGACTTCACAAAGGTATGATGACTATTTGGGCAGTTTAAATGGAGCCAATTCCAAAGCTTTTGGGCTAAATACTCAACTTCCTAGAGGTCCTCTACCAACGGGAAGATTGCATAATGGTTCTCAACCACCTATTGGGAGATTTCCATCTCATTTTGGGGGTTCAATTCCTAGCACTCATGATTAGTCTATTTTGGGACAGCAACCATTCCATGAAAGAGAACTGAAAGAAAAGATCATTTTGGCCAAGTTCAATGGTCAGTCATCTTTACCATCTGATTTAGAGGAGTGGATCTCCAAAATGGAATCTTATTTTGATATATTTTCTAGAATTGATGACATGAAGATTCATTTTGCTTCCTTGCACTTGGAGGGATTTGCACATACTAATTGATGGAGGTATATTAAAAAGGAAAACATACTTGTAGAGAATTGGAAAGCTTTCAAGACACTTATGGCCGAAGTCTTTGTCTCCCCTCTTGAAAAAGAGAAACTGGCATGGAGATGGTATGGTTTAGAGCAAAGAGGCCTAAGTGTAAGAGAGTACACTAACCAATTTCTCTACCTAACCATATATGTAGAGAGCATCGGTGGTGAGGCTAAGCTCCACAAGTATATATATGGCTTAGAGCCATCTTTATCAGCTGATGTCATGGCACAAAACCCTACTTCTCTTTTTAAAGCTATTGAGCTTGTGGAGCACTATGGAAGGAAATATAGAAGAGAATCTTTATTTTAGCATGGTTTTGGACAGTCAAAGACTGTTTTAAAACAGGGACAATTTGGTAACATTTATGGCAGCAATCATGCGTCAAGTGGAGGCTTAAGGGTGCCAACTTATCCACCATTCAATGCTTCAAGACCTCAAAGTAATTTCAGGACAGCAACAAGCAGTCCTAGATTTGACTTCAAACAAGGGGATAGTAGGCCTAAATACATTTTTCAGCCAATATGAATCCTAAGTCTATCCCTATGCACCTCTATAAGAAAAGAAAGGAAAAAGGTTTATGTTTCAAGTGTGGGGAAAAGTATACACCTAATCATGCCACAAAGTGTGTATACAAAAATGACAAAGCTAAACTTTAGAGTATGTTAGTCTTTGAGAATCCTGAAGATGAGATTGATGAAGCTAATGCAATTGCACCTAATGCTGAAAATGATGATCTTGAGGAAGAAGTTGGGCAAGAGTATTTTTGTGATCCGACTGACTCTTTTCCTTTTGATCCAGGTGGGAGTGTTCCTTTTGATCCACGTGGGACTTATCTGTTGAGATATCGAGCTCCACTCGTGATACGCCAGGGTGATCGTTGTGTATTTATGTCACCGACTTGTCAGTTGCAGACGCGGTTGGTACACCGCCCATGAATAATAGCTACATGATAGCTATCCTTATCTACTCTAGTTCGTGGCTCAGTTAGTATGCCACCTTAGTTAGTTGAGTTTGGTTTGAGACCCATATATAGGGTTCTTCTATTTCTTTGTACTTGAGTTCTTTTGGCTTACACAACTAAGAAGAGAAAAACTGTTTTCAGCCTCCACCCTTGTGTGTATTCCCCCATTGTGCAAGCAAGAAAGCTACAAGTGAGACTCCTTCCTTCTCTCCCACAATCTTGACATGGTATCAGAGCCTTGTTCGTGGTAAGGAGCTCAAGAAAGCAAGCCAAGCTCGCGGTGGTCTGGTAAGAGGAGCAGTGTTGCTTTCATTTTCTGTTTTGGGAGCAGATCTCTGCAGGTAGCATAGCTGGAAATTGCAAGAGTGCATTGTCTCAGGTTGAGACGCCCTTCGCGGTGAAGCAAGAGGGTAGTATATGCTACGGGACGGGGCTTTAGCCCTTGGCGACCTTGTTTTTTTGATTTGAGGCCATTTCGGGGCCTGTTTTGCAGACGGAAGTTTTCTGCACGCACTCAGGAAAAGGCTCAGTTTTATGCTGTGCAGCCACTGTTCTACAGGTCGGTGAAAAGTTACTGTAGAAATTGCATCGTATGCTTGTGCACAGAGACATTGGGAGTTTCAGAATTATCCTTGGTTCCTGTTTATGCAAAATCGTCACTAGGAAGTGACTGTGTGGTCAAATACCACTTTCGCCAGTTTTGCAGATTTGCCCTTGTGAGGGTGAAGCTGAGTTTTTGTAGTGACAGAATTTTTTGCAGTGTTCTGTAATGGCGTCTGACTCTCTTTCACAGATTGTAACTGAAAAGCTTGACAAGAATAACTTCCAGGCATGGAAGTTTAGAATGATGAATTTCCTTATGGGAAAAGGATATTGGGAATTTGTTGCAGGAAATGAAGAAGAACCAGTTCTTCCTGATGTTCCCAATCAACAGCAAATGCAGGCATTCAAAGCATGGCATGAGAGAGCCAGGAAAGTTATGTACTGGCTGTCAATCAGCATTTCAGACTCTATGATTGTGCATATTCAGGATGCAAGTACGCCAAAGGAGGCATGGGATACTCTGTCAAAGATGTATAGCACAAATACGCAAGCCACGAAAATGCAGCTCAAGCAAGAGTTGCACAATGTGCAAAGAGAAAATATGAGCATCAACGACTACCACATGAAGGTGAAGAAGATTGCAGATGCACTTGCTTCCATTGGGTCACCAGTGGAAGATGATGATTTAGTTTCTGTGACCTTGAATGGTCTAGGAAAGGATTATGCACAGTTTCGGACATCCATTTCAGTTCGTGAAAGATTTCCTGATTTTGAGGAGTTGATTGCTCTTCTAATTTCTGAGGAACAGAGAAATGGTGGTGCATCTTCTTCAGGAGGAACTTCAAAAGAAGCTGTCTTCTACTCAAATGCTAGAAGAGGTAGAGGCAGAGGTAGAGGAGGCCGATTTGGAGGCCGTGGTAGAAATCAGAATATGCAGCAAACTCAAGAAAACCAGTCCTATGGAGGAGGACGTGGTAACTCTAGAGGCAGGGGGAGCCAAAGAGGTCGTGGTGGATGGCAAAGAGGTCAAAATGCAAACAGTAATGTTGAATGCTACTACTATGGTAAAATGGGTCATATGGCTAAAGACTGCTATAAAAAGCAGAATGACATCATGAATGGAAAACTGCAACAAGGGAATTATGCATCTTCTAACAGACAGGGTGATGACAGAAATGAACATTTGTTCATGGTGCAGCACATGAACAATTCTGTGACAAGTGCAGAAGAAAGCAATGATGTATGGTATGTTGACTCAGGTGCATCAAACCACATGACAGGTCATGCAGAATGGATGGAGGATGCAAGGAAAATGGAAAAACCAGGATTTGTGGAGATTGGTGATGATACTGCACATCCTATTGTGCAGATTGGAAAAATTCCCTTGTCTATGCAGGATGGGAAAAAGAAATACCTGTCCGATGTATTTCATGTCCCGAATATCACTAAGAATCTAGTTTCTGTTGGTCAAATGGTTGAGCAGGGCTTGCAGGTCAGATTTAATCCTCATGGATGCTTTGTTGAGGATATGAAAAATAAAGGTCGCTTGATAGCAAAAGGAAAGAAGAAGGGCAGAATGTTTACGTTGGATGCAGACATGTCTGAATTGAGTGCAGCAATGTTTGCACATGGGACTGGTGTAGTTGCAGATATTGATATCTGGCATAAACGCATTGATCATGTTAATGTACATCGACTTAAATCAATGCAGGCCCAAAATATTGTTGCAGGATTGCCAAAATTCAAGGTTGCAGAAATGCATAAGGTATGCGAAGCCTGTCAGTTTGAAAAACAGGCAAGGAAACCATTTCCTAGACATGTTCAAGAGAGTGAGAAGCCATTGGAATTAATCCACTCTGATGTGTGGACTACTAAAGCTGCATCTCTTGGAGGCTGTCATTATTTTGTCACTTTTATTGATGACTATAGCAGAAAAGTTTGGGTGTATTTTATGAAAAAGAAAAGTGAAGTTTTTGGGCATTTCAAAACCCTTAAAGCTATGGCTGAAAAAGAAACAGGTCTGCAAATAAAATGCCTAAGGTCAGATGGAGGGGGAGAGTACCTCTCAAATGAGTTTGCAAAGTTCTTGCAGGAGCATGGCATAAAGCAGCAATATTCATGCAGTTATACCCCACAACAAAATGGAATTGCAGAAAGGAAAAACAGGCATATTGGAGAGGTATCTCGTGCCATGCTCAATGAAAAAGACTTGCCAGATTTTTATTGGGCTGAAGCAGTTGCTACAGCAGTCTACATAATGAACAGGACTCCCACTGCAGCAATACATGGAATGACTCCAGAGGAGAGGTATACTGGTAGGAAACCAGATATTTCTCATTTGAAAATTTTTGGTTGCATTGCCTATGTACATGTGCCAGATGAGCTGAGATCCAAGTTGGATCCAAAAGCTGAGAAGTGCATCTTTATTGGTTACTCTCTGCAGCAAAAAGGGTATAGATGCTATAACCCTTCTACTCGTAAGTTTACAGTGAGCAGAGATGTTGTTTTTGATGAGATGAGTAGCTGGTATAAACCAGTAAATGTGATTGATGATGTAGATGCACAAAATGGTAATGCTGCACAGAATTCACAGCAGCAGTCACAAAATATTAGTGGACCTGGAGCGTCCTCTAGCAGTGGTTCACATTATTCGCCATGGACAGGCAGATTGAGATCAGGAGAATCTTCTCAAAGCAATGCAGATAGTGGTATGCAGGTATCACGAAAAGGAAAAGAGAAGGTTGATCAGCCCATGTTTGATGTGAATGCAGGTCACTCTTATGTGGATGGTGAATCCAATGGCTCAGAGCAGAGCATTGATGATGAGTTGGGTATTCCCTCTATTGTTACACCTGGAGTAAGGAAGACCAGGGATGTTTTGAGAGCACCTGGGAGTGAACCTACTTTGCGCAGGTCTACGAGAGCTAGGTATCCTGTGGATAGGCTGAAATATGATGGATTTACAGCCATTCACTATGCATATATGGTCAAAGTGATACAGGAACTAGAACCCACTTCTTTTGAGCAAGCCATGGGAAAATAAAAATGGGAGAAAGCCATGGATGAAGAAATGGATGCCTTGGAAGCAAATGCTACATGGGAATTGGTACCTTTGCCTAAGGTAAAAATGCAATTGGCTGTAAGTGGGTTTATAAGGTGAAGCACAATGCAGATGGTTCTGTGAACAGATACAAGGCAAGATTAGTAGTCAAGGGGTATGCACAAACATATGGCATTGACTATGAAGAAACATTCAGTCCGGTTGCAAGGATGGCAACCGTAAGAGCAGTCATTGCTATGGCTGCATAAAAGGGATGGTCTTTACATCAGATGGATGTAAAGAATGCCTTCTTGCATGGTGATTTGCAAGAAGAGGTCTATATGGAGCAGCCACCAGGTTATGTGCATGCTGTTCATCCTGAGTTTGTTTGCAGGTTGAAGAAAGCCTTGTATGGCTTGAAGCAAGCACCTAGAGCATGGTCTGACAAGATAGGACAGTATCTTGTCACTATTGGCTTTCAGATTTCCAAGGCAGATTTCTCACTTTATGTGAGAAAAACAGAGAAAGGTATTATGCTACTTGTCATTTATGTTGATGATTTGATTATGACAGGTGACAGTGATGAAGATATCCTTCATGGGAAAATGCTATTGAAGCAGAAGTTTGAGATGAAGGATTTGGGAGAGCTGCGTTATTTCTTGGGCATTGAGGTGATTAGATCACCAAGTGGGATACAGCTCTTACAGAGGCAGTATGGATTGGACATGCTGTCCAAATATGGGATGACAGGCTGTAAGCCTATTTCAGTTCCTTTGGAGCAAAATGTGAAGCTGAGCACAGATGCAGGTGAGCTTCTAGAAGACCCTACTATGTACAGACGCATAGTAGGAAGTTTGATTTATATGACTATTACCAGGCCAGATTTGAGCTATGCTGTTGGATTGGTAAGTCAGTTTATGCAAGCTCCAAGGAAACCACATTTGGATGCGGCTAGACGCATACTCAGGTATGTGAAGTCCACATTGCAGTATGGACTATTTTATGAGACTGGGATTCAGATACAGTTGCATGGATACACTGATGCTGATTGGGCTGGTAGTATTTCTGATAGATGATCTACCAGTGGATATGTGTTCTCTTTTGGGAGTGCTGCAGTCACTTGGAGCAGCAAGAAACAGCCTACAGTTGCCTTGTCGAGCACAGAGGCTGAGTACAGGGGTGCATCAATGGCTGCATGTGAGGTAGCTTGGTTGCATAAGCTACTTTATGATATGCATCAGTCTACAAATGGGCCAGTTGTCATTTATTGTGACAACATGAGTAGTATACACTTGGCAAATAACCTAGTCTATCATGCTAGAACAAAGCACATTGAGGTGCATTATCACTATGTGCGAGAGAGGGTTTTACTAGGTCTTATCGATCTAGTTTATGTCAGCACAGAGGATCAGGTAGCTGACATATTCACGAAGGCATTGGGCGCAGAGAAGCTGCGCAAGTTCAGAGACCTGCTTGGTGTGCAGGAATTGGGATTGAGCTCGAGGGGGAGTGTTGAGATATCGAGCTCCACTCATGATACACCAGGGTGACCGTTGTGTATTTATGTCACCGACTTGTCAGTTGCAGACGCGGTTGGTACACCGCCCATGAATAATAGCTACATGATAGCTATCCTTATCTACTCTAGTTCGTGGCTCAGTTAGTATGCCACCTTAGTTAGTTGAGTTTGGTTTGAGACCCATATATAGGGTTCTTCTATTTCTTTGTACTTGAGTTCTTTTGGCTTACACAACTAAGAAGAGAAAAACTGTTTTCAGCCTCCACCCTTGTGTGTATTCCCCCATTGTGCAAGCAAGAAAGCTACAAGTGAGACTCCTTCCTTCTCTCCCACAATCTTGACATTATCATCATCCCCTTGCTACCACTAGATGCTCTATTTCCATGGATGCTTGGATAGGTTCTAAGAGCCCTAATACACTCCGTATGAAGGCTAACATTCATGGAAAGGTTGTGTTCATTCTGATAGATAGTGTCAATACCCATAGTTTTGTGAATAGTCTATTATGGACAATCTGAATTGTCTTCCCACCGATTTACAACATTTTCATACAAGTTCAAGTGGCCAATGGTGAAGAAGAAATTAGCACATAAATATGCCCACAAGTTTCTTTACATCTGGCTGAAAATTTTGAAGTAAAAGTAAACCTGATTACCTTGGAAATGAGGCCTACAGATATTGTACTCTCTTGTGATTGGTTGATGACATTAGGCAAAATCAATATGGATTTCTCACAGCTATATATGGAGTTGATCTTCAATGGACAGCTCATCCATTTACAGGGAATTCCTAGTAGATCAAATTTTTAGCTTATCACCATTCAACAACTCAAAAGGGAGTAGAAGAGGGATTCACAAATATTTGTTTTGCATTTGAATAAAGAGATGGAAGATCAGCCCAATAATTCAACAAGTCATGTAGCCTTGACAGCTCTTCTTGAGGAGTATAGGGATTTGTTTGAGGTGCCTACTTCATTACCTCCCAAGAGAGCAGTAGATCACCCTATTGATTTGGAGCCCAATTCAAAGCCAATCAATAAGCCACCTTACAAATTGTCTAAGTGTGAGAGCGAGAGGAAGTAACCAAGAAAATCAAGGAACTTCTTGAGATGGGATTCATTGAACCAAGTTCTTCACCTTATGCATCTCTAGTTTTGTTAGTAAAAAAGAAAGATGGATCTTTTAGGATGTGCATTGACTATAGGGATCTTAATAAGATCACTGTGAAAAATAGGTATTCACATCAATATACAGGATTGATGATTTGGTTGATGAGCTCAAGGGGGCTCAATTCTTTACGAAGATTGATTTGAGGTCAGGGTATCATCAGATCCACATGAGAGAGGGTGATGAAATCAAGATTGCTTTTAGGACTGATCGAGGGCTCTATCATTTCTTAGTGATGCCATTTGGGATTACAAATGCTCCAACTACCTTCTAGAGCTTGATGAATAAGATTTTGCAACCTTTTCTCTTTTAGTTTGTCTTAGTCTTCTTTGATGGCATTCTGATTTAAAGTAAGACTCTACAGGATCACTTATCGCACATTAGAAAAGTTTTTTATGTATTGAGACATCATAGGCTTTTTGCTAAGGAGAAGAAATGTTCTTTCATGCACACTGAAGTGGAATACTTGGAACATATTGTCAGTGATAAAGGGATATAGGCTGACCCCAAGAAGGTGCAATGTATAAAAGATTGGCCAACACCTAGTACTACTACTTCTCTTAGAGGATTTCTTGGTCTATCTTCATTCTATCACCGATTCATCAAGCATTATGCGGCTATCGCGGCTCCTTTGAAAAGACTGACACGTTGAAGAAGGAAGATTTCTTTTGGGATGCTCTTGCAGATAGTAGCTTCAACGAGTTAAAGGAACTCCTTACTTCTGCTCCTATTCTAGTATGCCTGGATTTCTTGAAAGAATTTACCATACAATGTGATGCCAATGGCCAAGGCATTAGGGTTGTTTTGTTACATGAGCATGGAGTGATTGCTTTTGAAAGCCGTAAGCTTATAGATAAAGAAATGGCCATGAATGTTTATGACCAAGAGATTTTGGCTATCTTGCATGCAATAAAGAAATGGCACTATTATTTGTATGGCACTCGATTCAGGGTCCGGGTCCAGAGTGATCACAAGGTTCTTTAGTATTTCCTTACCTAGTCCAATCTTACTCCTAAGCAATGTAGGTGGGTAGCTACACTGCAGAATTATGACTTTGACATCACTCATACGAGGGGTGAAGACAATATAGTGGATGATTCTCTTTCTGGTATGTGGTCTTGCAAAGTTTCAGCAATGACTGAGTTGCATAGTGATTGGATTGAAGAACTACATGAGGCTTATCTTTTGGATGAAGAGCTTAGCTATATTTTTCAGAAATTACAACAAGGTCTCATGGAAGATAACTCACATTATCAACTTAAAAATGACCTTATTTGGTTAAATGGCAAGATTGTCATTCTTTCTACCTCTTCTTTTACATGGAAGATTGTGGACGAACTACATTCTTTGCCTTTAATTGGACACCTTGGAGTTTTCACGACCTATGATAGGATCAACAAAATTTTCTATTGGAAATGGCTGTGGAAAGATGTCAACAAACAACTGGCCCTCTAGGCCTAGTGAAATAAAGCATTTCACTACGAACTAATTGGCCTAAAGAAATAGATTATTAAAACCCAAAAACAACTCGCCCTCTTGGCCTGAAGAAATCAGACATTAACTACTTAAAGCAACTGGCCCTGGCCCTCTTGGCCTAATGAAACAAACAAACGAGCTCATAGAGATCCCTCCTTGGAAGAAGGCAGATATACGCAAATATGCTCCATTCCAAGGGGAAAAATAGGGCTCTCAGCCCTAAACTAAATGCATCAAATTATGGCCCATACCTCGTGCATACATAGCAAGAGGTGTATGCATAACATGTCATCGGATCAACCTATGGGTCCAAGATAATAGTGGTAGATGGGTCTCAGCTACTCTTTGCATTACCCATATCAACCATCGCCTGCCACATAATGCGTAGTCTAATAACATTCCCCACTAGTGACCAGGTCCTGTCCCATTATCAATAGCAACATCCGGACTAGGACCACAGTTGAAACAGAGGTCCTCTTCATAAGCAAAATTAACTAAGGAATCTACAAACTCATTCCAATAACGTGGAATGAGCTGAAGAGATATGCTCTCAAATTCATCAAGTAGGGTTATAGCAGTTTGATGATACATATGAAGGAGAGGATTCCAGAATGTATATGTCCCATTGAGTTGATTTAAGATCAGCTCTGGGAATCCCCTTTTATTAACAACCGTCTAATACCACTTTTTTTAGAAATATTCAATCCCATAATCAGGGATTTATACCCGGCCATGTTGTTAGTGAATCCTACCCCGAGATAAGCAGCTAATTTCATTGTAACTCTATGTCGAGGATCTTGGATAACTACTCCAACACTTCCTTTTCTATTAGGGCCCCTCGGATGCTCCATCAAAGTATAATGTATACATCCATAATGGATTTACACAGTCAGCCATCAAGAACTCCCCTATTCATGATTATGATAGTCAAAGTTCAACATATTTAGAGGATGAACTGACGGCTCCATCCCACCTTCTTCATTAAACTCAACACATATGCTTATCAAGATTTGTAAGCAGTGATGGCAGAAAACTTTAATTTCCCACACAAAGGTACCATCTTCTTGCTCAATCAATTTATATCCCTTGCTCCGCCAAATAAGCCTCCCCTAATGATATCTTTGTTCGAGATATAGGTGGTCCAAATAAGGGATTAACCACCCCATCAACCAATTTAAGCTCTCCTGTAGGTCTCCAATCAGTCCCAGCATGGACCTGCAATGTATTTTTTCATGTTAACATACTTAGAAATAATAAGGTTTAATCTTATTAAGATTAACCTTATTCTTAAATTCCACCCCTAGTAGATCAGCTAATAGAATTGTGGACTTATTTTTACCTATCCGAACTATCTTGTAAGGGCCATCCCATCGAGGTTCCAACTTTCCTGGAAATAACTCCCTACGTGCATCGTAATATAGAACTAACTGCCCTTTCTTAAAGGTATATTTCTTCACTTTCAGATCATGCAACCGTTTCATCCGATGTTTAGCTACCTCCTAGTGCAACAAACTTTGCAATTTGAGCTCGTCTAAGTGGGCTATAGTCATAAACCGCTCAAATAGGGCATCTTCATTACCCAAAGAATGATTAATTGCGAATCTTATGGTCGGCAATTTCTAAGGGTAAAACACACTCCTCCCCATAAAATAATTTGAATGGGGTGTGGCCAGTGGCTCGTTTAAAGGTGGTATTATATGCCCAAACTGCCACATATAATTTTCTATCCCAGTCCCAGTTCTTTTTAGAGGCTATCTTGGATAGGATACCCACAAGCTGCTTATTGGTACTTTCAACTTGTCCATTTGCTTGCGGATTATAGGGGATCATCTTGTTATGCTTGATTTTCCAAGCTTCAATCAGACTTTTAATCACTTTATTTAAAAAGTGAGTTCCACGGTCCGATACTATTTCTTTTGGCAGACCAAATCGGCAGATGATTTGCTCAAGTAGGAAATTTGCGGTCTCTTTTGCATTGTCTAGCCTCGTCACCCGTGCTTCTAAGAATTTTGTAAAATAATCAATTGTTACTATAATGTACCTCTTTTGAGTAGTAGACAATAGGGTGATAGGACCCACAAAGTCAATGCCCCACTTCTCAAATGGAAGGATAGCCATGATAGGCGTAAGTGCATGCTTCCTATTCTCTCGACTATCATGTATTTGACATGTATCACATCTCTTGACATACTCAAAGGAATCTTGGAAGATGAATGCTCACCAATATCTAGCTCTTAAATCCTTCTGTGCCATTAACCGCCCAGCGAAGTGCCCTCCACACGCGGAGTCATGGCACTCTTCCAAGATGAAAGGAACCTCATCAGGCATCACACATCGGCGATAGATATCATCAACACCCTGCCAATATAATGTGCCTGCGATCAAGGAAAATTTCAATGCCTGCTGTTTAATCTTCATCTTCTCCAATTTTGATAAAGTAGCTCCAGTCTCTCCCGTAGAAAGATAGTGCGTTATAGTAGCATACCAGGAGGGAATAGATGCTGTATCAATCTTGAATAAAGCCTCCATGTCACTTCCTTCAACCACGACCTCTTTTGGCTCTCTGAAATCCACAAGACACTCTACAATGCCCTGAAGCTTCGGCGGCTTGCTCTTAATCTCATAATCAAATTCCTACAAAGTGATTAACCACTTTGCTAAACGGTCAGGCGGCTGTAACTTATTCAACAACAATCGAAGCCCTTCCACCTTCGTATTAAAAACCACCCTCTCATAAAGAATGTAGTGCCTAAATTTTTTGGTCGCAAATACCATCGCAAGGCACAACTTCTCCATATAGGTGTAGTTAATTTCTGATTTGTCCAACTTCCAACTGGCAAAAACTATCGGATGGTACCACTTTTTCTCCCAAATTTTGGCAAAACAACAACTGATACTATACATGGTTGCTGCTGAAAATATATAGAACATTTCGCTCCTTTTTGGTCCTTTTAAAACAAGTGCTTTGGAAATCTCCTGCTTCACATCATCAAAAGATACTTTGCAAGCATCACTCCATGAAAACTGACAATTAAAAGACAATAGGTTGGTCCGCGGCAATGTTCTTTCTGCCAAGGCATTGATAAACCTCTGATAATTCCCTACTGATGACAGAAAGCTATACACTTCCTTTGGAGTATGTGGTGGACTCATGGCGACTATAACCTTGATCTTTTCAGGATCAGTCGCAATCCCTATGAAAGTGACCACATGGCCTAACAAGAGCCCATAAGGGACTCCGAAGACACTCTTCCATGGGTTAAGAGCTATGAAAAATTGTCTGCAACGCTCAAAACACTTGCGCAAAATGATCAACTGTCTATCCCTTACAGTGTGGCTGCCCCCAAATCATCAATGAATACTTTCAGCTCCTCTAGGGAGATGTCTCCAAAGGTCTTGTCAGCTGTTCTTTGCCACAAAACAGGTGCATTACACAACCCAAATGCCATCACATAGTATGCAAAGGTATCGAAGACTGTAATAAACATCGTTTTTAGCTTGTCTTGCTTAGCAATCACCATTTGGTTATACCTTGCAAAGTAGTCCATGAACGAATATATTTCCCTACCAAAGACTGTAATAAACGTCATTTTTAGCTTGTCTTGCTCAGCAATCACCACTTGGTTATACCCTGCAAAGTAGTCCATGAACGAATATATTTCCCTACCTGCTAGTTGATCCAAAATTTGGTCAATAAATGGCAACGGGTAGTAATCTTTAACAATTTGCTTATTCAACTCTCTAAATTCTACACAAAGACGGATTTGATTATTCTTCTTTTTCTTGATCACAATGGTGAGCACCATTCAGTATGTTGAATAGAGAATATCAAACCCGCTTTCCGCAACTTCTGTAGTTCCTCGTACAACCAGTCCCTTAATTCAAAAGGCATATGCCTTACTTTCTGACTTACAGGGCGGGTACCTTCCTTTACAGGAATAGTATGCACAGCTAGACTGGGAGGAATATCCCGAAGTTCGTCATAGCTCCAAGCAAAGATATTGTGAAACTCTCGAATTAAGGACACATAATCCTCTCTTTCTTCCAAACTGAGCATGGACCCTAATTTAATTGGCCGCGAATCATTTAGTGTACCAAGATCCATCTCAATAACATCCGCGTCTCTTATTTGATCATGAGGCTCTATCAGCTCATTCAAGGTTATCTGATAAATATCCTCTATAGTGGACCCTTCCTTAGATCCATCGCTCGATGATGTCTCACTACCAAATGGATCATCTACTGTTTCTAGTTCAATGGAGGATAGTGGAGCTCTCTCACTCTGAGGAGACTCAGGGTAAGCATTCACTATTACACAATGGGCACCTCAACCTTGAATCACTCAACCAGCGGGTATATCAACTTGACAGTCTGTCCGTAGAATCCATGGCTTGCCTAGCAAAACTCAATAGCTAGGACGTCCTGCAAACCTTATCACCCTAAAGTCCAGATAGCATTCCACACTTGCAACTGTAATGTGGACCTTAGTAATGCAACCTTTTGGTTTTCTTAGACTATCATCAGCCATCCTAAGAAGTGTGGAGCCGTCTTTTTGGATCTCTAGACCTAGCCTCTCCATCAAGTCTGAACTTATGATATTGATGGAGGATCCAGTGTCCATGATAGTGTGCTCCACTAATATTCCATCCACATATGCTGGAACCCTAGGGCAATGCTTTTCAACATGATCGAACCAATCTTCCTCCACTCTAGCTATGCCCAAAGGTTCTACTATATACCCTATACGCATGATTTTCTTGAATTCCTTGCGTACTCCTGGAGAAAGTTTAATCAATTGCAGGAGATTCACGTCTGGTATGACTTCGCAAAGGTAACTTGCTAGATCAAAGTCGTGATAATTAGCCAAAGTTCTCTTCTCGTGCCAAATCATTCTCTCCTTTGGTCTTTCCATAGGCTTTGGTGCCTCTATTTTAGCCTTTACCTTCTTTCTTCTTGGCAATCCTTTATCCTCCTCGGGATCGACTTTACTACTAACAGGTCTTAACAGTCCACCTTCCATATCAGGATTCAGGACTCGCTTTTCCCTAGTATCTTGTTTAGGGCTTCCCTTGAGAGGTTTTACAATTCCCTTATCACTCTCTTTAATCTTTTGACCTCTTGTTATGGCTCGTAGATGAGAAGTTTCAGCATCATTGACACGTACAGCCTCAATGAGGCTGACTCCATTGCCATGAGGTAACTCCTCTACAACAACCTTTCCTCTTTGCAATAATTGCCTTGGTCCATTGTCTTGCTAGAGATTATTCCCTTGTGTGCGATGGTTAACTGGACCTGGTTGCTTACTCCCTTATTGGAGAGAACTAATCTTACTCCTACAAGAAGCAGCTAAGTGATCAGACTTCCTGCAAAATATCACATTTGACATTCGGGCAATTCCTATGGAAATGTTGGCCCCCACACCACTTACAACTGAATCTTGAGGGGCCACCCTCTTCAGGATGTCGGCTCCCTATCAAATTCTGTTGCTTCTTAAGGAAATTGACATCCACAGCTATTTGTCGATATTATTCAGAGATCATATCGGTGTAGTGCTGGATCATGTCCTTAACTTCACTAAGGACATTAGAAGCACTCGACTCATAGCCGCGATCGTCAATCTATCATCCCATGTGCCTAACCACTTGATTAGGAATTAGCGCTGACCAACTAGGACAACATTAGGATTCATTATTTGATTTCCACCACTATTTAGTGAGACCGCCTGACTAGCCATAGGCATAGTCATGCTAGGAGGAGCTGGTAACATAGGGAGATTTGACATATACTCCCTCTGCTACTCGTACTTAACATGGGGTCCCCTTGACTCCCATTGGTCAAGGCCAAATTATTACCATTCCAATTTATCCTTTCTGCATAAGCCTCTTGCAAGCGCGACTCTACTCCTTCTACTTGGGTAATGGCAGTGTCAATATCAGCCAAAGCAACACTACTAAGCTGCACCTGGATATTAAAATCCAACCCATGTAGGAAATATTGCAACTATGCAGCCGGCCGCTGGAATGGGAATATAAGCATTGAGTTTGCGAAGAACTTGCTTTAGTTTCTTGGCATATGCCTGGACATTCTCATTTGGCTCTTTGCGTGTTACGTTCAGAACACGCAACCAATATTGTCCACCCTTCTCAGGGGCAAACTCCCTACGGAAAGCGGTAAAGAATTGGGCACTGCTAGTTATGGTTCCGGCTTCTAGACCATGATACCACACTGCTACTCTTCCTTTTAACATCATGTTGAAGAACATCATTAGGTGTCCTTCGTCTTGGATTCGATAGTTGAACATAAGCATTTGAAACTCCTCAATGTGGACGTCTCCATCTTCTTCTTCTAACCCATGGAAAATGGGCAACGGTGCTTCTAATGCCGGTAAATCTGGTGGACCTGCTGGAATTGCAATAGGTTGTGCCATGGCTACAACAGGATTGACAACAGGAGTTTGTGTAGACAACACTACACCCCCACTTGTTGTGGGTTGATTAACTGGAAATAGGGAAGTAGCACGACTTCCACTTGCACTCAAAGAGCTACTCGTAACACCTAGGTTACTAGAACCACTGCCACTTATGTGTAATGAGTTGCTCCTTTGAGGAGAATAGTGTCTTACAATCTCCAACCACCGTCTATCCCTCTCAGTATGTTCTACTTTTTGTATTTCGGCTTGACGGTCCTTATCAGAGGACATAAACCAACTATTTGGTCCCTAAAAACCCTAGATTCGAGAACCACCACTTGTTGGTGGCTCCTTGCAGACGCACCACTGATAGGACCTAAAATCGGCCGGCACTAGCTATGGCACTAGCCGGACCTTATGCATACGACAAACAACCCCGCTACATGGCCTCATGGACCAAGAGCATCTAAAACTCACTTTGCACTAAATGCTTATAACGATTTTGCGTTTGTATCCAATATGTAGTCCAACGTTCACCTTCCCTTCTCCTCAGAGGGAGATCCCATAACATATAGGCATAATGCCTCGTGATACACACATAGGGAAGCACCTCTCAGCTGATTACCGTGGCTCTACTGCAACTCTCCTACACCTCGAGGATTAGCCCCAATATGCATCATTAACACATGTAACATTCACAAAAACTCCACTCTTTCATAATTCAACGTTCTAGGAGATTTTGATTTTCCTCACAAAACTTTCCCCCAACAAAAGTGCCCATCTAACCCACGACTTAGGTTTCCTGTCCTCTCAACATTAGTCAAAGTTTATCAATCAATTGCAATGCATTCCAGGAGATACCACGTGACATGCTTGATGCAAGGTATGACAATTATGCATAACCATTTTATGATTAAAAAATCCAGCCATGTGAGGTGCGGAAAACAACCCTTTCATGAATTTTAACTAAGTGTTACGTACTTGCGCTTCTTTAGGGACTAGCAGCGAAACTTCCGTGTTACTAGTCGCCTATATTTAATTATGGAACAATCCCTAAATGCTATGCACAAAGAGGAAAATTAGGATTTGTATCATTTCAGCAATTAGATCGTCGCACAAACTTCCTCCCCCCCCTCACCATTTAGGTATTCTTGCGTTGCATAGGTGTAAATGGTTGTCTTGTGTCTTTTTTGTATGTAAAAAATAATAAACATGTATTATAACACAAAGGACGAGGCCAAACTGAGGCTTGACCTCATGCTTTAACCTCGCCAAACATTCACGCACATAAATCTTATTTTTTCATATTTTATTAGTGTAAAATTTTTAATTTTCTCTATGTTTTACTATTTTTTCTATTTATTATTCATGAAAAATAGGTATTTTTTGATTTATTTGTGTTGTCTTATTATTTTGATTGAAACTTAGCATTTTCTCTGAGTTTACCCCATTTCCACTCCTTTTTCCCAACTCAAAAACAGAAAAAACCACTAATTTCCATTAAAAATGACATTTTGCGGGTTTTAAAAAATTAATAACAGCTCTAAATCATTTTGCGGCTTTAAAAAATGATGCAAACAAGATTCAAACAAATATTCATTGCATATGAACAACATTTAGACCATGAAACAACAAAAATAAGCAAATTTCTTCATAAAATTGGAGCATACCGCGTCTTGCGTGTTGTCGATTTTTTAATAATTATTCCGGGGCAGCCCACAGACCGACCAGCAACTATTCTTCAGTGCTGAACCTCTTTCCTCAACCTCCTCTTCATCTTGAAGCAATCCAATCATAGCCGAACAAGCATCCTTCAACCCCTCTTCTTCTTGATTTCTTGCACATGAATTGCCTCTATGCAGAAGAGAAAGGGAGGAGAAAGAAAGACTGGTTTTTTATCTCTTTGCTCAATGCATCATTCCTTGATCCGTTTGTGGCGACGGAGGGTGAAGGATAGAAGCATCTCAGGGCTAAGAGGATTCCTCCTGCTCATACCGATCAGAAAATGATAAAAAATGGGAAAAAAATAGGTCGCCAAAAACTGATGCCCCCCCCAACCCACAACGTTTCATTTCGTGAGCTTCTTTTAAGCTCTCAATTAGAGCTTAATCTTAAAACCCAAATTATCTAGTTCATGACTTTTGCTTTCATACTTCCGGCAAGTGGTTTTTTTGCTTTTGGAGGGGCAAACGACATCGGATTCGAGATCCATCTGGACGGGTGGTTCTGTGGCATTGAGATTTGTTGCCTGCTTCCCTGGGTACGCCTTGTCTTTGTAAGAAGTTGGGAATAACAAATTAGTGTAGTAACATTGTATTATGCCATGTCACACTAACATTGGCATAAAAGGAGAGGAGATGTAATTTTTCATATCTTTTTGACACAATAATACAATTACAGACTTTCTCTCCCTTCTTGCTCACAGCTTCTATGGCTTCCCCTTCTTTCCTGTCTTTCTCTCTCTAAATCTAGTCTTTCTCTCTCATCGTCACTCTTCTTCTCTCTCTTCCTGCAGTCTTTCTCTCTCTTCTGCAGTCTTCTCTCTCCTCTTTCTCTCTCCCTAGTTCTCTCTGACAAGTGGTATTAGAGCCTGAGTCTTTGATCCATTCTTTTCTTCCATTTTCAGTCCCATTTTCCTATTTCAAAATCAAATTCAGACAAAAATGGTACAAGACAGTGACTAGTGGAGTGATGCAGATCATCTACAGTTAGTAAGAGACTACATCTAGAGATATCCAAGGTCAGATATGGCGGATAATGGATTAAATGGCAGGACGTCATCAAACTTCATGCAAAAATGGAGGTAACTAGGGTAAAGGATGGTTAACCGGGCTTAGTTAGAGGCTAAACTACAGTTACTTTTCAAAAGAGAGCTTTTCTTCTCTCTCTTTCAAGCTTTTGGCTGAAGCTTCCATGGTGTCAAGAAAACCCCAAATACCTCTCTCTGCTTAATATTTCTCACTGCCAAAGCATGGGGCAAAGGTTCTTTGTTGCCTAAGCTTCAGGAGGAGTACCATAGTTGATGCATGCTACAGATTTTCAACCAGACAATAGCCTGAAATTTCCGCCGAAATTTACGCTGAGTTTCCTGCTCCTTCTCCCTGCTCACTCTGCTCCAAATCTTCAGCTCATTGATCAAAGGTTTTGAAGGCTTCATCAAACACTTGTGTACAACAATTTTCAGCTACAGGAGAACTCTGATCAGCCATTCCTTTGCTCAAAACCCTAATATGCAGCAGGGCAACCATAGCCACAGACCTGGAAGCTTAAATTTCTTTAAATTTTGGACTTCCCTGACCTTCAGGGCTTCTCTAAAGCTAAGTACAAGCTGGATAGACTTCAAGATTGAAGACATTGAAGAGATTTCAGTCCGTGCATGACATTGGAGCTCAAATGGAAGGATTATTTTGGGGCTTTTCATCAAGGGGCTTGAATCTTTGATGTTCAAGTGTTTAAGCAAGGCTGAAGCATTGATTCTTCAAGGATTTCATCATATTGGAGTTTGTATGGGCTGATTCTATGGAGATTTCAAACTTTATTACGGATTTATGAGGGATTATGAAGAACTTTTGCATCAATGGGATTGAAGCTGACATCAATCACATTATTCAAGCTTAATGGAGGTATTCTCTTTTATTAATCTCTGAAATCTCTCAATAATCCAATTGGTAATGGCTTTTCCACTTATTGATGGGAGATTATTGATCAATTAATTCACTGGATTGATCAATAAATCAGAGATTAGTGTTAATTCTCATTGATTCCAGTCTATTCCATTGAATTTCATTTTGATTCAATCATTACTTCATCATAGGTATCATTTGATCAGCTTGATGCATAACCTTGATTTGTTTTGTTGATTTTCTTTCACCCAAGCTGAAATATTGTAAAAGGGTAAGTACTAGCAATCAATGAGTCACTGAATTGTATTGGTAAGACCCTTCTCCTATCCCAAATTTTCAAAATTTTATTCAATTGCATCTCATGAAAGGGTGAATGAATATTTCAAAAATGCATATCATGCTAATTGCTTAGAACACTAGCCTCTGCCATGTTGAAATTCCCACCGAGGAAAAAGGTGAATGTCGGGGAAGATAGTGGGACAAAAGAGAGGTGACCCTCCCTCACTATTGAAGATCCCGAAGGGGTGCAACCAACCGACCCGGGGGGAACTTTGCCCACCTCTCGGTGATTCGAAGCCCGTGTAGGGAGCCTGTCATGCCGTTTTATCCCTCACACAGGTACAACGAGTGGAGAATTGAAGATTGAAGACTTTCCATGGCTCAAGTACTTACAGGGTACTTACAGGCGATTACAGGTACACCCTTCATTACTGAAGCACAGGTGCAGGTACTACACGGTACCCACAGGTCCTATATACCCTTTTTCAGGGTTTGGTAGCCATTTGGGGTTACTATCATGCACTACAGGGTCAAAACAGGGCACTTACAGGTCTAGGCAGGGTGCAGGACTAGACAGTTCAGACTCTGAAATCCAGCTACAGAATTTTCTGTCCTAAACTTGTTATAGTATGCTATAGCTCATCTCGAAGAGGGGATTCTTAGCTTCGATTTGCACTAAAAATTTCTAAAATTAGAGCTCCCTAGCAAAAGTTATAGCCGTTTTTCTGACAGGGGATACTGCAGGACTGCACTAATATGGCAGGAGATAAAGGCAAAAATAAGGTCCAGGAAGATTATGCTCAGCAAATCAGGGATTCCATGATGGATAGTACACTTCAAGAGAACCCTGAAGAGCTTCAACAACAAGGAGAAGTCAGTATACTCAATAATACTTTGTGTGCCCATGAACAAAGACATAGCGAATGACATGAGGCCATCTTGTCAAGAATGGAGCAGATGGTTCTATCTACTAATCAAACCAAGGCTTCTATTGATAAGTTAGTGGAATCCAATGAACAACTTATGGCACAAATTTCTAAATTCATGTAGTTGCAAATGGCATCAAGAGAAGTTAATGAGAAGGCTTGTTCAAACAGTGGCCCTTCAGTCCCACTTCAGCCATATAACCAAAATGGTCATGGAAATGGGATTATTGGAAGAAAAGACATTCCAAATAGTTAGTATAAAGTAGGAGAGGCTTCACAGAGGCATGATGACTTTTTGGGTAGTTTGAATGGGGCCAATACTCAAGCTTTTGGACTGCATACTCAAAATTCCAAGGGTGCTCTACCAACAAGAAGATTACATAGTAATTCTCAGCCACCTGTTGGAAGATTTCCGTCTCAATTTGGAGGCTTCGTACTTGGTAATCTTGATCGGTCAATTTTGGGACAGCAACCCTTTCATCAAAGGGAGTTTAAGGACAAATTTTTTTTGGCCAAATTTAATGGTCAGTCATCTTCACCATCTGATTTAGAGGAATGGACCTCTAAGATAGAGTCCTACTTTGATATATACCCTAAAACTGATGATATGAAGATTCACTTTGCTTCCTTGCATCTGGAGGGATTTGCCCATACTTGGTGGAGGTATATCAAGAAAGAAAATATACTTGTAGAGAATTGGGAAGCTTTCAAGGCACTTACGGCTAAAGTCTTTGTTTCGCCTCTTGAGAAAGAGAAGTTAGCACGGAGATGATATGGTTTGGAACAAAAGGGCATGAGTGTAAGAGAGTATACAAACCAATTCCTCAACTTAACCATGTACGTGGAAAGCATCAGTGATGAGGCTAAGCTTCACAAGTTTATGTATGGTTTGGAGCCATCATTATCAGCTGATGTTATGGCACAAAATCCTACTTCACTTTTTAAGGCTATTGAGCTTGTGGAGCGCTATGGAAGAAAGTATAGAAAAGAATCTTCATTTCAACCTGGTTATGGATAGCCAAGGACTGTTTTAAAGCAGGGACAAGTTGGTAACTCTTATGGCAGTAATCATATGCCCAATGGGAGCTTACGGGTACCAACTTATCCTCCATTTAATGCTTCTAGGCCTCAAAGTAATTTCAGGACAGCAAACAATCCAAAAGTTGATTTCAAACAGGGGGACAACAAGCCTAAGTCCATTTCAGCTAATACAAATCCCAAATCTATTCCCGTGGATTATTACAAAGAAAGGAAGGACAAAGGCTTATGTTTCAAGTGCGGGGAAAAGTATATAGCTGATCATGCTTCAAAGTGTATATACAAAAATGCCAAACCTAAGCTTCAGAGTATGTTGGTTTTTGAGGATTTTGAAGATGACATACATGAAGCTAATGCAGTGACATTTAATGCTGAAAATAAAGACCTTGAGGAGGAAGTTGGATACGAGTATTTTTATGATCGAGCCGACTCTTTTCCTTTTGATCCAGGTGGAAGTGTTCCGTTTGACCCTGGTGGATCTTGTGATGAGTCGCTTTCTGCCACTAATTGTTCTATCTCTATGGATGCTTGGACGGGATCTAAGAGCCCTAATACACTTCGTATGAAGGGAAGCATATGTGGAAAGCCAATGTTCATCCTGATAGACAGTGGCAGTACTCATAGTTTTGTGAATAAGTCCATCATGGACAAGCTTAATTGTGTTCCCACAGACTTACAGCAGCCCATTAGAGTTCAAGTGGCTAATGGTGAAGAAGAAATCAACACACAGATTTGCCCTCAAGTTTCTTTGTAGTTGGCTGAAAATTTTGAAGCCAAGGTAAACCTGATCACTCTAGAAATGGGACCCATAGATATTGTACTCGGTTGTGATTGGTTGATGACATTAGGCAAGATCACTATGGATTTCTCACAGTTATATATGGAGTTTATCTCCAATGGATAGCTTATCCATTTACAGGGAATTCCTAGTAGATCAGATTTTCAGCTTATTACCATTCAACAACTCAAAAGAGAGTACAAGAAGCGCTCACAAATATTTGTTTTGCATTTGAATAAAGAAATACAGGATCAGCCCAATAATTCAGCAAACCATCCAGCCTTGACAGCTCTTCTTGAGGAGTATAGAGATCTGTTTGAAGTACCTACTTCATTGCCTCCTAAGAGAGCAGTGGATCACCCCATTGATTTGGAGCCCAACTCAAAGACAATCAATAAGCCACCTTACAGACTATCAAAGTGTGAATGAGAGGAAGTAGCCAAGCAAATCAAAGAACTTCTTGAAATGGGATTCATTGAACCAAGTTCTTCACCTTACGCATCTCCAGTCCTGTTAGTCAAAAAGAAAGATGGATCTTTTAGAATGTGCATTGACTACAGGGATCTCAATAAGATAACATTGAAGAACATGTATCCTATACCTAGGATTGATGATTTGCTTGATGAGCTTAAGGGGGCTCGATTCTTTACGAAGATTGATTTGAGATCAGGGTATCATCAGATTCGCATGCGAGAGGGTGATGAAGTCAAGACTGCTTTCAGGACTGATCGTGGGCTCTATCATTTCTTGGTGATGCCATTTGGGCTTACAAACGCTCCAGCTATCTTTCAAAGACTGATGAATAAGATCTTACAACCTTTCCTCTTTCAGTTTGTCTTGGTGTTCTTTGATGACATCTTGATCTATAGCAAGACTTTACAGGATCGCTTGGCACATATGAGGAGGGGTTTTGATGTATTGAGACATCATAGGCTTTTTGCTAAGGAGAAGAAGTGCTCTTTCATGCAGATTGAAGTGGAATACTTGGGACATATTGTCAGTGAAAAAGGAATACAGGGCTGATCCCAAGAAGGTGTAATGCATAAGAGATTGGCCAATGCCTACTGCTACTACCTCTCTTAGAGGATTCCTTGGTCTATCTTCATTCTATCGCCGATTTATTAAGCATTATGCGGCAATTGCAGCTCCTTTGATTGACAAGTTGAAGAAGGAGGCTTTCTTTTGGGATGTTCTTGCAGATAGCAGCTTCAACCAGTTAAAGGAACTCCTTACTTCTACCCCTATCTTAGTATGCCCGGATTTCTCCAAAGAGTTTACTATATAGTGTGATGCTAGTGGTCGTGGCATTGGGGCTGTTTTGCTTCAAGAGCATGGAGTAATTGCATTTGAGAGCCGTAAGCTTAGAGATAAGGAAATGGCCATGAATGTTTATGACCAAGAGATGTTGGCTATTTTGCATGCGATCAAGAAGTGGCACAATTACTTATATGGCAACCGATTCAGAGTACATAGTGATCATAGGGTACTCAAGTATTTCCTTACTCAGTCAAATCTCACTCCAAAGCAATGTCGTTGGGTAGCTACATTACAGAATTATGATTTTGACATCACTCATACAAGGGGCAAAGATAACATAGTGGCTGATTCTTTTTCTTGTATGTGGGCCTGCAAAGTTTCAGCTATGTCAGAATTACATAATGACTGGATTGAAGAATTACAGGAGGCCTATCTTTTAGATGAGGAATTCAACCAAATCTTTTAGAAATTATAGCAAGGTCCTATGGAAGAAAACTCGCATTACCAACTTAAAAATGGTCTTATTTGGTGGAAAGGCAAGTTTGTTATTCCCTCTACTTCTTCTTTTAAGTGGAAATTATGGAGGAGTTACATTCTTCACCTCTAGCTGGACACTTAGGAGTTTTCGAGACCTATGACAGGATCAGTAAAAGCTTTTATTGGAAAGGACTATGGAAAGATGTCAAGGACTTTGTTATGAAGTGTATGCCTTGTCAACAAAAAAAGGACAACACCCATAAGCCAGGAGGTTTTTACAGCCATTGCCTATTCCTACAGGTAAATGGACTCATATTACTATGGATTTCATTACTGGTTTACCTACTACCAAGAAGGGATGGAATAGTATTTATATGGTGGTAGACAGACTCACCAAGGCAGCTCATTTTATCCCAACCAAGATTCAATTTACTGCTTCTCAAGTGGCCAACCAGTTTATGGAGCATATTTTAAGACTACATGGATTACCGCAGGTGATTGTCCATGATAGAGACTCAAAGTTTATGAGTAACTTTTGGCAGGCGGTATTTACATCTATGGGCACTAAATTGGCTCCATCTATGGCTTATCATCCTCAAACTGATGGACAGACAGAGAGAGTTAATAAATGGTTGGAGACTTATCTTCGCCATTTTTGCTATGATGTCCAAACCTCATGGGATTCTTGGTTACACTTGGCTAAGTTTGCTTATAACAATTCTACTCATGCGAGCATAGGAGTTTCACCCTTTGAGGCTTTGTATGGTTACAACGTGCCCTTAACCACAGTCATCTTTAATGAAAAGATCAATCCTCATGGGAAGGAGGAGTTGGAAAGAATGCAGACCCTTCTTCAGTAATGCAAGGTGAATCTAAGGAAGGCTCAAGATCAAATGAAGATGTATGCTGATGAGAAGAGGAGGCCTTTAGAGTTCCAAGAAGGAGAGCTGGTTTTGTTGAAGGTTCCCAAATCCAAGTACTCTACGTTAAAATATGGATCTAGTAATAAGCTTGCCCACAGGTTTTATGGCCCTTACCGGATCCTCAAGCGAATTGGAGATTTGGCATATAAACTAGAGCTTCCCTCTTCTACAAAGATTCATAACGTCTTCCATGTTAGTCAGCTCAAGCCCTAATATGGTAATCTAGTGGATATAGTTGATGACCTGCCATCCATTGATGAAGATGGTCTTATTCAATACATCCCAGAGGCTGTTATAGGTCAATGTGAAAAGAAGCTTTGAACACGTTCTATTGTGGAATATTTGATCAAATGGAGAGGTTTACCACTTGAAGAGGCTTCTTGGAGACCTGATTCTATATTGGATGAGTATCCATACTTGCGGGAGACATTGGTGGTTGAAGCCTATTGCTTATGGAGCTAGTAATGATGCAGACTGGTTCAGGACATCACGTTGTTTTAGAACAGTTTTTATTGTGCCTAATTTTCAGAGTTAAACTATCTATATGGGCTTAAATCACTCTTCAAGAGCTTCATTTTGATATATGGTACATCCCATTTGGACACTCCTATCAAAAGTTATGGCAGATTTGGTCCAGCAGGGACTGTTTACTCAGCAAGCTGTCTACTTTGTTCTAGGATTATTTGTTGAAGACTTTATGGTTCCATTTGCTTCTGAAGTATTCCAAATCATGTATATAGTTGGGGCTTACTTCCGTTCTTCAATTTCAGCTCATGTAGTAATTGTATTTCATTCAATTCCCATTTGTAAAGCTGTAAAAACAGAGTAGTAATCTGTTCTATCCATCTTTTTCTAGACGCTATCAGGTTTGTTTTTTAGGACAAAAACTTTTGGGAAGGGATGGATTGTAAGAAGTTGGGAATAACAAATTAGTGTAATAACATTGATATTATGCCATGTCACACTGACATTGGTATAAAAGAAGAGAAGATGTAATTTTTCATATCTTTTTGACACAATAATACAATTACAGACTTTCTCTCCCTTCTTGCTCACAGCTTCTATGGCTTCCCCTTCTTTCATATCTTTCTCTCTCTAAATCTAGTCTTCCTCTCTCCTCGTCACTCTTCTTCTCTCTCTTCTTGCAGTGTTTCTCTCTCTTCTGCAATCTTCTCTCTCCTCTTTCTCTCTCCCTAGTTCTCTCTCTAACAGTCTTCAATATCCTGATGACAACAATAGCCGGCACGATCTTCATCATCAACCCCCTGAGCGACGTGAGCTTGCATCCTAACAGGATGGAAACGTGAGTATGGGCTACCCTCTGTATCTATCAGTGAGCATGAGACAGAGGTGGGTTGAGTGACCAGTCTTTCCCTTCAAATCAAATGAGAGGTGAGATGTGTGAACGAAATGTTACACGCACGGGATGGGCCTCTCAATGCACAATGCATGATCTGTTCCTGTGCACTGCACCATAACGCTCCCTGGCCTTCCTTCTTGCACTCTATGCCGGCCCAGGGCGGGATGCAGAACTGAACCATCAAATGCGCACACAAGGCATACAATCTCTGCACAAGTGACAGTGAGGATTACATCAATGGGTCTTAAGAATGGGCTACCCTTTGTATCTTTCAGCAGAGCGTGAGACAGAGGGTGGGCTGAGTGTGACAAATGTTTCTTTAATCAAGTATTAAGAGGTGAGGATTGAGGGACATTACGACCATTGAAGTCAGGTATGTTTCTATTTCCATATGCACCCAAGGGATGGGTCTTTGCCATCAGTACATGACACGTCACTCTGTTCTATACACTGCACTGTAAGGCTCCCTAGCCTTCCTGCTTGCACCTATGCCAGACGGGTTGGACTCACTAATGCACCATCAATTGTGCACCCTGGCATCCCTCTGCACCACCCCCTTGTCAATTCCAAAATCGGGTGTGAGATCTGGGTTTCCATCAATATTATCTCGAGTGATGTAAGTTATGGGGCGAGTGACTATTCTTTCATTCCTCTTGAGTGCCCGTGAGTTGGGTGACTATCTTTCGCCAACGACACCTCCCCTGACGGGCTTCATCAACTAGCTACCTCCCTGGGTGTTGCTGCATGGTCCCTGCGATGCTGGCTGAACGCTGGGGCGAGCTGTGATACCTCTTGTAGCAGACTCCAACCCTTCTATAGTAGCAGTGATGGTTCCTTCGACCATACGCGACTCGGGCCAAGTCTTTCTAACCCTATTCTTATGATTGCAAGTGTACGTTATGTTTTAAGTGTGGGGACGCGAGAGTTCACTTAGTTGACGAGTCCTAGGTTATGTTGCTGCATCTAACCTTGCCCGGTCAGGTCTTAAGTGTGGGGACGCATCCCTGTGCATCTGTTCTATGTATCATCATGAAAATACATCTATCCACCTCCAAATGCGAAAATTCATTTTCTATGCTCTAATGGGGTCCCTTCCCCACTCATCCATTATATTTTACCCTATCTCCAAGGTTGTTCCTTGTCCGTTCGCCTTTATCCTTTGTTTTGACATTTTTACATGTGAACATAGGGCTGGTATGTTAGATTGTTGTTTTGAAGCGAGAAGGACGCGTTCACATGGAAATATATCCAATGAGTGGAAATTGCTTTAAAAATTAATAACTCAAAAAAATAAGGTGGAACAAGGGGATGGAAAAAGGAAAAGTGTGTTAGTCAAAGGGACGAACTGAGTTATGACTTCAGATATCAGGTCCAATGAACATAGGATGTGTTCACATAGAAAAACATAAAACTGTTCAAAATGGGATAGCGGATGAACCGTAAGTCGAAACAAGGATGTAAAAAAAGAAAAAACGGCCAGTTCGAAGGGACAAATAAGGTTATAAGGTTGGATGTGAGTATTAGTGAACGTAGGGTGCACGATGTGGTTGTCCTTTTGGTGTCGGTGGATGTTCACGTGCATTCACGCGCCAGGACGCGCGTCCACCTTGTTCGTGCGGTAGGGTCTTGCAGCCATTCGTATGCAATCACAGTCATCAGGCAGCACTATGCATTAATGGTTAATAACAAACTGCAATCTAATTTGTACATGGTTAAAATAAATTTGATAGTGTTCACCCATCCACGTTCACTGCACCATAGGTTTATGCAATGCGTTTATGGGGGTTGGGATTTGTTAAGTCTAAGATGTTGGTCTTATTAATCTCTCTTTATTCTGTTGGTCCAAGTCTTGGATTCTGTTTGAATCTGGTTATTGTCTGGGATACTGTGTGTTTGAGTTTTTATTTTTGATTGCTTGATTATGCGGGATCAGGATACCTGCTTGTTGTATATAGCATGAAGCTTTCGGTTGCACGAGTACATAGGTCATATCAAAAATTTTCTGTAGGATGTGGATTGTTTGGGGAAGTCTGGTCGTCGTCTGTCCTTTGTTTTGATATTCTTCTCAGTGATGATTTGTTTGGGTTTTGAAGGAAATTTTTTGTCTTTTTCCTTGGTTATCTGTGTGGGTTTTTTGTTGTAGTCTGAATGGCATCTACCTCTATTCCTCCTATTGTCATCCAGCATGTTCCGTTGCCGGTGCATGACTATGCTCTTCTCCTGGAGGCGGATTGCATTCACCGTGCTAGTCTTCATCCTTTTGTGGCTTTGAAGTTTCCGCCAGTGGGGACAACATGATTTGCTACTCCTTCGTGGCATCCTACAAGAACCAGTCTAGCTTGGTTTATAACCGATGCTTTTGCTTATCCACAACCAATATCAATTATGCATTGTGTTTGCCTCTTTTAGCGTCTTTCGTTCCTAGTGGAAATCAATTACTGACAGCTGAGGAGATCCTTTCTCTCTTGGAGAAAGAAACCTCTACTCCTTTGGTCTCCAGCAAAGTTATCACCAGTTTTGGGGTTTTTGTAGCTCACATCTCCTCCCCGATATGGAAACAACTTTGCCAGTTTTTGCAAGACAAGTTCATGTCAAGGATGCCTACTTCCAAATATCTCTCCAAGGAGCTGTTCATTTCTTCTATTATAGGATCCTAAAGGGAGCCAAGTTCAATTGGGCAGCATTCATGCTCACGAAGATGGATCATCATTTTCAGAGAGTTCGGAAAGGTCAGGGCAGTAATGTCTCCTACGGTGTTTTTCTTCAGAAGATTATCTCCCTTACATCTCCTCCTGGTGGTGTCCCAGTTCCTGATCCTGCTCCTCTTCCGAAGCAACCTCCACCTTCTATTCCAACACCTCCTCCATTACAGCCCAATTTTGATTCGGAGGATGAGCCCCCTGCTAGATTCTCTCGTAGTAAAAGAATACGTACTAAAGGGCCCCTTAGTCGTGTTTCTATTTCAGTTTCTGATTCTCCTGCACAGGACTCCATTCCTCCTATTTCTACCAATTCCCTTCCTTCATTCTTGTCATCTCTTAATCTATTTACAACACAAAGGGATGGGCAATTGGATAAACAGATCACTGCTTCTTTACAAACAATGTTAGCTAGACCTTTGCTTCCTCAGCTAGTTTCTGGTATCCAGGCTACATTAGTGGAGACTTCACTAACGACTTGTCTTCAGTCCATTTTCATAAGGGTGTATACTTCCTTGCAGGACAAAGTGGATTCCCTAACTAGTCAATTGAGTAAGGCTTTGGAGGATCTAACATCTGAGAAATCCTCCCTAACGGATATTTACAAACAAATGACTGAAGCTACTACCCTAATGGATTTCCAAAAGGCCATCATTCAAAAGTTAGAAGCTCAAGTAGTTATCCTGGAAGCAGAGAATGCGTCTTGACTAAAGAGAAGAATTCTGACCTTGAGGAGATGATTGACTTAGCCAGTAGGCGGGGTACTTGTGAGGGTCAGCTACAGTTTTCTCAGGAAATTGTTGAGTCACGCAAGAAGATGATTGCAGAGCTTAATCAGAAGATTGTTACTCTTTCTATTCCTCCACCTCCTGAGGTTTCTTCTGTAATATCTTCCAATGAGGAGCTTGACCAGTTAAAGTAGAAGGCAAAGTTGTGTAATGGTTTTTCAACTAAGTAGAATGCCTTCAACAACGAATGAACTGTCTGCAAGATGATTTTACTAGTTATGCTAAGCTGGTGTCACCCACACCTCTTTTTGGATCAAGTATAATGAGCAGCATTTTGCCTTGTATATCTCTTTGAGCAATGTGGATTTAGAACCTCCAGAGGATGGGTGGTAGAATTTGTGGTGTGCAGATTTGCTGAAGTCTGTGTTTGACACATTTGTTGATGAGCTGATTTCACATGAAGTACAGTTGATGTCTTTCATGTATCTTATGGGGCATTTGCAGATTCCTGATGAGGAGGATTTGAATTTGTATGTGGGAGATGTGATCTTACAAGCATGATGTATGTGCACTCAGTTGAGCTCCTACTATAGCAGATAGTTTGAAGCATTATCATGAGTAGATGTCTTGGTGTAGAGGACATGCTTAGCATCTACCTTTGGAAGATGTTGCTTTGGAACCTCGTCGCCTCAAGGGTGTATTCCACAAATCTGATATCTAGCCTTTGCAAACTCAATGGTTGCATCATATTGCTGATCATCCATTATTCATTGATTCTTTTTTCCAAGATCTTGCTTATTTTTGCTCTTTTTATCCATTAGATCCCACTGATCTTTTGTCTTATTCTCTTATGTCCTATTGTTTTCCATTGTATATTTTCCTCCTCACTTCCAACCCTGATACTATTCCTTTGTTGCCTTTTACTCCTTCTAATTCCCCTCACATTCTTGTTTTTACTTTTTGCCAATCCGAAATTATCGCCTACCCCTTCTGAACCTCCTCATGTAGTTCCTCCCGTTCCTTCTATTTTCTCAGCAGATTTCCTTCATAAGTTTTTGCTGAAATTTCCATCTTTTCCATCTTCCTTATCTCTTCATTTCCCTTATTTTTATAATCTATCATATCCTCATTTACAATGCTCTCCTCTTATTCCATTCCCCTCTCCTTCCGATTTTATTAACCTTTCTCCTCAATCAGTGATGGATACACCAGGGTATGATAGTGACATACTTTGTCGACGACAATGGACACTGCATGATTCTGTGGTGACAGGACCGATGTTTTACTGGCCTTTCATTCCAGGATTCTAGGATACCTCTGCAGCATGTTCGAACTCTTACCTTCATTTTGCTCAGATGCATGCTCATTCTGAGGATACCTCTGTACCTCTTGCAACTCATTTTTGCTGGTACCTTGCTTTTATGCATCAGCAGTCTAATCTGAACACTCACAAGTGCATCCCTCGTTTGATCATCAATTCGAATGTGGATGTGACTCTGCTGCTCAGATGAATATTCTATATTACTTCACGCAAGCTTTCCCCACCAGGTTTCTTATTTTGTTGAAAAGGATGTGTTGTATACAGTTCCTCCAAAATGTGCCTTTGCATTTTGTAGATGAGAGTAAAACTCTGGAGCGTCTCAAGTCTAGCATGCAGTTTAAGAAGAAGTGTCTGCATCCTGTTTAGCAGTGGAGTTCTTTTTGGATATATCAGTTCTTTTTCTTTAATAAAAATCTTTTTCTGTGCTCTCCATTTTTTGGGGGCATGTGCCATTCAGATTACCTGGTGTTGTATTTGTGTGAGTTGTATATGTGGTATGTATATATTGTTTATCTTTGTTGGATGGAGCTGAAGTTGAAGATGGATTGATGAACAAGATGTTGGACTACAAGCTAGCAGAAGATGATGTTGATTCAAAGAAAACTCTTATATCCTTTATGACTTTGTGTTGCTAACAATTTAAAAAAAGTTGGAAATAATATCCAAAAGGGTGTTTTCCTTTCATCGTAGTGACTTACATTCTTCCTTTCCTTAGGTTGCGAGGACGCTTCCTTTCTAAGTCTGGGGATCTATTGAGAGTGGAAAAGACTGAATTTTTGATTGATTTTTGTTGTTTTTGAGGTCTGAATGGTTGGATTTAGAGTGATGTATGGTTGTTAATGGAAGTTTTTGAGAGTGTTTTGGATGATATTGATTATTTTTTGGAATTTCATGATGATTTTTAGTGGAAATATGAGGCTCTATGATGTTCTAATAGGTTCTATTGAGGTTTTGATTGGTTCTGATACCTTCTGTATAGTTTTTGTTTTGTTCTAATTTTCTTCTGTATGAAGCATGGATTGATGATTGATGAATGTTGAAATCTTTTGAAATCTTATTGAATAGTTTTTGATAGTTTGAAATGGTTTTATTATGAGTTATGAGGTTTTGTTGTTCTCTGATGACCTGTAACCCTCTGTAAATATTTTGTAGAGCCTCTGTTTCTGTTCTGTCTCTGTTATGTTCCTGTTCTGTTCTGTTCTGTTCTATAGATCTTCTGTGTGTAAGTGTTCTCTGGAATGTATGTGTGACTTTGGAAAATTTCTCTAACTTTTGGAAAGGATGAATCTAATTTTAAAAGAGCTAAAACAAATGGAAGAAGTAGCTACTGAGGTTTGAAGAGAAGACTGGAGTGACAGAGACAGGAGCGAGATATGAAGGGTTACTGTAGTGGCTCTGGAGCCTCTTTGACACAGACATACCTCTTGGGAGGTGTATCCATGACCTAAGAAGAATTATTGAGAGTCATTATTGAGTATTGTAGTGAGGAGATGATGTATTATTGAGAGAGAGAGAGAGAGAGAGAGAGAGAGAGAGAGAGAGAGAGAGAGAGAGAGAGAGAGAGAAAGCCAGAGATAGTTAATTCTATCAAAATAGTGTCTCTGTATATGAGAGATTAAGAGAGAAAACTATGAATACATTGAACATGAATACTATGTGATTGATTTCCATTAAAAAATGGTGTATTCCTTTATGTTCCTTGTTCTATTGATGGATTCTATGAAGATGTTGAAGATTATGGTTGATTCTATCAAATCCAAGGGAGGTATCTACTATGATGTTGCGTGAAGATTTGCTGTTTTCTTTGTTTTGGTAATTTAAAGAATGAATTAAAAGCTTGTTGATGTTACAAGATAGATTTTCTTGTAGTAGAATCCCTTTTCCTTGGTGTCTCTCTTGGGGCTCTTACCGATAAAGATTCTTCTTCTCTTGAGCTTCTTTTGGAGACCATAGTGGTACTCTTGAGCATTGAATACCTTGAATAGGGTTTGATAAAGATTCCTCCTTAGTGATTCCTTGGCAAACATTCATTGAAGAAGAGGACAAATCCTTAGATGTTTCTTCCTTCATAGAAGTTGTAGAGCGTAGCTTGAGAACTCCTTAGTGGGGGCACAAAAAATGAGGGCTGAAAAGATGAATGGGTTGCCTCTTACCCACCCAACCTCCAATCCTCACTAAGAGAACTAAAGAGGGACACCACCTAGCCAAAGGGAGGATGGGCTAGGACAAACCTTTTCTCAAAGAGAATGGAAAGAACCAAGACACAACTTCACGAGAGAGAATATGTATACTAGATACCATATTAGAATATGAGAGAGAAAGAGAGATGACAAGAGAGGGAGACAAGAGGAGAAGAGATAGAGGAAGCTTGCCATTATGTATTTATGGAGTGAGAAGATGAAAAGAGAGGGAGACAAGAGGAGAAGAGGTAGAGGAAGCTTGCCATTATGCTACATAATAAAAAAACTCACTCATAGCTTACCTCAAAGAGATGGACTAGCATGAGGGTATTCTAGAGTGCTCTCATGTGCTTGTTATTGTCATTGTCCTCTTTACATCTCCATGGGCTCCTTATATAGCCTCCGTGAGGGATTAGATTAAGCTAATCTTCTTGATTAATATAATCCTAGATGATGTATGGCATCTTTGAAAATATGGAGAATAGTGGATGGGATAAGTCCCCACCTTGGTCATCATGCAAGAAGCCAAGGGTGGTGGTAGAAAAAATAGAGAAAATGAGCTAGATTACAAGAGGTGGATGCCCAAAGCACATTATTATAATATATTTACAAGAAGGATAGAATGGAAAGTTGATGTGGTGAAAGAGAGAAGGAAATTGCATGTAGCCAACAGTCTGCGCCTTTGTAACTTCAAATCGGTGAAGAATCTGGAAAAAAATTCTTTTGCAACTTTGTAGACCATATTAAAACCGATCAGGCAACGTGGGAATTTTCTTGAAATTTTCTTTTCCTAAGGAGTTATTGAGATTATAAAAAACGGCTTCCAAAGTTACTTTGACTTTAGTTCCTTATATATATATAAATACATATAAGCATGTGACAGAAGCGGTCCATGCTTGTAAGCTTTTGTGTAAGATCCAAATGACACCATGATGTGGATATTGACTTGTGTACTAGGGTGAGGTGTCCTCTAATGATTGTGATAGATTCCAAATCTTAGTGATGCAGGTGGAACCCACGTGTAGAAATTTGGGTATATTGGGATTTGGTTGGAGAGAAGGCCTAGGGTTTGAATTTGTGTTTGAAGCATAAGGTCCTGTCTAGGGTTTATGAAAAAAGAAGAAGGAACAAAGAAATTTTGATTGAATCTTTGAAAGTTAGAATTGAATTGCTTTGTACAAAAGCTACCATTAGTTGGAAATTGTTGAGGCTTGTATCCCCATATTGGGAAATATGGGAATTTCCCATAAGTTTGGGACACGTGGTCAAATCTTTGGATTTGTCATAACTTGAACACTATAACTCCAAATTGAGCGCTCTATAGCTCAATAGATTCCATTTTTCAAGCGCTTTCCAATGATAGGTCACCTCATATCGTTTTGAGAAACTTATGGGCATGCTATCCAGGTGCCACCTTTTTAGTATTCAAAAAATGGAAATTGGGAGATTCCCAAACTCACTAATATTGTGTTCTGTTGAAGTTTTCGGGATTGATTCGGGAAGAACTGTGTGTACACCTGCTCAGAGAGAGATTAAAGAGTGAAATATTTAAGCTTTAATATTTAAGCAGTGTGAACACTTGCTGAGAAGGAGATTAAAGAGTGAAATATTTAAGCTTTAATAAAGCTTAATAGCTTTAAGCTTTAGGAAATAATAACTTTAAGGAATTGTTTTGGAGGCTAGTCCTTTGAAAAATCTATGCACTCACTCAACTCCTAGGTGTAATCCATTTCCATCTTCACTAAGATAACTATCCCTTTTACCCTTTACATTGACATCCCTCCTAAGAACTTGTTCCCCCCATTTGCTAGAGTTATTATAATCGAGAAGCAATGTAGCATACCTAGTGCTTGAAGAGTAAACCCAAAGTGATATGCTAAGGCTCTTGATAGGGGTTTTGGCCAAATTTTGTGGTAGAAATCCGGTTTGTAAAAAACCCGGATCAATGTCTGCCAAAGACATGATGCCATGGAGAATCGTAAGTGGCCAATGAACCCTATTTTAGTTAATTTACCCTTCAAAAAGTGGGGTATTGATTTTCTTGGACCAATATACCCTTCATTGACTATGCGAAAGTGTTATTCTATTATAGCAACAGACCACTTTACAAAGTGGTCTGAAGCTCGAGCAATAGTGAAGGATAATGCTAAGGAGATGGCGAGTATTATTATGGAGCAAATTGTTTGCCATTTTGGTCCACCTAAGGAGATAGTGTTTGATTGAGGGGCACATTGATGCACCCTTAGTTAAACGAAAATGCTTAGAACCCTACCAAAAATTGTAAAAAAAATTTACAAAAGTGTATACAATTAGCACATTATTACCAAATTTTTATATTAATCCTATGCAGAGGTGGTCGTAGTTATTGCCTTTGGAAGACGGTCCAGTAGTCCAGCAAGAGGGAAAAGAAGGATATTACATTGAGCATAGTGCTCTAGGATTTGTAGTGGAGAACAAGGGGTTATTGCTAATCTTCATAGAGATTATAAGTTGTAAGGTAATTTAGAGGTGGGAAGAGAGATTAGAGATCTTCTAGGGACAGTCACTAGTGCATTTAGGGAGTTGATAGAGGTGTTTAAATAATGATCTTGAGAGGATATAAGAAGTCTAGCCAAAAGAACACTTAGTGCAAGTCCTATTTATCAGGCAAAACTAAGAAGATTGCATCTTACTCATGAATAAGGAGGCTTAGTAACTGTAAAATATCTCTCTCTTACCGTTTGACTGTATTTTACATGCACTACATGATTGGCATGTAAGTTGCTAAGTGAATGGGGATTTTAAGGTCTAACCTTAATTGATTATGGAAGAGACTAAAATGAAATTAAATAAAAAAAATGGAAGGAGATGGTTGCAATGGGATGAAGGGGTGATGTGAGAGGGCGTCATCTTGGCAGAGTAGGAGAGGGGCCAAGATGATGTCAATTTGAGAGAGAGCATAGAGAAAGAGAGAGAGATGGAGGGTGCCATCTTTGGCCATTTGATGGGTGTGATTGGAGTAGAAGGAAGTCCACAAAAGCAGAAAGAAGGCAATTTAACTAATTAATCTCCAAAACAATGCCAATCACTATTCTTCTCCTCCATTGCCATGTCGTTTCTCTAATCATCAATATGGAGCTTCAATGTACTCGGGTAAACTGAGATTGTAGGCCTGTAGAAGAATTTTCCAGCTTCCAATCGCTCTATTTTGTGCGCAAATCCGTGGAGAGATGAGCTAGGTCTTCAATTAGTTTTCTTCTTCTTCATGAAGTCGTCATCTGTTCAAGAAGCCATAGCCATTTACATTAAGCTTTTACTTAAAGCTTAATGTTTTAAGCTCATAAGGGACATTCATATTTCCATAAGTCAATTAGCAAGTGAGGAGTTTCGGGGAAGTGAAAAGTGAAGAGCTTATGTCCAAGACGACTGGGTGGACGACATTTCTTGGTTAGACTATGGGACGCACACCTCCAAAGATGAAATTTCGACGTGCACGTTACCGCATAAGCGCTCCATTTCTGTTTAACAAAAATAAGTAGTGTGATGCTACAATTTTCTTAGTTTAGACTTTTTATCTAATGCCTTTAAGCCTATTTTTCCACTCTAAAGGGTTGTTGGTATTTATTTATGATCGATTTTATTTTTAAAAAAGGTTAAAAATGCATAAAAATGGCTCTAAAACTATATATATGTATATATTTATAATTTTTTGGGTAAATATTGATCTAATATAATATTTTTGTAATAAAATTTTTAGTACCAAAACTTTGTTTAAATTTTTAAACAAATTTAGAGAAGATTTAATATGCTTTAAAATTCAAAGATAATTAATTTGAGTGAAAATTATAGTATTTATTAATGGAAAATTATATTTTATATCAACAAAAATTATGACATCTCATGAGAAAGTTGAGAGTAGAATTTTTGATGTTTTAGTGAACTTTTTTAAAGTTTAGAGAAAGAAAAATAACTTATTGTTACTTTTTAAGGAAATTTTATATAAAATATGGTGTTTCTAATTTTATGCAAACTAAGAGTGTACGCATTTTGTTAATTTATGTCATATGGGTATGAGGGGAGCATAAAGGTATTCTCAATTTTTGCTAAGGTTAGTAAATTTGTTATGATTGATTAAAAAACAATTAATAGGGAATAACTACAATCATAAAAATTATTAAACAACACCGAAATTTACAGTTTGTTAACACGATGGCATGAGGGAAAGCCTCAGCATCTATGTTGAAACTCTATATTTTATTTACATAAATATTGCTTAGGTGCTCGAGAAAATAAAGAGTGAAGGGCCATTAGAGTAATTTATAAATTAAGGGGAGACATTGGGTTTAAAATGAACTGTGTGTACACGTAAGAGTATCGAAGGAACCTATTTTCATCTTACTTGATGTTTAGTTTAAAGAGAGGAGAAAACGATGCTATTATCAAAAAAAATATTTATTTTTTTAAACATTAAAGAGCAATGATGGATTTAATATTATGAAGAGGGATTGCTTGTTGAAAGTGGGATTAAGATTTATGTGTTTTAAGGAACGTTAAATTAATTTCTTCTGAAGGTTTTCATTTTAATCACAAATAAAAAGAATGAATTTATTAAAAGATGGAGAAAGACAAAGGAAATTTAAACGGAGAACAACTATAGATCAAAAAGATCTATATTTAGAAACAAATCTCTTTAAAGTTCAACAAGTTACAATTCCTGGATAAACTGTCACGAGTATGGAAGGAGAAAATTATGAGAAGCTGCCCCTAAAAGATGGGGGGGAAACCATAACTATCCTACGCTTAGCATTCTAGTGCCCAATCTAGAGACCTCGTCGTGAAGTGATTATTGAAAAGAGAAACAAAAGAATTGAGTGGATTTGCTTAGTTCTTAGGCATTGAATGATATTAGTTAGACTACTACAGCAAAATAGTATCATAAATACTTGGAAGGTTAGATGGAGCTATTGAAATTAGTGGCACTTATCACCTATCTAGTGCAACAACTCTTAGCAGTTGGCTTGGCAATCTGGTTAAAAGTGGCTTAGTCATTTTTTAGTGCATTTGCTGGGAGTCAAGTGCACTTGGTTAGGGGGTGAGTCTCCCTAAGATATTCGATTCATGTATCCAGAGGCTTGAAAATTTCTTTTGACACAAAAGACATGAGAGAGATAGCTGAAATTTTAGGTCTAATTCTTGACCAGAAGGAGAAACTACTATATGGAGAAGAAGATCTAGAATTGCCGACTATTCTCAAATTATTGAGCGCATATGCAACCACAAAAACCTTGATTTTGTAGCTTTAGGAGAAAATGTTTAAGTTGCAAGAAATTTGCAGAGAATGATATTAGTGGGTACTAAATTAGTGGTGGATGAGTTCTGAGGAGAGACAGAGACAACAAACTGAAGCTTGGGACCAGCGTGCAAGGGAACGAGCCGCTCGACTGGAGGCTTGGCTACTAAAGAGGTTAGAAAAGGTGAATGCTTTGCTGAATTTGGGAATAGGCATTGCGTCAAGCTCAAACGTGGAGATGCTTGGTCCTAACATACCATTTGATAGAACCCCATCACAAGCAAGTGAATAAGATTCATATCAATGGAACCAGGCAATTTCAAGTACTAGTAGTTCCACTAGAGAGAGGAGTAGACAAAGTAGCGAAAGTATAACAAGTGAAGCTAATGCTAAAATAGGAAGTAACAAACCATCCATTGATTGGGACTTAGAGTCAGATTCTGGATTCTGCCAATCATTTAAAGAGCCAAGGAAGGCTTCGTGGATAGAGCGAGTAGAAGATTTTGGATTATGGTTCTTATTTAGGATTCCTCTCCAAGGGGATTCATTTCAAAATGTACATGATCTAGGGTTGAGATCCCTATTCAAGGAGTCTAAGAAAATTGTGTGGGTTGACCCTACTCAAGGTTTTGGGCTAGGGACATTATTTAAAGAGACAAAGGATCGAATCTTGTAAGGTTAGCTGATTTTACCCAATTTGGTGGACTATGGGACGAAGATCCTGATGCTCACATGCAAAGGTTCAAGGTGACTTGTGTAGCAAATGAGATAGTAGATGATGATCAAAAGTTGCATATTTTTCCAGCGACACTAAAAGATGAAGTAGCTAGATGGTACAGTAATCTCAATGCTCAAAATAAAGGGACCTATGGTACCTTATCAAGAGCATTCTTAGAAAATTTTCGACGGCAAGGTTTCCAAGATCGGTTAGCTCTTCAATTTGACTATTTATTCCAAGGAGCACCTGAAAGTGTTGACCATTACATTGAGCATATGGAAACGGTTATTCGAAAGATGAATCTAGCCCCTGATGAGCTTACAAAAAACTATAAATTTATCGACAGACTTAATCCTAAAGTCCATAAGCATGTTAGCCTACAAAGTCCAACTACACTAGCGGATGCTAAAACGTATGCTAGATGGTGGAAAGAAGTGCAACTTAGCCAACAATGATAGAAGGATCTATTCAAAGAACCTTGAATAAAATACCCTACCAGTACTTTAAGTGGGGTGCCTAAGAATGTGTCTTATGTGACCGTTTCATTCAATCCATCTGCAATTACAAATTCCAATGTGGCAAGTGTACCTTTAAATCCATATATCTCAATCTCGGCTTACATGATGTAGAAAGGCGTGCCTTCTATGCCTCAGAATTAATCCAATTTAATGTAGTAGAAACTATTGCAAAAATTTATTCAATAACAACACAAGTTGCTAATGCACAACATCCTTCAAGTAGCATGACCTCAAACCCACCTAGATCAAATATTTGGTGTGGTAAGTGTCATGGTTATGGCAATGTGGCGACTGAATGCCCAATGCCTTCACGATTAATGCCTGATCATCCTCCACTCTGTACTTTTTGTCTTAAAATGGGGCATTTAGAAACAAATTGTTGGCATAAGATCGGCCAACAACAACAACAATATCGTGTGATGCAAAAAATTAAAATTACATGAATTGCAACAACACTACTTACGAGATTGGGCAACCCACTCAACCCTTTAGGCCCCATGGATTGCCTACCCAAGGCAGACCTAGAGTGCCATGAAACAACTACAATAGTAATGAAAAATGAGGAATAAATTATCCTTTTAGGAGAAACAATGGTAGTTTATGTAATTCAATGGGGCAAGGTGGACAACAAATGCCTAGAGGACTAGTAATTTGCTATTGATGTCAACAAGAAGGTCATATAGCTACATATTGTCCAAATGCCCATAAAAATCAAGACTATATCCCTCCTTGTAGGAGGTGTAGTGGCAAAGGGCATTATGAAGAGAACTGTCCTAAGCGAGAGGAAAACAAAACTAATGACAAAGGTAAACAAGTCTTGATGAACCTTCAATGTCCGCTGCAAATTTAGTTGAAGTAGAAAAAAAAGTGCAAGAGAGTAATGTTAAGTAAAAAATTTAGCTCCGTAGGGTGACTTTTAAGGCTTGACCCCATGATTTTTGTCATTATTAGAGCACAAAAGCAACAAAAAAAGGAGCAAGGTCTAGAGGGAGAGAGTCCACATCCAAAAGAAACTGTGAAGGTTAAATCTAAGGATGTAGATACTAACATAGAGCTACTTGAGTTGCATTCTCCTCAATAGTCTTCTGATCATCCGTTATTGCTCATGCCCCTGGCAAATCCCAAGCTCCAAGTAGGGGTAGCTCCTTTTTTTGAAAGACTCATATCTCTAAAAGAATAGAGCAAAGAGTAAGTGGAAATAGTGAATAAGATTTTTGGGCAGCATTGGAGGAAATAAACTTAACAATTAACCCAAGACAGCTGCTTGAAATAGCCCCTATATGTGGAAGGTAGCTTTATCATAAGCTAGTTTGACGTAGGAGGAAAATGATCGAGACTAACACTTCTAAAGTAATTGCAAATGCATCCAAAAATTAAAAAACTAAGGAAGTAAAAATTGTAGATCTATTTCTGGATCCAGGAGCACCAGCTATAGACACAACCATCAATGGACATTTGTTGAATAAAGTACAATTGGATGGTGGTTCATCAGTCAATTTAATGACAAACCAAATGGTCCGAGAATTAGGGTTGAAGAATCTAGAACCTACTCATATTTATTGAGGGGTTGGAACCCCTCTTTACACACCTCTATAATTTTTACCTTGAGATATATTTAGTACTTTCTTTTCTTTGATATTTTGGCAAGCTTCTCTAACTGCCTCACACAAGCAGATACTCCTAGGACATCTCCCTAGCAAGCAAGAAGGACAGAGTCACAAGGACTACCCTCTATCACAGGTCTTTAATGCTTGATAATGTTCTAACAGGAGGTAGACAACTACTCAAATCTCCCCCAGATGTACCTAACCAAACCCTAGGACGTCATGCCTTGATTCAGTTAGTCCCCACAATTGAAGAGAAAATAACTCCCACATACACATATAACACTATTAGCTTAAGGGGAAAACTCAGAAAGGTGACGATACCACCTAGAATGACCACAAGAAGCTCCTCTGCATAGCAAAGACTCCCTCCAAGCACTTTGTCCAACCTGTGTGATGCAATCACCAAAATAGAAAACCATTAAACGTACCCACACCAAATAAGCATATGACCCTCTTGGCCTAAAGACATACAACATTTCACAACTAACAAAAATGTGTTAAAATATTGAGAATGCATACTAAGGAGGATCATTGATGAGCAAATATACAATCATGATGAGGCATAAGTAATGACAAAGAAGAATAACTAATATTATCCGAGCATAATGCAAGTACAACTAAATGATAATGATAGATGAAACGAGTGTGGGGATGAGTGCCTTTTATAGGGTTATAGTAGGTGGTATTGGTATGTGGAAAAAGGTTGAAAGTGACCATGGTATTCACCAACTATGGTTTTAATAAACCATGCATACATGACCTAGTCTAAGGCTTTATTTGCAATGTGCTTCTTTGCCTTGTTTGTTCCTTACAAAGAGGCTATGGTGGATGTGATTGCACATTTCTCAACACCCCTCCTGAATCACAACCAATAAAGACACTGAGTATACATCGGCTATCATGAGTAGAACCTTGCTAAGTGTAGATATGGAAAGAACCAACCATACAAAGCTAGAGGCTGTTACAAGGCCTCACTAAGTGTGTAGAGGCTGTAGTGTGCAGAGATTACATGAGGAGTATAGGAGGTTATGGTGAGAACATTAGGAAAGTCCACATTTTAAACTTAAAACTTTCTATCAAGAAATGAGCTACAAAAGAGGGACTGGCGAGTCCTATCCTTTTGTTCTTGGGTGTCTTCTTCTTCTTCTTCTTCTTCTTCTTCTTCTTCTTCTTTGTTGTCTTCATCTTCTTTGACTGTAGCAAGATATGCTCTATGAGACCTTTTCTTAGCATGGCAAATTTCTCAATATGCCCAATTTTCTTACAAAAGTCACAGACTATGCTATTCTTCCTTTTCACATAGAGGAGTTGTTGGTCTCCTCTTGGGATGCTTGTTTCTCCCTTGCTCTTGATCTTCTTTTCCTCTTCCAGGAGAGAGGCTTTGATATCCACAAGCTTTGGCTTTGGCATGTTGATTAATGTGGTAGACGCATTATCAAATTTAGGTGGAAGACTCTTGAGAAGCACACCAACACAAATGTCTTCATCCATCTACAAGTTGATTCCTGCAAGTTGTGTCAACAAGCTTTCCATATCATTTCAAATGAGTTGCAAGTGAGGTACTACTTTTCATGTAAAGCCTAAAAAATTCAATTAGTAAGCCATATTTGGAGGATTTTGAATAAGCTCCAAACATAGTTTCTAATCAATCCCATGTTGCTTGAAAGTTTTCACAATCATCAACATGATGAATGTAGTTGTCATCAAGTTCGAGCTTGATAATAGATTGAGACTTATCATCATTTTTATCCCATATGACAAAGTGTAGATTTCCCTAGTTTCTTCTCTTGACCACTTGTGATTGACCACAAGCCTTTCTTCATCAGGATAAGTTTGGTCCTAGTTTGCCATGTATGGAGTCCGACACCGTTGAACTGAGCTATCAATGAGTCCTTGCCCATGTTGAGGTTGCATGACAATCTACAAATTAGCTCTAAAAATTTTAGATTTCAGCAACAGAAGAGTTGAGCACAAGTGCCAAGAAGCACTAGGTGATTAGTATCAAGAGATACTAGGTGACTAGTATGCCCTTTGAACTTGAGATCTTCAAGGTCTTGCAGGTCCGAGTTTTCCCCTCCTTGATTTGATGCTAGAGTAGCACAAAAAACTTATATTTGATTAGAGGAAAATATGATTGTGTTAGATGACATAAGTGCTAAAAGCACTAGATGAGTGTCAATGGACACTGTGCTTGCATCTTCTTGGATTGGACTTGAATCTTCCAAAATGTCCCCTTCTTACTGGTTTGATGCCTCAAGTTTATTGGAAACTGAGTAAGAACTCTTAAACCAAGTGGAAAAAACTCCAATTGATTGAAAAGAGTGAGAAAATAAAGTGAAATAGATGCTTGAAGTTGGAAGAGCTATGGCTTCTTTGTTAGGGTTACAACATGCGGCTAATTTTTTGTTGATTGCAGCACATAGAGTTGATCATTTTCAAAAAAATTTACATGGATAGAAAGCCTATCTCATGAGCTTTCAAAGCCCCATGATCATCGTCAAGAATGGTGGACTGCACGCACGATGTTAGCAGTACGACACTTGTAGGCGCATTTTGGGCAACAGCCTAATTTAGGCACAATGCTAGAGCAAGGAGGTGATAATGTTGAGCTTTGAGGTGATAGGGAACAGTGCTTGGAGAAAAGGAATAGTTCCCCAGAGGAAATTACGAGTTGAAATGGCCTGGTATGAGAGATTCAAGCTCTCCATTGAAGGTGGGTGGCTGTGAAGGTAGGTGGGAGATTCATGGAAAAGTGGAGGAAGCCTGAAATTCAAAATGGAATGACCCAATCGGTGGCCTAATGACTCATTAGCTTGAAACCCACTCTGATGCCATGTTAAAATATTGAGAATGCATACTAAGGAGGGTCACTAATGAGAAAATATACAATCATGATGAGGCATAAGTAATGACAAAGAAGAACAATTAATATTATCCAAGCATAATGCAAGTACAACTGAATGATAATGATAGATGAAATGAGTGTGGGGATGAGTGCCTTTCATAAGCTTACAGTATGTGGTATTGATACGTGGACAAAGGTGGAAAGTGACCATGGTATTCACCAACTGTGGTTTTAATAAACCATGCATACATGACTTAGTCTAAGGCTTTATTTGCAACGTGTTTCTTTACCTTATTTGTTCCTCACAAAGAGGCTATGGTGGATGTAATTGCACATTTCTCAACAAAATGGCCCTCTTGGCCTTAGGAAATAAAACATTGATAGAAATGGCCCTCTTGGCCTTATGAAATAAAACATTTTAATCCAATTCAGTATTGCCTACTATTGAAACAATCCCTTGGACCTAATGTTACTCTACTAAAGCGCAAAACCAAGGCTTCTTAGGCCCTACAATAAGTTCATCAAGTTATTAGCCAACCCCATGCATAAATAACAATGGGTATCCAATGGATATGATGATACGCAATCCTATGCATCCATGATAGAGTAGAAAGGTGCTCACTTGCTACCTGACTCATAACCCAAACTAGCCATCGGTGGCTAAAATATGATATGTCAACAAGAAGTCCCCCAAAGTAGTTGAGGGCTAATGTTAAGAGGTAATTGTAAGGGTTCCCCTGGACTACAATTGAAAAAGACATCTTCCATGAAAGCATAGTTAGCCAAGGAATCCATAAAGTGATTCCATTGTCGAGGAACTAACTGACAAGTCACCGTCTCAAAATTATGCAATATATCGAAGTTTGCACAACGATACATTTGTAAAATGGGATCCGCACACTATAGGTACCATTTAGCTGATTGATTACTAACTGTGACTCTCCTTTAACCAATAATCAGTGGATACTACCACATCGGGCTACATTTAGCTCCATGATCAAGGCCTTGTATTCTGCCATATTATTAGTAAAAGAGGGTCCCAAATAGACTCCCATCTTCATGACAACCCTACATCGGGGATCTTTAATGACCACACCAAATCTCTCATTTTTACCGGGTCTTGGAATCTCCATCAAAATACAAAGTATAAACCCAGGCTTCATTGATAGGCCATGGCATAAGAATCATCTCACTTGTACTTATGATAATCAAAATCAAGCTGAGAGAGGGGATGTATAATAGGCACAATCCCTCCTCCTTCGCTAAATTCAATAGGAATGCTAATCAGAATTTGTTGACAATGGTGGCAATAGACCTTAATTTTCCATGTAAAGGATCCGTCTTGCCACTCATTTACCTGATACCCTTTGATCCACTAGATCACTTGACCCTGGTGGTAATGTTTCTCAAGGTACAAAAGCTCCAAATAGGGGATGATGCGTCCCATCCACTCATCTTGGTACCTATTGCATGTCAAGGCAAAATCTTGAAGGACCTACATAGGCACCAAGCCAACGCACTCCTTACAAATAGTAAGGCTTTAGCTTATTAAAGTTAACTTTAGCCTTAAACTCTTCCCTCTGTAAATATTTCGGAAGGGCCGTAGAGCCATTCTTTCCTAAACATACAATCTTGTATGGTCCATCCCATTCTAATTTTCTTGAAAAGAGCTCCCTTCGAGCATCATAATACAACACTAATTGACCCTTCATAAATTTGTACTTCATGGCCCAAAGATCATGAAGGGTTTCATTCTCCTCTTTCCTACTTGTTGATGTAGCAAAGCATGCAATCGAATCTCATCAAGATGTGCCATAGAAGTATATCGTTCTTGTAACACTTCTTCCTCTCCCAATGAATGATTGAGGGCAAAACACACAATGGAGAGCTCTATTTTTAATGGAAAAACACACTCCTCTCCTTACACTAGCTTGAATAGCAAGGGAGTAGGCAGTCATGTCCAATAAACCATTGAGCACAAGGGAATAATTTTCAGCAAGATGAAGGACCAAAAACACTATATTAGGGAACTTAGGAACTCTCATATAGTTTTGGAATTCCCAATATAGTTAATATTTGGCCACATGATCAAATCTTATCTCCTTACTTGAAAGTGGAGTCTACCCTAATTACTATATAGGTTGTTTTTTCGAGTTCCACTTTAAAGCATGGGTTAAGATTTAGCCGCATGGCCAAATATTTACCTCTTATTTAAAAGTGGGACTTGAGAGATTCCCAAATTCTCTAATATGGTGTTCAAAATAAATACTACAAAGAGGAAATACTACAATAGAGGAATTGCCCAGTGGTAGTGGAGTCAACCTTATTGAAGCTGTGCATGTTAATGCCATTGAGGCTTCCAATTTTTGCGAGCTGTTACAAGAGGACAAATGGCTAAAGAAGGTGAAAGGGATAATGCAAAACCTGTTGAGATAAACCCCAAACATGATGATAAGGGGATGCAAGTCCTTAACTCTGATGTGGAAGTTGGTCCATTAAAAGCAACTAATTGAAAAACTGACCCCAATAAAGTGCTGCCAAAGAATAAAGTAAAAGCCAAGAAAGAGGCACCAAAGCCTCATCAATGGCCAAGAGAAAGAATGGTCTGGAGGGAGAAGAGAACCATTGCTAGCTATCATGAATTTGATTTAGCAAGTTCTCTTTGTTGCGAGGTGAAGCTTGATGTGAATCTCTTGCAATTGCTTAAGCTATCTCCAAGAGTGTGTAAAGAGTTCAAGAAGATTATTTGCACTGGGTATATCATTGAGCCCTTAGGAATAGCTTGGGTGGGAAATGATTGGCTGAACATGTTGAAAAGCATTACCCAAGGATAGTAGCATACATTGATGGCATATTAGTCGAACATGCCATTGTGGACAAGGGATCCTCTATCAACATTATGAGTTTAGAATTGATGGAAAGATTAGGGATGGAAATCCAAAAGGATACCTCCACAATTCTCTGAATGGATGATGACAATTTAAGGCAACTTGAAGGTTGCATTACCAAAGTCTGCATGACTGCTGCCAATGTGGAATGCATTGTGGACTTTAGGGTTATCAGGTTTGCAAGGTGGCCAAGCTATCAAGTATTGATAGGAAGGCCATGGATCTTACAATTCGAGTGCCAAGTTGATATACCTGTTGGTCACTTGATTTTTAGTAGAGGTACTCGACGTGTGATAATGGATGCATATCCTGAATCTCCTCAAAGTGAGAGAGCACCTTTATCTTTGTCAGAATAGTTAGATGCATTAGAGGATCCATCTGATAGTGGGACTTCATTTCAAGTGATGAATCAAAAGAGGGATCCACTACAGAGAATTTCTACCAGGTGATTCTAAATGAGCCAATGGAAGCTTAAGATAGAATATGAGACGTGGATGTGGTTGAGCTAGACCTTGGTATGTTGGATAATCCATGACCGATTAAAATAGGGTCTATACTTAGTCTGGAAGAAAGGAAAGTCTACGTGTCCTTGATCCAAGAATTTTGTGATTACTTTACCTTGAGTTATGATGAGCTGAGGGGTATTCCTCCTAGTCTAGATGTGCATACCATTTCCTTGAAGGATTGTAACCACCCTGTGCAACAAAAAGTGAGGTGTATGCCTTTTGAACTAAGGGGCAGACTATTTGAGGAGTTGCAAAAATTGCATAAGGCTAGCCTGATATTTCAACAACACACGGAGTGGTGTTTGCTAGTAGTTATCATAGGAAAAATAAGAATAATCAAATCTATCTCTCTTTGCATAGATTTCAAGTAGCTCAATAAGCAAATGGTCAAGGATTGCTATCCACTGCTATATATCAATCAGATTCTAGATCAGTTATAGCGGGGTAGAGATATCTATTCATTTATGGATTGCCTTGTTGGATATAACCAAATGGCTATTGATAAGTTGAAAACAACATTTATTACTATATTTGGTACCTTTGCATATCATGTTATGGCATTTGGGTTATGAAATGCGCCACATTCTTGGCAATGTACAATTTATAAGACTTTTGGTGAAATTTTCCCAGACGAGTTGAAAATCTTTAATGATGATATGGGGGCAGTCATACCACAAGGGAGAGATCATTGGTTATTTTGAGAAAATATTTTGAGCATTGTAGGTAGTTGTGCATTGCTCTTAATCCAAGAAAGTGCATCTTTGGAGTACCATATGGATTGGTATTGGGCCATGTGGTTAGCTTGGTTGGTATTGCAATAGATCCTAAAAAGATAAAGGTTATTTTCGCTATGAGTCTGCCATGTACTTCTAAAGAAGTATGTAGCTTTTTGTCTAATCAGTGGGATACTATCATAGATTTATCAACGCACTGGCAGAGAGGATGTTTCCAGTGAAGAATCTACTATCCTTTAACTTTTGATTTGTTTGGAGTGACCCATGTCGAGTTTCCTTTGAGAATGTAAAGCATGAACTAGTAAAAGCTCCAGACTGAGTCTTGAAAGCACCCAAAAGAGGTGAGGTGTTCTATATATTTTTGGGAGCCATAATGTATATCATTAACTACTATTTAGATTTGGGAGGAGAAGTGGTATCATCCAATTGCATTTGCTAGTCGTAAATTGGGGATATATGAGATTAATTCCACTTACATGATGGGGAAGTTGTGCCTTGGGATGGTATTTGCATTGAATAAATTTTGGCATTATATTCTCTATGAAAAGGTGGTTTTTAATATGAAGGCAGAGGGATTGAGACTATTGATGAATAAGTTGCAGCCATTTGACTGTCTAGCAAAGTGGTTAATCACTTTGCAAGAGTTTGACTATGAAATAAAGAGTAAGCCACCAAAAATGCAGGGCATCATTGAAGGCCTTGTGGATTTCAAGGAGCTGAATGATATTTTGGCTGAAGGCAATGACCTTGAGGGTCTATTCAAAATTGATATAGCTTCCATTCCATCTTGGTATTCTGCCATAATGCACTATCTATCTACATGAGAGACTAGAGCCACTTTGTCAAAGTCTCAGAAGAGGAAAATTAAACAACAAGCTTTGAAATTCGCCTTGATTGTAGGAACATTACATCAAAGGGGCTTGATGAGATTTATCACCAATGCATTATGCCCGATGAGGTTCCGTTTATCTTGGAAGAGTGTCATGACTCTGCTTGCGGAGGACACTTTGCTAGATGGTTGACCATACAAAAAGCTTTAAGAGCCAGATATTGGTGGCCGTCCATTTTCCAAGATGCATTTGCATATGTAAAGAGATGTGATACGTGTCAAAGACATGATAGTAGGGAGAATAGGAAGCATCTGATGACTCCTATTATGGCTATAGTATCATTCGAGAAGTGAGGCATCGATTTTGTGGGTCCTATTACTCATCATCCCCTCTACACAAAAGAGGTATAGCATAGGGGCAATTGATTATTTTACAAAGTGGTGAGAAGCAAGAGTGACGAGGAGGAAGGATGATACAAAGGAGACTACTAGTTTCATTCTTGAGTAGATTATCTATCGATTTGGTTCACCAAAGGAGTTAGTGTTGGACTGAAGAACCCATTTTCTAAATAAGGTGATTAAGATCCTGACTGAAGCATGGAAGATTAAACACAATAGAATGACACCTTATAATCGACATATGAATGGGAAAGTTGAAGAAACAAGATTGGGATAAGAAGCTATATGTGGATGTGTGGGTGTATAATACGACCTTTAAGCGAGCTACCAACGGCCCCATTCAATTTAGTGATGGCAAGGAGTGCGTACTACCCCTAGAGATCAAGTTACCAACTATAAGGTTTACAATTAACCATTATTTGGGGAATGAAGATGCATCATTTGAGTGCTTTACGACTTTAGCACACCTCAATGAGCTCAAATTGCAGAGTTTGTTACATCAAGAGGTAGCTAAGAAATGAATGAAGCAGCTTCATGATTTAAAAGCAAAGAAGCATACCTTCAAGAAAGGGTAGCTATTTTTATCCTATGATGCACGTAGGGAGCTGTTTCATGGGATACTAGAATCTAAGTGGAATGGTCCCAACGAAATAGTAAGAATTGGGAAAAATAAAATCACAATATTACTAGCAGATTTGTAAGGACTAGAGTTTCAAAACAAGATTAATCTACATAAGATTAAACCTTATTATCTTTAGGTATATTGATGAGATAACTATCTTGTAGGTCAAGGCTAAACTGATTTGAAACCTACAAGAGAGTTTGAAAGTTGCTTGATGTGGCGGCTAATTTCCTATTTAGAATACCCATACTTGGAACAAAGATACTATCAAGGAAGACTTGTTTGGTGGAGCAAAGGTTATAAAGTGTTTGAGCAAGAGGATGGGACATTTGTTTGGGAGATCAAAGTCTTTTGCCATCACTGCTTAAGGAATTTGACAAGAATCCCTCTTGGATTCAATGAAAAAGGTGGGATAGAGCCTCTGGTTGATTCTCTGAACATGCTCAATTTTGACTATCATAGTTACAAATAAAGGAGCAGATAATGGCCTGATGCATGAATCCTTTATGGACATATAGATTATATTTTGATGGAGATCCGAGGGTTCTAATAAGAAAGGGAGCATCGGGGTAGTCATTAGAGATCCCCAACATAGAATGGCAATGAAATTAGCTACCTACATTGGGGTAGGATTTACTAATAATATTGTGAAATATAAAGCGCTAATCATGGGACTGAATATTGCTAAGAAAGGTGGTATTCACTAGTTACTAGTAAAAGGGGATCCCCAATTGATTTTGAATCAATTGAATGGGATGTACATATTACAAAATCTCATTCTTCATATGTATTATCATGTTGCTATGAACTTGATTGACGAGTTTGAGAGAGTGTCTCTTTAGCTAATTCCACAATATTGGAATCGGTTTTTGATTCATTAGCAAATTATTCTTATGAAGAAGACCTCTTTTTCAATTGTAGTCCTTGTTCAGATCTCTCCATTGATGATGAGATAGGACATATTTGATTATGGGGACTTTTATCAGAGCATGATTCATGTAGTAGGTGATGGTTAGTATGGGTAATGCAAAGAGTAGTTGAGACCCATTTACCGTTGTTATTTTGGACCCATAGGGTGGTCAGATGCCATTTTATGCGTATGTCTCTTGTTGTATATGTAAGAGGTATGGGTCATAATTTGATGCATCTAGTTTAGGGCTAGGAGCCCTCTTTTCTCCTTGGAATGGAGCATCTTGTGGTATGCTAGTACTACTCCAAGGAGGGATGTGTAGAAGCTATATTGGTTTTTGTACATTAGGCCAAGAGGGCCATGTATTTGTTTGGTGTGGGTACGCTTAATGGTTTTCTATTTTAGTGTTGTCCCAAACAGGTCTCACGGAGTACATGGGGCAAGCCTTTTGCTACGCTGACACTTCATGTGGCCAATCTAGGCAATATCCTTCATTTATGAGTTATTTCCATTTATGCTAAATGGTTATGTGTATGTGGGGATTTTCATTTTCTTGGGGATCGCTAATCAAGGCATGAAGTCTTGGGGTTTGATTAGGTGTGTTTGGGAAGATCTAAGTAGTCATATGCCTCTTGTGAAGACATTGTCAAGCACTCTAAGAACTGTTTTAGAAGGTAGTCCTAGTGATTCTATTTTGCTAGCCTAGTAAGGAGCTATTTTTGGGAGCTTCTATTAGTAGTGAGGTAATTAGAGAATCCTACTAAATAAAAGAAAAAGAAGAAACAATGGATTTATTTGAGAAATTAAAAACACGTGCGTAAAAAGGGGTTCTAACCCTGAATAAAAGAAAACAAAAAGAAATGAAATGTAAATCAAAGAGAGGATGATCATTGCCTTGTGAAGGCCTAGTAGATTCCTCGGGATGAGTCAGATGCCTTGTCTTCCTAGAGATGATGTCTAGTTGGAAAAATAAATAAGGATAGTTGGACCGAAAATAAAAGTGAGTGCCAAAAAAGGATTTATTGTTGCCTTGTGAGATTGGTAGGTTCTTACGTGTCGAGACAAGACCTGAGGCCGATGCCCTATTCTCCTTGGGTCACTATGCTTAGCTCCCTCCTTTTTACATGCTCGAGTATCAAATATCTTGGAATATGTATAATTTCTTATCGATACACTTGCACATCACAGGGAATTTGGATTTATGAGCACCTCACATTGCACTTATTGAATTGTCAGAGAGTGGACTCGAGAGCGAGGAGGAGAGAGAAGATTGAAAAAGAGAGAAGAAAGAGTGTAGAAGAGAGAGAATAGAGTGACAAGGAGAGAGAAAGATAGGAAAGAGAAAGAAGCCATTGAATCTGTGAGCAAGGAGAGTGAAGGACAATAATGTATTAATGTGTCAAAAAGACAAGAAAAATTACATGTCCTCTCCTTTTATACCAATGTGAGTGTGACATGGAACAACATCAATATTATTTGCATACTAAATCCTTTTCTTCCCAGCTTCTTACAATCCATCCCATCCCAAAGGTTTTTGCCCTAAAAAAACAAACTTAAAAGACTGGAAAAGGATGGATAGAATAGAGTAGTACTCTATTTTTACAGCTTTACATATGGAAAAATGAATGAGAAATGATTGACATATGGACTAAGATGAAAGAAAAAAAAGTAAGACTTAGCTATATACACGATCAGGGATGCTTCAAAATTATATGGAGCCATAAAATCTTCAACTGATGAACTCAAAATGAAGTAGATAGCTTGCTGTGTAAATAGACCTTGTTGGACCAAATCTGCCATAACTTCTAGTAGAAGTGTCCAAATGAGGCATGCCACATGTCAAAACATAGCTCTTGAAGAGTACTTTGACCTTATGTGAATGGCTTAATTCTAAAAATTAGGCACAATAAAAATAGTTCAAAAATAACATGTCGTCATGTCCCTGTCTACACCAAAGCTAGCTCCATAGGAAGTAGGCTTCAGTAACCAATGTGTCCCTTAGGAAATGAAACTCATCTAATATAGAATCAGGACTCTAGGAAGCTTCCTTAGGTGGTAAACCTCTCCATTAGATCAAATATTCAATGATGGAATGAGATCAAATCTTCTTCTTATGCTGACCTATGATAGCCTTTGGGATGTACTCAATAAGACATTTTTCATCAATAGGTGGCAGCTCATTAATTGTATCTACATGATCACCATAGAAAGGCTTGAGCTGACTAACATGGAAGACATTATGAATCTTTGTGAAAGAGAGCAGCTCCAATCTGTATGCCAAGTCTCTAATACGCTTTAGGATTCAATAGGGGCCATAAAATCTATGAGCAAGCTTATTACTAGATCCATCTTTCAAAGTAGAGTACCTAGACTTGGGCACATTCAATAAGACCAACTCTCTTTCTTGGAACTCTAAAGGCTATCTCTTCTCATCAGCATACATCTTCATTTGATCTTGAGCTTTCCTTAGATTCATCTTACATTGCTGAAGAAGGGTTTGCATTCTTTCCAACTCTTATTTCCCATGAGGGTTGATTCTTTCATTAATGATGATTGTGGGTAAGGGCACCATATAGCCATACATAGCCTCAAAGGGAAAAACTCCAATGCTAGCATGAGTAGAGTTGTTGTAGGAAAACTCAGCTAAATGTAACCAAGAATCCCATGAATTTTGGACATCATAGCAGAAATGGTGAAGATAAGTCTCCAACCATTTATTTATCCTTTTTGTCTGTCCATCTGTTTGTGGATGATAGGCCGTAGAAGGAGCCAATTTAGTGCCCATGGATGTGAATACCACTTGCCAAAAGTTACTCATGAACTTTGAGTCTCTATCATGAACAATCACCCGTGGTAATCCATGTAGCCTAAAAATCTGATATCTCTCCTTTACGAGTGCCTGTTCTTTCATATTATATGTATCTGTGTACTTGAAGGGGGTTTTCTTTATTTTTGGGGGGACCGACAATCAAGGCATGAAGTCCCAGGTTTAGATTAGGTATGTTTGAGGGAGGTCTGAGTAGTTATTGGCTTCTGTAAAGACATTGCCAAGTATTGAAAGAATTGTTTTAGAAGACAGTTCTAGTGACCCTGTTTTGCCAGCCCGCTAGGCAACCGTTCTAGGAGTTCTTGGTTAGTTGTGAGGCAGTTAGAGGAGCCTGCCAAAAAAACGATGATGCTAAAAGAAGAAAAACACCGTAAATATCTCAAAGAAAGTATATATATACAAAGGTGTGTAAAAAGGGGTTCTAACCCCTATAACAATAGAAAAGAAAAGAATGAAAAATCCTTGAGCTGTTGTTTATCACCTTGCAAAGACCTAGTAGGTTCCTGGGGACGAGTAAGACCCAGGGCCGATGCCTTGTCTTCCTTGGGGTGACATCTTGCCATTAAAAAAAAGAAAATAAAAGAAGGTTGGAGCGAAAATAAAAGTGAGCGTTAGAAAATGATTACGTGTCGCCTCACGAGGGCTTGGTAGGTTTTTGGGTACCGATACAGGACTTGAGGCCGATGCCCTGTTCTCCTTTGGTCACTACGCTCACCTCCCTCCTTTTTACACGCCCAAGTATGGAAAAATAAAAGCCTAACAGAAGAAATGTGCTAAAAGAAAATATTTCTTGATCAGGTTATAGAAGTCCTCACCTAGTGGGAGCTCCTGGTTGAGTTGTCCTTAGCTAGGTAGGTAGTCCAGACCACCACTTAGGGCGACCTCTTTGATAGTTCTTTTTAGCTTGGATGTGTTGCAGCAGTTGGCTAGTGACTAGCTTCGGGCTCTCTATCAGATTATGTTGGGCCTACTCCTCATGGATTTCATGCCTTGGTTTTTTCAGGGGGTAGGGTATGAGCTGTGATGTGTTGTGTATTTTTTGTATCAGCTTGATGCTCCTTTTTGTTGTTTATGTGCAAATCTCTTCATGGGATTCGATGGGCTAAGTCGCCCTATCCCGTGGTCGCCAATGACAGATGATTTTTTATGTCGAGAAGTGCTTAAAAATAGCCAAAAATTATGAATATCAAGGGAAAAATAGACTTCGTCAAAGGCGGCGGTGGCAATCAGTACGATTTTAAGCAGCAAGTCCCTAAAGCCCTACTGCTAATTTTCATGGAAAATCCAATGATGGCGGATGGTTAAGCTGGAGTTTTCCTAGATGCAAAATGACGTCAGGAATCCAACACAAGTCTCAGATCTCAATTGCAAGGTCGTTTGATTCCCCATTTAATCCCCACAAGGTTCGCGGTTGTGAAGCGGCTACTGGATCTGGAAGTCGAGAAGAGGGTGACGAGGCCCAGCTTTGTAGATTTCGATGCCATGGAACCACCTGTCCAGACGGATCTCGAATCTGATGTCATTTGCCCCTCCAAAAGCGAAAAAACCACTTGTCGGAAGTATGAAAGAAAAAGTCATGAACTAGATAATTTGGATTTGTTTAAGCTCTAATTGAGAGCTTAAAAGAAGCTCATGAAATGAAATATTGTGGGGGGGAGGGGCGTTAGTTTTTGGCAACCCATTTTTTCCCCATTTTTTATCATTTTCTAATTGGTCTAAGCAGGAGGAATCCTCTTGGCCCTGAGATGCTTCTATCCTTTGACCTCCATCACCACAAATGGATCAAGGAATGATGCACTGAGCAAAGAGATAAAAAACTAGTATTTCTCTCTCCTCCCTCTCTCTCTTGCATAGAGGCAATTCATGGCCAAGCTGGAGTTTTTCTAGATGCAAAATGACATCAGGAATCCAACACAAGTCTCAGATCTCAATTGCGAGGTCGTTTGATTCCCCATTTAATCCCCACAAGGTTCGGGGTTGTGAAGCGGCTACTGGATCTGGAAGTCGAGAAGAGGGTGATGGGCCCCAAATTTGTAGATTTTGATGCCACGGAACCACCTGTTTAGACGGATCTCGAATCTGATGTCGTTTGCCCCTCCAAAAGTGAAAAAACCACTTGTCCGAAGTATGAAAGAAAAAGTCATGAACTAGATAATTTGGATTTGTTTAAGCTCTAATTGAGAGCTTAAAAGAAGCTCATGAAATGAAATGTTGTGGGAGGGGAGGGGTGTCACTTTTTGGCGACCCATTTTTTCCCCATTTTTTATCATTTTCTGATCGGTCTGAGCAAGAGGAATCCTCTTGGCCCTGAGATGCTTCTATCCTTTGACCTCCATCACCACAAATGGATCAAGGAATGATGCACTGAGCAAAGAGATAAAAAACTAGTATTTCTTTCTCCTCCCTCTCTCTCCTGCATAGAGGCAATTCATGTTGGTCGGTCTATGGGCTGCCCCGAATAATTATTAAAAAACCTGCAACACGTAAGACATGCGGTATGCTCCAATTTTATGAAAAAATTTACTTGTTTTTGTTGTTTCATGGTCCAAATGTTGTTCATATGCAATGAATGTTTGTTTGAATCTTTTTTGCATCATGTTTGAGGGCTGCAACTACAAAAATGTAGAACCCGTAATGATTTAGAGCCGTTATTAATTTTTTAAAACCCGCAAAATGTCATTTTTAATGGAAATTAGTGGTTTTTTTCGTTTTTGAGTCGGGAAAAAGGAGTGGAAATGGGATAAAATCAGAGAAAATGTTATGTTTCAGTAAAAATAATAAGCCAACACAAATAAATCAGAAAATACCTATTTTCTATGAATAATAAATAGGAAAAAATAGCAAAAAATAGAGAAAATTAGGATTTTCATGCTAAAAAATATGAAAAAATAAGATTTATGTGTATGAATGTTTGGCAAGGTTAAAGCATGAGGTAAAGCCTCAGTTTGGCCTCGTCCTTTGTATTATAGTATGTGTGTATTATTTTTTACATATAAAAATGACACAATACAACCACTTACAATGCAACGTAGTAACACCTAAACGGTGAGGGAGAGGGGGGGGGAGAAAGTTTGTGTGACAATCTAATTGCTGAAAAGATACAAATCCTGATTTTTCTCTTTGTGAAAAGCATTTAGGGATCATTCCATAATTAAATGTAGGCGACTAGTAGCACGAAAGTTTCGGTGCTAGTCCCTAAAGCAGCGTAGCACGTAACGCTTAGTTAAAATTCATGAAAGGGCTGTTTTTCACACCTCACATGGCTAGTTTTTTCAATCATAAAATGGTTGTGCACAATTGTCATACACCTTACATCAAGCATGTCATGTGATATCTCCTGGAATGCATTGCAATTGATTGATAAACTTTGATCAACGCTGAGAGGACACGAAACCTAAGCCGTGGGTTAGAGGGGCGCTTCCATTGGGGAAAGTTTTGTGAGGCAAATCAAAATCTCCTGGAATGCAGAATTATGAAGGAGTGGAGTTTGTGCGAATGTTATATGTAATAGCGACGCATCTTGGGGCTAATCCCCAAGGTGTAGGAGAGTCACAGTGGAGGCGCGGTAATCAGCCAATAGGTGCTTCCCTATGTGTGTATCACGAGGCATTATACCTATATGTTATGGGATCTCCCTCTGAGGAGAAGGGAAGGTGAACGTTGGACTACATATTGGATACAAACACAAAATCGTCATAAGCATTTAGTGCAAAGTGAGTTTTAGATGCTCCTGGCCCGCAAGGCCGTGTGGTGGGGTTGTATGTTGTATGCATGAGATTTGACTAGTGCCATAGCCAGTGCCAGCCCATTTTAGGTCCCATCACCAACACTATTCCATGCATGCTGAAGAGAGGAGGAAGACATTTAATAAGAAGCTAGCTAGCAAACACATAAGGGAAGGATCACTTGTGCTACGCTATGATAACCACTTTGATAAAAAAAATGATACTAAACTTGTGTTCAAGTGAAAAGGGCCATTCATGGTCATAAGGAGATATCCAAATGGCAGGTATAAGCTAGGTGATATGGATGGGAGAGTTCAAAAGACAAGGGTAAATGGATGGCAGCTCAAGCCTTATTTTCAAAGAGACAGGGACACTTTGGAGCAGTCATTTGATGAAGAGCCACCAATGAGGAGGTGCAGTCCTCCCTGCTCTATTGGAACATCATTAGCAAGCTAGAGGCATGAATGCCTCTAGCCTCTAAGGGGAGGGCTATTGATCTAGGTTTTTTACAAACCGAATTTCTACCATAAAATTTGGTCAAACCCCTATCAAAAGCCTTACCATATCACTTTGGGTTTACTCTTCCAGCACTAGGTATGCTACATTACTTCTCAATTATGATAACTCTATCAAATGGGGGGAACAAGTTCTTAGGAGGGATGTCAATGTAAAGGGTAAAAGGGATGGTTATCTTAGTGCAGATGGAAATGCATTACACCTAGGAGTTGAGTGAGTGCATAGATTTTTCAAAGGACTAGCCTCCAACTACACGTGGGCTCCGCCTACATCACTAAGATTTGGAATCTATCACCATCATTAGAGAACACCTCACCCTAGTACACAAGTTAATATCCACATCATGGTGTAATTTGGATCTTACACAAAAGCTTACAAGCATGGATCTCTAAACCAACTTCCAAGAATCAACATTAAAATGGAAGAAGATGTTTGCATCGGTGTTCTACTTAAGAGTTTGCCTCCTGAATATAATAATGTATCAACAACTCTAATTAATATGCCAAACCCTGAACTTGTTGATATCCAGGCTGTCAAGAATCGTGTGGTGGGGGGACTTGCTTGAGCTGCTGTGCCAAACACACATTGTATATACAAGAGGAAGCTCACTCAAGAACATAAGAAGAGAGATGGAGGCCAAAACGTTTTCTTGCTGATTTTTTCTTCTTCTTTCACACACTATACAATGTACACAAAGTATAGATAAGATACAACATAAAGGAAAGTGGCCTACTAAGTCAAACAGTGCATAACCAACTACACTAATTGACTGGCACTATGTCTTTGCCAACTGTAGGTAGGTGTAACAAACTAAATATAATAAGTGATAAGTCAGTGGCCATGTGAGTATCATAATGACCACCAACATGCTAAATGTAGATGTGCGGATCCATCTATCCAGGCGGTCCATCATCAATGTCTGCATGTGTTGAGCTTGCCATCTCAACACTTCCTCTCAAGCTCAACTCTATCTCTACAACTCCAAGTAAGCTTGAGAAATTTTGAAGCTTCTCTTCACCCAATGCCTTTGTGAAAATATCAGCTATCTAATCATGTGTGCTGACATATACCAAGTTAATCTCTCCTGCACGTACCTTATCTCTCACAAAGTGGTAGTGCACCTCAATGTGTTTTGTCCTAGCATGGAACACTGGATTCCTAGCTAGTTGTATGCTGCTCATGTTGTCACAATGAATGACAATTGGACCATCTCCCTGCACATCCAAATCACCTAATAACTTTTGCAACCATACCACCTCACATGCTGCCATAGTAGCACCTCTATACTCAGCCTCTGTACTCGATAAAGCAACTGTAGGTTGCTTTTTGCTGCTCCATGTAACTGCTACACTACCAAGGAAAAACATGAATCCACTTGTAGATCTTCTGTCAGACATGCTACTAGTCCAATCTGCATTTGTGTATCCAAAGACCTGTACATCCTTACCTCATAAAAAAGTCCATAATGTAAAGTGGACTTAACGTACCTCAATATACGTCTAACTGCATCCAAATGAGGCTTTCTAGGCATCTGCATAAACTGACTGACAAGGCCAACAGCATAGCTCAAGTCTGGCCTTGTGATAGTCATATAAATCAAACTCCCTACTATCCTCCTGAACATGGTAAGGTCTTCTATCTCATCCCTAGCATCAGCACTCAGCTTTACATTTTGCTCCAATGGTACTGAAAGAGGCTTACATGCTGTCATACCATACTTGGATAACATATCCAAGCCATAGTGCCTTTGGGATAGCCATATACCATCATCACATTTGATCACCTCAATACCAAGAAAGTATCTCAGCTCACCCAAATCTTTCATCTCAAACTTCTTCTTCAAGAAGTCCTTAACTTCAGCAATCCCAATGTCACTATCACCTGTAATAATCAAGTCATCCACATAGATGACTATGATGACCAACCCTGCATCTTCCTTTCTCACATAAAGTGAGTGATCAGCATCAGAAATACAAAATCCAATATTGAAAAGATACTCTCCAATCTTGTCAGACCATGCTCTAGGTGCTTGCTTCAGTCCATAGAGCACCTTCTTTAACCTACACACATATGTGGGATGCTCTAACTTCTCATAACCTGTTGGCTGCTCCATATACACTTCTTCTTGCAATTCACTATGCAAGAAGGCATTCTTAACATCCATTTTCTCCAAACTCCAACCTTTGGCTGTTGTCAAGGCAATCACACACCTAACAGTTGCCATCCTAGCAACTGGACTGAATGTCTCTTCATAATCTATGCCATATGTTTGAGCATAGCCTTTTGCAACCAACCTAGCCTTATACCTGCTAATTGAACTATTTTCATTATGCTTGACTTTGTAAACCCACTTACAGCCAATATCTTTCTTACCCTTAGACAAGGGTAACAAATCCCAAGTCTTGTTGGCCTCCAATATGCAGCCATCTCCTCATCCATTGCTGCATCCCAATGAGCATGACCAACATCATCCTCAAAACAAGTGGGCTCAACATCCTCAACTAGTTTCACCATATAAGCATAATGGTGAGCTACATAATCCTCAAAACCAAATCTTTTAATAGGATATCTGACCCTGCTAGATCTGCGTACCACCGGATCACTCAATGGAGCCTTTACATTACTATGAGCTCTCTGTACACCTGGTGTCCTGACTGAAAGAATACCAAGCTCATTATCCAAGCTCTTTGAACCACTAGAATATCTGTCAAATCCCAAATGACTGGTAGATGCATCATTACCATCCAACACTTTCTTCTTTCCTTTGTCCTTCCCTGCAGCACTAAGATGTGGGGCTACTCAGTCTCCTAGACCAAGGGCTCACTGTAGGTGTAGTACCAGATGATGTTTCTGGTCCACTAAGACTCTTGATTCTTGTTTATCTTTCTGCTCTAAAGAGTATCCAATAAAAACACATTTTTCTGCCTTTGGATCAAGCTTCTTCCATAGCTCATCTGGCACATGAACATATGCAACACAACCAAATACCTTCAAGTGCGATACATCAAGCTTGCCAGTAAAGCATTCTTCAGGAGTCATCCCATGAACTGCACTTGTGGGAGTTCTGTTCATAATGTAGACAGCAGTATGGACAACCTCAGACCAAAAATATTTGGGCATATTCTTTTCAGCCATTAATACCCGTGCAACTTCTGCAATATGCATGTTTTTTCTTTCTGCAACACCATTTTGCTGTGGTGTATACTTGCAAGTAAATTGTCTCTTTATCCCATGAGTCCTCAAGAAGCCACTGAACTCATTAGAGAGGTACTCTCCCCCTCCATTTGATCTCAAGCACTTTACTTTTAAGACTGTTTCTGTTTCAACAATTGCCTTAAAAGATTTGAAGTGCTTAAACACATCACTTTTTTCCTTCATAAAGCATACCCATAACTTCCTTGAACAATCATCAATAAATGTGACAGTATTTGCTGCCACCAAGAGATACAATCTGTGTAGGCCCCCAAACATCAGTATGCACTACATCAAGTATTTTTCTACTCACTTCTCTGTCATATGAGAAGGGTTGTCTTGCCTGCTTACGAAACTGGCATGCTTCACAGACTTTATACAATTTTGCAATTGTAAAAGAAGGCAACCCTGTAACCAATCCTCTGGACTGCATTAATTTCAGCCTTTGCACATTTGCATGTCCAAATTTACGTTTATGCCATATTTCAATATCTGCAACTACTCCTATTCCTTTAGCATACATAGCAGCATCCATTGCAGGAATTCCAGCATATAAAGTGAACATTCGGCCAACTCTACTTCCTTTTGAGGCCAACCTGCACTTATCATTAAAGTCTTCTACAAAACAACCTTTTGCATTCAATCGGACCTACAGCCCCTGCTCTACCATTTGGCCAACAAACACTAGATTCTTTGTAATTGAAGGCACATGTAATACATCTGTCAGACTCTTTGTCTGGCCATCATACAAGGGCAACGAAACCTTTCCAATGTGTGAAATTGGGTGGCATGAATCATCACCCATCTACACATAACCTGGGTTTTGTAAGTCTTGCATCTCTCCAAACCATTCAATATGATGACTAGTCATATGACTAGATGCACTTGAATCAACATACCATACATCATCATGTGTCCCCTTTCCTGTAACTGCATTCATCATATGCTGCATAACAAATAGACGGTCATTTTTATCTTCATTCTGTCGTGAAGACGATGCATAGTTTCATTGCTGCAATTTACCACTGCAAATATCATCCTTCTTTGCATAGAAATGGGCTACAATATGTCCTATTTTGCCACAATAATGGCAAACAATAGCAGAATTTCCAGAACCTCTATTCTGCCATCCACCTCTTCCTCTAGAGCTCCCCTGCCTCTAAAGTTTCCTCTGCCTCCAGAAACCTGCATTTCACCAAACTGTTGATTGAACCTATTTTGCTTGTTATCGCTAGTACATCCCATGGCCTCTAGAAGAGGATCTTCCACATCCCCTTTCTAAACTCGAGTAAAATGCTTGGACCTGTTCACCATTTCTTTCAGACAAATCACCTATCTGCAACCTTGAAGCTCTAAAACAGGCCTGAAATGGCCTCAGACGCCCAAAATAACTACGGGATGGTCCTAAAGGGATAATTTGCAGAATATATAGTGGTTTGCTTGCACACCAAATCTCACAGCAATCTGAGATTTTTGCTCGGCCCTACATCCAGTGCCTCCACATGCACTATCCAAGAGAGAGAGTGAAAGAATGGGAGAGCTTCTTACCCATTTCTTGCTTCTTCTCTTTCACTTCAGCCTTCAAAATCAACCTCTCTCAATGGTGCAGCTATGATACCATGTCAAGAATCGCGTGGTGAGGGGACTTGCTTGAGTTGTTACGCCAAACACACACTGTATACACAAGAGGAAGCTCACTCAAGAACACAAGAAGAGAGATGGAGGCCAAAACGTTTTCTTGCTGATTTCTTCTTCTTCTTTCACACACTATACAATGTACACAAAGTATAGATAAGATACAACATAAAGGAAAGTGGCCTAATAAGTCAAATAGTGTATAATTGAGGTAGGTGTAACAAACTAAATATAATAAGTGATAAGTCAGTGGCCATGTAAGTATCATAATGACCACCAACATGCTAAGTGTAGACGTGCATACCCATCTAGCTAGGCAGTCCATCATTAATGTCTGCACATGTTGAGCTTGCCATCTCAACACAGGCATCATTGTTAGAGGAGGAAAAGAAGCTAAAAACTAAGGAAGAACCAAGCGCCTCTAGAGATGAACATGCATTATATGTTGGAAACAGGTAAAAAGGCAAGAAGGATCAGCTCTTCTATGACTTCTGCAAAAGTACCGGACACACCAAGAAGTTCTGACACGCCAGAAAGAGGTCCCAAAAGGCCTATCTAGTTGCAGTTAAAGAAGAAGAAGAAAAAGGAGCAAAGGATCAAGAAGAAGAAGAAGATCACCAGGAGAAGGACAAACCTCATCAGCCCTTCTATTCAGATAGACTTTTTTAGTTTTGTATTTCCCAGCCCTAATGCCTAAAACATAAACTTGTAAACTCCTCAATTATCCTTGTACTACAACCTCTGTACACTTTGTGAGGCCCTTGCTACAGCCTCTAGATGTCCATCATGTTTGTGGTACCCACACTTAGCCTTTTCTATGACAGCCTCTGGTGTTTTGCCATGTTTATGGTGTGCCCACACTTTGCAGGTGTTGCTTTCACTAAAGCCTCTATACATTTTGTACTTCTGGTTGTGATTTAGGAGGGGTGTTGAGAAATTTGCAATCACACCTACTTCAATCCCTTTGTGAGAAGTAGTGAGGGCTCAGGACCAGAATCCCATATGCACAGTAGGAGAAAGTACCACCACTCAATTCCTTTAAAGCATTGTACTTGCACTCTTTTTCTAATGATAGTACTCTTTTCTTTCCAGTAAAGTCTCATGTCATTGTCAATACACAATATTGTGTTTATGAGTCCAAGTATCAATCTTGGAAACTAATTCACTTGTGTAACAATTTGTCCTTGTCAAGCTCAATGTCTTCATGAGTTCATTTTTCCTCTTTCAACCTCCATAGCTTCCGCATCTGCCATGCTCTAGATCTCACATATTTTAACATTAATGGCACGTTGTTGCTCAGCGTTGGTCATGATTTGGCAGCCTTGTTGCTCCCATGATTGGAGTGGGAGAGCATAGCATTTCCTAAAGAAAGAGGAGTCAGAGTCGGCTAGCTTTGTCAAATTTTCCAGCTCTTGGCCTATTGAAGTGACTTTGCTCTTGCGATATGATGGGATCACCCATTGTGTGTAAGCTTTCTCTTGAGAGATCTCATTGTCAATCAGTTCCTTGGCTACCTAGGAAATCTTTACGAACACAAACTCATAGTTCTCCCAAGTGTATGGCAAGGAGCGCACTTTCATTGCTAATGTCTTATCGAGGAGGCCTAACTCCAACCATTCATAGTTCCTAGCTAGCATGGTGATTGTGACATCCAAGAATCTGATGCAAGTGACTAAATCATTCCTCATATTTGCAGCTATGTCCATGGACGTAAGGATAGATTTACACTTATAGGAGGGTTTGAGGTTTGTGGGAGGTTGGGGTTTGATGGATAGCTCCACTACTAATGCCTATCTTCTGGGTTGTTCAATGGGGAGTAAGTTGACCACTTGTGCAATAGATTGGTCCTCCAGCTTGATTGATGTACTGCTCTTGGCCTTGGAGCAATTGGAATCCTAGAAGTGTTAGGTTGAGTTGGCCTAGGGCCAACTGGTTGTGGCTTTGGTTGATAGACTCCGTGAGGTTCTATGGATTTGGTGCTTTTTGAGGGAATGGATTTCTCATCCCTAGTTGGCTCACCACTTTGCGGAGATGGACTGGGGGGACTTGGATTGAGGAGCATGCATACCATTCCTGGACTTGGGTAATGAAATCTAGTTGTTGCCTTTGTAGTAGCCGTGAGCGTGCAATAGGTCCTTGGGCACCCATCGCGGCTTGATTGTTCATCTATTCAGTAGTGCTAGCTTTGCCTTCTAGGCCTAGGACATGATATTTTGTGGTCATGGGTTCATGAGGGTTGGCTTCTAGATGGCTATAGTTGTCATTTGGGCACCCATTTGAGCTCTTGTCAATGGTCTTGGATGTGTCTCCTTTAGGCTATAGCCAACTTGTCTTTGCAGGATGGGTCAAGTTACAACCCCCCCCTTAGACCTTGCATTAGGTTCTTCCATCACTATTCAAACATTGGTAATGGCAAGGTGAATGCACTGTGAGTCATAGTCAACATTGCAATGTGCTTATTTCTTGAATGCACCCTAGTAAAACAATTCTTTATCAGTGGTCATATTGTTAGGCATCACATAGAAGATCATAGGTAGGCTTTTAGTCTCCATAGAGATTGCTATTTTGCACTTTCCTAGTAGTGAGTAGGACTGTCCTCCAAATGGATTGAGTTTAGTATTGGTAGGTTGCAGTTGGGGTTGACTAATAAGAGTCAATGATCGTGTGTAAGGATGTTACAATTACCTCCCTCATCAATGAGTGTGTCAAATACGTGTGTCTTCTGGGCAGCCACTGATATGCGTAGGTAGGTAGGTGCCACCATTTCCTCATCTTCATCTTCAATTTCTGTGATGGTGGCCACTCGTACCTTGAAAGGATTGGGTTATGTATGCAAGCTCCTTGCTATCATGCAGATTGGTAGTGGGGGTGTGTCATTAGGCTTAACAATTGCCAATATGCATGGTGGAGTAAGGAAGATGCAACAATATGGGGAAGAGACTCTAGGATTTATTCCTTGAAGTCATTACACAAGAAATCTTTGGGCTAGGATTACCACTAAAATGGTAGTGAAAATAGGAAAACATGAAACTCCTTGTGTTGCTTTACATTGACCATGGGTTTGAGATAAATGTCACTGAGCGTGGATTGTATGAAAATGGTGCATGGCCTATGGACACTAATCATGGTTGACATCTCTCTCTCTCTCTCTCTCTCTAAAATGTGCATGTCCTCCCTCCTCTCCTTGGAGAAACCCTAAACAGATTGTGCTTACTAAAATGTGTGAAATGCTTTCTTGTGTTGACAAGTGCCTCAAAGTTTAGATAAAATTAGACCAGTTCTAAAGTTCTTTTTGTTCATTTCACGTTTGGTTATTCACAATGAAAGATGCTCCAACCTTATCTAGTAGATTGGCACAATATTCCAACGAGATGTTTTATAGGAAATATTCACCTACAAAAGGCCATGTTAGGGAAGACAACTTACCTCTAGGATTTGAACGGATTATTGTTAAACGTGCCAAAGTTAATGCACTTGACTATATACAACAACAATACACATACCTTGGCATTGTATCTCCATTGTATTGACAAGGTCATCTAATGAAGTAAGCTTAAATTTGGTTTAATGCATTTACTTTTTTATTCTGTAGCTTCCAATATACATTTATGGGTATTTCAGATTATGTATGACTCTCCCCACAAGTTGTTGTCAGAGAGGTGAAAGTACTAAAGTGTCTACATAGTGGCAGATAGAAGTGAGAGTATTGGAATCTGTACATCTATGGACTTCTGTAAACCCTCAAAGGTGCTCTTTCTTGCCTGCTATGAAATTGCATGTGAAACATTAAATGTGATGTAATGATACTATGTTTGTGCAGCCTTGCAGAACCCAAGGAAGTGTTAAACAAATGTTGAGGATAACTTGGTTCCTTTTAAAGCTTTGACATGTGTTGAAGATGATGATGGAGTTGAGGAAGGAAATATGCCAGATAAAGTGTGGCAATGCATCTTGGTATGGGATCTTGTATACTTTGCAATGTGCATAGTTGATTGTTTAATTGTTTCTTCAGTATATCAAGTACAATTTTTGATGCACCTATTTAGAGAACTTACCAATACATACAAATAATTATACCTCTCATCTTAAAAGAAACAAAAGATAAACATGTGTATATGAGACTAGATGTTAGGTGATATTCTATTTAGCATTGTGTCTCTGGTGTAGACTTAAGTGATTCTCTCTCTCTCTCTCTCTCTCTCTCTCTCTCTCTCTCTCTCTCTCTCTCTATGGCAATGGCATCTCAACTATTGGATGAATAGGAAGAAAGGAGGATGCACAATCAACAAGAAGGGTTGAGTTCATGCTAGGATATTTGCCCTCAACATAGTTACAGCCTTTAGTAGTCTTGACCCTCAACATTGACCTCTCCTTTGTCCTCCACACTATACCCCCTCTACTCATTGACTTGATCCCTCCCAAATTGGCACTTATCTCATCTCTTTGATGTTTGCCTCAATCAATATGATGGCCCTCCAATTAGTAAGCTCAAGTTATAAGGCCTATGGTTGAACTTCATCAATGTTGGAGACCCTCTTGACCCACTACATTGTCTACCTAGCTAGTGTCATAAGCAAGCCTTGATGCCAGCCAAGGTTGCTAAGTCCTTGCCTATAGTGGTTGTTATTTTCATGTATTTTAATGGCTACACAAAAAAAGTACTTACCACATAGTGTCAATATGAGGTAGTTGTTCACTTTTTATTCATTAGTATTAATTGACCAATATGTTCTTGTGAGCCACAACTTGAAATATTTTTTGATACACATTATGTAAGTCAATCTTTCGATGAGTTGTATAGCATATAAGAGCATCCATGGGGACACTTTGTGCAATTTGCACAAGGAAATATATAGAGGCGTACACTTACGTCTAAAATAGTCCAATTTGCTTTTGTTGGAGGGGGATTTCAAAGGAAGGTAAGGCATCCAACAAATAATAGGATGGGTTAGGGATGGGTCACAAAAAGCTTTTTCTTAGAATGTTTTTGCAACAACATATCCTACTTACTTCAAATTGGGGATGGGTGAAAAAAAGCAAGCCAAGTAAGTATTTTCCTCTTCTCACAAGTCCCGACTGGCTATGGTGTCCACACCAGCAGCAGCACAGCAGTAGCACGAACACAGAAGCACAAAAGCCTTCCAACCCAATAGATAGAGGGTGAGAGAATGAAAAAGAAGAGCCTTCAAAGTCCATGTCACCAGAAGATGGCTGCGAGAAGGGGCCGAAAGATGGGGAGTCCACATCCAAGTTGAGATCCTTGTTCCTCTTCGAAGAGGCCTCCAAAGATGAAGAGGCCTCTAAAGACCAGTCCTTCACAAACGATGATGTTGACACTCTTGAGGTCAACTTGAATTCATAGCTTGATTTTTTGGAATCATTAGAAGCTTCCATTAAGGCTATAATTTGTCCTTGTTTTCTTGCTATAGTTGTGACGTACTGACTACTAAATATAGTCGATAATGTTTGGTGGTCATCTGGGGTCTCATATGGGGTCTTTCCTAGCTTACTGTCGTCCACACTCCACTGGAATGTTTGGACTTTGATCAGTCTAGGCAACCCGAGGTCCACCTCACAGGGGAATGTCCTGCCTCATCCCATGAGGATCGACCTAAGTGTTTCTAATGACTACAACCTAATATAACTTTAACTATAATTATCACTAGTTCTTTCTTTCTAAAAAAGAATTATCATTCGATAAAGAAAAATATCACCAAATGCTAACATTAAAAAATCAATTTTGATCATTAATTTATTAAGCTTTTCTACTTTAAAGCAATAATCTAATTCATGCTTTCAAGAATAAAATAACTTTTATTCTTTTTCCAAAATAAAATAGCATTTTAAAATTTATTTTAGAACTTGGTTTTGGCTAGGATTATTCGTAGTCGGCTCCGCATTAAGTGACGATGTTGGCAACATAGCCATATTTGGGGGTGATGCCACACCTCGTCTTCTTGGCGGCATGATGAGGATATTTTTGGATTTTAGATAAAGAAGAAAATTAAGAGAAGATTTTGGTAGCATAAGAGTGTCGTCGTTTCTTCTTTGATTGCCCTTATAGCAAAGTATGTTTAGCTCCACACTCATACTCTTATAATGGAGGGGAGGGGTCTTATTTATAGGAGGGGGGTGTGAGATGCTGCTTGCATAAGTGGCATCTAAGGTGTGACATGGTGACACCATGAAAATGATGGGTGATGAGTTGATTAACTAGGTGTCAGCTTGTTAAAATCTGCTAAAAAATGTTTAACATGAAAATGCCATGTGTATGATATTTCTAGTGAGGTGGTAGTTTGATATTTTTTTAAAAAAATCTCTTTCTTGATTTTAAGAGAAAATTAGAAAGAGGGTATGAGGTGTCTTGATGGGGTTAAAAGTGGCTAATATCCCAAATTTTGTAAATAAAAATTGGAAAAATTGGAGGAGTACTGATGTGGCAACTTAGGAATTTTCAATCAATTAAAAAGAATCTCGTTTTTGAAATTTTTATGAAAAAATAGAATATGAGAAATGAGGTGTCTTATGGAGGTTAAAAAGTACTAGGATTTTTTAAAAGAAAATTATATGATAGTTGGAAAAACAGGGGAATGAGTACTTATGTGGCAAGAGACGGGAGGAAAAGTACACACTCTTTCTAACCATTACTTATCTCTCTCTCACCATGTGTCATTTTCTTGTAAAGTTCTACTTACAATTGAACTCTTTCTCTCTTTTAGTTAACTACTCTTTGGCTTTTAGTTAGAATTAGACTAATTCAATGATTTTTCTTTTCTTCCCATTTTTCCTTTTTAGGCATGCATAATTTCTTACTTGTTTTGTCAACGGCTAAGGTGGAGTTTCATGATAAGGAATAACGCAGATACACTATTGAAAATAATTAGCTCATGTTTGCAAAAACTAGTCTTTTTCGCACGTGTTTGCGTGCTTTTAAGTAAATGCACAACCGTACATCGAGTGAGTTCACAAGCGTAAATTATATCTTTTTTAATGAAATGTGCATGCACGTGTTCACGTATATATGTGTGCACATATGCCTAAGGAGGAGTTTACATGGATAACTTATCCCCACCAATTCGATACTTTTATGGCTTAAGTCCTTTGGCTAGTGGGAGAGGGGGGGGAGAGTTCATGCAAGGATCAATGATTTTTCTCGTGTATATGATGAAGAAAATTTCCATGGGAGATTTCTTAATTTTTTATGTGTACATTTTGTGTTGTCAAGGCGGTTTGTTACATCCTCTTCCCCTTAGATAAATCGAGATGTCTTTATCTCTAGAGAAACTTTGGGTGGTCTCTTCGAAGAATGGACTCCTCGATCTAGGTGGCATCTTCTTCAAGGAAGTCCTTCCATTGTACAAGGTACTCACGAAGAGTACAATTTTTGAGAGGCTTCTCTCTAACCTCTAGAATTCTCTCAAGCTCGACTTCTTAGATTCCTTTAGTTGGCATTACAATCTATCCATCATCTAAGACATGATCAGCACTTGGGACATATTGTTTTAGAAGATTTACATGGAAAACATTATGAACTTTGAGATGAGGGGGAAGTTTTAATTTGTAGGCATCCCTACCAAGGCATTTGATAATCTTGTAGGGGCCACAATATCTAGGGCTTAGCTTCTTGAATTTTCCAAGAGATAGAAAACTTTTCTTAGGTCGAACCCTTAAGAAGACCATCTCGCCCTCCTTGAATGTGTAAGAAGTTCTCTTGGTGAATTCATAAGCCTTTTTCCTATCTTGAGCAGCCTTAATGTCTTGATGGATCGCTTTGGTTTTCTCTTCCATTTCTTCCATCATTTTCGTAGATCCTTCAACCCTTAAGGTCAGGTCTGAAAAATTTAGAGGAGACAAGCACTCTGACCCATACAATGCATGAAAGGGAGTCATACCAATTCTTTGCTGGTAAGAGGCATTATAGGCAAATTCCACCAAGGAAAGATAATTGGATCCACTTCTTAGGCTCTCTACTGCTACAATAAGCCCGTAAAATGTCCTCCAGTACTTGATTGACCCATTCAGTTTGCCCATCTGTTTGTGGATGATAGGCAGTATTGAAGCACAATTGGGTTCCAAATGCCTGAAAGAGACAAGTCCATGATTTGGACATGAGTCTCTATCACTGACTATCCTCTTTGGCAATGCATACAGTTGGAAGATCTCCTTGATAAACAACCTAGCAATGTCATATGCTTTGAAGGTAGTCTTTACTGGGATGATATGAGCAACCTTTGTCAGCAAATCCACAACTACTAGATAGAATCATAACCTCCCTACATCGTAGGAAGGCCAACCACAAAGTCCATACTGATACATTCCCATTTCATTTGTGGAATGTCAAGTGGATGTAACTCTCCAAGAAGTTTGATCATTTTTGCCTTGATTCACTGGAAACTCAAGCATTGAGTCACGTACCTCAGAACATCAACTTTCATTCCTGCAAGTGATAGCTTTTCCTAACAGTGTTGATAGTCTTAGCATTGCCGGAGTGTCCATCTACGGGATTTTCATGGGCCTCCTAGAGAATCTTCTTTTTGAGGTTCCAATTGTTAGGCACACATAGCCTATGTTGGTTACAACATCTCCCCTTCAAGGTGATAATTTTTGTATCTGGGCTCTAATTTTGAACCATTACCTCCTGCTTTGATGGTCTCTCTTAACTCCAAATAATCTATGTCATTGGGAATCTTTGCAGCCACTACTTCCAAGATGGGATTGCTTGCCATGGAAATTAGGCTAGCGAGAAATCCTCTGTTGCTAGGATATTCTAAGAATAAAGCATTGAGAAATGATTTCTTGCTCAAGGCATAAGCTACCACATTTTCCTTTCCAGGGAAAAACTTGATCTCAAAATCAAATTCCTAAAGCACTTCAATCCATCTCCTCTGTCTCATATTCAAATCTGGCTGTGTTAAGATCCATTTAAGACTTTTGTGATCACTCACGAGTGTGAAATTTTTTCCCAGCAGATAATGATGCCAAAGTTTCAAGGCATGGATGACTGCTAAAAGCTCCAGGTCATGCGTAGCATAATTCTTCTCATAAGGTTTCAGCTTTCAAGAAGAATATGTAACTAGATGACCTTCTTGAGTAAGGACACATCCCAATGCCATGATACTTGCATTAGTGATGACCTCAAATTCCATTGAGAAGTCTTGCAACTTTAGGACAGGAGTAGTGTTGAGACACTCTTTTAGCTTATCAAAGTTTTCTTGCTCTCATTTTGTCCATACAATCTTAACTTGCTTTTTGAGCAGCTCAGTGAGAGGTGCCGCAATCAAAGAATAATCCTTGATAAAAATCCTGTACCACCTTGTTAGACCTAGAAATCCTCTGATTTCTATTATGTTTTGAGGTGGTGGCCAATCTTTTACATTCTTGATCTTTGCAGGATCTATGGATATTCCTTCCTTTGAGACAATGAATCCCAAGTATTCTATCATCTTCTTAAAGAAATAACACTTCTTCTTCTTAACAAAGAGTTTGTTCTCACAAAGCAGCTCAAGAAAATTTGGTAGATGAACTAGATGTACTTCTTCTTCCTTGGAGTAGGTGAGAATGTCATCAAAAAATGTGAGTACAAACTCATCTAGATAGGGCTTGAAGATATCCTGAACCCAACCTGTTGAAAGTGGCAGGAGCATTTGTAAGCCCGAATGACATTATTGTGAATTCATAATGGCCATACATGGTATTAAAAGTTGTTTTGGGAATGTCCTCTTCTTTTATCTGGATCTGATAATATCCAGATCTTAGGTCAATTTTTGAGAAGATGAAAGCTCCTTGTAATCTATCGAGTAATTCATAGATTCAAGGAATTGGATACTTATTTTTTATTGTAACTTGATTCAAACCCCTATGGTCAATGCATAATCTAAGGGTTACATCCTTCTTCTTTTGGAATAGGATAGGTGCACCCCAGGGAGAATTATTGGGATGAATGAAGCCTTGCTCCAAAAGTTGCTTCAGCTGCTCTTTCAGCTCAATAGCTTTGGGTATCGACATCTTGTATGGTCTTCTTGCCACTGGTTCACCTCCAGGGATTAATTTTATTTCATGGTCTACTTTCCATTCAAGAGGTATTTCAGTTAGCTCCTCAGGGAAGACATTAGCAAATTTGCCCATTAGCCATGAAGGTTCTTCTTCATCTCTGTTCTCCTCCACTTTGTTTAATTTTATCAAATACACACGGAGTCCTTTCCTAATACCCTTCAAGATTCGATTGGCTTTAGCTAGCTGGATTTTTGGCTTGCCTGACTATCCTTGTGCTTGGACTATTTCACCCAAGAGATTCTTAAATGTAACTCCTCCTTCTCCACAATGAAGATTTGCTTGATTGGGACTCAACCAACCCATCCCTAGCAAACAGTCATATACCTCTAAAGGCATAACCCGAAAATTTTCTTTTGTGGTTTCTCCATCTAACCCAAACGGTATGTTGTTTATGGCATGAGTTGAGACTATTTCTCTACCATTTACTAGCTCTACTGCCATCAGTTTTCTAGCACACCCAAGATTTAACTTCAGCCTCTTAGCACATTTTGGGAAAATAAAGGAATGAGTTGCGCCACAATCAATGAGTATTTTAAAAGGAATACCATGATATTCTGCTGGTGTTTGGATGATAGAAATTGTTGTCCAGTGCCCTAATTATTCATGGATGCGTGAATGGATCCTCTGTTGACTTCTTCTTCCATAGTTGGATCCACTTCTTCCAGTATGATAGCACATGCATGGATTCATGCTCCACGGCCCACTCCTTGCCCCATTCCATGACCAGCTTCTCGCCTACTCCTCGCCTAGTTCCACATCCATGTCCTTTATTATTAAAATTCTCATTTCTTTGAGGACATTGCAGGACTTGGCATTGGCATTGGCGTTGGCATTGGTCCCTTTATTTGGGCATTCAGAGAAAAAATGACTTGGTTGATTACATCTCATTATTCCATTTTATATTTGTGTTGTTATCTCCGCCACGATTTTGAGGAGCTATGACTGCATTAGCTTGTCCTTGATTGTAACTCCTTTGCTATTGATATCCTACCCATGCTCTTTTGGAGTAAGGAAATCCATTGTTGAATCTATTATTTGACTTAGAGTAAGCCTTCGCCAAAGGTTGTGCCCTTAATAGTGCATCTTACAAGTCCTTAGGCCTCATTGCTTCCAAATATTCATTAAGGCAAAAATTCAGACATTCGTAGAAACATGCCACTTGTTGCTTCATTGACAAGTGAGGACCATACTTTTACAGGGTCACAAGCCGAGAATAGTACCCTTCCAAGGTCATTCCAAGCTGCTTGAGGTCAAAGAACTCGTTCATCTTGAGTGTATGATAGACAGGGGATAAGTAGCAATTTTGGACAGCCTCCTTAATCTGATTCCAGGTAACAGTAGGCTCAGAGACTGATTTGTCTCGACACCACTATTTCCACCATAGTTTGGCTTGACCTGTAAGCCTCAACCTTGCTGTCATTGCCTGATTAGCAACACTTGTGGCAATAGTGGAGAAATAATCCTCCATCTACTCTATCCAGGTTTTCGCATTAACAGTGACTTTTGCTCCTTCGCCATTAAATTCTGGTGGCTTTACTTGTTTGAGCAAAAACTTTCTTTCTTTCTCCTGAGCCACCAATTTTATGACTGGGACAACAACCACCATTGATGTAGGATTGAAAAGAACTTGAAATTCAATAATTTCTTAGTGTTGATAAATTCATGATTTATAATCCTTAGAGATTATAAGTCTTCTTTATCTCAAACCAAGATTTTTTTCAACCATGACAGAATGTTTCAAAAAAAAAGTATATTATATATTTTTAACAAGCACCATAGGCTTTACAATTTTTTTAATTTTCATGGGCTTATCCCGCGAACTACTAAAGCTCCATACATATTTTTTAGCTTCTTGTATTTAAGAAATTTTACAAATTTATCCATGGATTCTGGATAAAGACAAGGAGTAATAAGTAGGAGGTTCTTTATACATATCCAATGCCAAATAGCTATTGGGAAGATTTGGTAGTTCCTACACCTTATAATTATCTTGATGAGTACAATAGGCTACCATCACCTATTTTGGTTGCATGATGTTGACAATGGAACTGTAGATCCATTGATTTAGAGACATTGTCTTGCCATTACTGTGCACTGTTGGATTCATATCACTTGTATGAAATATATAGAGCCTAACTAGTTGGAGTCTTTCTACCCAACGTAATGCCCATAAGATATACCCAATATTGCACTCTGGTAGCTCCATTATCCAAGTGCAAGATTCAAGGAATCTCGATCCACAAGCTCCACGCTCCAAGCTCCATTGCGGCGAGCAAGAGAAGAGAAGAGAAGAGAAGAGAAGAGAAGAGAAGAGAAGAGAAGAGAAGAGAAGAAGATGGAGAGCTTCTCCACCATGGTCCCCCACCCTCATACACTCACTCTCTCACACTCTCACACTCTCACACTCCCTCTCTCAAGCACAAGCACAAGCTCAAGCAAGCAAGCAAGCAAGAAGAAGAAGAAGAAGAAGATGGCTACTTTTTGGCCACACACAAGAATGAGCTTATTCACTTTTCAACTTTATATACAAAACCATAAATCCCTTGTGGGTGGTCATTCCCTTATCCCCTTTTTTGCATGGCTGTCAGCCGTGGCCTAGGCCCATTTTCCCATTGTCCTCCTATCTTCCTAGCTTCCTTTCCATCGCTCATCTACCTTTACAATTTGCACAGGGTGCTCTTAAAATAAATCATGGTGCACCTTGCCCTCCTTTACAAAAGTATTGACTTGTGCTTTTTCTTGTGCGCCTTTCTCCTTGATTTAGAACTATTTTGCACTTCTTGTGTTTCCAGATTCTTCTTTGGTGCACCTTTGTCTTTCGTTTCACTTTTTCTTGGTCGTATCTTCTACTTTAGATTTTTCACATTTTCCACCTTGTTTGTTTGAGGGTTAACATTACCCCCCTCCTAGATGAGTGCCAGCCAATGTCACTTCCTTCAGCCAGGAAGGGATGGAAGTTGTATCGATCTTGAATAAGCCTTCAATGTCACTTCCTTCAGCCATTATTTACTTTGGCTCCTGGAAATCCATAAGACATTCCACAATACCCTAGAACTTCGGTGACTTAATCCTAATCTCATAATCAAATTCCTGCAAAGTAATTACGTGGGGCATTCACTAGTAGTAATAAGGAGACGTTACCTGCGTGCAAGAAATATATGAAAATATCCCTATCTACCCCTATTTATGGGACCTTACCTTATAAAATGTACATTCCTTCCCTTAAATAATCCCCCTCCCTTACACTCATGTGGTACCATACAATAAACCCTAGCGGATTCCTCGAGAGTAATTAACCACTTTGCTAAACGGTCAGGTGGTTGTAACTTGTTTATCAATAATCCAAGTCCTTTTGCCTTCATAAAAAATACTACCTTCTCATAGAGAATATAGTGCCTAAATTTCTTTATCGCAAAAACCATAAGAAGACACAATTTCTCCATATAAGTATAGTTGACTTTAGATATCCTTGATTTCCCATTAGCAAAGGCAACTGGATGATACCATTTCTCCTCCCAAATTTGGGCTAAATAGTAGTAGCTGATACTGTGCATTGTTGCTGCTAGGAATATATAGAAAACTTCACCTCTTTTGGGTGCTTTTAGGATTGGCACTTTTGCTAATTCTTGCTTCACATGCTCAAAAGATACTTGACATGCTTCACTCCACGTAAATAGACAGTTAAAAGATAATAAGTTTGTTAATGGCAACACCCTTTCTACCAATACATTGTTAAACCTCCGATAATAACCCACTAATGAGATGGAAACTTGTGCACTTCTTTTAGAGTATGTGGTGGCTCATAGAGACTATAACCTTTACCTTTTTTGGGTCAGTTGCAATACTAGCCAAGCTAACCACATGGCCCAGTAACAACCCATAGGCCACCCCAAAGATGCACTTTCCTAGATTAAGAGCAATACAGAATTGTCTATAATGCTCAAAGCATTTCCTTAAAATGATCAATTGACTTTCCCTTATGGTGGTTGCCCCCAGAACGTTGATAAACACTCTTAACTCCTCTGGGGAGATATCACCAAATGTCTTATCTATTGTTCATTGCCAAGAACCAGGCACACTATATAACCCAAGGCCATCACATGATATACAAAAGTACCAAAGATAGTTGAGCTTATCTTTCTCAACAATAGCAATTTGATTGTATCTAGCAAAGCAATCCATAAATGAATAGACTTCCCTACCCACTAATTGATCCAAGATCTAATCAATGAATGGCAACGAATAGTAATCCTTAACCATATGCTTATGAAGCTCTGTCAAATCTAAGCAAAGCCAAATTTGATTATTCTTCTTCTTTCTAATAACAACTAGTGAACAACATTCTATGTGTTGTATCAAAAATATCAAGCTAGCTTACTATAGTTTTGTCAATTCCTCGACTAGCCTATCCCTTAGTTCAAAAGGCATACACCCTACTTTTTGATGCATAAGGTGGCTACCTTCTTTTAGAGGAATGGTATGAATAGCCAAGCTGGGAGGAATACCTCTTAGCCCATCATAACTCAAGTAAAGGTATTGCAGAATTTTTGAATCAAGGACACATGGCCCTTTCTTTCTTCCAAATTGAGCATGATTTCTAATTTTATTGGCTGTGAATCATTCATCATACCAAGGTCTCAATCATATCCACATATCTTATCCTCTCCCAAGCCTCTATTGGCTCATTCAAATTTACTTGATAAATGTTATCCGTAGTGGACCCTTGTTGGATTCGTTACTTGATGATGTCTCACTAGTAGATGGAGAATCTAATGTATCTAACTCTGACAAGGATAAATGAACTCTCTTGCTTTGAGGAGATTCAAGATAGGCATCTACTACTACATATCTTGCACCTCTACCGAAGATCAACCAACCACATCAGGTATAATCCACCTGATAATTTTCTTGTTAGATCCATGGCCTACCTAACAATACTTGATAGCTAGGCCATCCTGCAAACCTAATCACCTTGAAGTCCAGAATGCATTCCACATTAGGACAGCCATCTTCAAGTTATCTTAAACTGTCATCAGCCATTCGAAGAATTGTGGATACATATTTTTTTATTTCTAATCCCAACCTCTCCATCAATTTCAAACTCATAATGTTGATAGAGGACCCCATGTCTATAATAGCATGATCCACTAATATTCCATCAATATATGTTGCTATCCTTGGGCAATGCTTTTCAACATGCTTAAACCAATCATCACCTACTCGCGCTATTCTCGAGGGCTCAATGATATACCTAGTGCAAATAATCTTCTTGAATTCTTTACGCACTCATGGAGACAACTTAATTGATTGTAAGAGATTTACATCTGGCTTAACTTCGCAAAGAGAACTCGCTAAATCAAATGCATGATAGTTAGCAATAACTCTCTTGACCATTCTCTCTTTTGGTCTTTGAACAAGCTTTGGTGTCTCTTTCTTGGCTTTTTCTTTCATCTTTAGCAATTCTTTGTTGGGGTTAGTTTTACCATCTACAGCTTTTAGAGGTCCGCCTTCCATGTCGGGATATTAAGGACTTGCGTTCCCTTATCATCTTGCTTAGCGTTTGCCTCAATAGGTTTTACCTTGTCTTTATGAACTTCTTTACCCTTTTGACCTCTCATAATAACCCATAGTTTAGAAGCTTTAGTGCCATTGATACACATAGCTTTAATAAGTTTGACTCCACTACCACTAGGCACCTCCTCTACCATGGCTTTTCGGAACTCTTCGTAGTGTTTGCTTCAGTCCCTCATCTTGCTGGAGATTATTTCCTTGTGCTCGATGGTTGACTAGACCTACTATTTATTTCCTTGTTGGAGAGAACTAATCTTGCACTCCAACAAGTACTAGTTAGGTGGCCGAACTTTCCACATATGTCACATTTAACATTTGGACGATTCCTAGGGAAATGTTGGCTGTTACACCACTTACACCTGAATCTTGAGGGGGCACCCTCTTTAGGACATTGATTCCCTATCAAATTCTACTACTTCTTAAGGAAATTGACATCAAAAACTATTTGTCTATATTGTTTGATGATCATATGTGTATAGTGTTTCATCATATCCTTAAATTTTCCAAGGACATTCGAGGCACTTGACTCATAGCCATCATCGTTTACTTGTCGTTCCATTGGTCTAACCACTTAAGTAGGGATTGGTTGTTGATTCCCTGGAAAAACATTAGGATTTATTGTTTGGCCTCCAACACTTGGTGGAGCCATCTGACTAGCCATAGGCATGGTCACATTGGGAGGAGATGGCAACATGGGCACATTTTGAATCACACTTCCTCTCCCATTAGAAGTACTCATGGGCACCCCTTGACCTCCATTTGTTAGTACTAAAGTATTTCCAAAACCTAAAATCGGGTTTGCCCCAGAGGTATAGGCCACTTGTAATCACGACTCTACCTTCTCTGCTTGTGTAATAGCTATATCAATGTCAATAAGAGCAACACTGCTCAACTACACTTGAATGTTAAAGTCTATCCCATTCAAAAAGTATTGCAACTGAGCAGCAATTGGAATAGGAATATAGGTCAGCAACTTATGAAGTATTTCCTTCAATTTCTTGGCATAACCCCAAACATTCTCATGAGGTTCTCGATCTGTTACATTGAGAACACGTAGTGAGTATTGACCTCCCCTTTTAGGGGCAAACTCTCTTCTGAAGGCCACAAAGAATAAATGAATTGTAGTTATGGTTCCAACCTCTAGGTTGTGATATCATACTGTAGCTCATCCTTTCAGAGTCATATTAAAGAACATCATCAAGTGTCCTTCATCTTAGATTCTACAGTTGAACATTAACTTTTGGAATTTATTAATATGAAGTTTTGCATCTTTCTCTGCTAACCCATTAAAAATGGGTAGAGGGAATCCTAAGGCTAGCAATTCTGGTGTTCCTATTGGGATTGCAATGGGTTGCACCATGGTGACAACTGGATTCCGTAAAGGAGTTTGACCAATGGGAACTACTAGGTGGATTGGCTAACTTGAAGAGGGGAAGTACTAGAACTTTCTCATCCTAACGGACTATGTGTAGGGCTAGGGTTACTAAGACCCCTCCCTTGTAGGGACATTGGACCAATCCTTTGCAAAGAATATCTTTGAATAATTTCGGCCCGCCGTCTAGCCCGCTCATCTCTTTCTTGCTTCTAAAGCTCAGCTTGATGGTCTTTTTGAATCTATCTCACTGCTATTTGGCATACGCTTATAAATCGCTCCCTATTGATTGAGATTCAAAAACCGCCACTTATTAGCAGCTCCCAAAAAGTGCACCACACTGTCAAGATCTAAAATGGGTTCAACACTGGCTCTATGGCACTATCTGGGCCTCTACTATACACCTCAAACCACTCCACATGGCCTTGAGGCTAGGAGCATCTAAGAACTTTTTGTTCATATGATTTGTAGTCCAATCGATAATTATTTTCCCACACTCCTCAAAGGGAGTCCCTAAACATATTGGTGTTATACACCACACATGTACACACAAAGGGAGCGCCCCTTGGCTAATCTTTGCAGCTCCACTATGGATCTCCTACACCTCGAGGATTGGCCCCAATATGCGTCATGAACATAGAACACATTTGAAACATAGTCCACTCTTTTGATTTATCGATCCAAGAGATAATAAATAATCCTCACTGAACAACTTTCAAGGAACCAAATATCTAACTCTACAGCTTAGGGTACCTCACACTCTCCAGCTAGGCCATCATTCATGAAAACAATTGCCATGCATCCAGGATATGATACCATATGGTATGTGCAATGCAATTGTGTACAACATATGGTACTCAAACAAGTTTATTCATTAATAATCAACATTGTGAAGGTGCGAAGACAATTCCTTTCGTGCTTTTCTTCTAATTCAATATTGCTTTGTTGCTTAGGGCTAGTATATCGAGCTTTCTCGTGGTGCTAGACTCGTTTGAATTTTAAACCACATATCCTAAATGCTGTGCATCATAAAAACATCAAATTTCAGCGTACTTTAAACATCAACAACCCCTTTGCCCTACCGTTTAAAGTTACGCATAGGCTCTAGGTTTAAGGAGTGTTTTTAATGCATTTTTCTTTCACAAAAGTAATGAAAACCCACTCTAACATAGAGATAGGGCTGAATTAAGGATGAACCTCATGCTTCAACTCTATGATTTGAAAATTCTATTTTTAACCATTATTCCTTATTTTTCACTATTTATTTTTGATAAATATGGACTTTTTTTATTTGCAAATTTAAAATGATGGATCTTACTGAGAATTATTTTTCTATTATATTTCATCCCATATGAGCACTATACGCACGACAAAACCCCAAAAACTGTACATTTTTCTTTAAACTGTAAAGTTGTAGGTTTTACATGTTTAGCACAAAATTATTAGATGACTAGTTTTTCTTGATTACTTTAACATGATTGATAAATAAGAGCATTGGGGGAAGGCATGTACCTCATGCAAGAAATGGCAACATTGAAGCTAGAGCTTGCTAAAATTCAAGATGCATTATGATGGCCCACTAGACCACAAGTTTAATGTGTCCATTTTAGTGCTATTGTTTGTCATCAAAATGTCATGATCCATGATCTCACACCTATATGAACTATGGAATAATTGGGCACAAGGATATTCATTGTTGACTACTGAGGAGGTTATTCTCAACCTTATCCATAACCACACTATCCCATAAATATATAGTTTAACTATGAAAGATATGTGTTGCTGGCGCTACTGGCATCCAACAAACAAATACTTGTAGCTTCTATGGTAGATATTAATTCGACAAGAATGCCAAGGTCACTTGGACCCATTGTCACTCATCCACCTAGTGATACTCTGTATTTTGAGGAAGAGCTACTGGAAGAAGAACCATACATGAATCCTTATGTTACTAATGACATTCAACCTTGATGGATTTTAGACCAATTCTAGTTATGGATTTGGGTAGGGGATTAGGTTGAGCTTTGCAAGAGAAGGAATAGGCAAACAAGAAAAAAGCTGACCTAAGATATCTAGAATGTGGTGTCACACACATGTATGCCAATTATCCAAGAAAAAACTCTCCACTAACTTAGCAATTGTATCATCAATATACTCAAATTCTTTAGTGTGTCAAAACACCCAATGATGATGCCACTCAATTTCCTTGAATGTTATGAGTAGAGCTTAGGTGAAACATGCTAACATTTTGTGCCTAGTCCTAGTAAATTGGGCACCTTATCTGTGAGTAGAAGAACTAGAAGAAGAGAAAGAAAAAAGCTAAAGAGAAACTTATGCTCAAAATTGATAGTGCCACAACAATGAAAAAAGGAAAGTAATTTCTTGATGTGGAAGCGAAAACGTCTACTCCAAATACAAAAGAGGAGGGGAGTGAGAAAGTTGAAGAATATCCCCTTTGATAGTTGGAGATAATAGACAATGTGAGAAGTGATGGAGACGTAAGCACATTTGTAGGACACTAAACTAATCGTAGAAGAGGAGTTGCACAAGTTGTTGAATGTGAGTCCATCCCTTCTACTTAAATTAGGTTAGAAAGAAACCAAACACCTGAGGCATCTCATCAAGAGCTAACAACCAAGGCATAACCACTAGAGACAAGACATTGTAAGAATTTTTGCATAAACTAAAAACCCAAGAAAAAACATTAGTTTGGTAGGATTTTTGTAGCTTAGTCATTTGTGTGATAGTTTGTTTTGTAGTTTTGAAGTTGGATTTTTTGTGTTTGTCTAGTTTAGGAATTATTTTTGTCATTTTTTTTGGATTTTTGGGTGTAGAAACTTGATAACCTTGGTCGAGATTGGAGTTTTTTGGGCATACTGGAGCTAGAGTTTGTTGGTAGCTGTTAATAATCTTGGAATAGGTATAATTTCTTGTCGATACTCTTGCACATCACAAGGAAATTGGGTTTACACAGAGCACTTCACATTGCACTCGGGGGTTATCTCCTAATTTTATCAATCACTTCCATGCTACGGGTTGGGTTGATGCATACTTCTGCACCATTGTTGAGCATTAGCATGGCATGATGCTCGCTACAACTATATACAATAAATCTTAGATGCACGTGCACTTGAGAGAGCACATTTCATTATGCATACATTGTTTGTTGCATGCACGAGAGTTGGGATACTATCATTAACTTAGAAATCTCTGGTTGAGTGGGAGAGGTAGTTGGGTAAATTTGAGGGTCGTGAAGGACACCGCCAATTGTGAGATGGGTTGTTTTCTTGGTCAACATAATGAGGACCATTATTTTTCTTGAGAGATTGTGAGATTTTGGATGGGTGGAGTGGAGTACAATATTTATCTTGCTGAGTGATGAGAGGCGAAGTTAAGGATTTAATCTAATCAAGGAATTGTGTTTGCATTTTGCATGACACACGGGCACATGTAGATAGGCTAGGCACTATTTTTCTAGTGCATCCATTTTTTTGTGTGGAGCATCACTTGTTTGATTGCATCGCATGGATTCAAATTTGCATTTCTTCTCAATGTCATGAATGATTGAGCACGGGGTATATTTTCAACATCATATTTCTACTAGGTCACATTGCATGAACTCAAAAGTAAGAGGACAACAAGAGATGAGAGTGGGATTTCAAACACCCAAGAAGTGCAGATAAATGTGGAATGATGCAAATTTATAGCAGAATTCAAAGCTTGATCGAAGTGGAAGAAGTGGAATTCAACAATTTTAAGTGGTCATGAAAGACAAAAATTCAAAAATTTTCAAAAGACCGACCTTTGTAGTGGTTGCAGACTTTTCATATTTTTTTCATATGCCATATCAAAGTAGGACAAGTTCTCGGCCATTCGACACTTCAAGCCAGACAACGTGCATAAAATTTTAGATCGTGAATCGGTCACCGGATGAAGGAGAAGTGGGAAGCCATGCACAAAGGACCAAGAAAGAGTATGAAGAGGACGACGATGAGGATTTAGAGGTGAGAGGGGGCCAATGATGACTATGAAGAAGCAATCAATCCGATCATACTCACAATCTTCTTCAAAATTTTGCCATGAATCGCTTGTCTCCACACGGAGAATGGCTGCCTGGTTGAAGAGATCAGAATCTAGTCTTTCTCTCTCCTCCCTCTCTCTCCTCTAAGAGGCAATTCATGTAGATGGAAGGAGAAGAAGAACATGATGAAGAATGCTTGTTTGAAATGTACTAGATTGGTGTAAGATGCTAAGAATTGATGATCCATGCTATGTAGAGATTGATGGTGGGTCCGATGGCCGCATCTATCCGTTCAATTTCCATGACCCAAGACACGCAATTTAATGGTATGTCCATTTTATGAAGAAAATTGGCTTGTTTTTTATCGTTTATGATCCAAATGAAGTGCATATGGAATGAAAATTTGTATGAGCCTTGTTTGACATGTCTTTAAGGGCTACAAGTGATTATATATAGAACTCATAATTTAATGTGGTTAGTATTAATAATTAAAAGCCAGGAATGTAGTATTTAAGTAGAAAAATAAGGGTTTTTAATGTTGTTTTCGGGTGGAGAAATTGTGTTCTTCTGGAATGAAATGGAAGATAATGATGAGTGTTAGTAACCACAATCAGGTTGGATCAGAAAATCAAGCAATAAGAATAATTTATTAATAAATAAATAGAGAAAAATTAAGAGAAATGTAAAAAATGAGATTTATGTATTAAAAAATTATGGAAAAATTATACATGTATCCATGGCAATATGGTAGGGCTGAAGCATGAGGTTTAGCCTTAGTTTAGCCCTTTCTCTATATTAGAGTGTGTATTTACCACTTTCCATACAAAAACAATACATTGAAATGCTCTCTAAACCTACCACCACATGCACAACACTTAATAGTAGTAGGGAGAGGGGGATTTATGAGTGCTGAATATAGGCTAAAATCTAATTTTTACAATGCAATTTACATACAATACACCTTTTTTAAAAAACTTAAGGGGTTTAGTAGCACGAATATAGTCGGTGCTATGCCTATGCAATGAAGCAAATACGTGGTTTGTATAAAACCATGAAAAAGAATACTTGTGGATTATCACAATGTTATTTTGAATAAATGAAATGGTTGAGCATGACAGATCATTCACTCTTGCACCATTGCATTCATTACATGCTATTGGAAATATATATATCTTGGATGCATAACACTTGCTTTTGTAAACATTGATCTACATTAAGGGTGAGGATTCCCAAGCTGTAGGGTTAGTGATTTGTTTCTTTGGGGGACTTATTTAGTGAGGATTATAATTTATCTCTTGGAACATTTGATGACAAGAGAGGACTATGTATTGTATGTGCTATATGTTTGAATGGCATATCTCAGGGCCAATCCTCAAGGTATAGGAGAGTCGAAGTGGACTGCGACAGTCACCCAGGGGAGGTGTATATATGTGATACGATCTGATTGGGTACTCCCGATGAGGAGTTGGGAAGGGATCATTGGACCATAAATGATACAAATGCATGTTTAAGTTAGATCAGTGTGTGTAGACTCCGGACACTCCTGGGGCTGCGAGGCTGTGGGGTGTTTTGGTTGAGTGTAGAGGCCCGGCTAGAGCCTTAGAGATAGTGTTTGGACCCATTTTAGGTCTTGACAGGCGGTGCGTTTGTCATGAGCTGCTAATAAATGGTGGTGTCTAAATCTTGGGTGATAGGGATCAGTTAATTATTGTATGTCAAAGAGTAGTGAAATAGATCCAAAAGACCATCAAACTGCGCTTCAAAAGCAAGAATGAGCTAAAAGGGGTAGATAGTGCGCTGAAATGATTAGGAGGTATTCTCCTCAAGGGAGCAGCTTGATATCTCTACAAGGGAGGAGTCTTAGTAACCCTAGTTTTATGAACAATTCCTGAGAAGGAGGAGGAGGAGGAGGAGGAGGAGGAGGAGGAGGAGGAGGAGGAGGAGGAGGGAGCTCTAGTACTTTGCCTCCTTCAATCGGTTAGCCCACTTCGAGGAGTGGGGTAATAGTTTCAACAATTCAAAGACCTTTAGAAAATTTGGTCATTGTCATGATGCAATCCATTGCAATCCCAGTAGGAACACCCAATCTGCTAGCCTTAGGATTCCCTCTACCCATTTTTAATGGGTTAGCAAAGGAGGACATGGAACTCCACATTAATGAGTTCCAAAAGTTAATGTTCAACTGTTGAATTGAAGATGGATACTTGATTATGTTCTTCAATATGACTTTGAAAAGGACGAGTTGCCGTATGGTATCACAACCTAGAAGTTGGAACCATAACTACAATTGATCTATTTTTTCTGGCCTTTCGAAGAGAGTTTGTCCCTAAAAGAGGAGGGTAGTATTGGCTATGTGTTCTCAATGTAAGATGTCAAGAATCTCATGAGAATGTTTGAGGCTATGCCAAGAAATTGAAGGAAGTGTTTTGTAAATTGCAAACATATATTCCCATTCTAGCTACTCAAGTACAATACTTTTTGCACAGGCTAGACTTAAACATCCACATGCAATTGAGCAGTGTGGTCTTTCCAACATTTATACGATTATTACATGAGAAATAGAGGTAGAGTTGCAATTGCAAGTGGCCTACGCCTCTAGGGTAAACTCGAATGGAAGTCAAGGAATACCCATGACCAATTTGAATGGGAAGAGGAAGCATCATACAAAGTGTGCCTATGTTACTAGCTCCCTCTAATGTGACTATGTCGATAGTTAATCAAATGGCTCCACTAAATAATGAAAGCCAAATGACAAACCCTAATATCATTCCACTCAATCAGCAACAACCGATCCCTAATTAGCTGGTTAGACCAACTACACAATAAGTGGATGATCATAGCTATGAGTCTAATGCATCAAATGTGCTTGGAAAAGTCAGGGACATGATGAAGCATTACACTGATATGATAATATAACAATACACACAAATAGCATCGGTGTTAATTTCCTAAAGAAGCAATAGAACTTGATAGGAAGCTGACATCGTGATGAAGAGGGTGGCCCATCAAGATTCAGTTGTAAGTGGTGTGATGGTTAACACTTTCCAAGAAATTGCCCCAATGTCAAATGTGACATATGTGGGAAGTCTAGCCATTTAGCCAGCACTTGCTAGAGGAAGATTAGCTCTCCATGTGGCTCTCTTGAATGTCATGTTATAAGCCCACATTGCCACATATAATTTCTTATCCCAAGCATGCTTGCTTTCTGATATGATCTTAGATAATATTCCAACCACTTTTTTATTCGTACTCTTAACTTGACCATTTGCTTGAGGATTATACGGGGTAGTCTTATTGTGCTTAATCTTCAAAGCTTCAGTCAGGGCCACTATAACCTTGTTCAAGAAGTGTGTCCCTCGATCAAACACAATCTCCTTCGGTGGACTGAAAAGGCAAACAATTTTCTCCATAATGAAACTGGCCATCTCCTTGTCATTGTTGTTCACCATTGCTCAAGCTTCGAACCACTTGGTAAAGTAGTCTATTGCTATAATAATATACCACTTTCGCATAGTTGATGAAGGGTATATTGGTCCAAAAAATTTAATACCCCATTTTTCAAAGGGTGACATAACCAAAATGGGATATAGAGGTCACCTATGATTTTCTCTCACATTGTGTCTTTGACAGACATCACATCGCTTAACATAACTAAAAGCATCTTGGAAAATTGATGGCCACCAATATCTAGGACGGAGAGATTTTTGGGTGGTAAGCTGGCCAGCAAAATGCCCCCCACATGCTAAATTGTGGCACTCCTCAAGAATAAATGGTACCTCATCGGGTACTACACAACGCTGATAGATATCATCTACTCCTCTCTGATACAAGACACCCACTATAATTGAAAAGCGTAATGATTGTTGCTTAATCTTTCTATTTTCAGACTTTGATAATGCAGCCCCAAATCCTCCAGTGGTGGATAGATAATGCATTATAGCCATGTACTAGGAAGGAATGGAAGCTATATCAATTTTAAATAGACCTTCAATATCACTTCCCTTAGCCAGAATTTCCTTTGGCTCCCCAAAATCCACAAGACATTCTACAATACCCTGCAGCTCCGGTGGCTTGCTCCTGATCTCATAATCAAACTTCTGTAAAAGTGATTAACCACTTTGCTAAATGATTAGGTAGCTGCAACTTGTTCAACAATAATCTAAGTCCTTTCACCTTTGTAAAGAATACTACTTCTCATAGAGAATATAATGCCTGAATTTCTTCATCGCAAAGAATAATTAATTATACATACATTTCCTAAGAATAATCAATTGTCGCTCCCTTGTGGTGGCTACCCCTAGATTGTAAATAAAGACTTTTAACTTCTCTGGGGAAATATCACCAAAAGTCTTATTGGCTGTTTTTTGCCAAGATCCTGGCGCATTGCATAGAGCAAAGGCCATCACATGATACATAAAGGTACCGAAGATAGTAATAAATGTCGTTTTCAATTTGTCTTCCTCTGCAATAGCCATCTGGTTATATCCAGCAAAGCAATCCAGAAACGAATAGATTTCCCTACCCACTAATTGATCCAAAATCTCATCAATGAGTGAAAAGGGTAGTAATGCTTAACCATATGCTTATTAAGCTATCTGAAATCTACACAAAGCCGAATCAGATTGTTCTTCTTCTTCCTGAGTGAACACCATTCCATGTGTTGAATGGAAAATATCAGGCTAGCCTTTCATAGTTTTGTTAATTCTTTGAACAGATCATCCCTTAATTCGAAAGGCATACACCTTACTTTCTATTGCACATGGCAGCTACCTTGCTTCAAAGGAATCATATGAATAGCTAGGCTCGGAGGAATGCCTCTTAGCTCATCATAACTCCAAGCAAAGATATCGTGGAATTCTTGAACCAAGGACACATAGTTCTCCCTTTCTTCTAAATTGAGCATAGACGCTAATTTAATTGGCTGTGAATCGTTCATTGTACCAAGGTTAAGCTCAATTACATCTACATCTCTTATCCTCTCTTGAGCTTCTATTGGCTCATTCAAAGTCACTTGGTAGATGTCTTATGTTGGATCCCTCATTGGATTTGTCACTTGATGACATCTCACTAGAAAATGGAGCATCTAGCGTATCAAACTCTAAGGAAGATAAATAAACTCTCTCACTCTAAGGAGATTCAGGATAAGCATCTACTACTACACGTCTAACACCTCAACAAAAGATCAATCGACCATTGAGTATATCAACCTGATAGTCTGCTTGTAGAATCCATGGCCTGCCTTGTAATACTTGATAGCTCGGTTGCCCTGTAAACCTAGTGACCCTAAAGTCTAGAATGCACTCTACATTGGCAAGGATCATATGGAATTTAGTAATACAATCCTCGGGTTGTCTTAAACTGTCATCAGCCATTCGGAGGACCATGGAGGCATATTTTTCTATTTCTAGTCCCAGTCTCTCCATCAATTCCAAACTCATAATGTTGACAAAGAATCATGTGTCCACAATAGCATGGTCCACTAGTATTTCATCAACATATGCTACTACCCTTGGACAATGCTTTTTAGCATGCTCAAACCAATCATCTCCTACTCAAGCTATTCCCAAAGGCTCAACAATATACCTAGTGCATAGAATCTTCTTAAATTCCTTATGCACTCCTAGAGACAACTTAATCAACTGTAGAAGATTTACATGTGGCTTAACTTCACAAAGAGAAATCACTAAATCAAATTCATGATAGCTAGCAAGAGCTCGCTTTTCTCACTAGACGATTCTCTCCTTTGGTCTTTGATCCGGATGCTTTGATGCTTCTTTCTTGGCTTTTTCTTTCTTCTTTGGCAACTCCTTATCCTTCTTGGGGTTGGCTTTACCATCTATGGCCTTGAGAGGTCCGCCTTCCATATTGGGATTAAGGACTTGCGTCCCCTTATCATCTTTCTTGGGGTTTCCCTTGACAAGTTTTGTCTTGGCCTTGTCAACTTCTTTACCCTTTTGACCTCTCGTAACAACTCACAGATTAGAAGCTTCAGTGCCATTGACAGAAATAACTTCTATCAGGCTAAGTCCATTGCCGCTAGGTAGCTCCTCTACCATAGCTTTCCCTCTTTATAATAATTGCTTTGGTCCTTCATCTTGCTGGAGATTATTCCCTTACGCTCGATGATTAACTGGACATGGTTGTTTATTTCCTTATTGAAGAGAGCTAATCTTACTCCAACAAGTACTGGCTAAATGACTGAACTTCCCATATATGTCACATTTGGCGTTTGGACAATTCCTAGGGAAATGTTGGCCACCATACCACACACAGTTGGATCTTGATGGGCAACCCTATTTAGGGCGTCGACTCCCTATCAAGTTTTATTTCTTCTTAAGGAAATTAACATCAATAGTTATTTGTCTATATTGTTTGCTAATCATATCAATATAATGCTTCATCATATCCTTAACTTCACCAAGGACATTCGAGACACTTGACTCGTAGTCGCAATCATCTATCTATCATTCCATTGGCCTAACCACTTGATTAGGGATTGGTTGTTGATTCCCTAGAACAATGGTAGGATTTATCAATGGGCTTTCAACAATCGGTGGAGCCATTTGACTAGTAGTAGGCATGGTCAAGACTAGGAGGAGCTCGGAATATGGGCATATTTGGAATTATGCTTCCTCTTCCATTAGGATAACTCATGGGCATCCTTGACCTCCGTTCAGCAATGCTAAAGTATTTCCAAACCCTAAACTCGAATTCCAGTTTGACCTAGAGGCATAAGCCACTTGTAATCGTGATTCTACCTCTTCTGCTCGTGTAATGGCTGTATCAATGTCGCCAAGAGCGACATTGCTCAACTCTAGTCGAATGTTAAAGTCTAATCCATTTAGAAAATATTGCAGGTAAGCAGCACCTAGAATGGGGATATAGGTTTTCAATTTCCAAAATACCTCCAATTTCTTGGCATACCCACAGACATTCTCATGGGGTTCTTGACGTGTAACATTAAGGACACATAGCCAATATTGACCTCCCCTATTAGGAGCAAACTAAATAATAAGTCGATTGTGGTTATGGTTCCAGCCTCTAGGTTGTCATACCACACCGTAATCTCCTTTCACAGTCATGTTGAAGAACATCATCAAGTGTCCCTCATCTTGAATTCGACAGTTAAACATTAACTTTTGGATTTCATTGATGTGAAGTTCCGTGTCTTCCTCTACTAACCCATTAAAAATGGGTAAAGGAAACCCTAAGGTTGGCAAGATCAACATTCCAGTAGGTATAGCAATAGGTTGTGCCATCATGGTAACAACCGGATTTGCTACAGGAATTTGAATAATCGGAACTATCACTCAACTCAAAGTGGACGGACTGATTGAAAGGGGGGAAGTACTAGAGCTTCCTCCCCCTAACGGAGTATGCGTCAAGCTAGAGTTACTAAGACCCCAACCTTGTAAGGATATCGAGTCACTTCTTTGCAGAGAATATCTTCTATTTATTTCGGTCCATGCCATCTAGCTCGCTCAGATCTTTCTTCTTTTTGAAGCCCGGTTTGACGGTCTTGTGAGTCTAGCTCACTAATTTTTGGCATACACTAATGAATAGGTCCCAATTGACTAAGATAAGAAAACTGCCACTTATTAGCGACTCCCAGAAAATGCACCACTTGTCGAGACCAAAAACGGCCCCAACACTGGCTATATGTACTAGCCGAATCTCTCTATACTCAAGAAACCACACCCCCTCGACCTCGCACCCAAGAGCGTATAAGGGACACACTGACCTAACCTAACGTGAATCTTGTGTTTGTTTTAAGTTGTAGTCCAACGATTAAGCCCCACACTCACAGAGGGAGTCCCCACACATCTTGGTGTAGTACATCAACGTGATGCAGCAAAAGGAGGTGCCCTTGGGTTGAATGCCGTGGCCCCACTGCAACTCTCCTACACCTTGGGGATTGGCCCCAAGATGCGCTGCTAACACAAATAATACAGATGTAATAAGCTCTACTCTTGTTTTAAACGATCTAGGAGATAGGAATTCTCTCACTTGAAATTTTTCCCAAAGAACCCAATGCCTAAACGTACAGCTTAGGTGCCTCACAACTCAATGTGGGTCATATATATCGAAAACCAATTGCAATGCATCCAGGAGTTACCATATGATATGCACATTGCAACTGTGAATGCCATAGTGCACAAACAATTTAAGATTTATAAATCAGCATTGTGTGGTGCAATAAACATGTCTTTCCATGATTTTAGTCTACACATCATGCTTCATTGCTAAGGGTCAAAGCCCCGAGCCTTCTCTAGGGCTTAACCCTTTTAAACTTAATTTATAACGTCCTATATGGTATGCACAAACAAATAGACCAGAATTTCATATATTGTTAGCAACTAATAAGCATCAAAACCCCTCTTTCCCCCTACTGTTTAGGTTGTGCATCGTCGATAGATGTAAAGAGTGGTTTTGTGTGTTTTTTTAATAAAAAGGAATAAAAATGGACTTTAACATGATGAAACATTTGAACTAAGGCTTATCCCTCATGCTACAACCATGCCATACATTCATGTACATAAACCTTATTTTTCTTTAATTTTCTAGAACAAAAAACTAAAATTTTATATTTGTTTACTATTTATCTTCATTTATTTTAATAAAAAAATAATATTACTGATTTGTGGATTGGGACTGATCACAATCACTGAGAATTGATTTTATATTCATTTCTACTCCATGTGAACCCCAAAATCACAGCAAAACTCCCAAAATTTAAGATTTTCATGAAAACCACTTAATTGCGGGTTTTGTGTGTTTTGTTTTAAATTATTAAATGACTCAAATTTCTAGGTTTCTTAAATTTTTTTAATAAAGTTCAGCATTTGCAATCAAATGAATCCATTTACAAACAATTTTATCAAACATCTTTCATGAAATGAATCAAATGAATCCATTTACAAACAATTTCATCAAACATCTTTAATGAAATGAACAAAATGAGTACTTATGCATAAAAGCCCGATTTTGGAGGCACGTAATTAATGGTTGGGAGGGTGCTGATGCTTCTGACAGCCCAATCTATGATCTCCTCCACTCCAGTACCATTATTCCATCTAGAATGTCCATTAAACCCCACACCCTTCTCTCATAGAATCACACATGTGAACATGCAATAAGAGGAGAGAGGAGAGAGAAATAGTAAAAATCAAAATTTTGATTCCCTCCATGAAAATTAGCGTGCTTACATCCAAAATGGAGCCCTTAGAGAGTGGATTAGGAATGTGCAATCAATTCTCGATGATGCCTAGCATTAGAGAGGCGCAATTCTCCAAAAAAATGGGGTGCAAAAAAAAATTTGCACCCCCTCCCTCATGACTAAAAAATTCATTTTCTTCCTCTTAATTAAGTAATATTTTGTAAAATTACTTGGCATTATCCTTCATTGTAGCATAAGCTTTAGACCACTTCATGAAATAGTTTGTCTTGCCGCAATGATATAACTCTTTTGTGTAGTTGATGAAGGATGTACATATCCAACAAAATCCCCACTTTACAAATGGTAGTATTGCCATGATAGGAACCAGTGGGCACTTCCTATTCTCCCTATTATCATATCTATGACATGTATCATATCTCTTTACATACGCAAATGCATCCTAGAAAATGGACAGCCACCAATATTTGGCTCCCAAAGCTTTCTATGTAGTCAACTATCCAGGAAAGTGCCATCCACAAGCAAAGTCATGATACTCTTCCAAGAGAAATGGAACCTCATCAGGCATGATACATTAGCAATGAATATCATCGACCCCTTTTCAATATAGTGTTCCTACAATCAAGGAAAATTTCAAGGCTTGGTGTCTAAATTTTTCTCTTTTCAAACCTTCGACAAAGCAGCTTCAGCCTCTCCTGTGGATAAATAGTTTGTTATGGTAGCATAGTAGGATGGAATGGAGGCCATATCGATTTTGCATAGACCCTCAAGATCACTATCTTCAGCCAAGACTTAATTTGGCTTCCCAAAATCCATAATATACTCAATGATTCCTTTCAACCTCGGTGGCTTACTCCTAATTTCATAGTCAAACTCTTGCAAAGTGATCAACCACTTTACTAGGTGGTCAGGTGGTTGTAACTTATTCATCAATAGCCTCTACCCCTCTGTCTTTGTATAAAATATTACCTTTTCATACAAGATGTAGTGCCTAAATTTATTCATTACAAAGACCATCCCAAGGCACAATTTCTCCATATAGGTATAATAAATCTCAAATACCCTCAATTTGCGATGATGACTAGCAAATGCAATCAAATGGTACCACTTCTCCTCCCAACTATGGGCTAAACAACAGCTAATACTTAACATTATACCCACTAAAAATATATAAAATACCTCACCCCACTTAGGTGCTTTCAAGACTGGCACTTTTTCCAATTTCTACTTCACATCCTCGAATGATACTTAATATGGATCACTCCAAACAAATAGACGGTTAAAGGATAACAGATTTGTTAATGGCAATGTCCTCTCAACTAGTGTATTAATAAATTGTCAATATACGGATTGATGATAGAAAGCTATGCACTTCTTTAGGAGTATGTGGAGGACTTATAGCAATGATATTCTCTATCTTTTTAGGATCAATCATGTAATAACAACTAAGCTAACCACATGCACCAACAAAAATCCATAAGACACTCTAAAGATGCACTTTCTTAGATTGAGAGCAATGCAAAATCACTTGCACTGCTCAAAAATATTTATTAAAATAATTGGATGTCTCTCCCTTATGGTTGCTATCCCCAAGTCATCAATGAAGACCTTCTACTCCTTTGGAAAAATATCACTAAAAGTTTTATCAGCTATAGGTGCCAAATAAGATAATATACAAAGGTGCCAAATATAATGATAAATATCATTTTCAATTTTTCTTCCTCTATAATAGCCATTTGGTTGCAATGGAAAAAGTAGTCCATAAATAAATAGATATTCCTACCTGCTAAACTGATCTAGAATCTAATCAATAAATGGCAGTAGATAGTAATATTTGATTATCTGTTTATTAAGCTCTCTAAAATATATGCAAAGTTGGATTTGATTATTTTTCTTTTTCTTGATATAACTACCATTGAACAACACTCTGTATGTTGAATAAAAAATATCAAGCCACCTTACACAATTTTTGTAGCTCCTCAAATAGTCTATCCCTTAGCTCAAAAGAGATACACCTCAATTTTTGTCGAGAATAGGACAACTACCTTCCTTCGAGGGAATAGTATGCATAGCTAGACTACGAGGAATACCCCCCACCTCATCATAGCTCCAGGAGAAAACATTATGGAATTCTTAGATCAAGGATATGCATTCCTTCCTCTCCTTTGAACTGAGCATAGATCCTAATTAAATGAATCATGGCAGCTCATTCAATATATAGAGATTTAGCTCAATCACATCTGCATCTTGGATTCTGTCTTGAGCTTCTATCAACTCATTCAAAGTCACCTGCTAGACATCTATAGTGGATCCCTCTTTTGATTCATCACTTGACAAAGTCTCACTACTAGAAGGATCCTATAATGCATCTAATTTTGTTGATGATAAGGGTACTCTCTCACTTTAAGGAGATTCAAGATATGCATCCACTATTACACGTTTTGCGCTTCTGCGAAAACTCAGACGACTAGTGGGTGTATCAACTAGACAATCAGATTGCAAAATCCATGGACTTCCTAATAATACTTGATAGCTTTGATGTCCTGCAAACCTAATAACCCTAAAGTCCAAAATGCATTCCACATTAGCAACAATCACGTGGACTTTGGTAATGCACCCTTCTAGTTGTCTTAAACTATTATCAGCCATCTAGAGAATTTTGGGGGTATGTGTTAAACCCAAGCTGAGAAGGTGGAAGGTTGAATGAAAAAGCAGAAAGAAGATGGAAAAGGAGCAAGGACATGCAAGCGGGCTCCAAAGCTAAGCCGGGGCCAAAAGCGTAGTTTTAAATAAAAGGCACCTCAAAAACTCCAAAAACTCTTGTAAAAGAGCGCCAAGCTCCCTCCTGTGCCACCTGTAAAAGAATAGTCAAATATAGGCCTAGGGCATGAAGGCAAAAGAGGGAATTCGAAAAAGGGACCTTGCTACAATGGCCGATCATGTAAAAAAGGATGGGTGCCCATGGAGTTTTAGGGTTTGTATATATAAAGTTCAAAAAGTAAATGGAAGCTCATTCTTTGGTGTGTGCCCAACAAGAGCTCTTCTCTTCCTCTCTTCTTCTCCTCTCCTTGCTTGTGTGTGCTCTTGAGAGAGGGAGTGATTGTGAGAGTGAGGGAGGGAGTGAATGGATGGAGGGATCAAGGGGGTGAAGCTCTTCATCATCTTCTCTTCTCTTCTCTTCTCTTTCCTTCTTTTGCATGCACAACTATGGCAGTTGGAGCTTGGAGAAGGAGGAGGCTTGAGCATGCTTGAGCTAGCATCTAGGATCGTGGAGCTATCGGAGTGTGGAAGAGAGGAGGAAACTCATATCGACATCAAGGTAAGCTCACTACACTCGTAGGATCGAGGGTGCATCGGCTATGTGAGAGATAGCCATTAGATCTCGTTTGGAACACTTGAAACAATAAGCGGTCCGTGGGTCTTGGCGGTTAAGCGAAAGCTCCCACATTTTGGTTCCGTAGCCGGGACCATAGATTCAAGCTTGAGCGCTTATCGCCCCATATCAAGCATCGAAATAAGGGATTCTCCCCTGAAACAGAGCTTGAGGTAGATAGGAAGGTTGGGTGTTTTGATCTTCGAAACAAGTAAGTATTTTGGGTTAGTTAGTTTGTTTGATGATTGGAAAATAGGGAGAAATCATGTCAATTTATTCCTTTCGATTCTCTTTGCATTTAGTGTAGGATAGCATTAGGAAATCGAACTGGGAAAGGGTAGGGTTTACTGTTGCAAACAGGTCAAAACAGGGCATAAAACATGTAAAAAATGGGAAAAAGCTAGCTTGGGATGCTAAATGTCAGCAAGTGGATGATTGAGAGTGTCAAAGCCCTGCCCGGGAGGGGTTTAAGGGTCATGAGGCCAAGGGAGAGCTCATTTGCAACCATTGCAGTGAGAGAGAGAGAGCCCCCGCAAAGATTCGATTTGATCGCGTCGTCAGAGAGCCTACCGCTCACCCCAGGTATGCGAATCACTTCCCTTGGTGCCTTAGCCGAGATCTGGAAGTTTATGCAGGGGATGATTGCCTGACTAGGGAGATTCGATCGAAATCATCATTGCAGGGCATTCTTCGCGCCACATTTGGCCTGTTCCAATGGCCCTCGTTAGGCCGAGTCCTAGACTCGCCCCTCGGACCCGCCCATTCAGACCTTGACCCGAAAATCCTACTCAGCCCTCGAACCCGATACTCAAATCGGCCCGTCCGAGTTACTCAACTCCGCCCTTTGACCAAACTAACATTTAGCCTTAAGTCAACTCGGCCCGAGTGTCCACCCGGCCCAGGACACGATACTCGGCCCTTGGCCCAACATCTGGCTCGGCCCGTCCGAGTTACTCCACTCGGACCTCGGCCTATGAAAAAACTTTTTACACTTGGACAGGGCCCATTTGAGTCACCCGCTCGGCCCCTGCAATTCAGGCCTGTTGGGCCGAGTGTGTGCCCCAACTCAATCTCAGAGATTTGACTTGACCCAACTAGAGCTCAGCGGCGCAACCTGTCGTAAGCCTTCTTGACGTTTAAAGCCTGATTCTGGTGCATTGAGTAGACAAAATCATAATGCATGGCCGCCTAACAGTTTGAGTGGGCTGTTGCGATACCTAGAAACCTAGAGATCTAGAGGTAACCCACCGAGCCATAAAACCTTGATCGAGCCCAAAAGAAATGGCAAGGCAACGTAGTCCAGAGGCCCTAAATCCCTCCTAGATGGCCAGAGAATCGATCTACCAAGCCTATCAGGCCCAAGGGTGCCTGAGACGCTTAGAGGTTGTTTGTCGCACTCACCTTGAATTTTCGCACTTGAAGGGCACTTAAGAAAAACTGAAAGCCTGATTGAACACACGTGCACCAGAAAGAACACCCACACGGAGTGGAGATAACTTGAGAACTGCATTTAATAAGTCAAGGAACTCACTCAGATAAGCCAATCAAGGAACCCACATATAGGAGGGAACCCAAGGACAGAGACAAACCATCAACACGCAAAGTAGGACCAAGCAAGTGACACAAGAGAAGGGGATTTGACAAACCCACTCAATTCGATTGATAGCTTGGCGAAGCACGAGAACTCGACCATGGCGGAGGAAAGCTCAGACCTCAAGTCTAACAAGGAACTCGACTTGGGCGTCTTCCCAGAGGCTATTCAACAATTGGTCAGCAGCTATGATGTGCACACTCGATATGAGCATCGCGGTCGGACAACAGATGCTATCATTGCAGACTTGGAAGAAGAGAGGAAGCTAGCCCATAAGGCATTGCCAGGCATAGTCGTGTACAATAGAGACCAGTAGGTCAAGAGCCAAAGGGAAAGCATGGAGTTGCGTGAGGTACAGTGAGTGTTGAACTTAGCCGGCAGAAACCGAACGGATCACAAGAGAGCACTAGAAGGAGACTTAACGCTGAGCAAACTTCTTATGAAGCGCTTGTTAGACAACACCATAGTAGAGCAAAGTGCTGTAGCGTTAGCAAAACCTCACTGCTGGCTGGGTTAGGAGCAACCCAATGCTCTAAGAGCTAGTCTAAAATCCAGATAGTCGCAAACCAGCTCGACAAGTACCAACCCCATGACGACCCATATAGCTTTGTAGAGCAGTTTGAGCAAGTCTGCAAAGCCAACGGCCTTAGCGACCTAACTCAGCATTCTCAAGCATTCGGACTCTTCTTAGGTGACAAGGGCAGGACCTGGTATACAATTTTAGACGCTAAAGAGCAGGCAAACTTCAATAGCCTCAAGGATCTCTTCATTAAGAGATTTGCCAAGCTTGGATACTTCGACAATCTGCTAGTGCGATTGATGAATGTCAAGAAGAAAGAGAAGGAGGACATTCGTGATTACGTAACCCACGTAAGGAGCCTCTTCAAGATAATCCCTACAGGTGAATGACCAATTGAAAGAGCTGTTTCAACTGTGTTCATCTGTGGAATTCAAAATGAGGAACTGTATAAGGCCTTGGTAGCTAACTCGAGCTTGCAGCAAGACACGCTAGCTAGGGTTTTTGAGGAAGCTATCAGAGTTGACGACCAACTGAAAGAGAGGAGCTCCAAGAACTCCAATTTAGAAGAAACCAGCTCGCGAGGTTTGGAAAGAGCACCAACCTCTGGTGAGCGACCCGCACCATCATCCCAAGATAAGGGGAAGGCCACCGAGACGAACCACAACTTAGCTGACGTCAAGATGGAGATAGTCAAGCTACAAGACCTGTGGAGATGACCAACGCGGCCACACATCCAATGTGTGTACTATGGCAGAAATCATTTGCCAGCTCAGTGTCAAGACCCTCGGTCGAGACCTTGCGCTAACTGCGGTAGGTTCGGTCACGACGCTATGCACTACAGATTTCCCAAGAGACTTCCGTACTCCCAACCATATGGTCAACCTTACCTAGAAAACAGAACGCAACCATTTCTCGGAAGGGGAGCCCCATTGGCCCTTCCTGCGCCTAACGACATGAAGCCGGCTGTCCTCAGAATGGACATAAACCCCATAGGTATATCTAGGCCGCCCGGTCCCTATGTGACCCATCCACCGAGTGACGCTCCAGTCCACTACGTGGAAGAGCCAAATGAGGAAGAGACTTACTTATACCCTTATGTCTCTCACGACAAAGAGGGTAACGCCATCCTCATGGACTATCAACCAGTACCAGTGATGGCGTTAGGAAGAGGATGAGGTAGAGGCCTAGGGGGGCAGATGCAGGATCCAATCATCTATTGGACCTATGGACACCTAGGCCATGTCTCAGCGTGTTGCCATGAGAGGGAGCAGCAAAACAAAGACAAGGCTGACCTAAGATGTGTAGAGTGTGGAATTGCGCATCTCTTCTTCGATTGCCCAAACCGGAAACCTTCTACAAATTCAACCGAAGTACCATCTGTCCCATTCGGGCTATTCGGTGTCGAGAACCTTGATGGGGAGGCCATGCCCATCCCGTTGCGGGTCATGACCCATGCCCAGACAAAGCATGCCGGCATATCACTACCAGGGCCTAGCAACCTCGATGCAGCCTCGACGGGAAAAAAGAGCCGTAGGCGAAGGAAGAGGAGGCCGGAGGCTAAGATCGCACTGAAAGCTGAGAGTGCTACAACTCTACCTATTGGAAAGAAAGTCGAGGATGTAGAGATGGAAACTTCAGCCCCCAAGATGGCCGAAAAGGGGAGTGCCAAGGTAGGGGAGTACCCGCGTCCGAAGAGCCAATTCGAGGCCATAGAAAAGGTGAGGGACTGGGTAAAAGAGGCACAAGTGCACTTAAGGGACGCTGAGCCCATCCTAGAGGACGGGAGCGAGGATCTCATCAGCATGACCACGGCAGACTCACCCCCTCAACCAAAGTCAGGAAGGGCAACTGCACCCCAGACAGCACCTCTTAGGGCAAGCCTTGATGTTGAAGGCCCACAAATTAGTCACGGCCATTGGCCAGGACAATTTAGCATAGGAGAGGGACGAGCAACCAACAGCCTCCTCACCACGCTAGTGACCACCCCAGTGACGCTAAGCCTAGGAGACCTGCTTAAGCAGCACCCCATCCTATGGCGAAACCTCAAGCAGTGGGTCAAGGAGTCACGACAACAGGCGTCGGATCTATAAGATCAGGATGCAAATACACAAATATCGAGTCTAACGCTACACTCTGTGCCAAAATCCTTGCACATTAACACTTTCTGGGAAGGCACCGAGATGCATGCAGTGTTACTAGTCCTAGCCTTAGGAGACACAGCAAGAAAGGGGATCATAGACATGGGAGCTGGGGTTAGTATGCTAAGCCATGTGGTACTGCAAACCTGGGGAAACCCACCTATTGAGACCGCTCAGTTTAACGTCACGCTAGCAAACAGCATGAGGGTGAGGCCATTCGGGGTACTTAAAAACTGGCCACTAAAAATCGCAGGTGTCCAGTTCTCGGTTGACTTTATACTCATGAAGGGGGTGGACTACGATGTCCTGTTAGGCCGGCCCTGGATGTGCAATGCCAGAATTATTGAAGATTGGGGTAATAGCTTGATATTCTTAGGCAATAGGACAGAAGCTGTGAGGGTGGAGATGGACACTTGGAAAACCTCACCAGTCAACTTGGATGACATTTCCTCGATGCTCAAGGGTGACAGTCAGGTCAAGAAGTCTTATGGGCCCTTGACCAAGTATATCCCATGTCCAGAAGATGAGTGGGATTGGATGCACATCCTTGCTACAATCGACCTACCGTTCTCGGACCAAGAAGTGCATGAGCAAGCCATTAAGATGATGGGTGCCACCGATGGTATGCCCACTATACCAGTGTGCATGATGGAAGGAACCCATCTTGGGAGACCTAAGCCTCTTGCCTTCCAAGTGCTAGGCAACAAGAAAGAACTCCAGGAGGCCCTGGAATACTTAACAGACAAGCTAGCTGACAACTCAGCAGCAAACCTCACATCTCTCCAGGACCTCTTAGGCGAATCTGAGTGACAATGGACCAGAGTGCATGACCTGAACCTTATGTACAACTGGGCCTATTGAGATATCGAGCTCCACTCGTGATATGCCAGGGTGACCGTTGTGCATTTATGTCACCGACTTGTCAGTTTTGCAGATGCGGTTGGTACACTACCCATGAATAATAGCTACATGACAGCTATCCTTATCTACTCTAGTTCGTGGCTCAGTTAGTATGCCACCTTAGTTAGTTGAGTTTGGTTTGAGACCCATATATAGGGTTCTTCTATTTCTTTGTACTTGACTTCTTCTTGGCTTACACAACTAAGAAGAGGAAAACTATTTTCAGCCTCCACCTCTGTGTGTATTCCCCCATTGTGCAAGCAAGAAAGCCACAAGTGAGACTCCTTCCTTCTCTCCCACAATGTTGACAGGTCCTTAGTCCTAGATCAATGACAAAAGAAGTACCAAGCCCTACGGGACGATGAACTAGCTAGTGCAGAGGACTCTGACGATGACAAGTACAAAGACTGCTAACCCTTTAGGGATGAAAGTGAGGGTGAGGTGGATTTGGTAGAGTACGACATGAAGGGACATGAAATAGAGCAAATATAGGCAGATTCCAAGCTGCAAAAAAGAAGTGCCTATGAGATAGACCGAGGACTCATGCACATGAATTGTGACCGGTTCTGGTTAGAACATGTAGCAGCCATAGACCTTGAGCAAGTAGGCCTAGCTCAACCAGGGGGCGACACAAGTGTTTAGAGCAGAATCACCATCTGAACTGTGATCACCAAGGGAGATCCCCTCTTCTAGTGAAGACGATGAGTTTGACTCTGAGTCAGAAGTGAGCTTAGATAGCGACCCAGAAATACCTAGGCCGCCCAAGACCCGACGCACAGCCGGGGACTTACCTGTCCACCTGAGGTGCAAACGATTGAAGCAAGAAAGGGCGAACCAACCCAGGGACACCCGAACAGACGAGCAACAAAAACCACGGGACCTTCCAAAACTATTTACAAAATTCAAGAAAGGCAATAGGGTAGTGATCTTGATGGGTGCCAAACGGCAAGGGCAAACAAGTGAACCAATCGAGGGACCAGCCAGGGTCAAAGAGGTGAACTTAGCCCGGGAATGGGAGACACCCCGACCAGTCTTCGTTGCCGATGACTTGGTTGAGGATGAGGACGCGAGTCTGATTGCCCTCTTGCGAGAGTATGTGGACGTGTTCGCATGGTCCTTGGAAGAGCTTAAAGGGGTAGATCCGAGTGTGGTGACTCATAATATACCTATGACACCAGACACAACGTCGGTGAAGCAGCGACCGTACCCAATGAATCCTAAGCACGCTCATACTGTCAAGGAAGAAATTGATAAGCTGATGCAAGCAGGATTCATTTACGAAATTGAGCACACGGACTGGATATCACCCATAATCATTGTGATGAAGAAAAATGGAAAAATTAGAGTGTGCAACAATTATAAAAAGGTGAACGTTGCTACAAAAAGAGATAACTATCCATTGCCATACATTGAGCACATGCTTGAAAGAGTGGCAGGCAAGGAGACCTATAGTTTCATGGATGACTTCTCAGGATACAACCAGGTGCAAGTGCATCCTAGCGATAGGCATAAGACTGCCTTCGCCACCGGAGTGGGGTGTCTTTGCATACATAGTCATGCCTTTTGGGTTGACTAATGCCCCTTCCACCTTCCAACATCTCATGTGCACCATATTTAAAGACATACTCCGCAAGGAGTTAGAAGTCTTTGTCGATGACCTCTGCGTTCACTCGACCTGGATGGAACACTTGAACAAACTCCAAGCAGTCTTTGATCGGTGTTGCCTATATTGTCTCTCCCTGAACCCCTTGAAATGCCAATTTTGGGTGAAACATGGATGCATCCTCAGCCATGTGGTGTCGAAGAATGGCATTGCTACTGACTTCTTGAAGCTCAGGGCTATTGTTGACCTTCCACCCCCAACCAACTACAAGGGAGTTCAATGCTTCTTAGGCCATATGGGATACTATCGACGGTTTGTGTTGAATTATGCATTGATAGCAAGACCTTTGTACAAACTGCTGATTGTCTTCGAATGGACTGAAGCTTGCCAACACATATATGAAGAGCTAAAGAAGGCTCTAACCATAGCACCAATTCTACGAGCCCTGGATTAGGGACCATAACCTTCCACGTGCATATCGATGCTTCTAAAATCACTGTGGGGGCAGTGTTGTACCAACATGGCGAGCACAAACTAGATTATCCAGTGAGCTTTGCTACCCGACAGTTGATGGAGACGGAAATGAATTACTCGACGATCGAAAGAGAGGGCTTGGCCATGGTGTTTGCTATAAAGAAGTTCCGGCATTATCTATTGGCTATGCCCTTTACTTTCTTTGTAGACCATCAAGCCTTACTATACCTAGTGAACAAACCTTACGCTACAGGACGTGTAGCTCAGTGGCTCCTTTTTCTTTTGGAGTTTGACTTCTCTGTGGTTGTACGGAAGGGAAAACAACACTACATGGCTGATCATATGTCACGCATCCCCATAGGGAAATCTGTTGGAGAAGGCATTGTCGATGAATTGCCACATATTCACCTCTTTAACCTCGCCAATGGGAGGGAATTATTCAAGGCCGATTTAACACCATACTGGGCGGATGACATAGTCCAACTGCTTGAGCACGGACTGCCTGAACGACCAATAGAGAAGGCAAGACTGAGGCGACTTATTCTCAAAATCCAGCCCTACCAGTTGATAGCACACAGGCTATATCGCTTAGGGCAAGATGGATTGATGTGTAGATGCATGTGTGAATATGAGATGCACGACCTGCTCTTGGGGGCACACAGTGGGATTGCTAGTGGACACTTTTGCAGAGAGACAACGGCCCGCAAGGTGTTGCAATCTCAACTATGGTGGCCAATACTGTTTCGTGATGCCACACGATTTGTTAAGCATTGTGATGAATGTCAGCAGAAAAAGGTCCCGATTTGCAAGGATCAGATGGAGTTGACCCCAATCATTGCATGACAACCCTTCGAAAAATGGGGGATCGACTTCATGGGACCCATCAGCCCTGCTGCACAGTATTCTCAAGCCAAATACATCATTGTGGCCACAAACTACCTGACGAAGTGGGCAGAGGCAAGAGCAACCCGAAAGAATGATGCTCAAACGACTGCCAAGTTCTAATGGGAGTAGGTGATCTCACGATTCGGATGCCCCATCAAACTAGTCAGTGACCAAGGGACAAACTTCATCAATGAAGTGATAACTCATCGCCTATCCACCTTCCTAATTATCCATCAGAAATCCTCTCCATACAACCCTCAAGCAAACAGCCAGGTGGAATCCACAAATAAGATTCTTGTCAACGTCCTAACCAAGGTAGTCTCGGCCTCACGTAGTGACTAGGATAACAAGCTGATGGCGGCCTTGTGGACTTACTGCACAGCTTACAAAATGTCCGTCAGACAAACCCCCTTTAGGCTGACCTACGGAACCAAGGAAATTCTCCACGTAGAATTCTTTGTGCCTAGTCTACGAATTGCGCTTCAGGAGGGATGGGAAGGAAAGGAAGCATGGACGCAACACCTAGTAGAACTCGAATGCCTCTTGGAGACCCGCCTTGTAGCCACTCATGCACTCATATGCGAGAAGGCATGATGTAAGAGCTGGTTTGACAAACATGTCAAGCAACGCGACTTCGAACAAGGCGACTTAGTGCTCCTATACTCAGTCAAGGGGCACAAGCAAAAAATGAAGTTTCGGGGTCTTGGACCTTTCAGTCTGTGCAATCAACCGAACGGGCAACGTCGAGCTCGAAACTCTAGCCGGCGAAGGAATTGGCTTCTTCAATGGCAGCCATGTCAAGAAATACTACCCCCCCACTACAAGGATTTAAGCCTATAGCGACGGCGGGTACCAGCGTCGCTATTTGCATCGCAAAATGAGAGAGAAAGAGAGGGAGAGGGAGAGGGAGGGGGAGGAAATGAGAGAGGGAGAAAAAGAGAAAGAGAGGGAGAGGGAGAGGGCGAGGGATTGCATTCTCTCTCTCCCTCTCCGTTTTGCTTTTGGAGAGTGTTAGGATATATTGTGAGAGGGAGAGGAAATGAGAGAGAAAGAGAGGGAGAGGGAGAGGGAGGGGGAGGGAGGGAGAGGGAGAGGGAGGAAATGGAAGAGGTTGTGGGCAAAACCTTTGTGGTATGAAGGAGATGCTCTCAATAAAAGGCCATCTTTGTGTCTACTTTCTATATCAGTGCTATCCGTGTCTTGACATCTAATTGAGCAAGGTCTATTTTTATGACTTGAATGTACTATTAACCACCATCATCTTTGTCTTCCAAAGGTTCACTATTGATCCTCTATGCATATAAAATGTTTGCAATGCATCCATGTGTCTTTAAAAGCCCTCAAGAGAGTCTGCAATCAATACCACATCATTTGCATACAATAAAATGGATATCAATATGCCTGCTAATTGGTCCCCTCGAGCCTACATGCCCCATGCTCTATTCTCATCTCTCTTTGCCCATGTTCTAAGCTCATATTTCTACTTAGGCACACTAACCGATTGTAATGATTTACTTTTGACATTTTACTATAACTAATTACAATTCAATTATGTTATTCAAATATAATTCTTGTGAAAAGAAAGTTTTGCTCTTCTATCAATGTGTTTTCTTTGTAGTAATATTTTTAATTTGGTAAAAGTATAACATTCTACCTCTTGAGAATGTTGGGGTTTTGCACATAATTACTTAGTGCATCATTTGTACCAAACAAAAATTATTGTATGTTCTTCTTTTATGAACAAAGAGAAGTAGATGCATGATAATGCATGAGCAAGATGTAGACTCACAACTTCACAATAATACAAGTAGCCCCAACGAGTGCTACTAGGAGATCATCTAGTGTGTTTGTATTGTATACGTATACCCATTCTTATGTTTATATAATGGCAAGTACATTTGTCACTAAAAATTTCAAGGGCACTGAATGAGTTTTTGAGTTTGTCCACAAAAAATGGCATCAGATGAGTGTTGACAAGAAAGACTACTCCTCCATTGCTACATTTGTCCTCTCCTTATGGATGCATATAGGGGAAAAGGGTAGGAGGTGACCTCCCTCAACACTTCAAATTCCAAGTCACTTAGGATGGTGGGAAATCAAAGCATAGTCATATGCCACATAGGTAAAGGAAAAGAGTATTGATGTCGAAACTATTTGTAAGGCCCTCTTCTTTGATAGGAACCAAGAAGAAAGACATAAAATTCTTAGGTAATCTAAAGCAAGCATTCTATGTCAATGGAAGCTTTATGCACTATTGAAATTTTTTATACTTGATGGGGAAGGTGCTAATAGATCCAAGACAAAACATCAAACCATCCTACGATAGGGGTACTGCATCCAATGAGTATCAAGAGAGCATGTACATGTCACAATTAGTCCTATTGCCTCACTATAATATATCTAACAAATGGCTCATGTATCATCCAATGATAAGAGGCATGAAGTGTCTTAAATTAATGCTTGATGTGAGAAGTGACAGTCAAACTCAATGAGACTAAGCTTCAATCTCAATCCAAGTGCATTCTAGAACCTCCAATAAACAATGAGTGAAGGGTTTTCCCAAATTGTATTATAAGTCATTAAATTGTTTGTTGTAACATAGACAAGATGGAAAACGAAGAAGGTCCTGTTGTTCAAGATCGCGAGGTGTATCTTAATCAACGTGTCCCATGTCCTTGCTCTCAATGCAAGTTGGCAATTAGTCGAAAACGCCGATTGTCTATAGAACACGTACGACGATTTGGCGAGTTTCAATCTGAGATCATTGATCAGGCAATTGCGGATTTTCAACAAATGGTAATTTGAAGTTAATATCAATCATGCATTGTACTCGCAAGCTAATTGAATACCATATACAATAAGATTGGGTCTTGCTGGCAAATTTTCTATCCAGGGGGGTGATATCTCATCCCAAGGGGGAGTGCACCCTTTGCGACCAATTAGAAGAGTTCGTGGGCGTGCGATGGATGGAGTGCAGGAGCCAATCCACCACTTGCAAGGCCAATCTATATCGTCAATGCCAGAGGAGACATGCAACCTTCCAGACCTACCTACAATCTTGGAGCCTGAGATGGAGGCAATGATTGATGCATTGATTCCCATGGATATCAAGACTTCTGATCCGCTTAAAGAGGAAGCATCCATACCATTATATGATGGGTGTCGAGTATCTCAGCTGAAGACACTACTTGCACTCTTAAGTGTGCAAGCAAAATACGGGTGGAGCGATACGAGTGTGACCGAGTTATTCAGGTACCTTGTACATATGCTTCATTGATTTTTTTTTCGGCACTATTATTACAAACATTTGTGCTTTTTCAAGGTGTTTTATGATTTTTTTCAGGTTATTGAAATATCATATATTACCACCTGCAAATACCATGCCTGAGTCTCGTGATGATGCACGACATGTTTTACGGAAGCTTGGTATGGACTACAATAACATCCATGCATGTATCAACGATTGTTGTCTGTTTCGAGGAGAATACGAGACTATGGAGACATGTCCAAAGTGTGGTGCTCACAGGAATCGACAGGACTTGCAAGGGCAAACCATCCCTCAAAAAGTTCTCAGACACTTTCCGCTCATCCCCCGCATAAACCACATGTTTCATACGTCCGGCATGGCGAGCTTGACAACATGGCATGCATAGAATAGGTCCACAAATGGAGTTCAACGAATATCAGCGGATTCGCGCGCATGGAGCCACATTGACTCTACCTTCCCAGGCTTTGCCCAAGAGCCAAGGAATCTTTGGCTCGGTCTGGCAATGGATGGTGTGAACCCATTCGGTCTGTGCTCAACTTCTTACAGTGTGTGGCCTATAGTCCTTGTCAACTACAACATCCCTCCATGGCTTTCTACGAAGAAAGGACATCTCATCCTTAGCTTGCTCGTCCCAGGCCGCTACAAAGTAAAAAATATGGACGTGTATCTTCATCCATTAGTTGATGAGCTTAAGATTTTGTGGGGGGAGGGGGTCAGTGCAAGATATGAGCAGGTGCGATGGTCCGGCGGTCAGCCAATATTCGAGCCATTCTCATGTGGACGATCCATGACTTTTCGGGATTGGGAGAGTGCTTAGGTGAGCAGGCCTCCATTCTCGTTGGTAATATCTATATTTTATCTCATTCAATCAAGTATTCACGAGGTCGTGGTGTTGGAACAGGTCTGGTTACCTCAGGTTATCATGCATGTCCATTGTGCGGGCCTCAGCTAGACTCCCGAAGGTCACGAACCATGAAGACGATGGTATATCAAGGACACGCTGCTTTCTTGCCAGAGGATCATGAACTCAGGAAAGGTTTCCTTAGATGACCTCCAACACACATGAATGCCGCAAGCTGGTACGAGCTGAAAATGGTCCATGCGGAATCACATCCAAATGGAATGTGGCGGTTCTCAGTTTTCTAGGAGTTGCCATATTGGACCCACTTACAGGTCAACCACTTGTTGGATCCCATGCATATTTTCAAGAATGTGGGCAGCTTGTTATGGGACCACATCACAGGAAAGAGAGACACTATAGGGGCACGAATAGATTTGAAGGAGGTAGGTAAGATGGAGGCACTTTGGCCGCAATCGAGTGCTGATGGTTGCGTGCAGCTTCCTCACGCTCCTTGGGTTTTGTCTACTAAAGAAGAGCGCATTGTGAAGCAACTAATCAAGTCTATCGGCACTCCAATGGGTATGATGCGTTCTCTCATATCCGCATTTTCTAAAGACGACCAATTATCAGGGCTAAAATCCCATGACTAGCATAAGATATGTCAGGTTTGTACTACGAATGGATTGTAATTAGCGTGGGCATTTTGCTATTTGGAATGTAGCCATTATTCATAATGCTTTCTCATTTGTGGTAGTTTGTATTATCGATCGCGATCGCAGGATGTCTTACTCCACAAATTCGCAGGGCCATTTACAAGTTGTCGACTTTGGTACAATGGATCTCACATAAGGAGATTAAGACTTCCTCTATTGAATCCGCGAGGCAGGGAACAGTGGAGACGGTCTGTCTCTTTGAGAAATACCTGCCCACCAGCATGCTCACGATACAAATCCACCTTCTTGTGCATCTTGTGGATGAAGTGGAGATTGCTGGACCTGTCCATACGCGATGGATGTTCTTCTTGGAGCGCTTCATGAAAACCCTGAAAGGCTTTGTGCGATAACAAGCTTGGCTAGAAGGTAGCATGGCCGAAGGTTGGTTGGTGTCTGAGGCGCTAGTGCATATTTCACAATGGCTACCAACGGTGGAACCAGACAATGAAATGCTATGGTCACTAAAGGACGATGATAGACTGACTGGAGATGTGGTGGTTGGAAATGGGGTAGAAAAAAGAATGGATGCCTCAATGGAAGAGAAGGTGAATCGCTTTTGTATGTTGCACCATGCCTCTATGGAGATGTGGCTCGGCAAGTACCAGATCGCTAGGCAAGATCGAGAGGAAGCGCGAACTAAATTTTGACGTAGTATGTGCCATTGACCGATTCGCTATCCCGAAAGCATGGAGGAGATGTTGCGGTTTATGTCAATGCGATGGTTGCATGGAGCCTTGACCGCAGCATCTCGCGAAGGGACAGAGGTCTCAATGGATGATGGACCTAAAAACGGGCCGGCACTGGCTCATGCACTAGCCGGACCTCGTCACTACGCACAAGACAACCCCTCGGCCTCGCGGCCAGGAGCGTCTATCAAAATCTCTGCCTTCCTAAACATTGCGTTTGTAATACGTTGTAGTCCAACTGATCCTAACCCAATATTGCTCCTCAGAGGGAGTCCCTTTCACATAGCCAAAAGGCTCAAATCACATACACATGGGGTTCCTCCTACGGCTGAATGCCGTCAACCCTCTGCGACTCTCCTACACCTTGGGGATTGGCCCCTCGATGCGCCGCTCAACATTTAGACATTTCGCACAAACGTCACTCAAGGTACCAAATAAACGTATCCAGGAATGTACCATTGTCCTTACTTAATTTCCCCTTTAGGATCCCACGACTAGCCTACAGCATAGGAACCTCACACTCTCAACGGTGGGTCACAGGCCTACTGAAAACAATTGCTATGCGTATCCAGGAGCTGACTCTGATACTTTTAATTTCCTCTAAATGATCATGCAAAGAGGTGGATGCCTAGTGCTCAAACATTCTAAAAACCAGCAGCGTGCAAGTGCAAAACATCTCTTTCATGCTTTTCTTTCTAACCGCTTTGTGCTTCGCTGCAACACCTAGCACCGAAGTGATCTTCGTGCTACTAGGTTTTAATTTTTATCATTATTATTCCGTCCTAGTTGCAATGCATATAAAATCAGCAAATTATTCCTCATGCTCAACGGCATTTAACCATTTTTCCACAACTCTACCCTTCCCCGTTGATAGTGCATCATTGCATTCATTTCTTTCAGGGTTTCCTTGCCATTTTTATGTGGAGAAAGGAAGGAAACACACACTACAACATATAAACAAGGCTGAACTGAAGCATAACTTCATGCCCCAGCCTTGCTATACATCAACAAACATAAATCCTATTTTTCTATATTTTTCGTAGCCCCAAATGTATTTTTTCCCTATTTTTCATGGTGTTTTTATCATTTTTCCCCATTTTCTTCATTTCCTTGTATTTTTTAAATTGCTGAAAATGAAAACCAATTTGTGGGCTGAGGCCCTTAGTTCATTTGCAACAAAATTGAAAGATTAGTTGATGTGTATCGACGGTTTTCCCCATTTATATGCCCAAAACCCTTGTTTTTCCCCATTTTTCATGCATTTTCGGGTTTCTTGACATTATTTCGGGCCATGAAATGCATGTTTTTCATAATTTCTGGTTATAAACAGTAAGAACTCAGAAGAATCAGCAGCATAATCAAATCTTAGTCCATATGAACGGCATTCCATCAATCAAAAGCATAAAACACTAAATTTTCTTTGTAATTTTTTGGTTTACCGCTTAAACGCGTGTTTCGGGTTTTGTGTCCATGGCTGTAGATTTGGAAAACAGCAACACTTCATGTCCAGCAACATCCCAAATCACCATTCTCAACCCGTGTAGCAATCCGGTCCATGCCGGACAAGTCTCCATCATTCTTTCTTCATTGCTCCTTCCCACACATGAACTGCCTCTTAGAAGAGAGAGAGGGAGGAGAGAGAAAGACTAGAATCAGAAATTTCAAACCAGGCCATCATTCCACGGGCGAAGGGTGGCGATAGAGTCCACAGACAGAGGGGAATGAAGCCCCATAATCCATTGGGGGGGTTGTTTGCAGCAGCCATGATGCCTCTCATCCATTCATGGCGCATTTTTCGGGCGCCATCTTCTTCCACGTTTTTTCATGCCTCTTCATTCTCTCTCCACGTTTTTTGCTTCATAAGGTGCATAAATTTTTTGGGGGGGGTCCAAACTCAAAAGGCATGCTCAAATTTGGCCTCCCAAGTGTCCACCTTTTCATATCTTGACCGTTTCCTTGGCCATTTTCCTGTCCGGACTCCGAATTGAGCTCTGAAAAATCCTGGGCGTCCGGCTTAGCATCCCGCATTGGCCAGTAGCTTGTGTCAACCCGCACAACTGTCTGAAAAATTATGAAAAATCAACAAGTGTCGCTCGGGCGCCTTTAAAGCACTTTGGCGCTTAAAATCGTCCTAGATCGAGCCGCCGCCTTTGACGGTGGATATTTTTCCCTTGATCTTCATAATTTTTAGCTATTTTTAAGCACTTCCCGTCACCTAAATTCCGCTCTCATTGGCGACCACGGGATAGGGCGACTCAGCTCGTCGAATCCACGAACATATCTGCACATAAACAACCAAAGAAGCATCAAACTGATACAAAACAATTATCATCATAAAACTCAGCACAATGCTCCCCCTACCCCTGGACAGAACCAAGGCATGACATCCACAAGGAGTAGGCCTAGCATCATCTAATAGAAGATCCGAAGTGAGTCACTAACCAGCTGCTCCAACACAGCCAAACTAAAAAAAACTGCCAAAGAGGTTGCCCTAAGTGGTAGTCTGAACTACTGACCAACTAAAGACAACGCAACTAGGAGCTCCTACAAGGCGAGGACTCCTATAGCCTGATCAAAGGATATTTTCATTCAGTGTATTTCTTCTTTTAGGAGTTGTATTGGATGAACATACTTGGGCATGTAAAAAGGAGGGAGCTGAGCGTAGTGACCCAAGGAAGACAGGGCATCGGCCTCAGGACCTGTCTCGGCACCCAAGAACCTACCAAGCCCTCGCAAGGCGACACTTAATCCTTTTCTAACGCTCACTTTTATTTTCGCTCCAACCTTCCTGGTTTTGATATTATTTTTCCAGCAAGAAGCCACCCCTAGGAAGACAAGGTATCGGCCCCGGGTCTGACTCGTCCCCAGGAACCTACTAGGCCTTCGCAAGGCAATGAGCAACGGCTTATATATTTTCATTTCTTTTCTTTTCATTGATAGGGGTTAGAACCCCTTTTTACACACCTTCGCATTGATAGTCATCTTTTAGGATATTCAGGATTTCTTGACATCATTATTATTATCTTCTAGCAGGCTTCTCTAACTGCCTCACTACTAACAAGAACTCCTAGAACGGCTGCCTAGCAGGCTAGCAGAACAGAGCCACTAGGACTTCCTTCTAAAACAGATCTTTCAATGCCTGACAATGTCTTTACAGGAGGCAATGACTACTCTGACCTCCCTCAAACATACTTAGCCTAAACCTGGGACTTCATGCCTTGGTTGCCGGTCCCCAAAATAGATCCCCTCGACAAGTACAAATACACATATAACAGGAAAGAAAGGTACTCGTAAAGGAGAAATATCACCTGGAGTGGCCACAAGAAGCTTCCATCGCAGCAAAGGCTCCTCCAGGCTCCTCAAAATTCCACAACCCGCGAAACCTGTCCAGCACAACACTAAACAAAAACCCAATTAAACGCACCCGCACTAGACAGGGAAATGGCCCTCTTGGCCTAATGAATTCAGACATGACTTTGCTACAAAACTGAATCGGCCCTCTTGGCCTAATGAAATAAAACAATACTATGCAGAACATCCACCTGGAAACAACCATGATAGATATCAAAGCATACTATTCCCAGGGGAACAAAGGCACATAGCCCTAAACTAGGTGCATTAAATTATGACCTATCCCTCCTGCGTATATCGCAAGAGGTGTTCGCATCACATGGCGTCGAATCAGTCTATGGGTCCCCGATAATAAAGGTAGATGAGTCTCGCTTACCCTCTGCATCACCCAAATCAACCATCGTCTGCCAAAGAGGGCATGTTCAGAAAGCATACCCCACAAACGACCAGGTCCTGTCTCACCATCAATAGATATATCGGGACAAGGGCCACAATTAAAGAAGAGGTCCTCTTCATACGCAAGATTAGCCAATGAATCGGCAAACTGATTCCAATTCCGTGGAATCAGCTGAAAAGACACTCTATCGAATTCGTCTAGCAGGGCTATGGCAGTATGATGGTACATACAAAGGATCGGGTTCCGCACCATGTACGTCCCCTTTCACCAACAACTGGCAGATACCACCCTTCTTTGCAATATTCAAACCCATAATCAGGGCTTTGTATTCTGCCATATTATTGGTAAAATTCACCCCAAGATAAGCAGCTAACTTCATGACAATGCGTCGTCGGGGGTCTCGGATGACAACTCCTACACTTCCTTTTTTGCATGCACCCCTGGACGCCCCATCAAAGTACAAGGTGTACGTCCATAAAGGGTTTACATATTCTGCCATCCTGAACTCTACTCGTAATTATGGTAATCGAAATTCAGCATATTCAACGGGTGGACTGTAGGCTCCATCCCTCCATCATCATTGAATTCAACAGGGATGCTCGTCAAAAGTTGTAGGCAGTGATGGCAGAAGACCTTGATTTCCCAAATGAATGTCCCGCCTTCTTGCTCAATCACCTTGTATCCTTTGCTCCACCAAATGAGCTTTCCCTGATGATATCTCTGTTCCAAATATGGGTGTTCTAAATAAGGGATCAGACGACCCATCAACCTCTATCACGATTTCCTTGCAGATGTTTGATCGATCTTTCCTAGACCTGCAAGGCAGTCATAGCATTAGTACAATCAGAAGTAATAAGGTTTAATCTTATTAAGATTAACCTTATTTTTAAATTCTATCCCCTCAAGGTCAGCTAACAACACTGTAGATTTATTCTTTCCTATCCTAACGATCTTATAGGGCCCATCCCATTTGGGTTCTAGCTTGCCTGGGAATAATTCACGTCGTGCGTCATAATACAGAACAAGCTGTCCTTTCTTGAAGGTGTATTTCTTGGCTTTAAGGTCGTGTAGCTTCTTCATTCGGCGCTTCGCCACTTCTTGGTGCAATAAGCTCTGCAGCTTAAGCTCATCTAAATGTGCCAGTGTCGTCAAGCGCTCAAAAAGAGCGTCTTCATCGCTCAAAGAATGATTGATGGCAAACCGAATAGTCGGCAGCTCAATTTCTAGAGGCAAGACACACTCCTCCCCATATACTAACTTGAACGGGGTATGGCCAGTGGCTCGTTTGAAAGTCGTATTATAAGCCCACACTGCCACGTATAACTTTTTATCCCAATCCCGTTTCTTTTCCGACACAATTTTGGACAGGATGCCCACAAGCTGCTTGTTGGTGCTCTCAACTTGCCCATTGGCTTGCGGATTATATGGGGTTGTCTTGTTATGCTTGATGTTCCACAACTCTGTCAAACCTTTGATCACCTTATTCAGGAAATGAGTTCCGCGGTCCGACACTAATTCTTTCGGTGGACCAAACCGGCATATTATCTGCTCTAAAAGGAAACTAGCAGTTTCTTTAGCATCATCTTTCCTTGTTGCACGTGCTTCTGACCACTTTGTGAAGTAGTCAGTTGCGACAATGATGTACCTCTTTTGCGTAGTCGATGACGGAGTAATAGGACCCACAAAGTCTATTCTCCACTTCTCAAATGGAAGTATCGCCATAATAGGGGTGAGTGGTCGTTTCCTATTCTCTCGACTATCATGTCGTTGGCAAATATCGCATCGCTTAACATACGCAAACGCATCCTGGAAGATGGCAGGCCACCAATAACCTGCTCTTAAAGCCTTTTGTGCTGTAAGCCGTCCAGCAAAATGGCCACCGCAAGCAGAATCATGGCACTCTTCCAAAATGAATGGCACCTCGTCAGGCGTCACACATCGGCGATAGATATCATCAACCCCTTGCCGATATAATGTACCTGCGATCAAGGCAAACTTTAACGCTTGCTGCTTAATTTTCCTTTTCTCAGCCTTAGATAATTCGGATCCCGCCTCTCCTGTTGATAAATAATGCGTTATTGCAGCATACCAGGAGGGAATAGATGCCGTATCTATTTTAAATATCATCTCCATGTCACTACCTTCAGCCACAGATTCTTTCGGCTCCCCAAAGTCCACTAGACATTCCACGATGCCTTGCAACCTTGGTGGCTTACTCTTGATTTCATAATCAAATTCCTGCAAAGTGATCAACCACTTCGCTAAACGATCAGGCGGCTGTAACTTATTCATCAATAGTCGAAGTCCCTCCGCCTTCGTATAAAGTACGACTTTCTCATAGAGAATGTAATGCCTGAATTTCTTGGTCCCAAAGACCATCACTAGACACAGCTTCTCCATGTAGGTGTAATTGATTTCGGATACCCCCAGCTTCCGACTAGCAAAAGCAATCGGGTGGTACCACTTCTCTTCCCAAATTTGGGCTAAACAGCAGCTGATACTATACATGGTGGCTGCTGAGAATATATAGAACACCTCACCTCTTTTAGGTGCTTTTAAAACGGGCGCTCTTGCTAGCTCTTGTTTCACATCCTCGAATGCTACCTTACAAGGGTCACCCCATACAAACGAACAGCTAAAGGACAATAAATTTGTAAGTGGCAACGTTCTTTCTGCTAAGGTGTTAATGAATCTACGGTAGTAACCAACCGAAGACAGAAAGCTATGAACCTCTTTCGGAGTGCGTGGTGGACCCATGGCAACTATAACTTTCACCTTCTCGGGGTCTGTCGCAATTCCTACCGAACTGACCACATGGCCTAGCAATAGCCCATAAGGTACTCCAAAAGCACACTTCCGTGGGTTTAGGGCGATGCAAAATTGTCTACAGCGCTCAAAGCATTTTCTCAAAATGATCAACTGCCTTTCTCTCACGGTGGCGGCCCCTAAGTCATCAATAAACACCCTCAACTCTTCAGGGGATATGTCACCGAATGTCTTATCGGCTGTTCGTTGCCACGAACCAGGCGCATTGCATAAACCAAAAGCCATCACGTGGTAAGCAAAAGTGCCAAATACAGTGATAAAAGTTGTTTTCAACTTGTCCTCTTCTGCAATTGCCATTTGGTTGTATCCTGCAAAGCAATCCATAAATGAATATATCTCCCTACCCGCTAATTGATCCAAAATCTGGTCAATAAATGGTAATGGGTAGTAGTCCTTAACTGTCTGCTTATTCAGCTCCCTAAAGTCTACACATAAACGGATCTGATTATTCTTCTTCTTTCTAATCACAACTGGCGAACACCATTCTGTGTGTTGCACAGGAAAAATCAAACCCGCTTTTCGAAGCTTCTGTAACTCTTCAAACAGCCCGTCCCTCAATTCGAAAGGCATACGCCTTACTTTCTGCCGTACAGGACGACTGCCCTCTTTCAACGGAATTGTATGAACAGCAAGACTGGGAGGGATGCCTCTCAACTCATCATAACTCCAGGCAAAGATATCACGGAATTCCTGGATCAAGGCCACATAGTCCTCCCTTTCTGCTGTGCTGAGCATGGACCCTAATTTGATTGGCCGCGAATCATCAAGCGTACCAAGGTCTAGCTCGATAACATCTGCATCTCTTATACGATCTTGGGCCTCTATCGGCTCGTTCAAAGTGATCTGATAGATGTCCTCCGTGGTGGATCCCTCTTTGGACTCATCACTCGATGATGCCTCACTAACAGATGAATCTTCTAATGTCTCCAATTCTGTAGAAGATAGAGGAGCCCTCTCACTCTGCGGGGACTCAGGATAAGCATCAACCACCACACGCTGGGCACCTCTGCCGAATATTAATCGACCGGCAGGTATATCCACTTGGCAATCCGCTTGCAAGATCCAAGGTCGTCCAAGTAATACTTGGTAACTTGGCCGCCCTGCAAAACGAATCACCCTAAAGTCCAACAGGCATTCTACATTTGCAACAGTGACATGGACCTTAGTAATGCAGCCTTCCGGCTGTCTCAAACTGTCATCTGCCATTCTGAGAATTGTGGAGGTATCTTTTTGGATCGCAAGGCCCAACCTTTCCATCAGTTCAGAACTCATAATGTTAACAGATGATCCTGTGTCGACAATGGCATAATCTACTAATATCCCATCGACATAGGCTGCAACCCTTGGGCAATGCTTCTCAGCATGCTCGAACCAGTCATCACCAACTCGCGCAATACCCAAAGGTTCTACAATATACCCGGTACGTAGGATCTTTCTAAATTCCTTACGTACTCCTGGGGAAAACTTAATAAGCTGCAAAAGGTTCACATCCGGCTTGACTTCGCAAAGAGAGCCCGCCAAATCGAATTCATGATAGTTCGAAAGAGCTCGCTTTTCACGCCAAATCATCCGCTCTTTAGGTCGCTGAGCTGGCTTTATTGCCTCTTTCTTAACTTTCACCTTCTTCTTTGGTGCTTCCTTATCGGCTTTACTCTCTACGGGCTTCAAAGGTCCCCCTTCTAGGGCAGGATCCAAAACTTGCGTTCCTTTGTCGCCTTGTTTAGGGTTTCCGTCGATAGGCTTATCCATGTCGGCTTCTCTACCCTTTTTACCTCTTGTAAGAACAGCTCGTAGATTAGAGGTTTCAGCATCATTAACGCGTACAGCCTCAATCAAACTAACCCCACTACCACTTGGTAGCTCCTCCACTGTAGTCTTTGATCGTTGAAGTATTTGTTTAGGCCCATCCTCTCGCTGGGAATCATTTCCTTGGGCACGATGATTAACAGGCCCTGGTTGCCGACTACCCCGCTGGAGAGAACTGATCTTACTCCAGCAAGTAGCCGCTAGATGGCCGGATTTTCCACAAATATCGCACTTAACATTTGGGCAATTTCTTGGATAGTGCTGCCCGCCACACCATTTGCAACTAAACCTCGACGGCGCACCCTCTTCTGGGTATCTACTTCCTATCAAATTTTGTTGTTTTTTAAGGAAGTTGACATCAACGGCTATTTGTCGATACTGCTCCGTAATCATGTCGGTATAATGCTTCATCATGTCCTTAACCTCGCCAAGAACATTGGAAGAACTCGACTCATAGCCTTGGTCATTTCCATGTCGTTCAATCGGCCTAACAATTCGATTAGGCACAGGCTGTTGAGCTGCAGGCATGGTGTTAGAATTGACCGCCTGGCCTCCACTACTTGGAGCCATTTGACTGCCCGTAGGCATCGACATGCTAGGGGGAGCTGGTAATAAAGGGACATTCTGTATCATGTTCCCTCTCCCATTAGGGTTAGCCATCGCTATCCCTTGGCCACTACTGCCATTGGCTATTGCCATATTGTTTCCCAATACTAAACCCATGTTCGAATTGCCTCTAGAAGCATAGGCTGCTTGTAGTCGGGATTCCACCTCTTGTGCTCGTGTAATGGCAGTATCTATATCCCCCAAGGGGACACTACTCAACTGCAATTGGATATTAAAGTCCAAACCATGTAGGAAATATTGCAATTGGGCAGCTGCGGGGATAGGGATAGAGGTGTCCAACTTACGGAAGACCTCTTTTATCTTCTTCGCATAAGCACGAATATCCTCGTGTGGATCTTGGCGGGTCACGTTGAGTACACGCAACCAATATTGCCCACCCCTTTCAGGGGCAAACTCCCTTCGAAAAGCTCCATAAAATGCATCAATGTTCAATATGGTTCCGGCTTCTAAACCATGATACCATATAGCGGCTCTTCCTTTGAGAGTCATGTTGAAGAACATCATTAAATGTCCTTCTTCTTGAATGCGACAGTTAAACATCAACTTTTGAAACTCCCTAATGTGGAGTTCCGCATCTTCCTCAACTAGCCCATTAAAAATGGGTAGCGGGTAACCTAGAGCCGGCAAATCCGTCGTTCCTGCTGGAATTGCAATAGGCTGCGCCATGACGGGGATTGGATTTGCACTAGGAATAGGGACCGGTGGGGTTACACCTCCCGTACTTGACGTGGACTGGCTTATAGAAGGAAGGGGAGCACTAGAGCTTCCACCTTCTCCTAACTTATTGCTCGTGGTACTAAGACCACTAGATCCACTCCCTCGTAAGGGTTCAGCACCGCTACGCTTAGGGGAATATCTCCTAAAAATTTCAGCACGTCGCCTAGCTCTTTCGTCTCTTTCTTGCTTTTGGATTTCTGCTAGACGATGCTTATCAATAAATAACGGATCGATCTCAGTATCCTTTGGCATAAACTGCTAGTTGGTCCTTAAACAACCAGGATTCGAGAACCGCCACTTTTAAGCAGCTCCCGGCAAACGCACCACTGATGGACCTAAAAACGGGCCGGCACTGGCTCATGCACTAGCCGGACCTCGTCACTACGCACAAGACAACCCCTCGGCCTCGCGGCCAGGAGCGTCTATCAAAATCTCTGCCTTCCTAAACATTGCGTTTGTAATACGTTGTAGTCCAACTGATCCTAACCCAATATTGCTCCTCAGAGGGAGTCCCTTTCACATAGCCAAAAGGCTCAAATCACATACACATGGGGTTCCTCCTACGGCTGAATGCCGTCAACCCTCTGCGACTCTCCTACACCTTGGGGATTGGCCCCTCGATGCGCCGCTCAACATTTAGACATTTCGCACAAACGTCACTCAAGGTACCAAATAAACGTATCCAGGAATGTACCATTGTCCTTACTTAATTTCCCCTTTAGGATCCCACGACTAGCCTACAGCATAGGAACCTCACACTCTCAACGGTGGGTCACAGGCCTACTGAAAACAATTGCTATGCGTATCCAGGAGCTGACTCTGATACTTTTAATTTCCTCTAAATGATCATGCAAAGAGGTGGATGCCTAGTGCTCAAACATTCTAAAAACCAGCAGCGTGCAAGTGCAAAACATCTCTTTCATGCTTTTCTTTCTAACCGCTTTGTGCTTCGCTGCAACACCTAGCACCGAAGTGATCTTCGTGCTACTAGGTTTTAATTTTTATCATTATTATTCCGTCCTAGTTGCAATGCATATAAAATCAGCAAATTATTCCTCATGCTCAACGGCATTTAACCATTTTTCCACAACTCTACCCTTCCCCGTTGATAGTGCATCATTGCATTCATTTCTTTCAGGGTTTCCTTGCCATTTTTATGTGGAGAAAGGAAGGAAACACACACTACAACATATAAACAAGGCTGAACTGAAGCATAACTTCATGCCCCAGCCTTGCTATACATCAACAAACATAAATCCTATTTTTCTATATTTTTCGTAGCCCCAAATGTATTTTTTCCCTATTTTTCATGGTGTTTTTATCATTTTTCCCCATTTTCTTCATTTCCTTGTATTTTTTAAATTGCTGAAAATGAAAACCAATTTGTGGGCTGAGGCCCTTAGTTCATTTGCAACAAAATTGAAAGATTAGTTGATGTGTATCGACGGTTTTCCCCATTTATATGCCCAAAACCCTTGTTTTTCCCCATTTTTCATGCATTTTCGGGTTTCTTGACATTATTTCGGGCCATGAAATGCATGTTTTTCATAATTTCTGGTTATAAACAGTAAGAACTCAGAAGAATCAGCAGCATAATCAAATCTTAGTCCATATGAACGGCATTCCATCAATCAAAAGCATAAAACACTAAATTTTCTTTGTAATTTTTTGGTTTACCGCTTAAACGCGTGTTTCGGGTTTTGTGTCCATGGCTGTAGATTTGGAAAACAGCAACACTTCATGTCCAGCAACATCCCAAATCACCATTCTCAACCCGTGTAGCAATCCGGTCCATGCCGGACAAGTCTCCATCATTCTTTCTTCATTGCTCCTTCCCACACATGAACTGCCTCTTAGAAGAGAGAGAGGGAGGAGAGAGAAAGACTAGAATCAGAAATTTCAAACCAGGCCATCATTCCACGGGCGAAGGGCGGCGATAGAGTCCACAGACAGAGGGGAATGAAGCCCCATAATCCATTGGGGGGGTTGTTTGCAGCAGCCATGATGCCTCTCATCCATTCATGGCGCATTTTTCGGGCGCCATCTTCTTCCACGTTTTTTCATGCCTCTTCATTCTCTCTCCACGTTTTTTGCTTCATAAGGTGCATAAATTTTTTGGGGGGGGTCCAAACTCAAAAGGCATGCTCAAATTTGGCCTCCCAAGTGTCCACCTTTTCATATCTTGACCGTTTCCTTGGCCATTTTCCTGTCCGGACTCCGAATTGAGCTCTGAAAAATCCTGGGCGTCCGGCTTAGCATCCCGCATTGGCCAGTAGCTTGTGTCAACCCGCACAACTGTCTGAAAAATTATGAAAAATCAACAAGTGTCGCTCGGGCGCCTTTAAAGCACTTTGGCGCTTAAAATCGTCCTAGATCGAGCCGCCGCCTTTGACGGTGGATATTTATCCCTTGATCTTCATAATTTTTAGCTATTTTTAAGCACTTCCCGTCACCTAAATTCCGCTCTCAATGGAGGAGTGGGAATTCTCGAGGGGATGTAGTCCAAAGGTGATGAGGGGTTTAGAATCTGTCGTATCTAAATTTTATATGTGACATTTAATTTGAGTATTTCAATGTACAGTACAAAATATATAGTGCATCGTGGTTGCACGGACGACATTTTCGCATGGAGGTATTGACAAAATGCGCTCCACAATGGACTGTGGTGTCATGGCAAGGTTCAAGCAAGAGAGCCGGCGACGAGCAACGGATCCAAACATGGTTGTGGATGAGATGGAGTATTTCGGGAACTTGCAAAGTATTATTAGGTGGATTATCATAGCTTCTCCATGATACTATTCGATGTGCAGTGGTTCAAAGTGGTACTTGGAGGAGCTGGAGCAATAGTTTGACGAGGTCCATCTGGATTTCTCAAAATAGATTCCGAAAAAAAATGGACAGATTTGCGTAACACCTTTATGTTGTCGGCCCATTGTAAACAGGTGCATGGAGTCATTTGCTTGCTAATTGTATTACGACATGGTTTATGTCACAATGGTTTGAACTCTCTTGTACGTGTTTGTGAACATGTAATCTTCTATCCAAACCCCCGAAAACCTCGATGGTGGTATGTTATACCTTCAACTCTCCAAAGTGCAAGAGTATATGATCAAAGCGATGTTCCGAGCATAGATGAAGATAATATGCAAATAGAGGGGTCGATATTGCAAGGGGTGGAGGCCATCGAAAGATTGGAGCCAGCATCGGCTAACAATGATGGAAATACAGGAGTCCAAGAATTCTTTGAGAACGAGGCAGACTCATTCTTTTGTGGTGACATGTCTATCGACCTTCCAGTGTATGCGGAGTTGTGTTAGGAGATTAACATGGGACCATAGGATACTTCATACTTAGAGCATCCACTTACTCAATTCGTTGACCAATCGCTTATAAAGGTACATAAGATATGTATTTTAAGTGAGATTTTTTTTTAATGATTTATATTACTCTGCTTTGTATGATTTAAATTGATTATTCTAACATCATTTTTTATCTGTGTAGGTGACATTTTTAGGATGAGTCGAGGGATGAGCGATGAGGAGTTACAGGACATATTCCCACGCATGTCTCCAGACGAGATCACCAGATTCAGAGAGATGGCAGACCAGGAGCTGTCTCATTCTTCATCAAGGCGCTCTACTAGATCTGCTTCAGCGCAATCGGATGCTTCGGCTTCGAATAGACGATCGCGATGCTCACGACTTGGACCAGAGGGAGGGAGTGCATCGGGATCAGGGGGATGCTACAGAGATATAGAGGCATTGAGCCCGCGGTTGACACGGGATACAGGTGCGACTCCTCGCTCTCGTGGCTCAGGTGGATGCTGTGGAGACACGGATGCAGTGTCTCCATCTCGTCATTCAGCTGGAGCTGCGTCACCTCCAGGATTTGTCACACCTGTGGGGACGCCTACTCCAGTTACTCCGGCTTTTGCGCAGTCGTCAGCACAGGTGGCACCCCTTTGGGTGCACTCCGAGAGAGATTACCCCCGTCGGTACATTGGATGTAGAGGGGTCTCCTGGATATGCCCAGGAGCGTGGACGCAAATGGGAGAGGACCCATCTTAGGCAGACTCCTAGGGGTTATGGATATCTTGTCGATAGTAGGTCAAGAGCCATCATCATGAATGATGAGGGGAGGAGGGTGATGGCTCGCATGAGAGAGTTGTGCCAACAAGTTTTTCGGCACAATGCCTTGGATCATTGGAAGAACATATTGGAGGGGAGCAAGGACTACATAGTAGTATCCTTGCACGAGGAGTTTCTGGTGCCAGCCACAGTAGATAGATTCTCTACAGGCTGGATGATGGATTGCATGCGTGCATACATGTCACATAGACGATCCGACGCACGCAAGGCAATCAAGAGTGGGGCTGCAAAGCCCGAGTGGTTAGATGCAGACGACTAGCGCCGCTGACGGAGGAGGCTACAGATTCTCCAGGACGTTGGAGTCAGCAGTGCGAGGCGGCGAGGGCACGACTCGAGGCCGGAGTGGTCCATCATCTTGGGAGTGGCGGCCACAGGATATATTTGGAGAACTTTGCAAGTTTTTCTTTTGTTTTGCTTGTTTATTTTTTTGAAATATTCTTTGTACTGACAATCATGTTTCTATCACTTAGCATTTTGTTTTCTTTGCAGCACTCCATTACAAATCGTAATCCGACTGGCCTTGAGACTCGATATGCAGAGAGGCACGGTCTCACTGCATTGATCGACGGATTGTATAGATGCAGCGGCCCTGTAAGTCACTCATCTTTCTTGTCCGTAGTTACCCTGAGATATTTGAATGTATTATTGTATGGTGGACTGATGTGTTGTTTCTTTTTCTGCAGAGTCCGTTCGATGCTCCTTTGCGGCGGGACGAGCTTTCGAGGGACGAGGATGCGTAGCTCGCCCTTGGATCCCTGGAGCTCACACACCTTTATTTTTGCGTTGCTTGATCTATGTAGACATGTTCTATGTATTAGTGATATCTTGTCATGATTGTACCAATCGCTTTTTATGCGATCATGTATTTATTTCATGTATCAGTTTTATGATTTTAGTATACATTGTTTTTGTTTGCAAGCGCATTGTACATAGAAGTGCAGAAACTATTTTGTATGGCTCTCATAAAGCACATTATGTTATATGCTGCCCTGCCACAAAAATTTTTTTTCCTGTTACCGTCGCTATTAGCGTCGCAAATTTTACTGCTGCTGATAGCGATGCTAATACCGATGCTGATAGCGACGGTTTGCGACGTGCATAGCGATGCCAATAGTGACGTTGATAGCGATGCCGATACCGACATTTCTATGGCGTCGTTAATAACAATGCTTTTTGCGACAACAGGGGAAAATTTTGTTGTTTGTATTTTCGTCACTTTAAACGTCGGTATAAGGCCTATATCTTGTAGTGCTGGTGCATCCTTTGCATGAACCACCAATGTTAGAACCACCAGTCAATGTCCGTGTAGGCACCATCACCGAAATCGATGACGTGGATGAGGAAATCATGGAACCTGCATACCTGCACATCATGGTCACTACCAAGCGGACATGCATCTTCAATGCCTTAATTGATGAGGGAGCGGACTTTAATGTCCTAACTCACGATCATTGGACCCAACTTGGCAAACCACCACTACAACCCACTAACGCCATGTTAAATCCGTATGGGGGCCGCTCCTATGCACTCCTCGGCAAGTGCAGGGCCGCCGTTTCTATCGAGATTGAAACTGTACCAATGATCTTCTACGTGTTGCCAAACACCAAGGACGCAGGCACAGAGACACTGCTAGGGCGAACCTTCAAGAAGCAAACTTGTTGCCACGTCGATTATGAGTCACAACGTGTTCACCTCGCCATAGGCAACATCCACATTGATACACCTTTCAGCAAGGATGGCGCGATGGAACAGTCTGCACGATCACCGATAGAACTATTAGCATCCGAATCTAAGGAGAAGGGTAGTGCCCAGTCGCCCCCCACCATCACTCAAGAACCACTACTCGTGGTGATAAAAGCTAAGGCTCAATAGCATAGTTTCCAATGGAGGCCTAAACAGCCACAACTGCTACCTAAGAGTCATCACACACGACCTCATAAGGCCCATAGCTCTAAACCTAGGACACCAAGGCGCAGTTACAGAAATCAGAGCATGATCCGCTGCAGGTGGGTCTCCAAAGCTCTCCTGCACGCGCAAGGCTACTATGAGGGAAACACCTGGTTGTATATACCTAAAACCCACCTGGCTAAGACCGCCCCTCGTATGCTACCCCCGAGCTTGATCACCCCCAGCCCCATCAAGCCTCAAAACCACGAGCCATAGTGCTCCCCAGGACCACATCCATCAAGTCCATCTACACATATGTCCGAGAGACTCGAACAAGCCTATCGGCCCAAACGATAGACACCATTGCATGACACATCACCCAGTAGAGTCCATCCGACAACAATGATCCACTCTGAAGGCAGTAGCCCATCAGAAGTGGTTGCTGCTCCCCCAACCCTAAGCCAAAAAGCCCAACCACTAACTAAGGCACACCCGCAACCACAACTATCCACGGTCAAAGGCTCTAGTGCCATCAAACCCCAACCACCAGCACGTCTTAAACCCTCCTATGAGTGGAAGTCATTTTTTACACTAGCCTCAGATCTAGCTACAGATATAGGGGACGACGTGGTTGATTGCATTAGATGGCTCGATGCCATCTTCAGAGAGCTAGCTCTGAGCTATGACCGCTTGGACTTAGGTTTGTTGCCCGAGCCTTTTGCAACTAAAATTTGCACAATGCCTTGTTCTTGGGAGACGTTTGAACTTGCCTTCACAAAGGCAGCAAACTCCGCTGCTATATTGATCGATAGCAAGGTTTCTAAAGAGCAAGTCCTCAAACAGTGCCTCATAACATCATACGATCAGTGAACCACTTCGGCCATCACCGACCAAGAAATTGCAGAATTATCCCAACTTGTTGCGACTGAATCCCCATTTTTGCGGCACTGGTACACTCTTAGGTTGCAATGGGAAGTAGAGGGATGACGAGTCATGACCAATGTGGAGCAACACCACGCAATCAAAACAACAGAGTACGATCCCACTTATATCGCGCCAACCTCGTACAGAGTGTTGACTACTCTTTGCAACCGCCCCTTGGAAGAGCATATCAAGGGACATCCTTACCTCGATCGCCTACTGACTAAGGAGGAGCTACACATTGCTAGCCGCGGTGCCTCCGGTGACTTCCTAACAGATGTTCTCACTTACATAACACACGTTGGCACTCGCCCTTTTGATCTCGATCGCACAGCTCAGTTAGAGTACAACCTCGATTTTTACACTTGGTTCCTACACCAATGACTCCTAAGACCCATTCCAAGGTCCTCAACCTCCCACACCTTCAATCCTAGTAAGGATTCTTCTCAAGCTGGGAGGGGAAGGGGGATAAGGTGAATCAAGAGATCAATTAAAATCAGTGGGAGTCAAGCAAAATGCATAAGTGTGTAGGCAACAAGTGAGGTAGAAAAATGTCAAGAGAACTTTAAAATAAAAGGCAAAAAGTTAAAGCTGAAAAGGGGGGCTCCACATTGGATAGGATTTTAAGGCTTCCATTCAATAAATACATAAAGTCTTTCCTTTTCAGTTTATGATGTTTTTGTATTGTCAATTTGGAAGAACAAATGGAAACTGGGGTTCATGACAAGAACAAAAATGTCGCAACAAGACCGTGCCCATCGGCTTCCATTCACGAAAGAGGAGAGAGAGCAGTACAACATCACCCTGGAGAACCGCGCCTACAACCAACTAAAATTCTGAACCATTCACAACATAGAAGGATTGGTGGCCAAGGAGGAGGCAGCTAGGAGAGTCGTTGAAAAATGCAACTTCACCAAGTATCTGGAAAGATTCACACAAGAACTGGATCACACAAAGTGTGTGGAATTTCTCAGGTCTTATGACCTCGACAATGAGTGCGGCACCGTCACAATAGGAAGGGAACAAAATACCAAGCAAGTGCTAGTTCACTTAACCCCCACCTTGGTGGAAAAGGCGCTGGGACTAGAACCAAAAATAGAAAAGAAGCAGAAGAGAGATGTGTACGCCATGCTGGAGATGAGAAAGGAGGATGTGCTGACAAACGATGGCATCAGCATTCAAGATATCCCTAATGTAGAAACCAGATTGCAGGCAAAACTGGTACATGCTCTCTTCTCCAGCTAGCGCTACAATGCATTGATGCACCGAATGAGTATGCTGTGCTGGAGAATGTAACGGCTCATACCCTACATGAAGTCGATTGGAACGGTTATGTGCATAAAACTATCGACCAGGCGGCTAAAGCACTGGCTTTAGGAAGCATGCCCGCAGGAGGAGAGTCTCCAGCGCTAAGGCCATAGAAAGAAAGAAGGCCTCGTCCAAGGCCTCATTCATCGCCTATGGAAGCATCTTAACAGTGCTCATCCAGGAGGCTATGAAACAGACATAGGATGTAGAAGAGGGGTAAGGAGAAACACCCGACAGGTCACCCCCTCATCAGTACCAAGAGAGGTCTAGCAACATGACTGAGACCGATAAGGAAGGACACGGGCAAGAAGAGCAATCAAGTAAAAAATAGGACAAGGAAACCAAGAAGAAGACAATGTAGAAGAAAAAGAAACCGGATGAAGACCGCAGGAAGGAGAAGAAGGATTTGGAAAAAGCAAAAAGACAATCCCTCAAGGAGGCCAAGGAGAGGGAGAAGAAGAAGAAACAATAGAGCAAGTTAAGCGGGCTAAAAAGGCGTCGAAACAGGAGGCTGAAAAGAGAAAAAGAGAGGAGTAGCAAGAAAAAGAGAAATTGGAGGAAGAATACAGGAAGGTCGAAAAAGAAAGGCAAAGAAGAGCTACAGAGGAAGAAGAGGAATTAAGAAGAAAGGAAGAGGAGGACTTGGTCGAGGCCACATGTCGGTCCATTGAGCAACAATGCAGGGCTAATGATCCAGGAGCCTAGAGCCAGTTGAGGGAAGAAGGGCCTAGCTCTAGTGCATAGGTACCAGAAGTCGCGCTGCCCGCAGTCTTGGAAGGCAGAGGCAAAGCACCCCTCCATCCTATCCCCACCCTCATAGCACCCTCCACTGAACCCACTATGCTCACCCCTAGCATCCCCACCAGCATGGAAGTTTCCAACTTTGTGGCTTGGATGCAATACTTCATCAGTAAAGAAATGGCCCAAGGGAAGAGCACAGAAACCATGGCCACGGGGCAAAAGAGATGAAAAGAATATTCTAATGCTCCGCCTCCCTTTCCCCTGCTTAGAGAGTGGACACACGCATTTTTCTCTTTTCCTTCTTCCCCGAGCTCATCCCCTAACCCACAAGCCAATTTTCCCCAATTGGCCGGCCCTCTTCTCGAGCAAGTGGCTTACTGAAGTCTTGTGTGAGTCACATCTAAAAGAGGAGAAGACCAAGGATGGCCCCCAAGCGGAAAGTGTCACATGCAAATGGCCATCCCTCAATGAGTAACAAAGCCTCAAGCAAGGGCATCGCTGCCAATCCAACTGCGATACCAGTCATAAGTAATGAATTTCCAAACTAATAAGATGCTTGTTTTGATTCCTACATGAAGGTACACTAGATGCTGCATGAGAATAGGTCATGGAAAGGGATAGGTTTCATCTCATATATTCAAAATATGGAGGTTGCAAAGCATGGGTATCAAGAGAAGTAAATTGCATCTAGATGCTATGCAACAAATTCGTAGAGAGCATGATAGCATGCCAAGGTATTGTAGACTCTCCTTTTCGTCAAAATAATAGATATGTATTTCCCCACACTAAAAGTATGTTGTAAGTTGCACGCTTGACGGATTGCATGGTAAGTAATCTAGCCTAGGGGAAATTCAATCTTGAATCTCTAAGATCTTTTCCCAAGCTCTCGCTAATATCACGAATCCATTAGTTCATTGGGATCTTGATGATGTGCATAGTTAACACAAACAACAAACATAAGGATTAAAACTAAGATGCCTCGAGATTTTCTCTATAGTGACTATGTGTATCAATCCTATTTAGGGTTAGACTAGATGCAACAACAACTCTAGGGCAAATGAAGAGCTCAAGGAATTAGGAAACCCTAAGTCAAAGGAAAGACCAATGCTTTGGTACTTGTTGGGAAGAAGGCTTGGTTATCGATCAATGTAAGTGACTAATAGAACTTATGTCTTGTACAATGTTTGAAACCTTAACATATGCCTTAGCCAAAAGAAGGGTGTGTTAAGTAAATTTTACATAGAACCACTCTTGATCCCAAGGGGGAGAGCAAATATGTGATGGAAAGCTTATCACGACTATTCCTGCAATGTTTGGAAAAGGATACCATTTTTTTTTTGGTTGATCAAACAACATCCTAAATGCATTTGCATTAAACTGATTGTTGGATTGTGGTTTAGATGATTATTCCAAGTGCTTGCGATTGATGCTAAATGCATGGCAAGGGTCTATGATGACAATTTGCCATGGGAATAAAGGAATGTTTTCTTGTAAGATGATATCAGGGCTGAATGCCTTGTTTGTGCTTGATTCCTAACCGGATTAATTAATGAAATGATATTTTGCACGGGTGGATCATCTCCAAGGTCACACCATACTTCAATATGAGAAGGGCACTGCTCGATTCATGGGCCGAAGGGCGAGTGGTGAAAAGGCCAACCACGAAAATGATGTTTCACTCCTAAGGTTCTTGTGGGTCAGGTGGAGCTCTAGACACCCCTTGCCAGTCCAGAACAGAGTTGAAGAAGGCAGTGGGCCCAACATCTCTAGCATTGGAAGATCCTATTCTAGATAAATGATGGAATTTGTGGTGCCATGTGATTTGGACCAGTTACTTCTACAGGGCAGAAGGGAAATATAAATTCTCATGTATGGGAAGGAGACAAAGATTAACATGAAGATAAGTTAAGGAATATGCTTGAACTTGTTTGTCAAAGGTTTGCTTGCTTTGTTTTCATGTCAGTGCTATAAGTTACATGAAGAACAAACCCTATTCCTTTAAAGGCTTAATTAAGGAAGCTAATTTTAAATGTCACACATAAGTGTGATAGGACCTAATTAGATAACTAAAGAATGCCTATACTGAGGGAAGCAGGTCGGTAGAACCCCTGATGGGTCTGTTGTACGGCAAGGTGGTCCTAGAGAACTGGGAGGCTTCTCACAAGGTTTTATTGACAACTCTTAGAAATTGTTAGGTTAGAACCTGATTCATGCCGCTTTCGAGGACCGAAATGGGACTATGCCCTACAGGTAGAGAGGTTGAGTAGCGCATCCCTCTCGTTTTCCATTCTCTTTGAACCAAGTGCGGCATGGGTCTGCTTCGGCTTGGGTATCTTTACGTAAAGTAGGATGTCCAAGACCCAATGCTAGAATACTGTCAGGAGACCTTGACCACTAGGGACTCAAATTTCAGGTCGATCCTAGTGGGTTCGTCGATCGCAAATGTTCTGTTGCGAGGCGGACTCGAGAAACCCTAGGAAAAAAACACTTTAACATTCCATGTGAGTGCTAGGAGGCTTTGCTTTGATTTGTCTCTCGATGGACCACTAAAAACGTGCTTGGATAGTCGATAGACAGCATGTTACAATTGGTATCAGAGTAAAAATTTGTAATGCTACATGACTTATTAATGTATGGTTCGTAGACATATCCTAAATAGAATAATCGATGTGGTATGGCTTGACTATCAGGCATGTTTTGCACCCACGAATGCTGACATGCAAGAGAAGAGGTTCCTTCTCAAGCAAATTAAGGCACCCGAGTTTGATGGAGAAGGAATAGACATCACAGTGGAGGCGGAGATATGGATTGAGTCGATGGATGATTATTTCTCTACCACGGGAAATGCTTTTGCCAATCAAACAATGATAGCCAAACTTAAGTTAGTTGGCCAAGCTCGAATATGGTGGAAGAAATGGTTCAAAGATCAAGGTATTTCTGAAGCCACTATCACTTGGACTCAGCTAAAAGATGTTGCACACGGACGATACCTTCCGTCAATCTACTAGACTTTGAGGATGAATGAATTCTTCAAGCTCAAGCATCTGGAACTAACCTTGGAAGCCTACTACTCTAATTTTGCAGCCCTACTAAAATATGCACTACCATCTTGAAGCAATGCATTCAACAAATTTGCAAGATGCATTACTTCAAGCAAAGCCAATCATCCAAAAAGCTAAACCAAGAAATTGTGACAAAGATGATTCCCGAGATCAAGACAAGAGATGCCACACGTGCGGAGAGATAGGTCACATCCATAGGAGATGTCCCTACCGTCAATGTTCCATTGCAATGAGCTAGGACACATCCAAGTAGACTGCCTTGACTTAAGTCCAGAAGATATGGAGCCTCCAAGGAAACGAAGCTACACAAGTGCAGTCTTCGGATATATAGAGGAATCATGTGAAGATGAAGACCTAGAACCTACCAGACCTCTTCAGGATGATTAAAAATCCTAGAAATTCTATGGACATGTAATACAAGTCATGTTGGAAATCAATCCTACTCTTGTACCTATAGATAATTGCAATAATATGAGTTGCACTAATTCAGTCATTGAGAGTAGCATAGCGGTCACATGGTGGGTCCTAACCCACAAGCCCTAAGCCCCATTAATGCTTGCCTTCCCTAGTTCTTCTGAGATGAGGACATCTGGAGTTCTCTAAGGGGGAAAGGATGTAATATTCCACGCCCTCGGGCATAGGGACCTCCCTCCCCTAATTTTAAAGATAATTGAAAAAAAAAATTCATCCCCCCCCACCGTCACCGAATAGGTGGGGGGGAGGGGAAAGGAAGAGAATGACATGGCATAGGGAGATGATAACATCGAGGGAAGGATGAGGATGATGTAGGCAAGGAGGGAGGCCACATCTACCTATCCATGCACCACCTGAAGGAGCTAAGGAGCCCTTCCCGTCATGCAGATGGCAAGACCACTTCACCACCTCTCCATGATAATAACCACCCTTCCACTATAAACCCCCCCTTCCCTTTTCCCCACCTATGCGATAGGAGGAGGCCTAAACAGCCTGGGCACAAGAGAGAGAGAGAGAGAGAGAGAGAGAGAGAGAGAGAGAGAGAGAGAGAGAGAGAGAGAGAGAGAGAGAGAGAGAGAGAGAGAGAGAGAGAGAGAGAGAGAGAGAGAGAGAGGGTGATGAGAGAAAAAGAGGGAGAAAGAGAGAGAGAGGGTGAGAGAGAGGGAGAGGGAGAGAGAGGATGATGAGAGAAAAAGAGGGAGAAAGAGAGAGAGAGGGTGAGAGAGAGGGAGAGGGAGAGGGAGAGGGAGAGGGAGAGGGAGAGGGAGAGGGAGAGGGAGAGGGAGAGGGAGAGGGAGAGGGAGAGAGAGGGAAAAAGAGAGACGAAAAGAATATTCCAAGGCTCCTCCTCCCTTTCCCCTCCTTAGAAGGTGGACACATGCATTTTTCTCTTTTCCTTCTCCCCTGAGCTCATCCCCTAACGCGCAGGCTGATTTTTCCCAATTCGCCCCCTTCTCGAGCAAGTGGCTGCTGATGTCTTGTGCAAGTCATGTCTAAAAGAGGAGAAGACCAAGGATGGCCCCCAAGCAGAAAGTGTCATGCACAGATGGTCATCCCTCAACAAGCAACGAAGCCTCAGACGAGGGCATCACTACCAATCCAACTGCGATACCAGTCATAAGTAATGAATTTCCAAACTAATAAGATGCTTGTTTGATTCTCCCATGAGGTACATTAGATGCCCCACAAGAATAGGTCATGAAAAGGGATAGGTTTCATCTCATATATTTGAAAGATAAAGTTTGCAAAGTGAGGGTATCAAGAGAAGTAAATTTCATCTATATGCTATGTGACAAATTCGTATATAGCATAATAGCATTCCAAGGTATTGTCGACTCTCCTTTTCGTGAAAATAATAGATACATATTTCCTCACACTGAAAGTATGTTGTAACTTGTACGCTTGACGAATTGCATGGTAAGTAATCTAGCCTAGGGAAAATTCAATCTCGAATCTCTAAGATCTTTGCCCAAGCTCTCACCAATATCATGAATCTGTTAGTTCATTGGGATCTTGATGATGTGTGTAGTTAACATAAACAATGACCATAAGGATTAAAACTAAGATGCCTCGATATTTGCCCGATAGCAGCTATGTCTATCAATCCTACCCTCTGGTTGGGACTAGATGTAACAACAGCTTTAGGGAAAATGAAGAGCTCAATGAATTAGGAAACCCTAAGTCAATAAGGAAAGACTGATGCTTTTGTACTTGTTGGGAAGAAGGCTGGTTTATCGATCAATGTAAGTGACTAATAGAACTTATGTCATGTAAAGTGTTTGAACCCTTAACATATGACTTAGTCAAAAGAAGGGTGTGTTAAGTAAATTTTACATAGAACCACTCCTGATCCCAAGGGGGAGAGCAAATACACGATGGAAAGCTTATTGCGACTATTCTTGCAATGTTTTGAAAAGGATACCATTGTTTTTGTTGGTTGATCAAACAATGTCTTAAATGATTTTGCATTAAATTGATTATTGAATTGTATTTTGGATTATTATTCCAAGTGCTTGTGATTGATTCTAAATGCATGACAGGGGTCTGTGATGACAAGTTACCATGGGAATAAAGGAATGTTTTCTTGTAAGATGATATTAGGGCCGAATGCCTTGTTTGTGCTTGATTCCTAACCGGATTAAATAAGGAAAGGATATTTTGGGCGGGTGTATCATCTCCAAGGTAACAGCATGCTTCAACCCGAGAAGGGCATTACTCGATTCACGGGCTGAAGGTTGAGTGGTGAAAAGGCCAACCACGGAAATGATGTTTCATTCCTAGGGCACTTGTGGGACTCCCCTTGCTAGTCCAGAAGGGAGTTGAAGAAGACGACCATAGGCCCAACGTCTCTAGCATTGGAAGATCCTATTCTAGATAAAGGATGGAATTTGTGGTGCCATGTGATTTGGACCAGTTACTTTTGTAGGGCAGAAGGGAAATATAAAGTCTCCTGTATGGGCAGGAGACAAAGATTAACATGAAGATAAGTTAAGGAAAATGCTTGAACTTATTTTTCAAAGGCTTGCTTGCTCTATTTTCGTGTTAGTGCTATAAATTAAGTGAATGAACCCTATTCCTTACAAGGCTTAATTAAGGAAGCTAATTTTAAATGTCACACATAAGTGTGATAGGACCTAATTAGATAACTAAAGAACACCTACTGAGGGAAGCGGGTAGGTGAAATGCTCGATGGGTCCATCCTATGGCAGGGTGGTCCGAGAGAACTAGGAGGCTTTTCACAAGGTTTTACCCTTAGAAATTATTAGGTTAGAACCCGATTCATGCTATTTTAGAGGACTAGAATGGGACTATACCCTACAGGTAGAGAGGTTGAGCAGCGCATCCCTCTTCCCATTCTCTTTGAACCAAGTGCGACATGGGTCTTCTTCGGCTTGGGTATCTCTGCGTAAAGTAGGATGTCCAAGACCCACGCTAGAATGTTGTGAGGAGACCTTGAACACTAGGGACTCAGATTTTAGGTTGATCCTAGTGGGTTTGGCCACGAACGATTCGTTGCAAGGTGGACTCGAGAAACCCTAGGCGACAAACCCTGTAACATTCCATGGGAGTGCCGAGCGATGTCACTTAAATTCTTCTCTTGATGGACTGCTAAAAATGTGCTTGGATAGCTAATAGGCGGGCATGTTATAGGTATGAAAAAATCACATTCCTTGTCTTGATGACTTGGTGTATAGGCTCTAGAATAGGGTTGTTTGGGTGTTGACACAATTCTTCGACTTCAGATCTCAACAATATTATTAAGGAATGCTTTTCTACTTAAGGTATCAATAATGACCGCCATATTATCTTTTCACTTATAATACTTAGTCTCAAAATAAAATTCTCATAGTGTTTCTATCCACTTTCTTTTCTTCATGTATAGATTGGTTTAGATGAAAATCCGCTTAAGGCTCTTGTGGTCTATCACATCAGGGTGAACTTTCTCCCCAATAGATAATACCTCCACAACTTCAAGGCATGGATTATTGCAAGTACCTTAAAATTATGTGTGGCATAGTTAAACTCATAGGGTTTCATCTTTTGTGAAGTATAAACCATAGGTCTTCCTTCTTATACAAGTACTTCTAAGATTGCAAGTCCACTTGCATAATTGATCACACTAGATTATTGGGTGGACTCAAGAGGTTCATTATCGGGGTGGTAGTTATAACTTTCACTATTGAGGTGATAGTTATAACTGTCCTGAGTTTTTCAAAGCCCTCTTTATGTTTGAATCTCCATAGGACCCAAGTGTCCATTTTCAAGACATATATCAAGAATCCTACTATAAATGCATAGTCTTTGATGAAGATTTGATACCATCTTATTAGTTCCAAGAATCCTTGAATTTCCTTAGCTAACATTATTGGCCAATCGTAGAATCCTTGGATTTCCTTAGCTATCTTAAGTATTGGCCAATCTAAGGTATCCTTTATCTTTTGAAGGTCTATCAGGGTTCCTCCATAGAGATAATATACTGTAGATATTCAATCTAACATACCCTCTACTTCTTGAAGGTATACCAAGATTCCTCCATATTGATAATATACCTTAGATAACATGTAGAAATGTGGCAAGAGTACTATTAGATATTGGGTTAGAGTATCAAGTAATGATTGAGAAGGATAAGAAGAGATAAGGAAAATTTGGCAACTTTCCAAACAAACCATACCTTGGAGAAGGTAAGGCTAGGATGTTTCTTTTATCACCTATCATTGAAGAAGAGAGTGTCACAATTCACATGTCACAAGAAGTAGGATGGGTGAAAAAATTTACACGTTGTGGTTTCTAATCAAAGTAATGGAGGAAAATATGGTTCCATTAATATAAAAGATGGTGTTTGATTATGGAAACAAGAAAGAGTTAATTGATATTACACATAGTTTCTATGAAAACATGGAGCAAGCATAAGATAAAAGTTCTATCACATCTCCTTCGGTACCTGCGTTTTTACTCTCTCTCTCTCTCTCTCTCTCTCTCTCTCTCTCTCTCTCTCTCTCTCTCTCTCTCTCTCTCTCTCTCTCTCTCTCTCTCTCTCTCTCTCTCTCTCCCTTGCACCACCGTCTACATCAGATCCAGCCTTCCTTGGTTGCGTTTTCTCGTATTCAATACTCAAAGGCTACCTTTGGTTGTGATTCCGAACCCATTCGAAGTACGACACGCTCTACAGCTCATAACCTCTGCCTTGATTGCAAAGATACGAGAGTTCGAGGTTTAATATTCATTACGTAGTGTGTTTGCTACATGAGCATTGTATATTCATTATTCATTGTGTTCACTGTCTTTGAGTTACCCCAACCCTAACTATGTTCTATATTTATCACTATGTGCTTTGTCATATGATTGGTTTTGTGCTTTTTGTGTTTAGAGCATTTCTTCACATGGCATTAAAGCCACGTACTCTTTGAGAAACCTTGGCCTTTGATCGGAAAGCTCATTCACGAAAGCTGGAACAACAAAAGAGTTAGATAACTTCGAACACATTCACAACACCCCTCCAATCTCCATAGCCAAACATGGATAGAAACAATCAGGAGTGGGCCTCTCAGCTTGCTACTACCTGACCTGACATGGGCGGAGAACCATCACTTGCTATGTACTAAACATTTTAGAATCATAAGAGTTTTCTAAGTTGCTTTGGGAATTTTTATTCATGTATCACATATGTATTTGTAGCATATCCTTGAGATACATAGACCTTACTTGGAAAGAAACGAAGCATTGGAATTTGATGCATACAAGGGATGGAAAATTTACTTTGGATAATGCACAATGCATACCAAATAATAACTTATCATTGGGGAAGGGTGAATAGTAGCAATTTAATGACTCAATTACTATCTTGGTTGTATAGGATCATAATAGTAAACAAGACTCAAGTTCCATGAAGAAAAGCAAATGAGAGTGATGATAAATTTGCTACATACATAAGTGAGTTAGGTTCTTCACTAAATGAGAACATCATGATGCATCAAGTTATAAAGAGAATCATATTATGTCTAAATAAGTCTTCAATAAGGCAACATCAAGTAGGTTTAAAAAGAGCTTAGATAGTAAGAGGAGAAACATATCAATGTAAATACAATATATGTTGAGAGAGAGAGAGAGAGAGAGAGAGAGAGAGAGAGAGAGAGAGAGAGAGAGAGAGAGAGTGTGTGTGTGTGTGTGTGTGTGTGTGTGTATGTGTGTGTGTGTGAATGAGTCTTAAAGTTTAATAACTATATATTAGGATTTCATTCTTATTCACTAAGTTCTCAAATTTCTTGTTGTTAAGACAATATATTGAGGTTTGATGTAATTGCAAAGAGGCACTCACTCAGAGCCCCATATGTGTTTGTGTCAATGAAGCATCTCTTGAGGCTTGTCTCAGCCTTTGTACGTTGATATTGTGCCTTAATATATGTGAATGCTCTTAAGATATATTGGGATAAGGAAGCTTTTGGTTGTTATCAGCATAGACTATATTCATAACTTGTGTTCTTGATGAGGATATATCGCAAATGATATGAAATAAGGACTCGCTAATGTTCCCTAACATTGCAATATTCTATTGTATATGTTTTGGGCATCATGTTTTCTCTACAAAAATTTAGACATTAATGAAGTATAATTTCGATAACCTTACATGTGGATCATCAAGCTCTCTTTTATTTTATCAATAAGCTTTAGCATACACATAGATTAGCTGGATGGATGCTTTTGTTGCAAGAATTTTATAACAAAGTTGTGCATACTCTCAACAAATTGCATGCTAACGTTTTAATTAGATGCTCAATGGCATGATTAGAGTTGATAATTGTAAGTTATATCCTCTTGCATGGCCTTAAATGAAGAAATTCATGGAATCTTAGAGCCATCACCTTAAACTATATCCAAAAGGGTTTTTTGTACTAAGTTCTTCACCCATACCACAAAGAAGCATTTAAATCAAAATTTGACATTTTTTTAAATCAATAATAGAATTAATAATTCCTATTGGATAAAGATTAAATCATTTATCTATAATATTTTTGTAGTGACAAAAGGCAAGACTACATTTTCATACTATAAACTATAGCAATAAAGGGTAGACAAGCAAATCTCGTAGAGATAGCTAGCTCTTCCTATGTTGTGTGGATTTCCTCAAGAGTAGGATTGATACTACAAATCTTTTACAGGAAGCTACTTGATGGAGATTTATTTGGGATTCATCTATGTGAATCTAATTCTTATTATAATCAAATGCTTAATTTCCTTGAAGATGGGGCTTTGCCAACAAAATTTTCAAGGGATTTGAGAAAAGGGTTAGCTTTGTGAATGGTAAAATTTCAAGTTAATATGGGTGTCTTGTATAGAAGAGGTAGTGACCAAATCTTGAGAAAACGTGTCCCCTTTAATAAGAGCAAGTTGCAATTTTATAGGAAACCCATGTAGGATTTGCAAGAGCTCATTTCTTAGGTGAGATTACAAGAAGAAAAGTGTTGCAAGCAAGTTTGTGCTGCAAGGTTTTTTTTAGGATTCATATCAATTTGCTAAGGAATGTATTATCTACACATGCAAGAAGGTCTTGTACAACTAAGGGACATAATGCAAGATCATCTTATATTGCCTTTGGAACATTTTCAAAAATGGGAAATTGAGTTTTGTTGGGTTTATTAAACTAGTAGCTAATCAAACTAAGAATAGGTATATTTTGTTATGCACTAATTACCATATAAAATAGATTTAAGCTAATGTATTGAAAGACAATACTATTGCTATTATAATCTAGTTTCTCTATTCAATATCATGATTAGATTAAAGTGTCTAATACTTGTTTCCAATAATAGATGAAATAATTTCTTTTAAAGATAGGTAAGGTTAGGGGTAAGTTGCCAACCAATGATAATGTGAACCATTACAAATGTTTGAGGAGGCTATGCAAGTTAAATTTGGTCATCTAGTGAGACTAGAAATTGACACATGTGGGACCTCTACAAAAGCTTCATATACTTGTTTCCAATAATAGATGAAATAATTTCTTTTAAAGATAGGTAAGGTTAGGGGTAAGTTGCCAACCAATGATAATGTGAACCATTACAAATGTTTGAGGAGGCTATGCAAGTTAAATTTGGTCATCTAGTGAGACTAGAAATTGACACATGTGGGACCTCTACAAAAGCTTCATATTCGGTGATTTATGGAGAAGTGCTTTTAATTCATTCAGATAGATAGTATCACCCATGATACTTATGTCATTTTATGATTTATTGTTGGAAAATAGGTAGTCAAGAGAATGAGACTAGATTATGGGAAAAATTAAAAGAACAAGAATGGAACCATAATGGCATGAAAGAGACTTGCTTGCTTTTGATGGTTGCAAGTATATTGTTTTATAGATTTTCGGCTTGGATGCACGCCTTCCTCTATGCTTATGGGAGACATGTGCCTCTACCACCATGCATTTTAACACCCCCCTTGGTGCCAAGTCACCCTTTAAATAAGTGCACATAAGGATGTAGGTTCCCCCTCGAATGCCTTCAAGGCCTTTAGCTCATGCAATGTCAAACAAAGTGTAGGAAATACAACTTTTTAGAAAAAAATTTGATCACATTGATTAGAAGATTATGATTATTATTCATAGTTGGATTTTTTATTCCAATAGTCCTTCTCAGCGTATCCAAATTTGTTGCAATTCTTGCACTTGGGATTTTCCTTGCTCTAGCCATCTTGCTCCTTGTGTCCAACTTTCTCACGTGCCTTGCAAATAATCTTTGAACATTCCTTGCTATAGAGTGCATGTACTATAGGATTTGGTGATGTTTCTTGGGTCTTTGTCTTCATCTTTTTCTCATTCTCATACAAAGGAGCTTGCACTGCATTTACCTTTCTATCAAGTATGTTTCCGAGTGTAGCCACTACTTATTCATAGCCTTTGTCTAGTTTATCAAAATTGTCCAAGAGTATAGCTATTGCATCATATTCTTCATTATCTTTTCCAAAGGATGAGTGTTCTACCTTTAGACCTTTAAATTTTCTGATAAATGAAGCAACTCCTCTCATTGATAGATTGAAGAATGAAGTTCTCTTTTGGGATGCTACAACCATGAAGAGATTCAATGAGCTTAAAAGTCTTCTTATTTCAACACATATTTTAGTGTGCCCAGACTTTTCTAAGGAGTTCACCATAATTGATGATGCTGTTGGTTATGGTATTGGGGATGTTTTATGCCAAGATCATGGTGTTTTTGCTTATAAAAGCAGGAATTTGGATGATAAAGAAAGGAAAATCCACATCTATGAGTGTGAAATGTTAGCCATTAAGAAGTGTGGCATCACTATATTTATGGTAGTCATTTCAAAGTTGAGGGTGACCACCAAGTCTTGAAGTATTTTCTTTCACAACCTAATCTTTCTCCCAAATAAATAAGGTAGTTAGCTACACTACAAGGCTATGACTTTGAAATTTCCTATATGGTAGGCAAGGATAATAAAGTGTTCGATGCATTATCTAGGCTAGTTACACTACCAAGGTCCTATATGGTAGGCAAATATAATGTAGTGATAGATGCGTTGTATAGGATGTAGGCATGTTCATTTCTCCTATTTCTACACTATACAAAGATTGGATCTAGGATATTCAGAATGAATATTTGTTGGATGAGCACACTACCAATATAATGAAGAAATTACAACAAGGTAATGAATCTGAATTTCCAATTTCAAGTGGTAAACTTGACTTCTTTGGTTCAAAGGGAGAGTGTACTTTACTCCTCAAACATAATCTAATCAATACAAATTACAAAAGATGTATTCTTATCCTTTGGTAAGGTATACTAGATTATTTAAGACTTTTGATAATATCCATAAATATTTTTATTGGAAAGGAATTTGGAAAGATGTCAAGGATTATGTGATGCAATGATTATCATGTCAATAGAATAAAAACTCCAATTTGTTTCTTGGTGGTCTACTTAAGCCATTTACCCATTCCACATGGTAAATGGATTGACATAAGTATGGATTTTATTACAAGACTTTCTACCACTAATTAGGGTTGGAACAATATTTTTGTTGTGGTTAATCATCTTACTAAATCAGCCCACTTTTTAGCTATCAAGGTCCAGTATTCAACCAAACAAGTGACGAATCAGTTCATGGAATGAATTTTTAGACTTCATGGATTATACATGAAGATTTTTGCCAATAGAGATACAAAACTCATGGGGAAGTTTTAGAAAATCCTCTTTACTTCCCTAGGAACCAAGTTAACTCCAAGCGCTACGTATCATCCACCATAGATAGATGGACAAATGGAAAGGATCAGTAAATGGCTAGAGGTCTATTTGAGACACTTTTATCATGATACATAGACTGTGTGGGATCATTGGATTCATCTTGTTAAGATTTGTTATAATAACACTTATCACGTAAGTATAGACATATCCCCATTTGAGGCATTGTATGGCTACAAGGTCCAAGTACCTTTAGCATTGTTTCACGATGAAGAGTTAGAAAAAATGGAGGCCTTGATGATGCAATGTAAAGAAAATATCAGAAATGTACAACAGACTGTGAAATCATATGCAGATGATAAACAAAGCCATGTGGATTTTGAAGAGGGAGAATGGTTAGTCTTAAAACTACGTAAGTCTCCTTATGCATCTCTTAAGGGAGGACATAATAAGCTTGCTCATCGCTATTATGGTCCATACCAAATCTGTCACATGCTTATATGTATTTATATATATATAAGGAACTAAAGTCAAAGCAGATTTTGGAAGCTGTTTTTTATAATCTCAATAACTCCCAAGGAACAGTGAATTTCAAGAAAATTTACACGCTACCCAATTGGTTTCCATCTGATCTACAAAGTTGCAGAATAAACTTTTTTCAAATTCTTCATTGATTTGAAGTTACAAAGGCGCAGACTGCTAGCTACATGCAATTTCTTTCTCTCTTTCACCACATCAACTTTCCATTCTATCCTTCTTGTAAATATATTATAATAATGTGCTTTGGGCACCCACCTCTTGTAATCTAGCTCCTTTTCTCTATTTTGTCTACCAACACCCTTGGCTTCTTGCATGATGATCAAGGTGGGGACTTGTCCCATCCACTATTCTCCATATTTTTAAAGATGCCATACATCATCTAGGATTATGTTAATCAAGAAGATTAGCTTAATCTAATCCCTCATGGAGGCTATATAAGGAGCCCATGGAGATGTAAAGAGGACAATGAAAATAACAAGCACATGAGAGCACTCTAGAATACCCTCATGCTAGTTCATCTCTTTGCGATAAGCTATGAGTGAGTTCTTTTATTATGTAGCATGATGGCAAGCTTCCCTCTACCTCTTCTCCTCTTGTCTCCCTCTCTTCTCATCTCTCTCATATTCTAATATGATGTATTGTACATATATTCTCTCTCGTGAAGTTGTGTCTTGGTTCTTTCCATTCTCTTTGAGAAAAGGGATAGCCTAGCCCATCCTCCCTTTGGCTAGGTGGTGCCCCTCTTTAGTTCTCTTAGTGAGGATTGGAGGTTGGGTGGGTAAGAGGCAACCCATTCATCTTTTTAGCCCTCAACATCATAGCACTTAACATAACTGAAAGCATCCTGATAATTTAATGGCCACCAATATCCCTCATGGAGATCTTTCTAGGCGGTAAGTTGTCCAAAAAAATGCCCCCCACATGTTGAATCATGGCATTCCTCGAAAATGAATGGTACCTCGTCTAGTACTACACATCAGCGATAAATCTCATCCACGCCTTTTCGATACAAGATACCTGATATAATTGAAAAGTGTAGTGGTTGTTGCTTAATCTTCCTCTTCTTAGGCTTTGATAGAGCATCCCCAAATCTCCCTGTAGATAGATAATGTGTTATAGTTGCATAGCAGGAAGGGATGGAAGCTGTATCGATCTTGAATAGACCTTTGATGTCACATCCTTTAACCATAATTTCCTTTGGCTCCCCAAAATCCACAAGACATTCCACAATACCCTGTAGCTTTGGTGGCTTACTCCTAATCTCATAATCAAACTCATGAAAAGTGATTAACCACTTTGTTAAATGGTTAGGCAGCTGCAACTTATTCATCAACTGTCTAAGTCCTTTCGCCTTCATAAAAAATACCACCTTCTCATAGAGAATATAGTGCCTAAATTTCTTTGCCGCAAAAACCATTCCAAGGCACAATTTCTCCATATAAGTATAGTTGACTTTAGATATCCCCAATTTCCTACTAGCAAAGACTATTGGATGACACATTTCTATTCCCAAATTTGGGCAAATAGTAGCTGATAGTATGCATTGTTGTTGCTGAAAATATATAGAAGTCCTCACCTCATTTGGGTGTTTTTAGGATTGGCGCTTTCTCTAGTTCCTACTTCGCATCCTTTAAAGATACCTGACAAGCTTCGCTCCAATTAAATAGATAGTTAAAAGATAACAAGTTCATCAATGGGAGGGTTCTTTCTACTGGTGCATTGATAAATCTCTGATAATATCCCATTGATGACAAAAAGTTGTGTACCTCTTTTGGAGTGCATGGCGGGCTCATAGCAACTATGACCTTTATCTTTTCTGGGTCAGTCAATCGTGATTTTTACTAAGCTAACCACATGGACCAGTAACAACCCATAGGGCATCCCACATACGCACTTTCTTGGATTAAGAGTAATTTGCAGAACTGTCTGTAATGCTCAAAACATTTCCATAAAATAATCAATTGTCTATCCCTTGTAGTGGCTACCCCTAGATCCTCAATGAAGACTTTTAGCTACTCTGGAAAAATGTCACTAAAAGTTTTATCATTTGTATGTTGCTAAGAATGAGGCGCATTGCATAACCCAAAGGCCATCGCATGATATGTGGTTTTCAACTTATCTTCCTCTACAATAGCCATTTTATTGTATCTAGCAAAGCAATCCATAAATGAATAGATTTCCCTACTTGCTAATTGATCTAAAATCTGATCAATGAATGGTAAAAGATAGTAATCCTTAATCTTTGCTTATTAAGCTCTCTGAAATCTACGCAGAGGCGAATCTGATTATTATTATTCTTGCTGATAACAACTGGCGAATACCACTCTGTGTGTTCAACCGAAAATAACAAGCCATATTTTTCTCAAATAGTATGTCCCTTAATTCAAAAGACATACGCCTTACTTTTTGTCACACATAGGGCAGCTACCTTCCTTTATGAGAATAGTATGGATAGCCAGGCTGCTCGGATGAATACCTTTAATCTCATCATAACTCCAAGCAAGATGTCATGGAATTCCTGAATCAAGGACACATAGGCCCTCCTTTCTTCCAAACTGAGCATGGATCCTAATTTAATTATCCATGAATCATTCAATGTACCAAGGTCTAACTCAATTATGTCTGCATTTGTTATCCTCTCTCGAGCCTCGATTGGATCATTCAAAGTTACTTGATAGATATCCTCTGTAGTGGACCCTCGTTGGATTCATCACTTGATGACATCTCACTAGCATATGGATCCTCTAATGTATCTAACTCTAATGAAGATAAAGGAACTCTCTCACTTTTATGAGATTTAGGGTAGACATCTACTACTACATGTCTGGCACCTCTACCAAAGATCAATTGACCAACGAGTATATCTACCTGACAGTCCGCTTGTAAGATCCATGGCCTACCTACCAATACTTGATAGCTAGGCTGCCCTGCAAACCTGATTAAACCTAAAGTCCATAATGCATTCCACATTGGCAATAGTCACGTGGACTTTAGTGATGCAACTTTTAGATTGTCTTAAATTATCATCAACCATTCATAGAATCCTAGGGACATCTTTTTTTAATCTCAAACCCTAGCCTCTCCATCAATTTTGAACTCATAATGTTGATGGAGGATCTCGTGTCCACAATGGCATGTTCCATTAATATGCTATCAATATATGCTACAACCCTTGGACAATGCTTTTCAACATGCTCAAACCAATCATCTCCTACTCGCACTATGCCCAAGGGCTCCAAGATATACCTAGTGTGAATACTTTTTTTAAACTCTTTACACACTCCAAGAGACAACTTAATTAATTGCAGAAGATTTACATCTGGCTTAACTTCACAAAGAGAATTTACTAAATCAAAGTCATGATAACTAGCAAGAGCTCTCTTTTTCCGCACCATTCTCTCCATTGGTCTTTGAACAAGCTTTGTTCTTTCTTTCTTGGTTTTTTCCTTTCTCTTTGGCAATCTCTTATCCTTCTTGGGGTCAGTTTTACCATCTACGGCTTTTAGAGGTCCACCGCCTTCCATGCTAGGATTAAGGACCTACGTCCCCTTATCTTCTTGCTTAGGATCTTATTCGACATGTTTTCTCTTGTCATTGTCAACATCTTTACCCTTTTTTCCTCTTATAATGACCCAAAGATTAGAAGCTTTAGTACCATTGATATAAATAGCTTCAATAAGGCTAACTCCATTGCCACTAGGCAGCTCCTCTACAATAGATTTCCCTCTTTGCAATATTTGTTTTCCTCCCTCATCTTGCTAGAGATCAATCCCTTGCACTTGATGGTTGACTGGACCTAGCTATTTACTTCTATGCTGGAGAGAGCTAATCTTGCTCTAACAGGTACTAGCTAAGTGGTCGGACTTGCCGCATATATCACATTTAACATTTGGACAATTCCTAGGGAAATGTTGGCTGCCACACCACTTACAACTCGATCTTGAGGGGGCACCCTCTTCATGGCGTGGACTCCCTATCAAATTTTGCTCCTTAAGGAAATTAACATCAATAACTATTTTCCTATATTGTTTGGTGATCATATCAGTATAGTGCTTCATCATATCCTTAACTTCGCCAAGGACATTCAAGGCACTTGACTCATAGATGCGATCATCTACCTATCATTCCATTGGTCTAACCACTTGATTGGGAATTGGTTGTTGATTCCTTGGAACAACATTAGGATTTATTGTTTGGCCTCCAATGCTTGGTGGAGCCATTTGACTAGCCATAGTCATGGTCACACTGGGAGAAGCTAGGAACATGGATACATTCTAAATCATGCTTCCTCTTCCATTGGAAGTACTCATGGATGTCCCTTGATCTCCATTCATTAGTGCCAAAATATTTTGGTGTATGATTTATAGTGCTCAAATAATTTTCTTATTGGCAACCAACATTGTGAAGGTGCAAAAACATTTCTTTTCATACCTTTACTCTAAATGAGATTGTTGTGTTGCCTAGGGCCCAAGGACCAACACCAAGTATGCTTATGCTACAAGGCCCTCTTAATTTTAAAAACAATGTGTCGTATATGCCATACATTAGAAAATGATCAAAATTCATTGTATTATTAGCACTTAACAACCCCCTTCTCCCTACCGCTTAAGATTGTGCATTTGGTGGTAGGCTCAAGGGATCCACTAGGGTTTACTGTATGGTACCACGTGAGTGTAAGGGAGAGGGATTATTTAAGGGAAGGAAGGTACATTTTATAAGGTAAGGTCCCATAAATAGGGGGTAGATAAGGGGTATTTCATATATTTCTTGCACGCAAGTGATGTCTCCTTATTACTACTAGTGAATCCCCTGTGGTGGTAGGTTTAGAGAGCCATTTTTATGTATTTTTCCTTCATGAAAGAAATAAAAACTCACTTTAACAAAGAGATAGGGCTAAAATGAAGCTAAACCTCATGCCTCAATCTTACCATACATTCACAAACACAAATGTTATTTGTTCTTATTTTTCAAATGTAAAAACCTTTTTTTTCTTTTTTCTTATTTTTTACTATTTATTTATGGATAAATATCAATATTTACTAATTTAAAGTGATTGATCTTACCAAGAATTATTTTCCTATCACATTCCATCCCATACAAATACCATACGCACAATAAAACCCCAAAAGCGCACGATTTCTCTTAAATCGCAATGTTGTGGGTTTTGCGTATTTACAAAGAAATTATTAAATGACTGATTTTTCTTGATTTCTTTAACATTTTTTATAAATTAGAGCATTGAAATGCAACCATTTATAACCAAAATTTATCGTAAAAAATAAAATATTTCACTTACTCATAAAGCCACTCCTTTCTTATGACGTATGTGTCTTGTGATTGGAGGCTCGTTGCTGCTTTCCAATAGTTGCTGACAATCCTTCCAACCTCAATCTATGCTCCTTTACACTCCGGCATCATCTTCCAATCAAAATCTCTCATCTCAGTCCACCACCCCCTTCTCTCATAGAATTAAGCATGGGAACACACAGCAAGAGGAAAGAGGAGAGAGAAATACTAAAAATCAACATTTTGATTCCTTGAACCATATTTTCTATGTCTACAGTCAAATTGAAGTGCTTGAGGAGCAGATCAGAGATGTGTAATCAATATTTGCTGGTCCCCAGCATCCAAGAGGCACAAAAATCCACAAACTTGGGGTGCAAGAAAATTTGCTCCCCCTCCCTGCTCATCATCAACTTTTTTATTTTTAAATTTTTTCATTTCATTTAAAAAAATATACGGTTCTTACTTTGGGTGTTCGCACTACCCGACAAGTGGATTTTTGCATTTTGGCGAGGCAAATGAACTCAGATTCAAGATCCGCCAGGCGGCTGTGTGGCGTCGAAACCTATAAACCTTGGCCTCTGTTGTGCACTTTTTAGCTCCTCGATCATACAACTGCTTTATAATGCTCAATCTTGCGGGAATTAAATGGGGGTCAAGAAAACTCTGATCGACGAATCGAGGTTCTTGACATTGAACTCCATCTAGGAAAACTCCAACCCATCGATCCACTGCCGTTTCATTTTGCATGAAAAATTGGTCTTTTACGTCTCTTTGATCAATGTTTTGCTTCAAAAACGAGTCCCAAAATCATGGTCTCAATGGGACCCGCCTCTCTATTTTCTCACAAAACAAGCTTTATTATGAAGGGAAGGGCCCCTTTGTCTCTAAATCACCCTCCTTTTATAGGATTAGTTCTTCATCACATGTTTTGTGCTTTTGAAATCCTAAAACGTTTTAGCTTTCCTTAGAGCTTTAAAAACTTTACTCGTTGTGAAAATTGAAAATCCTAAAGGCTTTAAACTTCTTAAGCTTTTCAAAGAGCTTAAGAAAAACGTTTCTTCGTTTTCCTTCTTAATTGCCACCTTTCGCATTGTGAGGATGCCTTCGAATTAAGCCAAAAGGTAGTATCTCTGCCCTCCTCTACACTCGAGAAGCCGTCCCTTTTTCTTCTTAAAATATGGTCTATCCATCAGCAACAAGAAGATTATCACCTTTTGTTGCATCACTCATGGCTATGGGGTACAATTGACATACTCTCAGAGTACGCTAGCTCCAATTCCCTCTGTTTATCTAAAGTTGATTCGCAAAGTTTATTATCGGGCACTCGACTCATCAATCGTATAACCAACACAACCCTTTTGATCTTGATACAAACTCCCTTATGATATAATTTGAATCAAGCCTACGAGCACCATCCCAAAACTTGATATTGCTACCACAGATTGCCTAGTTGTTGCAAACACCATGATCACACAAAGGACAAGGAAAATTCATAAGTTCTGTTCCATTGAGTAACTCATTTTGTGAACACTATAATCACACAGAGGACAAGGAAAATCTTGTAAGTTCTCTTCCATTAAGTAATTGGTTTTTGGATTGAACCATAGAACCAAAGTTCCAACAATTTCAAAAGTCCCTGAGGTTCACAACCACCTGATCATTCATTCTGCTAGCTACATTCAAAGCTATAGTCGTGCAAAAAAGAGTCCTATTGAAAGATGGAAATGTTACACTAGCAGCTAAATAGGCATAAACTACTAGATATACTTTTGCCTTTAAATCATACCTTCCATCTGTTCGTACTCTCTTATACGCATCTAACTTAAGTAGGTCAAACTATATTATATAGCTACAACCTTGCTAGTCAAGGCTCTCCTCTTCAAAGGATGGGTTGCTTCAAAAGAAAATTTCTTCTTGACCTTTTGCACGCCAAAGTCCTAATTTCTCTATGCAATAACATAGATTCCCATGTAGCTTTCTAATATTCTTTGCAAGTCTCTTGGCCACCTCTTTGTTATCTTTGAAACATGGCCTGCCTTTCTAGACAGAATCCATTGATCAACTTGATAATGTTGTTAAACGACTCTTGGCTAAAAGCTCTCAATGACTCTTTTGCAATTCCCAAAACATTGTCTACAAATCTTTGCATTATGGGCACTTCAAGACCAATAATACCACCAGAATTACTAGTCTTAAGTTGCTTCTGCACCCATTTGAGTACATATATTTTTTTACATGTTCCCTAAGACCTCAAAAGTTTCCAAGAAAGACATCATAACCTTGATCATAAGCTACAAAGGCTTGTGACCCAACAACTCCCTTTGTAGTTGCAAGCAATCAAAATTTTGCAATCTTGATAAAAATATATCCTACAACTAACAACAATAAATTTTGAGTTCATAATGAGCTCCTTCTCCTTAATACCAAAGAACTTTGATGCTTCCCAATGCCTACTTTTACTCCAAACTTGTTATTGATATAACCCCCATTGTTTTTCCCTTCATAGCACCTATGATTGCTCTTTTAATGATAATCTCATTTTGTCCTCCTCCTTTTGAGTTCATGCAATGTGACCTAGTAGAAGTATGTTGTTGAAAATATACTCTATGGTCAATTATTCATGACATTGAGAAGAAATGCAAATTTGAATCCATGTGATGCAATCAAACAAGTGATGCTCCTCATTAAAAAATGGATGCACTGAAAAAATAGTGCCTAGCCTATCTAGATGTGCTCATGAGTCATGCAAAATGCAAACACGATTCATTGATTAGATTAAATGCTTATCCTTACCTCTCATCACTCAGTAAGACAAATATTATTCTCCACTCCACCCACCCAAAATCTCACAATCTCTCAAGAAAAATGATGGTCCTCACGATGTTGACCAAGAAAACAACCCATCTCACAACTGGCGGTGTCCTTCATGACCCTCAAACTCACCCAACCACCTTTCCCACTCAACCAGAAATTCCTAAGTTGATGATGAATATCCCAACTCTCATGTGTGCAAAAAACATGAAAGGTTCTCTCTCAAGTGCATGTGCATCTAAGAAATATTGCATATATATGCAACAAGCATCATGTCGTGCTAGTGCTCAATGATGGTGCAAAAATGTATATTGAGCCAACCCATGGCATGGAAGTAATTGATAAAATTAGGAGATGACCCTCAAGTACAATGTATTCAACAAGTGCAATGTGAAGTGCTCCTAAACCCAAATTCCCTGTGATGTGCAAGAGTATTGACAAGAAATTATACTTGTTCCAAGATAACCAATAGCTACCAATAAACTCTAGCTCGAACCTGCCCAAAAACTCACAATGTCAATACAAAACACGTCATCTATAACAATCCACATACCCCTCCCTAAGGGAGAACATGACAATTCTAGGGTTTTCGAACAAGGTTTCAACCCTTCCCATGTTTCCAAATTCAAGTCCATCTATAAAACACCCAAACACACTATCATTCACATCAAATTGAGTCATCTCCTGACCAAACTCATCAAAACATGGCACCTCTTCAATACACCCATCCAAACTACTCATCTCTCTTTAACAAAACAAGACTTCAACTCTTCCACTCCAAAAACACTATGGTCAACCCTTTCCATAGTATCCTCACTAACAATCTAAGAAAAAATCTCACAAGAAGCTTCAATGGCATAATCACTAGGCAACACATTAGGGTCATAGTCCTCATCCAAAAACCCAATTGTCCAATCCTTCTCAACTTCATCCTCAAAATCTCTATCAAACTCATTTTTCCTAATTTTAGATCTCTCTTCCCTTAACATTTCAAATTTTTTCATGGCCTTACCTCAATTTACCTTTCACATTCTCATCGGTGTCACTCTCAAGATTCTCAAAACCCCAATCAGAATCATCACAAACATCAAGGAAAGAGTGATTATGAACTAAAAAGAGATATGATGGGGAAATTTTTATATATATCTTTTGCTCAATTAATGGAGTTGTGCCCTAGGATGAGAGGACAGTGGAAGAAATAAGTGAATACGAAGTATAAGGAAAGAAAGAGAGGAATAGTAAGAGTTTTGAGTACAGAGGGGTTACCTGACATTTGTCCTATTGTTGATGCTTGGTATAAGAATCAGAACATAGGTGAAGCATATATTGATGGAGGAGCACAACTTAGTGTAATTACTCAGGCTTGCGTAGAACAATTTGGACTTGGAATTGTCAAGAGATCAAAATTTCAAATTAGGCTTGCAAATCATGCTAAAGTGAGGTGTCTAGATATCATTTGAAATTTGGAGGTTAAGGTTTATGGTGTGTCTATGAAAATTGATTGTCATGTTATGTGAGCAGGGTTGGGAGCTTTTCCACTTATCTTGGATAGACCATGGCTTAGAAAGGCAGGAGCAATACAAGATTGGGAGAAATGAATCGTAACAATTTATGATTGTAGAGAAGTAGCAAAATTTTTTGATATGGCTTCAAGAAAAGAACCAATGAATGAGGATGATAGTGAAGAAGAAGATGAGGAGGAGACTGATAGCTCTGATGAAGAAGATGATAGTGAGGATGAGAGTTTTTAAAGTGATTCTGATCGACAAGTGTCATCCATTGTAGTAGAATTAGTGAATCTTGAGAAAGATGGGGAGAGACGAGAGAGTTAAGAATGTCCTGATGATGGACTTGTGTGTTTGAAAAATGAAGAGAAATTTGAGGAGGATTTTTTGAGTTTGTTAGAAGACCATGACAGGGAGGGCTTAGAAATTGTACTGTTTATTGATGAAGTTGAGGTTTAAAATTTGTCGCTTGATGAGATTATTGTGATTGAGTATGATAGTGAGTTTCTAAATGTAGGTGTTGATCAAGATAATGTTGAGGTTATGGATTCTAACTCTTGTTGTGGTGGTGTTATTGTTTGTGACTTTGGTGAGTCTTGTGAGTTGGTTGATGATGGTTTGAGTAGCCCTAGAGAGGCTTCTATTTGTGGAGTTTTTGATGTTGTTTTGGGTAGACCTAACCTCATGCTTCTTGATAGTTGTGTGGATGATTGTATGGTTGATTTAGGCAACAAAGGAATATCGGAAGCATAATGCTTTCTAGGTGCTCTCAATTTATTTTCTTCTCTCTTCTCTCTTGTTCTTCTCTCCTTTCTTTATTTTCTTTCCTCATCCTTACTAGTCTCAGGTTCATCTCTTTCTATATCTCTCTTCCTTTTGATTGCAGGCCATTACATCAATTGTCTTATTTTCCTCACTCTATTTTTCTAGAAGGATACAATTAATGGCACTTTTTCCTTTCTCTTCTTCCATTGACCTTGGTGTTTGGGATGTGGTATATTCCTTTATTTCTGTTCCAAAACCATTTTGTCTGTTTGGAAGGTTTTGAGGTAGACGATACATATCCCATCCTACTCTAGGTGAATAAGACATTTATGTGACGTATCTCCCCACAAAAAAAACAAGTTACCATTGGTCTTCAAAAATATCCTATTCCATTTCCTCCTCTTCCAACTTCTTATGTTTTTCTAACTGGTTTGTCCTACAGGTCTCCCACTTCCTCTTCCCCAAGGTCTTCCTCTTAATGCTCCTAATCTCATGTTTTTCATTTTCCCAAACAATTGTTCCTCAATCTCCATAGCTAATTAATCATTTTGTCTCGCTATAATCTAAAAATTTTGTCCATCCCCTTGCCAGTTTTGGTCTCTACTTTCAATCTTAGATGTTTTATATGGTTCTCTCTTCTTTTATTTTGTCAAATTTTCTCTCTTTTTCTATAGCAATCATTACAGCTTCCTCCAAGGTACTCGATTCCTTGATTTCTACTTTTTTTCTCACCTCTCTCTTCAATATTTCGAAAAAATGTTTTATTTTCAACATTTTAGATGCTCTCTCTCCTGGGCCTAGGGATGTGTTCCAATGATCCCAATGTCGGATATATTCTAGGGCAAAAAGTTCTATGGTTTGGTCTTCTTTTTCTAACAAATTTCTATTTTCCACCAAAGGTCTTAAGAAGTTCTAGTTTCTTTAAATTAGTCAAGAAATGCTTGCTTTTGGTAACTTCATATTCCATAGGAACAAGTGGATTTCTCAATCAGATGGTTTTTTCATAATCCTCAAACCGATTTTGACCTTCATCCAATAACTAAAATTTCAAAATTTAGAGTTTCAAGGTTGAGTCACTTATTCACTGGATGATGCATCTAAGCTCCAAATTTTCAAGGAATCGCTAGGGATCCTCTTCTTTCGAGGCATGAAATTCCAAAAAAGAGCTGGCCATCAAAAAACAATCTCAACAATTCAACAAATTTCAACAATGTCAATTTTTTTTGCACTCCTCAGCGGGGGGCACAAAAAAATAAATGTTTAGTGAGCAGTGATCAAAGACAAGCCTTCCTCGCAACCCGAAATGAGGCGTCAAGGAGTGCTGGTTAGGAAATCGACTTTGTCGAAGTACAACATCAAACGAAAATTTTCAATGTTTGACAAACACAACACAACCAACACATGAGCACAAATGACCAAACATGCCTCTTGTAGCCTCAAAGTACTCCAAATTCAAACACAAAGTAGAGCATCGACACACATTAAAATTTTGAGACTAAAAAAAAACAATCACTTTGCATCTCTTTGGGGCTATTATAGCACTTCGACGCTTTCACATCTGTGCTTTCGAAAGTTTGACCAACACACATAAATATCCATACACTTGTATGGGACCCTCCTCTCTCTTTTTTCACAAGACAGGTTTTGTTATGAAGGGAAGGGCCCATTTGTCTCTAGATCATCCTCCTTTTAGATAGGATTAGTTCTCCCATCACACATCATGTGCTTTTGAAAGCCAAAAAAGTTTTAGCTTTCCTGAAAAGCTTTAACAACTTTATTCATTGTGAAAACTGAAAAGCCTGTAAAGGCTTTAAAATTCCTACTCTTTTCAAAGAGCTTAATAAAAACGTTCCTTCATTTTCCTTTGCGCTATCAAATTGCATTCCGGGATGCCTTTGAAGTAAGCCAAAGAGCAGCACCTCTGCCCTTTCCTACCCTCGAGAAGCCATCCCTTTTGCTTCTCAGAATATGGTCTATCTATCATCAGCTACAACGAGAAGATTATTACCTTTTTTTGCATCGCACATGGCTGTGGGGTACCACCTAATCATGCTTTTACCTTAGCCGCATTTAGAGCTAATAATGGTTATAAAAAAAAGAGTCCTCATGAAAGACAGAAATGTTACACTAGCAACTAAATAGGCATAAACTACTAGATATACTTCTACCTTTAAATCATATCTTCCATGTGTTCATACTCTCAGCCAATCTATAATACACAATGTCTGACTTAAGTAGGTCAAACCATATTGTATAGCTGCAGCCTTGCTCATCAAGGCTCTCCTCTTCTGGATGGATTGCTTCAAAAGAAAAATTCTTCTTGACCTTTTGTACACCAATGTCCTAATTCCTCTAATATGCAATAACATAGATTCCCATGCAGCTTTCTAATCTTCTTCGTCGCAAGTTTCTTGGCCACCTCCTTGTCATCTTTAAAACATGGCTTGCCTTTCTAGGTAGAATCCATTGATCAACTTGATAATCTTGTTAAATGACTCTTGGCTAAAAGCTCTCAATGACTCTTTTGCAATTCCCAAAACATTGTCTACAAATCTTTGCATTATGGGCACTTCAAGACTGATAATACCACCAGAATTACTAGTCTTAAGTTGCTTCTGCACCCATTTGAGTATATATATATATATATTTACATGTTCCCTGAGACCTCAAAAGTTGCCAAGAAAGACATCATAACCTTGATCATAAGTTGCAAATGCTTGTGACTCAACAACTCCCTTTGTAGGTGCAAGCAATCAAAATTCTGCAATCCTGATAAAAATATCTCCTACAACTAATAACAATAAATTTTGAGTTCATGATGAGCCCTTTCTCCTTTATACCAAAGAACTTTGATGCTTCCCAATACCTACTTTTACTCCAAATTTGTCATTGATATATCCTCCATTTTTCTTTCCTTCATAGCATGTGTGATTTCTCTTTCAATGATTATCTCCTGTCGGGACCTAAAATGGGCCTACCACTGGCTCTAAGGCTCTAGCTAGGCCTCTATGCTCAACTAAAACACCTCACGGCCTCATAGCCAAGAGCATCCAAAGGCTACACACACTGATCTAACTTAAACACACATTTGTATTATTTATAGTCCAACAAATTCCTTCCCAACTCTTCTCAGGTAGTACTCTAACAAATTGTATCACACACACAGGGCTCCCCTCGGTTGACTGTCGTAGCCCACTTTGGCTCTCCTACACCTTGAGGATTGGCCTGGAGATGTGCCATTCAAACATATAATATGTACGATACATAGTCCTCTCTTGTCACATCGATCATTCCAGGAGATAAAGTATAATCCTCATTGAATAAGTTCCCCAAATAAACAAATCACTAACCCTATAGCTTGGGACTTCTCACCCTCAATGTAGGTCAACGCTCATAAAAGCAAGTGCTATGCATCTAGGATATATATCTCCAATACCATGTAATGAATGCAATGGTGTAAGAGTGAATGATATGTCATGCTCAACCATTTCATTTATTCAAAACAACATTGTGATAATCCACAAACAACCCTTTTCATGGTTTTATACAAACCACGTATTTGCTTCGTTGCATAGGGATAGCGCCGACTATACTCGTACTACTAAACCCCTTAAGTTCTAAAAAACAGGTGTATTGTAAGTAAATTGCATTGTAAAAATTAGATTTTAGCCTATATTCAGCACTCATAAATCCCCCTCTCCCTACTACTGTTAAGGGTTGTGCATGTGGTGGTAGGTTTAGAGAGCATTTCAATGTATTGTTTTTGTATGAAAAGTGGTAAATACACACTCTAATATAGAGGTAGGGCTAAACTAAGGCTAAACCTCATGCTTCAACCCTACCATATTGCCATGGATACATGTATAATTTTTCCATAATTTTTGAATACATAAATCTCATTTTTTACATTTCTCTTGATTTTTCTCTATTCATTTATTAATAAACTGCTCTTATTTCTTGATTTTCTGATCTAACCTAATTATGATTACTAAGACTCATCATTATCTTCCATTTCATTCCATAAGAACACGACTTCTCCACTCGAAACAACAAAACTCCTATTTTTCTCCTTAAGTATAGTATTTCGAGTTTTTAATTATTAATAATGACCATATTAAATCAAAAGTTTTGCATGTTATCACTTGTAGCCCTCAAAGATATGTCAAACAAGGCTCATACAAATTTTCATTCCATATGCAATTCATTTGGATCATAAACTGTCAAAATTAAGCAAATTTTCTTCATAAAATGGGCATACCGTTAAATTGTGTGTCTCAGGTCATAGAAATTGAGCATGTCAATGGCCATTAGACCTGCCATCAATCTCGAAACAGCATGGATCATTGATTCTCAGCATCTTACATCAATCCAGTACATGCCGGATAAGCATGTTTGCAAAATGGCACTTTTTTTAAGAGGAAAAAATGTCTCCCTGCCACATGATATTTTGGGGGTTGGGGGCCCCTTTGGGTCCCACCCCTTCCCCTACAAAGTCCTCTTCATACTCTTCCTTAGTCCTTCATACCCAGCTTCCCACTTCTCCTTCGTCTGGCGATCGATTCGCAGTCTGAAAATTTATGCGCATCCGGCTTGAAGTCCTGAATAGCCAAGAACTTGTCTTGATTTGATTGGGCACATGGAAAATTTATGAAAAATCTACAACCAATGCAAAGGTCGGTCTTTTGAAGAAATTTGAACTCATGTCTTTCACATGCACTTAAATTTTTTGAATATGCATCTTCTCCTTCCATCGGGCTTTAAATTCTACTTTAAATTTGCATCATTTTGCATTTACTTCTTGGGTCTTTAAAATCCCACTCTCATCTCATTTTGTTCTCTTACTTTTGAGTTTATGCAATGTGACCTAGTAGAATATGATTGAGAGCAGAGTTTTGATGCGGAGAAGTGCCTAAAAATAGCCAAAATTTATGAATATCAAGGGAAAAATATTAAATGTCGAAGGCGGCAGCTCTAGCTAGGACGATTTTAAGCACCAAGTGAAATACGACTCTTAAAAGGCGCCCGAGCGACACTTGTTGATTTTTGATAAATTTTCAGACTGCCGTGCGGGTTGAAAGGAGTTGCCGGCCAATGCGGGATGTCAAGTCGAACGTGCAGAAATTTACAGCACTCGATTTGGACACCGGACAAGGAAATGGCTAAGAAACTGGGCAAGATACGAAAAGGTGGACAAAAAACTTGGACAAAGTTGAGTGTGCCTTTTGGAGGCTTGGGCCCCCTCAAAAATTTTATGCCATAAGATGCAAAAAACGTGAGCATGAAGAAGGCGGCGTATGCAGACATGGCGGCCGAAAATTGCGCCAATAATCCTCATGGGGGAGATGACAGCCTACAAACAACCTATACAACTGATCATGGCCCCGATCTTCTCCTTCCCTGTTGATCATTTCGCCGTGTTTCCCCCGTCCAATGATGGCCTGAATGAGAAGAGCCAATTCTAGTCTTTCTCTCTCCTCCCTCTCTCTCCCTTAAGGAGCTGTTCTTATGTGGAAGAAGACAATGAAGAATGGTGGAGGAAAGCTTGTCCGGATGAGACCGGATTGCTTTCGGATCGGTGTAGACATGAAGATTGCTGATTTTGAAGATGCTGGACATTGAATGAGGGCTGACACGCAGTCCCGTAGCAAAACCGAGATCCCGAGACACAAAGCCTAAGCGGTAATTCAATTTTTATGAAGAAAAAATGAGTTTTTATGCTATTTGGTTGATGAAATATTGTTCCCATGGGCTGATTATGCATCATAATGTTATTTGCTATGAGTTTGATCAGTCTATGCTCAAAAAATCAGAAAATCATAAGTGATATGGTTGAAATTAATGTCATAAAACCCGTAAAACACGCGTTTAAGGGGTAAAATGGGGGTTTTTTGCAAAATAAAGGGAAAATATGAGATATAGCATCAATAAAACCCTAAAATTTTACTGTCAAGGAACCTAAGGGCCACAGCCATAATCAATTCTAATTTCTAGTCAATTTTTATTGAAGAAAATAGAGAAAAAATACCAAAAAATGGTGAAAATTGGGTTTTAAATGGGGAAAATTTAGGAAACGATAAAAGAAAAATTCCAAAAAATTACATAAGTGTTTTGCAATGTATAATGAAGGTAGAGCACGAGGTTGGCCTGGGTTTACCCTCGTTTCTATGTTTTTGTCTGTGTTTATCGCTTTCTCTATAAAGAAATACACATAAAATCACTCTTTCACCTATCAACGAATGCAAAACATTAAACGGTAGGGTGAGAGGGGAGTTTGAGCGTCAAAGTACAATCTTAAATTTGATTTATTTGTTGCATCATGCCTATAGGCCGTTGTTTTAAAATAAAGGAAAAGGTAGCATGAGCGTAAGGCTCGGTGTCTCTCCTCGTTTCAATATATAAACGTTAGTATAGAAATCATGGAAAGATTGGTTTTGCATGATACACAATGCTGATTTTCTTTTGTTTGTGCACTAAACCATTCACGTTATGCACTATGCATGGTTCATGGTATCAAAGGAAAATCTCCTGGACTGCATAGCAATTGTTTTCTTAGGAATTTGACCCACGATTGAGAGTGAGAGGTTATCCCTTGCCGTAGGATAGAGGGTCAGTTTCCTAAGGGATTGTTAAGTAAGGACACATGGTATATCTCCTAGAAATATGAGAAATATAAAAGAGAGGATTTTGTGTTTGTTTGTGTTATATGTTTAGCAGCGCATCAAAGGACTAATCCCTACGATGTAGGAGAGCTGTAGTGGGGCTCCGACTATTAGTCCGTGAGGTTGCCTCCATATGTGTGTGATCATGGCATTGCCAATGTGTAAGGGTTCTCCCTTTGAGGAGTTTAAGGAAAAGTTGGACTATAAAATATAAACACATGAGTTAAGCTTTAGGGCAGCTTGTCCTTTAGCATTAGATTGACGCTCCTGGTCCGCGAGGCCGTGAGGGTATTTGTGTGTCATGAGCACGAGGTCCGGCTAGTGCCATAGCCAGTGCCGGCCCATTTCAGGTCCCATCAATGATGTTGAAAATATACTCCATGCTCAATTATTCATGACATTGAGAAGAAATGCAAATTTGAATCCATGCGATGCAATCAAATAAGCAATGCTCCACATGAAAAAATGGATGCATTGGAAAAATAGTGCCTAGCCTATCTATATGTGCTTGTGTGTCATGTAAAATGCAAACACAATTCCTTGATTAGATTAAATCCTTAACCTCATATCACTCAATAAGATAAATATTGTACTCCACTCCACCCATCCAAATTCTCACAATCTCTCAAGAAAAATAATGGTGCTCATGATGTCGAATAAGAAAACAACCCATCTCACAACTAACGCAATATCCTTCAAGACCCTCAAACTCACCCAACCACCTTTCCCACTCAACCAAAAATTTCTAAGTTATTGATGAATATCTCAACTCTTGTGCGTGCAAAAAATAATGTGTGCATAATGAAAGGTGCTCTCTCAAGTGCATGTGCATCTAAAAATTATTGCATATAGTTGCAACGAGCATCATGTGGTGCTATGCTTCAAGGATAGTGCAAAAACGTGCATTGACCCAACCTATGGCATGTAAGTAATTGATAAAATTAGGAGATGACCCCTGAGTGTAGTGTATTCATGTAAGAAGCTGGGAAGAAAAGGATTTAGTATGCAAATAATATTAATGTTATGCCATGCCACACTGACATTGGTGTAAAAGGAGAGGACATTTAATTTTTCCTATCTTTTTGATACATTAATACATTAATGTATTTCTTCTCTCTCCTTACTCACAGCTTCAATGGCTTCTTTCTCTTTCATGTCTTTCCCTCTCCTTGTCACTCTATTTCTCTCTCTTCTGCACTCTTTCTTCTCTCTTCTGTAGTCTTCTCTCTCCTCCTCTCTCTCCAGTCCACTCTCTAATAATTGGTATCAGAGCTTTGGTCTTTGGTCCATTTTTCCTTCTATTTCCATCAATTTTTTCCCATCAAAATCAATTTCAAATAAGTACTCGGCAAAGACAATGACTAGTGGAGGGTTGCAAACCATCTATAGTTAGCAGGAGACTATATTTGGAGATCTTCAAGGTTAGACATGGTGGCAGGAGGCTAAAGTAGCAGGTTGTCATCAAAATTTCATATAATCTGGAGGTAACTAGGTTAAATGGGAGTTAACTGGGCTTAGCTGAGAGTTAAACTCTAGTTACTTTTCAAAAGGGAGCTTCTCTTCTCTCTCTTCCAAGCTTTTGCCTAAAGCTTCAATGGTGGCTGCAAGAAATCCTTCAAGATCCTTCTCTACTTATCATTTCTCTCATCCAAACCATGGAGCAAAGATCCCTTATCTCCTGCTCTTCAGATTGAGTACCACGGTGCATTGAATTCCCTGCTCTAATCCTCTTTTTCATCTGCTCTACATCTCCTATAGATTGGTTGCATACTTTGAAGCATTTCATCAAGCAAATATTCAGCAATTTCCAACAAGAGAGGAACTCTGATCTTCATCTTCTTTGCTGAAAATCCTAAAACACAGTAGGGTAGCCATAGCCACAGACCTAGAAGCTCAAATTTCTTCAATCTTTGGATCTTCTTGGCCCCTCCAAGGCTTCTCTAGTACCATTTACAAGTTGAATGGACTCCAAGATTGAAGAAATTGTAAAGATTTCAACTCGTGGAGCATATTGGAGCTATTATTAATGGTTTATTTTGGGGCTTTCCTTCAAGAGGCTTGAATCTTTGGTATCCAAGCATTCAAGCAAGCTCAAGGCTTTGATTCTTCATGTATTTGATCATATTGGAGCTTATATGGACTGATTTCATGGATCTTTTAAGCTTTATGGTGGATTCATGGTGGATTTTGAAGAAATTTTCCATTAAGTGGATTAGAACTGACATTTACCGTCCTCTTTAAGCTTAATCAATGTATTTTTTTGCTTAATATCTGAAATCTCTCAATAATCCACTTACTAATGCTTTTCCACTTGTTGATGAGAGATTAGAGATCAATTAATTCTCTAAATTGATCAATAGATCAAATATTAGTATTATTCCTATTAATCTCAGCCCATTTCATTGAATTTCAGCATTGATTCAATCATATCTCATCATAGATATCATTTACCAAGTTTGATGCGTAACCTTGATTTGTTAGGTTGAAATTCTTTTGCCCAAGCTGAAACATTGTAAAAGGGTAAGTACTAGCAATGAGTGAGTCGCTGAACTACATTGGTAAGACCCTCTTCCTATCCAAATTTTCAAGAATTCATCCAATTGTATCTCATGAAAGGGGTTGAATGAATATTTCAAAAATGCATTTCATGTTGGTTGATTAAAAGAGAATGCCACTGCCATGTTGATATACCCACTAAGGAAAAAAGGTGGATGCCGGGGGAGATAGTGAGACAAAAGAGAGGTGACTCTTTCTCACTATTGAAGATCCCAAAGGGGTGCAACCAACCAACCCAGGGAAAACTTTGCCCACCTCCCGATGATTCAGAGCCTGTCTAGGGAGCCTATCCTACCATCTTATCCCTTACATAGTTACAGCGAGTGGAGAATTGAAGATTGAAGTGTTTCCAAAGGCTCAAGTACCTTCAGGAGCAAAACAAGGTAAAACAGGGACTTTACAGGACACTGCAGGCATTTATAGATCCTTACAGGTACAAACTTCATTATTGAAGTGCAGATCCAGATACTATAGGGTACCCACAGGTTCTACTCAGCCTTCTAAAGGGTTTGGCAGCCATTTGGGGTTACTATTTTACCTTATAAGGTGGAAACAAGGCATTCACTAGTTAAAACACGGTGTAAGCCTGGACAGTTTAGACTCAAAGATTGAGTTGCATAATTTCCTATCCTAAACGTATTACAATATGATATAGCTCATCTCAAAGAGGGAAATCTTAGCTTTGATATGAACTAAAAAGTTTTAGAATCGGAGTTTCCTAGCCCAAGTTATAGCCATTTCTCTGACGGGGGTACTACAGGACTACACTATTATGGCAAGGCATAAAGGCAAAAATAAGGTCCAGGATGATTATGTTCAGCAAATCAAAGATTGTATGTTGGATACTATACCCCAAGAGAACCTTGAAGAGCCTCAACAACTTGGAGAAATCAGTGCACTTAATAGTACCTTGTGTGCTCATGAACAAAGGCATCAAAAACGTCATGAGGACTTATTATCATGAGTGGAGCTGATGATTTTATCTACTGATCAAACAAAGTCTTCTATTGAGAAATTAGTGGATTCAATGACTCAAAAAAAGGCTTCTATTGATAAGTTAGTGGAATCCAATGCTGAAATAATGGCTCAATTCTCCCAATGGATGCAAATGCAAATGCAAATGGGATCTAAAGAAGCAAAGGAGAAAGCTTATTCAAACAGTGAACCCTCAGTCGCACTTCAGCCACGTAACCAAAATAGTCAAGTTTATGGAATTATTAGACAAAGAGGTATCCCAAATAGCCAATATGAAGTAGGTGAGACTTCACAAAGGTATGATGACTATTTGGGCAGTTTAAATGGAGCCAATTCCAAAGCTTTTGGGCTAAATACTCAACTTCCTAGAGGTCCTCTACCAACAGGAAGATTGCATAATGGTTCTCAACCACCTATTGGGAGATTTCCATCTCATTTTGGGGGTTCAATTCCTAGCACTCATGATCAGTCTATTTTGGGACATCAACCATTCCATGAAAGAGAACTGAAAGAAAAGATCATTTTGGCCAAGTTCAATGGTCAGTCATCTTTACCATCTGATTTAGAGGAGTGGATCTCCAAAATGGAATCTTATTTTGATATATTTCCTAGAATTGATGACATGAAGATTCATTTTGCTTCCTTGCACTTGGAGGGATTTGCACATACTAATTGGTGGAGGTATATTAAAAAGGAAAACATACTTGTAGAGAATTGGAAAGCTTTCAAGACACTTATGGCCGAAGTCTTTGTCTCCCCTCTTGAAAAAGAGAAACTGGCATGGAGATGGTATGGTTTAGAGCAAAGAGGCCTAAGTGTAAGAGAGTACACTAACCAATTTCTCTACCTAACCATATATGTAGAGAGCATCGGTGGTGAGGCTAAGCTCCACAAGTATATATATGGCTTAGAGCCATCTTTATCAGCTGATGTCATGGCACAAAACCCTACTTCTCTTTTTAAAGCTATTGAGCTTGTGGAGCACTATGGAAGGAAATATAGAAGAGAATCTTTATTTTAGCATGGTTTTGGACAGCCAAAGACTGTTTTAAAACAGGGACAATTTGGTAACATTTATGGCAACAATCATGCGCCAAGTGGAGGCTTAAGGGTGCCAACTTATCCACCATTCAACGCTTCAAGACCTCAAAGTAATTTCAGGACAACAACAAGCAGTCCTAGATTTGACTTCAAACAAGGGGATAGTAGGCCTAAATACATTTTTCAGCCAATATGAATCCTAAGTCTATCCCTATGCACCTCTATAAGAAAAGAAAGGAAAAAGGTTTATGTTTCAAGTGTGGGAAAAAGTATACACCTAATCATGCCACAAAGTGTGTATACAAAAATGCCAAAGCTAAACTTTAGAGTATGTTAGTCTTTGAGAATCCTGAAGATGAGATTGATGAAGCTAATGCAATTGCACCTAATGCTGAAAATGATGATCTTGAGGAAGAAGTTGGGCAAGAGTATTTTTGTGATCCGGCTGACTCTTTTCCTTTTGATCCAGGTGGGAGTGTTCCTTTTGATCCACGTGGGACTTATCATCATCCCCTTGCTACCACTAGATGCTCTATTTCCATGGATGCTTGGATAGGTTCTAAGAGCCCTAATACACTCCGTATGAAGGCTAACATTCATGGAAAGGTTGTGTTCATTCTGATAGATAGTGTCAATACCCATAGTTTTGTGAATAGTCTATTATGGACAATCTGAATTGTCTTCCCACTGATTTACAACATTTTCATACAAGTTCAAGTGGCCAATGGTGAAGAAGAAATTAGCACACAAATATGCCCACAAGTTTCTTTACATCTGGCTGAAAATTTTGAAGTAAAAGTAAACCTGATTACCTTGGAAATGAGGCCTACAAATATTGTACTCTCTTGTGATTGGTTGATGACATTAGGCAAAATCAATATGGATTTCTCACAGCTATATATGGAGTTGATCTTCAATGGACAGCTCATCCATTTACAGGGAATTCCTAGTAGATCAAATTTTTAGCTTATCACCATTCAACAACTCAAAAGGGAGTAGAAGAGGGATTCACAAATATTTGTTTTGCATTTGAATAAAGAGATGGAAGATCAGCCCAATAATTCAACAAGTCATCTAGCCTTGACAGCTCTTCTTGAGGAGTATAGGGATTTGTTTGAGGTGCCTACTTCATTACCTCCCAAGAGAGCAGTAGATCACCCTATTGATTTGGAGCCCAATTCAAAGCCAATCAATAAGCCACCTTACAGATTGTCTAAGTGTGAGAGCGAGAGGAAGTAACCAAGAAAATCAAGGAACTTCTTGAGATGGGATTCATTGAACCAAGTTCTTCACCTTATGCATCTCTAGTTTTGTTAGTAAAAAAGAAAGATGGATCTTTTAGGATGTGCATTGACTATAGGGATCTTAATAAGATCACTGTGAAAAATAGGTATTCACATCAATATACAGGATTGATGATTTGGTTGATGAGCTCAAGGGGGCTCAATTCTTTATGAAGATTGATTTGAGGTCAGGGTATCATCAGATCCGCATGCGAGAGGGTGATGAAATCAAGATTGCTTTTAGGACTGATCGAGGGCTCTATCATTTCTTAGTGATGCCATTTGGGATTACAAATGCTCCATCTACCTTCTAGAGCTTGATGAATAAGATTTTGCAACCTTTTCTCTTTTAGTTTGTCTTAGTCTTCTTTGATGGCATTCTGATTTAAAGTAAGACTCTACAGGATCACTTATCGCACATTAGAAAAGTTTTTTATGTATTGAGACATCATAGGCTTTTTGCTAAGGAGAAGAAATGTTCTTTCATGCACACTGAAGTGGAATACTTGGAACATATTGTCAGTGATAAAGGGATATAGGCTGACCCCAAGAAGGTGCAATGTATAAAAGATTGGCCAACACCTAGTACTACTACTTCTCTTAGAGGATTTCTTGGTCTATCTTCATTCTATCACCGATTCATCAAGCATTATGCGGCTATCGCAGCTCCTTTGAAAAGACTGACACGTTGAAGAAGGAAGCTTTCTTTTGGGATGCTCTTGCAGATAGTAGCTTCAACGAGTTAAAGGAACTCCTTACTTCTGCTCCTATTCTAGTATGCCTGGATTTCTTGAAAGAATTTACTATACAATGTGATGCCAATGGCCAAGGCATTAGGGTTGTTTTGTTACATGAGCATGGAGTGATTGCTTTTGAAAGCCGTAAGCTTATAGATAAAGAAATGGCCATGAATGTTTATGACCAAGAGATTTTGGCTATCTTGCATGCAATAAAGAAATGGCACTATTATTTGTATGGCACTCGATTCAGGGTCCGGGTCCAGAGTGATCACAAGGTTCTTTAGTATTTCCTTACCTAGTCCAATCTTACTCCTAAGCAATGTAGGTGGGTAGCTACACTGCAGAATTATGACTTTGACATCACTCATACGAGGGGTGAAGACAATATAGTGGATGATTCTCTTTCTGGTATGTGGTCTTGCAAAGTTTCAGCAATGACAAAGCTGCATAGTGATTGGATTGAAGAACTACATGAGGCTTATCTTTTGGATGAAGAGCTTAGCTATATTTTTCAGAAATTACAACAAGGTCTCATGGAAGATAACTCACATTATCAACTTAAAAATGACCTTATTTGGTTAAATGGCAAGATTGTCATTCTTTCTACCTCTTCTTTTACATGGAAGATTGTGGACGAACTACATTCTTTGCCTTTAATTGGACACCTTGGAGTTTTCATGACCTATGATAGGATCAACAAAATTTTCTATTGGAAATGGCTGTGGAAAGATGTCAAGGACTTTTTCATGACGTGTATGCCTTGTCAGCTAAATAAGGACAGCACCCATAAGCCAGGTGGTTTGTTGTAGCCATTACCCATTCCTACAAGTAAATGGACTCAGATTACCATGGATTTCATTACTAGTTTTTCTACTACCAAAAAGGGATGGAATAGTATATATGTGGTGGTGGATAGACTCACCAAGGCAATCCATTTCATTCCAACCAAGACCCAATTTAGTGCTTCTCAAGTGGCCAGTCTATTCATGGAGCAGATTTTTAGGCTACATGGATTACCACGGGTGATTGTTCATGATAGAGACTCAAAGTTCATGAGTAACTTTTGGCAAGTGGTATTCACATCCATGGGCACTAAATTGGCTCCTTCTACGGCCTATCATCCACAAACAGATGGACAGACAAAAAGGGTAAATAAATGGTTGGAGACTTATCTTCACCATTTTTGCTATGATGTCCAAAATTCATGGGATTCTTGGTTACATTTAGCTGAGTTTTCCTACAACAACTCTACTCATGCTAGCATTGGAGTTTTTCCCTTTGAGGCTATGTATGGCTATATGGTGCCCTTACCCACAATCATCATTAATGAAAGAATCAACCCTCATGGGAAATAAGAGTTGGAAAGAATGCAAACCCTTCTTCAGCAATGTAAGATGAATCTGAGGAAAGCTCAAGATCAAATGAAGATGTATGCTGATGAGAAGAGACGGCCTTTAGAGTTCCAAGAAAGAGAGTTGGTCTTATTGAATGTGCCCAAGTCTAGGTACTCTACTTTGAAAGATGGATCTAGTAATAAGCTTGCTCATAGATTTTATGGCCCCTATTGAATCCTAAAGCGTATTAGAGACTTGGTATACAGATTGGAGCTGCTCTCTTTCACAAAGATTCATAATGTCTTCCATGTTAGTCAGCTCAAGCCTTTCTATGGTGATCATGTAGATACAATTAATGAGCTGCCACCTATTGATGAAAAATGTCTTATTGAGTACATCCCAAAGGCTATCATAGGTCAGCATGAGAAGAAGCTTTGATCTCATTCCATCATTGAATATTTGATCTAATGGAGAGGTTTACCACCTAAGGAAGCTTCCTAGAGTCCTGATTCTATATTAGATGAGTTTCATTTCCTAAGGGACACATTGGTTACTGAAGCCTACTTCCTATGGAGCTAGCTTTGGTGTAGACAGGGACATGACGACATGTTATTTTTGAACTATTTTTATTGTGCCTAATTTTTAGAATTAAGCCATTCACATAAGGTCAAAGTACTCTTCAAGAGCTATGTTTTGACATGTGGCATGCCTCATTTGGACACTTCTACTAGAAGTTATGGTAGATTTGGTCCAACAAGGTCTATTTACACAGCAAGCTATCTACTTCATTTTGAGTTCATCAGTTGAAGATTTTATGGCTCCATATAATTTTGAAGCATCCCTGATCGTGTATATAGCTAATTCTTAATTTTTTTCTTTCATCTTAGTCCATATGTCAATCATTTCTCATTCATTTTTCCATATGTAAAGCTGTAAAAATAGAGTACTACTATGTTCTATCCATCCTTTTCCAGTCTTTTAAGTTTGTTTTTTAGGGCAAAAACCTTTGGGATGGGATGGATTGTAAGAAGCTGGGAAGAAAAGGATTTAGTATGAAAATAATATTGATGTTGTTCCATGTCACACTGACATTGGTATAAAAGGAGAGGACATGTAATTTTTCTTATCTTTTTGACACATTAATACATTATTGTCCTTCACTCTCCTTGCTCACAGATTCAATGGCTTCTTTCTCTTTCCTATCTTTCTCTCTCCTTGTCACTCTATTCTCTCTCTTTTGCACTCTTTCTTCTCTCTTTTGCAATCTTCTCTCTCCTCCTCGCTCTCCAGTCCACTCTCTGACAATTCAATAAGTGCAATGTGAGGTGCTCATAAATCCAAATTCCCTGTGATGTGCAAGTGTATCGATAAGAAATTATACATATTCCAAGATACTTGATACTCGAGCATGTAAAAAGGAGGGAGCTAAGCACAGTGACCCAAGGAGAATAGGGCATCGGCCTCAGGTCTTGTCTCGACACGTAAGAACCTACCAATCTCACAAGGCAACAATAAATCCTTTTTTGGCTCTCACTTTTATTTTCGCTCCAACTATCCTTATTTATTTTTCCAACTAGACATCATCTCTAGGAAGACAAGGCATCTGACTCATCCCGAGGAATCTACTAGGCCTTCACAAGGCAATGATCATCCTCTCTTTGATTTACATTTCATTTCTTTTTGTTTTCTTTTATTCAGGGTTAGAACCCCTTTTTACGCACATGTGTTTTTAATTTCTCAAATAAATCCATTGTTTCTTCTTTTTCTTTTATTTAGTAGGATTCTCTAATTACCTCACTACTAATAGAAGCTCCCAAAAATAGCTCCTTACTAGGCTAGCAAAATAGAATCACTAGGACTACCTTCTAAAACAGTTCTTAGAGTGCTTGACAATGTCTTCACAAGAGGCATATGACTACTTAGATCTTCCCAAACACACCTAATCAAACCCCAAGACTTCATGCCTTGATCAGTGATCCCCAAGAAAATGAAAATCCCCACATACACATAACCATTTAGCATAAATGGAAATAACTCATAAATGAAGAATATCGCCTAGATTGGCCACATGAAGCGTCAGCGTAGCAAAAGGCTTGCCCCATGTACTCCGTGAGACCTGTTTGGGACAACACTAAAATAGAAAACCATTAAGCGTACCCGCACCAAACAAATACATGGCCCTCTTGGCCTAATGTACAAAAACCAATATAGCTTCTACACATCCCTCCTTGGAGTAGTACTAGAATACCACAAGATGCTCCATTCCAAGGAGAAAAGAGGGCTCCTAGCCCTAAACTAGATGCATCAAATTATGACCCATACCTCTTACATATACAACAAGAGACGTACGCATAAAATGGCATCTGACCACCCTATGGGTCCAAAATAACAACGGTAAATGGGTCTCAACTACTCTTTGCATTACCTATACTAACCATCACCTACTATATGAATCATGCTCTGATAAAAGTCCCCATAATCAAATATGTCCTATCTCATCATCAATGGAGAGATCTGAACAAGGACTACAATTGAAAAAGAGGTCTTCTTCATAAGAATAATTTGCTAATGAATCAAAAACCGATTCCAATATTGTGGAATTAGCTAAAGAGACACTCTCTCAAACTCGTCAATCAAGTTCATAGCAACATGATAATACATATGAAGAATGAGATTTTGTAATATGTACATCCCATTCAATTGATTCAAAATCAATTGGGGATCCCCTTTTACTAGTAACTAGTGAATACCACCTTTCTTAGCAATATTCAGTCCCATGATTAGCGCTTTATATTCCACAATATTATTAGTAAATCCTACCCCAATGTAGGTAGCTAATTTCATTGCCATTCTATGTTGGGGATCTCTAATGACTACCCCGATGCTCCCTTTCTTATTAGAACCCTCGGATCTCCATCAAAATATAATCTATATGTCCATAAAGGATTCATGAATCAGGCCATTATTTGCTCCTTTTTTTGTAACTATGATAGTCAAAATTGAGCATGTTCAGAGAATCAACCAGAGGCTCTATCCCACCTTTTTCATTGAATCCAAGAGGGATGCTTGTCAAATTCCTTAAGCAATGATGGCAGAAGACTTTGATCTCCCAAACAAATGTCCCATCCTCTTGCTCAAACACTTTATAACCTTTGCTCCACCAAACAAGTCTTCCTTGATAGTATCTTTGTTCCAAGTATGGGTATTCTAAATAGGAAATTAGCCGTCCCATCAAGCAACTTTCAAACTCTCTTGTAGGTTTCAAATCACTTTTGCCTTGACCTACAAGATAGTTATCTCATCAATATACCTAAAGATAATAAGGTTTAATCTTATTTAGATTAATCTTGTTTTGAAACTCTAGTCCTTACAAATCTGCTAGTAATATTGTGGTTTTATTTTTCCCGATTCTTACTATTTCGTTGGGACCATTCCACTTAGATTCTAGTTTCCCATGAAACAGCTCCCTACGTGCATCATAGGATAAAAATAGCTACCCTTTCTTGAAGGTATGCTTCTTTTCTTTTAAATCATGAAGCTGCTTCATTCATTTCTTAGCTACCTCTTGATGTAACAAACTGTGCAATTTGAGCTCATTGAGGTGTGCTAAAGTCGTAAAGCACTCAAACAATGCATCTTCATTCCCCAAATAATGGTTAATTGTAAACCTTATAGTTGGTAACTTAATCTCTAGGGGTAGTACGCACTCCTTGCCATCACTAAATTGAATGGGGCCGTTGGTAGCTCGCTTAAAGGTCGTATTATACACCCACACATCCACATATAGCTTCTTATCCCAATCTTGTTTCTTCAACTTGCCCATTCATATGTCGATTATAAGGTGTCATTCTATTGTGTTTAATCTTCCATGCTTCAGTCAGGATCTTAATCACCTTATTTAGAAAATGGGTTCTGTAGTCCAACACTAACTTCTTTGGTGAACCAAATCGATAGATAATCTACTCAAGCATGAAACTAGTAGTCTCCTTTGTATCATCCTTCCTCCTCGTCACTCTTGCTTCTCACCACTTTGTAAAATAATCAATTGCCCCTATGCTATACCTCTTTTGTGTAGAGGGGATGATGAGTAATAGGACCCACAAAATCGATGCCTCACTTCTCGAATGATACTATAGCCATAATAGGAGTCATCAGATGCTTCCTATTCTCCCTACTATCATGTCTTTGACACGTATCACATCTCTTTACATATGCAAATGCATCTTGGAAAATGGACGGCCACCAATATCTGGCTCTTAAAGCTTTTTGTATGGTCAACCATCTAGCAAAGTGTCCTCCGCAAGCAGAGTCATGACACTCTTCCAAGATAAACGGAACCTCATCGGGCATAACGCATTGGTGATAAATCTCATCAAGCCCCTTTGATATAATGTTCCTACAATCAAGGCGAATTTCAAAGCTTGTTGTTTAATTTTCCTCTTCTGAGACTTTGACAAAGTGGCTCTAGTCTCTCATGTAGATAGATAGTGCATTATGGCAGAATACCAAGATGGAATGGAAGCTATATCAATTTTGAATAGACCCTCAAGGTCATTTCCTTCAGCCAAAATTTCATTCAGCTCCTTGAAATCCACAAGGCCTTCAATGATGCCCTGCAACTTTAGTGGCTTACTCTTTATTTCATAGTCAAACTCTTGCAAAGTGATTAACCACTTTGCTAGACAGTCAAACGGCTGCAACTTATTCATCAATAGTCTCAACCCCTCTGCCTTCATATTATAAACCACCTTTTCATAGAGAATATAATGCCAAAATTTATTCAACGCAAATACCATCCCAAGGCACAACTTCCCCATCATGTAAGTGGAATTAATCTCATATATCCCCAATTTACGACTAGAAAATGCAATTGGATGATACCACTTCTCCTCCCAAATCTAAATAGTAGTTAATGATATACATTATGGCTCCCAAAAATATATAGAACACCTCACCTCTTTTGGGTGCTTTCAAGACTCAGTCTGGAGCTTTTACTAGTTCATGCTTTACATTCTCAAAGGAAACTTGACATGGGTCACTCCAAACAAATCAAAAGTTAAAGGATAGTAGATTCTTCACTGGAAACATCCTCTCTGCCAGTGCGTTGATAAATCTGTGATAGTATCCCACTGATTAGACAAAAAGCTACATACTTCTTTAGAAGTACATGGCAGACTCATAGCGAAAATAACCTTTATCTTTTTAGGATCTATTGCAATACCAACCAAGCTAACCACATGGCCCAATACCAATCCATATGGTACTCCAAAGATGCACTTTCTTGGATTAAGAGCAATGCACAACTACCTACAATGCTCAAAATATTTTCTCAAAATAACCAATGATCTCTCCCTTGTGGTATGACTGCCCCCATATCATCATTAAAGATTTTCAACTCGTCTGGGAAATTTTCACCAAAAGTCTTATAAATTGTACATTGCCAAGAATGTGGCGCATTTCATAACCCAAATGCCATAACATGATATGCAAAGGTACCAAATATAGTAATAAATGTTGTTTTCAACTTATCAATAGCCATTTGGTTATATCCAACAAGGCAATCCATAAATGAATAGATATCTCTACCCCGCTATAACTGATCTAGAATCTGATTGATATATAGTAGTGGATAGCAATCCTTGACCATTTGCTTATTGAGCTACTTGAAATCTATGCAAAGAGAGACAGATTTGATTATTCTTATTTTTCCTATGATAACTACTAGCAAACACCACTCCGTGTGTTGTTGAAATATCAGGCTAGCCTTATGCAATTTTTGCAACTCCTCAAATAGTCTGCCCCTTAGTTCAAAAGGCATACACCTCACTTTTTGTTGCACAGGGTGGTTACAATCCTTCAAGGAAATGGTATGCACATCTAGACTAGGAGGAATACCCCTCAGCTCATCATAACTCGAGGTAAAGTAATCACAAAATTCTTGGATCAAGGACACGTAGACTTTCCTTTCTTCCAGACTAAGTATAGACCCTATTTTAATCGGTCATGGATTATCCAACATACCAAGGTCTAGCTCAACCACATCCACGTCTCATATTCTATCTTAAGCTTCCATTGGCTCATTTAGAATCACCTGGTAGAAATTCTCTGTAGTGGATCCCTCTTTTGATTCATCACTTGAAATGAAGTCCCACTATCAGATGGATCCTCTAATGCATCTAACTATTCTAACAAAGATAAAGGTGCTCTCTCACTTTGAGGAGATTCAGGATATGCATCCATTATCACACGTCGAGTACCTCTACTAAAACTCAAGTGACCAACGGGTATATCAACTTGACACTCGAATTGTAAGATCCATGGCCTTCCTATCAATACTTGATAGCTTGGCCACCTTGCTAACCTAATAACCCTAAAGTCCACAATGCATTCCACATTGGCAGCAGTCATGCAGACTTTGGTAATGCAACCTTCAAGTTGCCTTAAATTGTCATCATCCATTCAGAGAATTGTGGAGGTATCCTTTTGGATTTCCATCCCTAATCTTTCCATCAATTCTAAACTCATAATGTTGATAGAGGATCCCTTGTCCACAATGGCATGTTCGACTAATATGCCATCAATGTATGCTACTATCCTTGGGTAATGCTTTTCAACATGTTCAGCCAATCATTTCCCACCCAAGCTATTCCTAAGGGCTCAATGATATACCCAGTGCAAATAATCTTCTTGAACTCTTTACACACTCTTGGAGATAGCTTAAGCAATTGCAAGAGATTCACATCAAGCTTCACCCCGCAACAAAGAGAACTTGCTAAATCAAATTCATGATAGCTAGCAATGGTTCTCTTCTCCCTCCTGACCATTCTTTCTCTTGGCCATTGATGAGGCTTTGGTGCCTCTTTCTTGGCTTTTACTTTATTCTTTGGCAGCACTTTATTGGGGTCAGTTTTTCAATTAGTTGCTTTTAATGGACCAACTTCCACATCAGAGTTAAGGACTTGCATCCCCTTATCATCATGTTTGGGGTTTATCTCAACAGGTTTTGCATTATCCCTTTCACCTTCTTTAGCCATTTGTCCTCTTGTAACAGCTCGCAAAAATTGGAAGCCTCAATGGCATTAACATGCACAGCTTCAATAAGGTTGACTCCACTACCACTGGGCAATTCCTCTATTGTAGTATTTCCTCTTTGTAGTATTTATTTTGAACACCATATTAGAGAATTTGGGAATTTCTCAAGTCCCACTTTTAAATAAGAGGTAAATATTTGGCCATGCGGCTAAATCTTAACCCATGCTTTAAAGTGGAACTCGAAAAGACAACCTATATAGTAATTAGGGTAGACTCCACTTTCAAGTAAGGAGATAAGATTTGATCATGTGGCCAAATATTAACTATATTGGGAATTCCAAAACTATATGAGAGTTCCTAAGTTCCCTAATATAGTGTTTTTGGTCCTTCATCTTGCTGAAAATTATTCCCTTGCGCTCAATGGTTTATTGGACATGACTGCCTACTCCCTTGCTATTCAAGCTAGTGTAAGGAGAGGAGTGTGTTTTTCCATTAAAAATAGAGCTCTCCATTGTGTGTTTTGCCCTCAATCATGCATTGGGAGAGGAAGAAGTGTTACAAGAACGATATACTTCTATGGCACATCTTGATGAGATTCGATTGCATGCTTTGCTACATCAAGAAGTAGGAAAGAGGAGAATGAAACCCTTCATGATCTTTGGGCCATGAAGTACAAATTTATGAAGGGTCAATTAGTGTTGTATTATGATGCTCGAAGGGAGCTCTTTTCAAGAAAATTAGAATGGGATGGACCATACAAGATTGTATGTTTAGGAAAGAATGGCTCTACGGCCCTTCCGAAATATTTACAGGGGGTAGAGTTTAAGGCTAAAGTTAACTTTAATAAGCTAAAGCCTTACTATGTGTAAGGACTGCATTGGCTTGGTGCCTATGTAGGTCCTTCAAGATTTTGCCTTAACATGCAATAGGTACCAAGATGAGTGGATGGGACGCATCATCCCCTATTTGGAGCTTTTGTACCTTGAGAAACATTACCACCAGGGTCAAGTGATCTAGTGGATCAAAGGGTATCAGGTAAATGAGTGGCAAGACGGATCCTTTACATGGAAAATTAAGGTCTATTGCCACCATTGTCAACAAATTCTGATTAGCATTCCTATTGAATTCAGCGAAGGAGGAGGGATTGTGCCTATTATATATCCCCTCTCTCAGCTTGATTTTGATTATCATAAGTACAAGTGAGCTGATTCTTATGGCATGGCCTATCAATGAAGCCTGGGTTTATACTTTGTATTTTGATGGAGATTCCAAGACCAGGTAAAAATGAGAGATTTGGTGTGGTCATTAAAGATCCCCCGATGTAGGGTTGTCATGAAGATGGGAGTCTATTTGGGACCCTCTTTTACTAATAATATGGAAGAATACAAGGCCTTGATCATGGAGCTAAATGTAGCCCGATGTGGTAGTATCCACTGATTATTGGTTAAAGGAGAGTCACAGTTAGTAATCAATCAGCTAAATGGTACCTATAGTGTGCGGATCCCATTTTACAAATGTATCGTTGTGCAAACTTCGATATATTGCATAATTTTGAGACGGTGACTTGTTAGTTAGTTCCTCGACAATGGAATCACTTTATGGATTCCTTGGCTAACTATGCTTTCATGGAAGATGTCTTTTTCAATTGTAGTCCAGGGGAACCCTTACAATTACCTCCTAACATTAGCCCTCAACTACTTTGGGGGCTTCTTGTTGACATATCATATTTTAGCCACCGATGGCTAGTTTGGGTTATGAGTCAGGTAGCAAGTGAGCACCTTTCTACTCTATCATGGATGCATAGGATTGCGTATCATCATATCCATTGGATACCCATTGTTATTTATGCATGGGGTTGGCTAATAACTTGATGAACTTATTGCAGGGCCTAAGAAGCCTTGGTTTTGCGCTTTAGTAGAGTAACATTAGGTCCAAGGGATTGTTTCAATAGTAGGCAATACTGAATTGGATTAAAATGTTTTATTTCATAAGGCCAAGAGGGCCATTTCTATCAATGTTTTATTTCCTAAGGCCAAGAGGGCCATTTTGTTGAGAAATGTGCAATTACATCCACCATAGCCTCTTTGTGAGGAACAAATAAGGTAAAGAAACACATTGCAAATAAAGCCTTAGACTAAGTCATGTATGCATGGTTTATTAAAACCACAGTTGGTGAATACCATGGTCACTTTCCACCTTTGTCCACGTATCAATACCACATACTGTAAGCTTATGAAAGGCACTCATCCCCACACTCATTTCATCTATCATTATCATTCAGTTGTACTTGCATTATGCTTGGATAATATCAATTGTTCTTCTTTGTCATTACTTACGCCTCATCATGATTGTATATTTTCTCATTAGTGACCCTCCTTAGTTTGCATTCTCAATATTTTAACATGGCATCAGAGTGGGTTCCAAGCTAATGAGTCATTAGGCCACCGATTGGGTCATTCCATTTTGAATTTCAGGCTTCCTCCACTTTTCCATGAATCTCCCACCTACCTTCATAGCCACCCACCTTCAATGGAGAGCTTGAATCTCTCATACCAGGCCATTTCAACTCGTAATTTCTTCTGGGGAACTATTCCTTTTCTCCAAGCACTGTTACCTATCACCTCAAAGCTCAACATTATCACCTCCTTGCTCTAGCATTGTGCCTAATTTAGGCTGTTGCCCAAAATGCACCTACAAGTGTCGTACTGCTAACATCACGCGTGCAGTCCACCATTCTTGACGACGATCATGGGGCTTTGAAAGCTCATGAGATAGGCTTTCTATCCATGTAAATTTTTTTGAAAATGATCAACTCTATGTGCTACAATCAACAAAAAATTAGCCGCATGTTGTAACCCTAACAAAGAAGCCATAGCTCTTCCAACTTCAAGCATCTATTTCACTTCATTTTCTCACTCTTTTCAATCAATTGGAGTTTTTTCCACTTGGTTTAAGAGTTCTTACTCAATTTCCAATAAACTTGAGGCATCAAACCAGTAAGAAGGGGACATTTTGGAAGATTCAAGTCCAATCCAAGAAGATGCAAGCACAGTGCCCATTGACACTCATCTAGTGCTTTTAGCACTTATGTCATCTAACACAATCATATTTTCCTCTAATCAAATCTAAGTTTTTTGTGCTACTCTAGCATCAAATCAAGGAGGGGAAAACTCGGACCTGCAAGACCTTGAAGATCTCAAGTTCAAAGGGCATACTAGTCACCTAGTATCTCTTGATACTAATCACCTAGTGCTTCTTGGCACTTGTGCTCAACTCTTCTGTTGCTGAAATCTAAAATTTTTAGAGCTAATTTGTAGATAGTCTTGCAACCTCAACATGGGCAAGGACTCATTCATAGCTCAATTCAACGGTGTCGGACTCCATACATGGCAAACTAGGACCAAACTTATCCTGATGAAGAAAGGCTTGTGGTCAATCACAAGTGGTCAAGAGAAGAAACCAGGGAAATCTACACTTTGTCATATGGGATAAAAATGATGATAAGTCTCAATCTATTATCAAGCTCGAACTTGATGACAACTACATTCATCATGTTGATGATTGTGAAAACTTTCAAGCAACATGGGATTGATTAGAAACTATGCTTGGAGCTTATTCAAAATCCTCCAAATATGGCTTACTAATTGAATTTTTTAGGCTTTACATGAAAAGTAGTACCTCACTTGCAACTCATTTGAAATTATATGGAAAGCTTGTTGACACAACTTGCAGGAATCAACTTGAAGATGGATGAAGACATTTGCGTTGGTGTGCTTCTCAAGAGTCTTCCACCTAAATTTGATAATGCGTCTACCACATTAATCAACATGCCAAAGCCAAAGCTTGTGGATATCAAAGCCTCTCTCCTGGAAGAGGAAAAGAAGATCAAGAGCAAGGGAGAAACAAGCATCCCAAGAGGAGACCAACAACTCCTCTATGTGAAAAGGAAGAATAGCATAGTCTGTGACTTTTGTAAGAAAATTGGGCATATTGAGAAATTTGCCATGCTAAGAAAAGGTCTCATAGAGCATATCTTGCTACAGTCAAAGAAGATGAAGACAACAAAGAAGAAGAAGAAGAAGAACAAGAACAAGAACAAGACACCCAAGAACAAAAGGATAGGACTCGCCAGTCCCTCTTTTGTAGCTCATTTTTTGATAGAAATTTTTAAGTTTAAAATGTGGACTTTCCTAATGTTCTCACCATAACCTCCTATACTCCTCATGTAATCTTTGCACACTACAGCCTCTACACACTTAGTGAGGCCTTGTAACAGCCTCTAGCTTTGTATGGTTGGTTCTTTCCATATCTACACTTAGCAAGGTTCTACTCATGATAGCCGATGTATACTCAGTGTCTTTATTGGTTGTGATTCAGGAGGGGTGTTGAGAAATGTGCAATCACATCCACCATAGCTTCTTTGTAAGGAACAAACAAGGCAAAGAAGCACATTGCAAATAAAGCCTTAGACTAGGTCATGTATGCATGGTTTATTAAAACCATAGTTGGTGAATACCATGGTCACTTTCAACCTTTTTCCACATACCAATACCACCTACTATAACCCTATAAAAGGCACTCATCCCCACACTCGTTTCATCTATCATTATCATTCAGTTGTACTTGCATTATGCTTGGATAATATTAGTTATTCTTCTTTGTCATTACTTATGCCTCATCATGATTGTATATTTGCTCATCAATGATCCTCCTTAGTATGCATTCTCAATATTTTAACACATTTTTGTTAGTTGTGAAATGTTGTATGTCTTTAGGCCAAGAGGGTCATATGCTTATTTGGTGTGGGTACGTTTAATGGTTTTCTATTTTGGTGATTGCATCAAACAGGTTGGACAAAGTGCTTGGAGGGAGTCTTTGCTGTGCAGAGGAGCTTCTTGTGGTCATTCTAGGTGGTATTGTCACCTTTCTGAGTTTTCCCCTTAAGCTAATAGTGTTATATGTGTATGTGGGAGTTATTTTCTCTTCGATTGTGGGGACTAACTGAATCAAGGCATGATGTCCTAGGGTTTGGTTAGGTACATCTGGGGGAGATTTGAGTAGTTGTCTACCTCCTATTAGAACATTATCAAGCATTAAAGACCTGTGATAGAGGGTAGTCCTTGTGACTCTGTCCTTCTTGCTTGCTAGGGAGATGTCCTAGGAGTATCTGCTTGTGTGAGGCAGTTAGAGAAGCTTGCCAAAATATCAAAGAAAATCAAGTACTAAATATATCTCAAGGTAAAAATTATAGAGGTGTGTAAAGAGGGGTTCCAACCCCTCAATAAATATGAGTAGGTTCTAGATTCTTCAACCCTAATTCTCGCACCATTTGGTTTGTCATTAAATTGACTCATGAACCACCATCCAATTG